>NC_041728.1:94971784-95596784 GCF_004115215.2 Ornithorhynchus anatinus
GCTCCCAAGCCTGGGCTCTTGCCACTGAGCCACGGTTAGGCAGCACACTGGCCACTGATGAAATGATAGGTAAGGAAATAAAAACCAAATCAAAAAGACCATCACATCTTCTGGGAGACTATCAAACTGAATGTTGTAAAACCATGATGTTCAGCTCCAGATCAAACTGTGGAGGTGTTCATTCTCTCTGGCTGAGAGACCCAAACTCTATACAAATACCACATTTGACTCCTGAGTGGTCTGTCAGCATTGTTGATGGCTTTACTCAACTTCAGATGGATCCCAGGAGCACAAAAAGTTAAGTTCTAGAATGAAAACATTCAATTAGATTAAGTTCAACGACATAAAGGACAGGATTAGGTACACAGGTAGGGGTTCTGCCTAATATGACTGCCAAAGTGACTGTCCTGGATGGTGATTCTGTAGCAAAGAAGGGTTAATTTTTCTCTGTACTAGCACTAAGCTACATTACTTTGATTCATGACAGAGTGCAGGTCTTTGTAACATGTTTGGCTGCTTCAGAACAAAGGTGCCTTGTAAAGGCAAATTGTTCAGCTGACCAAAGTTCAAACCCCTAGGACTCAACTATTACAATAGCATCCCTCTAAAAGTCAAAACTACATCATCTAATGAGTCTCCTGGCTTCTCCCTGGAGTCTGGAAATGGGAACCCATAATCTAATTCTTAACCACTGCTGCTAGAAGAGGGACTATTCACCTGAACCCTTGGGTACTGAAGTTACAGAATCTTAGGGGCTACATTATCCATCAACCCATCAATAGTATTTATTGAGCAACTACTGTACTAAGCATTTGGGGGAGTAAAATACAATAGAGATGGTAGATCCAATCTCTGCCAAAAGGAGCTTCCACTCTAGAGGGAAAGACAGGCATAAAATGAATTTCAGAAAGAGGAAATGGCAAGAGAATAAGGAAATGCATGTAAGTGCTGTGGAGCTGGGGGCTGAGTGAGTATCAAAGTGCTTAGGGCATACATATCCAAGTACATAGGCATTGCAGAAGGAGGATGAATGGGGTGGGGAAATTAGGGGTTGATCAGGAAAAGCTTCTTGGAGAAGATATAATTTTAGTGGGGTTTTGAAGATGGGGCTAGCAGAGGTCTTTTGAAGATGGGGATAGCAGAGGTCTGTTGGACATGAAGGGGGTGGGAGTTCTAGGCCAGGGGGAGAATGTGGGCAAGGGGTTGGTGGGGAGACAGATGGGATTGACAGTTTTAATCCACATTTGATAGATGAGGTAACTGAGGCACAGATAAGTGAAGCAATTTTCCCAAGGTCACACAGAAGACAAGGGACAGAGCTGGTTTTAGAACCCATGTCCCTCTGACTAACAAGCTTATGCTCTGTCTACTAGGTCTTTATGGGAGACCCCATTGCAGCAAAGTAGTGACTCGGTCATCTCTGTGTCTGGATCACTGGATCCCTGTGTAAAGGCGGATGGTGATGGCAACCATATTTACTCTTGATATAGTCACTATCTTCCAAGAAGATAACAATAGTAAAGGTATTACATTCTTACTATGTGCCAAATCTTTCTGTAGGTCTAGTGAAAAGAGCATTGCTCTGGGAATAAAGACAGTGGTGTTCTAGTCCTGACTACTGGGGCCGTGCCATTAATGATGAGTCTCTGACCAAAGCATCACATAAGGCATCTCAAGAGATGGATAGGTTCATTCACTTAGTCAATCAATCGTATTTATTGAGTACTTACTGTGTTCAGAGCACTGTACTAAGCCCTTGGGACAGTTCAACACATTTCAAGCCCTCACTGAGCTTACACTTTAGAGGAAATCCTGAAAAATCATTGGCTAATATAGATGACTAAAACCAGTGCCAGCAACCTACTGCTTGCAGCATGGTTCAGTGGAAAGTGCACGGGCTTGGGAGTCAGAGGTCATGGGTTCTAATTCCGGCTCTGCTGCTTGTCAGCTGTGTGACCTTGGGCAAGTCATTTAACTTCTCTGTGCCTCAGTTACCTCATCTGTAAAATGGGGGTTAGGACTGTGAGCCCTATGTGGGACAACCTGATTACCTTATATCTACCCCAGTACTTAGAACTGTGCTTGGCACATAGTAAGCACTTAACAAATATCAACATTATTTTTATTATTAAGGTGTTTCGGCACAGTATCAGCACTACACTGTGGGAGCCCTTAATGTCTGCAAAGCACTGTACTAAGTGTTTGGGAGAGTACAATATAACAACAAACAGATACAGTCCCTGTCCACAGCGAGCTCACAGTCTAGAGGGGAAGACAGACATTACCCGGCTCCACCGCTTGCCAGCTGTGTGACTTTGGGCAAGTCACTTAACTTCTCTGTGCCTCAGTGACCTCATCTGTAAAATGGAGATGAAAACTGTGAGCCCCACGTGGGACAACCTGATCACCTTGTATCCCCCGGCTCTTAGAACAGTGCTCTGCACATAGTAAGAGCTTAACAAATACCAACATTATTATTATTATACATGAATAAATATATAAATAATGCATTACAGATATATACATATGTGCTGTGGGGATGGGAGGGAGGATGAATGAAGGGAGCAAGTATGAAGGGCAATGCAGAAGGGAGTGAGAGAAGAGGAGAGGAGGGCTTAGTCAGGGAAGACTTCTTGGAGGAGATGTGTCCTGTGCAATGTGTTCCATCCCTGTCCACCTCCTTCAGCTGGAACACAACTGTCAAGAAACCATTCATTCATTCATTCAATAGTATTTATTGAGCGCTTACGATGTGCAGAGCACTGTACTAAGCGCTTGGGATGAACAAGTCGGCAACAGATAGAGACAGTCCCTGCCGTTTGACGGGCTTACAGTCTAATCGGGGGAGTTGGACAGACAAGAACAATGGCAATAAATAGAGTCAAGGGGATGAACATCTTGTAAAAACAATGGCAACTAAATAGAATCAAGGCGATGTACATTTCATTAACAAAATAAATAGGGTAATGAAAATATATACAGTTGAGCAGATGAGTACAGTGCTGAGGGGATGGGAAGGTAGAGGGGGAGGGGCAGAGGGAAATGGGGGGCAAAGAGGGTTAAGCTGTGGAGAGGTGAAGGGGGGGTGGTAGAGGGAGTAGAGGGAGAAGGGGAGCTCAGTCTGAGAAGGCCTCTTGGAGGAGGTAAGTTTTAAGTAGGGTTTTGAAGAGGGGAAGAGAATTAGTTTGGCGGAGGTGAGGAGGGAGGGCATTCCAGGACCACGGGAGCACGTGGCCCAGGGGTCGACGGCGGGATAGGAGAGACCGAGGGATGGTGAGGAGGTGGGCGGCAGAGGAGCGGAACATGCGGGGTGGGCAGTAGAAAGAGAGAAGGGAGGAGAGGTAGGAAGGTGCAAGGTGATGTAGAGCCTTGAAGCCTAGAGTGAGGAGCCACTGCCACTATAATAAGTTCCTCCAAACAGATTCTTGGTCCTGAAGTCACAGGACCACAGCTCATCTGTTGTCTTTAAGGGGATATGCCACCATCATTGTGTGCTGAGCTTTGAGGTAGATAGTACAAAGAGCAGAGAGAAGCAGGAGGGCCTAGTGGACAGAGCACAGGCCTGGGAGTTGGAAGGTCATGGGTTTTAATCCTCGCTCCACTTCTTGCCTGCTGTGTGACCTTGGGCAAATCACTTCACTTCTCTGTGCCTCAGTTACTTCAACTGTAAAATGGGGATTGAGACTGTGAGCCCCACATGGGACAGGACTGTGTTCACCCTGATTCGCTTGTACCCACCCCAGTGCTTAATACAGTGCCTGGCACACAGTACGTGCTTAACATAAACTGTAAGCCCATCAATGGGCAGGGATTGTCTCTATCTGTTGCCGAATTGTACATTTCAAGCACTTAGTACAGTAAGTGCTCAATAAATGTGTGCAAAGCACTGTTGACGAATTGTACATTTCAAGCACTTAGTACAGTAAATGTTCAATAAATACTATTGAATGAACAAATACCATAATTAAAGCTATTATTTTAGATTATCAGATCAGACACAATCCATAACCTGCATGATGTTCACAATCTGAGAAAGAAGCATCTTTTCCCCATGTTATCTATGAGAAAACTGAGACATGGAAGGTAAAGTGGCTTGGTCAAGATCATACAGGAGGCCATTGGCAGAGTTGCAATCTCCTGGCTCGTGGTCCCATGCTCCTCATCCCACTGAAACTTGTGAAGTCTCAAAAGATCCTTGTGAGGTAGTGTTTAGTATTCATCACTCTATTTTTTCTCCTCCACTGAACAGCACTGCTCTATGTTACCCAGCAACATTATGGCAGACCATAGACTAAATTCCTCCTCCTCTCTAGACTCCTAGACAATGCTCTAGTACTAAGCAAACAACAATAACAAGGCAAGAAAGAAGAAGGAGGAGGAGGAGGAGGAGGAGAGGGAGGGAGGGAGAAGGAGGAGGAGGAGGAGGAAGAAGAGAAGGAGAAGAAGGAGGAGAGGAAGCTGGAAAAGGAGAAGCAGGAGGGGGTAGGGATGGAGGAGAAGGAGGAGGTGAAGGTGGAGGAGGAGAAGGGTGGGGGGAGTGGGAAAAGGAGGAAGGAAGAAAGAAAAGAACAAATATATTTCAAAAGATTTAGAATTTTTTTTTGTTTTAACACTGACTATTCACAAAGGTGACAGAACAATTGTCACTCAGATGGAAACACTCTCTTTTGAGAAAGAGCCTTGTACCAGCAGGAATTACAATGGCATGTATAAAGTTCCAGTTTCTGACCTCAAGGCACTTTTGTTCTAAAAGGGACCAGTTTAAATCCTTGAAGCCACATAGAATCGGAAAGGTATTTCACCAAAGGAGTGGATGGTGAAATCCTTCCCAGCCAGGATCTTCAAGTCAGATCTCCAGCAAACAGTTTTCAGGGCAAGAGAATTATCGCCATATTTCATCCAGGTTTTGGCTTCTGGATCGAGTTCCTGGAATCCTGCCCAGGAGGAAGTGAATTTCACACTGCATATTCTCCCCTCCAGCAAGACATTTCTCTGGCTGGAGAGGAGACTCCTTGGAAAGCCAACAGCCGCCTGTACTAAAGCTATCCAGCTGCTGGGACAGAGGGAAAATCTATACTGGATTTCACCTCGGTCGTCAGCTAGAAATGAGTCACAGCCACTGCTGAGCTCAGGAAAATTAGGGCAGGGGTGTATAGCGATGGATGACTAGGCTTTTAGCCAGTTCTCTCTGTAGAGTCACAAGGGTGGAGGGAAATTTCTATGAAAGAGTTATCAATTGTAACACTGTGTTAGTGTAACGCTATAATAGCTACACTAACTCCAGGAACTGCAAACAATAAATGTGACAACACAACAAAGGACCATCTATTGTGTGTTCACAGGATGGGTGGAACTGTCAGTTCTATATTGGTTTTATCAACCAGAGATGCAGACAAAGATTAACTTTACTGTCAGTGAAGTCATCTTTGAAAATGAGGATGTCGATAAATGTATATACATGTTTTTGTATATAATATAAATATATATTGTAAAATGGATGCAAAGTTGCATTTGCCACAGAACAAATGTTCCTTAATCCAGAGGGCTCAGAAACAATGAGGATTCAATGCCAATATTCACCAATAAAGAGGAAATGGCAATAGATCAGAAAGTGGGAGGAAATTTGTGGTTCAGTGACCACAAGCTAATCAAATTTGTGGTGCAAAGCAAGGTTGCAGAAATGAGTAACTCCACTGGGACTTCTTTTTTTTTCATTAAGTAAACTCTGTTAGAATGACAAACCTGGTTAGGCAAGTAAAGTGGGATTGGGGGCTTTCATGAAAGTGTGTCAAAGAAGGCTGAGAAAGCTTGCAAGGGAGAATGTTGTAAAGTTGTCCAAGGGTAACATGGCCACTGCAAGTTTAAATATCCTTGTGGGTATAAGAAAACATGTGTCTGAGCAGAGATCTGGTAAAAAAGATGGAAACTGAACAAAAATGATGGAGAAAATAAAAACAGATATTGAAAGTACCAGATAGAACCTATGATCATACTAATTGAGCAACAAACTGAAGATGGGGGAACTAAAAAAGAAAACAAGAAACAATGTCAGCTAAAGGATTTGAAAGTGACAAGGAATGAAGCTAGAAAAGTAGGTTCTCATGAAGAATGCCTGATTAGCAAGTAAGTGTAAACCTCTATTTTTTATTATTATTATTACTAGAAAGGACGTGGTTTGGAAAACTTAATTGTATTTTATACCTTCTTTTCTCCTTGAAAGAGTTGGAAAGACAGAAAATAAAAGTGAAATAGAGTCCAAGAATCTGCCGAATGTTCAATTGGTATCCTTAATAGTTCTAACCAGGACTGGAATGTATTTCTCTCAGTCACCCAAAGATGAATTTTACCATCAGTGGTGTCTTCTTAGATCATGGATCACAATTATACACAATATTTGTAGAGCACTGTCAGTATGCAGAGCACCATACTGAGTATCTACTGTGTCCAGAGCCATGACCAAATAATTTAGGATGGCATAATAGAAGTTAAAGCCCTTTAAAAAAATAATTCCTAGCTAAATGTGGGCATTTTTATTGTGTTTCTCCATCTCTTTTTGCTTGTTCCATATCGCCTCTTTATTCTTTCCCATTTTCTTGCTTATGTCCTCACTCCCCAACATTATCTAGCCTTTCCTGGCCTTCCTTTCTATCCCTTCAGCTCCTTTCTCCTCCATTTTTTCTGCTCTTTCCAGCCTTAGCCTCACCCCCTTCTTCAATTCCCAGTCCTCTCCCTCTCCACCTTCCTCCATTTCATTCTGCTCCTTCATCTACTGCTGCAATGACATTATCTCCACTCTGAGATACCACTTACTCTTTTATACAGTGAGGTGAACAGGCAGTGTTCTTACTACTGATTTATAGCTTTATGAAGAAAGATTCTTATTAATATCCCCAAATAGAAAGGTTGAGTGCCTTGGCCAGGGTCACATATTAGCAATGCAATCAGAATGAGATTTCAGAGATTAGTATCCTTGGACTTGAATCCAGTTCATGCAGCAAACTCCCTTTATTAAAAGGGAGCAATTCAAGAAGGCAGGGTATGTCTACACTTAAGGCATTACTGCTTCCCAGTCACTACTCAAACCACCCCTCACTTTCCCTAGCTCAATTGTCCATCAGCATAGCCTCTCCTGCAGTACTCCTGAGGGGAGGAGTGGGGCAGTTGTTGGCAGTGGGATGTGTCATCATTCAGTGAATGTGGTGGAAGTAGAGGTAATTAATGTTCATAGTGGTGATATTTGTTAAGCGTTTACTGTGTGCCAAACACAGTAATAAATGCAGGGGTAGATAAATAATCAGATCAGACACACTCCCTGTCCCATATGGGGCTCACATTTTAAGGAGAACAGATATTAATCCTCATTTTACAGACGTGGCAAATGAGACACAAAGAAGTTAAATGACTCACCCAAGGTGACACAGCAGGCAAGTGGCAGAACTGAGATTAAAATGACTTCCAGGCCCTTCCTCTTTCCATTTGGCCATGCTGGTAACCTTGGGGTTGGAGGCATCAGTAATCCCAAGTCCTTTGTTCATTTGCACCCTGATCCCCTTGATGCCAAAGTTTGCTATACCCTAATACAACAGATGTGTCTTTGAAAGAACAGACCATAGGTTGAAGAACAGCAAACCATCAGAGTAAATCCTTGCAGAGTTATCTTCAGTGAATCACAGGTGTCGGATTGCCTAGATAACAGAGACCCAGCTCCTTTTTCCTTTCTGGAAATTAGACGCAGCAAACTGTCCTAATTAGTTTGATATTACAGCACAGAACTCATTAAAAATCTGTCACACCAAACTAGCTAATGACCCTCTTGGATGCCATTCTTGATTTTACAAATTCCCGAGAACAGAATGGCTATTAGACAGGGGTGTGGTTTAAGTTGCTCCAATAATTAGCTGTAGGCCATCCAAAATAGCGGCCCATGTCAGTAACACCCTTTCAGGGATCACTCTGCTGCATTTGGATCAGGGAAAAGATATTTGATAAAGTGCCTGGGAGATGTAGTGAAGCACTTTGGGTTTAGGTTAAGGACTAGATTTAGAAATCCCAAATTCTAGTGCAGAAGCACTACTGGCTGACAGAGTAACACTGGAGTTTCTGTTCATCCTCTGTGTGCCTGTGAGATAGGAATAAAAGGCCTTCCAAGAGAGTGGTGAAGAATTACCTAACCAAAGATCGAAAATCTCTGAAGCAAACAGTTTCCGTCTGTATGATCCTATTGGCTTGACTCTGCCAGCATTGAATAAATGCACAAACCTCCCCTTGGCTCTTAGGATCTAAGGAAAAGCCATCTAATAGAAGAGTTTTAGAGATTTGGTGTCTCTAAATCCTGGGGATGAACAGGAGAGACTAGCTGTTATCTCATTTCACCCCCATCAGAGTTTAGATTAAATTCTTTATTTTGCTTCTGTTGAGATCTTCCTGAAGGAGATAATCAATATAGACTATTGACTGATTTTTTATGGTATTTGTTAAATGCTTATTATGTATCAAGCACTGTTCTAAGCCCTGATTTTGATACATGTTTACCAGACTGTACACAGAACCTGTCCCACAAGGGGCTCGCAGTCTAAGTTGCAGGGAATAATTGAAAGTGGCATGTCACAGAAGGTTAAAAACTTGACACAGATACCCAGACAAGTGTTAATTTCTTGTCCAGGGTAGGATGAGGGGATTGAACAGGGTTGCATTGATGTCACCACATCAGTGGAGCTGGGACCCTAGACTGGAGACTCTAGACTGTAAGCTTTTGAGGGCAGAGGGACTGTCTGTTACATTGTTATATTATACTCTCCCAAGAGCTTAGTACAGTGCTCTGTACACAGTAAGCACCTAATAAATATGAATGACTGATTGACTCAGGGTGCCCATTGTCACTTGGAAAAGTCACTGAGAGAGCTCCACCTGCTACCAATTTGCCACTGCAATGACATGCTTCCTTACCCCAGAATGCTGCTGACATCAGCTCCATTTAGAGAAGAGTTTGGCATAGTGGAAAGAGCCTGGACCTGGGAGTCAGAAGGTCATGGGTTCTAATCCTAGCTCTACCACTTGTTTGCTGTGTGACTTTGGGCCAGTCACTTCACTTCTCTGCACCTCAGTGACCTCACCTGTAAAATGGGGACTGAAACTGTGACCCCAACAGGGAACAGGGACTGTGTCCCACCCAATTTGCTTGTATCCACCCCAGCGTTTAGTATAGTGCCTGGAACATAGTAAGAGCTTAATAAATATTATAATTATTTGCTGTCCCATCTGCAGGGCCCCCCAGTCTGTCTCGAGTTGTTGCCTGCTGGTAGGATGTTCTGCTCTGGGGCCGGGAAGCAGCATCCTGAATGAGCTGGAGTAGATTGCCTGAAGCTCATTCATTCATTCATTCATTCATTCATTCGTATTGAGCACTTAATGTGTGCAGTACTAAGTGTATTAAACGCTTGGAAAGCACAATTCAGCAACAGATAAAGACAATCCCTACCCAACAACGGGCTCACAGCCTAGAACAGGGGAGACAGAGAACAAAACAAAACAAAATAAGTAGACAGGCATCAGTAGCATCAATATAAATAAATATAATTATAGATATATATACACATAATTAATCAAATTAATAGAATAATGAATATGTACATATACACACAAGTGTTGTTGGGCAGGGAGGGGGGTAGAGCAAAGAAAGGGAGTTGGGGTGATGCAGAGGGGAGGAGGAGAAGAGGAAAAGGGGGGATCAGTCTGGAAGCCCTCCTGGAGGAGGTGACCTATGAGTAGGGCTTTGAAGTGGGGAACTGTGCTAGTTTGGCAGATATGAGGAGGGAGGGCATTCTGGGCCAGAGGTAGGATGTGGGCTAGGCGTCGACAGCCGGACAGGCAAGAACGAGGCACAGTGAGGAGGTTAGCGGTAGAGGAGTGGAGTGTACGGGCTGGGCTGTAGAAGGCAAGAAGGGAGGTGAGATGGCAGGGGGCAAGGTGATGGAAAGCTTTGAAGCCAATAGGAGTTTTTGCTTGATTGACAGGACTACTTTGAGGCTGGTGTTGATTTTGGCTCCTGCAACCTCCGGGCCCAAGTTTACATGGCTGCTACCAGCCGTCTCTCCTTGCCATAAGGCAGAGGAAAAAGGGGTAGCAATTTCTCCACATGGTGCTCAGTGTGGGACAAAAGGAAAAAGTTCTCAAGGAGAGTAGGTGGGAGTGGAAAAAGAGCAATTGTAGACCCAGTGTTCAAAGACACTAATAGGGACAGGTCACCTTGCAGAGTCCTAGGAGGTAAACTTGGTTTTTAGTCTGTCCAGGATGTCATGCTGTCCCAGATCTTCTGGGTGAAATTAAATGGCTGCAAGACCTGATTGAAAACTGCTCTTTCAACGCTTTGTCATTTGACATTTTTTTCCCTCTCCTGTAACCTTTGTGCGAACTTCAGCAAATATTTTGGTTTATTGAACCTATGCAGAGCAACTCTGTGTGAAATAAAACCACAGATCTGGCACCTTCCTCTCCACCCCCAGATCTTATGCAACTTAATTTCCAAGGATTTCTGGTTGTTACCAAGAGTAACCAATTGTCAATGCAGAAAAAAACAACGAAAAAGTTTCAGCCTTCCTTCTAGACCAGACTGGCCTCTCCAGCATAAGTTTCTGCACATCCCTATACGCTCCAGAACAGAATGATCTACAGAGACTTGTTTTGGGAGTGGAGAAAGAATTGGAGGAAGAAAACAAGAGCAGAAGTGAGACTTTTTGAAAACAAAACAGTGATTTTGAGAGGATTCAGGAATTGGCATCAGGGTTAAAGGATTAGAAGTAGAAGCTAAAGCAGTTATTACAGTGTTTTGCACACAGAAAGCACTCAATAAATACCACAGATTGATGGACTGATTGATCAAAAGCTGTTTTGATGTCTTAGCTTTCCGGGCAACTTTAATTCATAAAACCTCCAAGTGATTTTCCAGCAAAACTGGTTTGATATATACTAATCACAATGTGCAATGTTCTCTTTATAAATAAAACAGTGTGCACTGCCCTACCCCTTAAAGAATTTACAGTCTAATGAGACTAACTAGATAACTCTTTTACCATGTCTCCATGGGGCCTGGCTCATGTTGAGAATTAATTTTCTTGTGGAAAATTCATTTTTGGCTCAAATCTGCATGGGACACTCTGAACTCTAAGCAGCAAGCTCATGTTGGCAGGGACTACCCTGGGTTTGGAAGCGGGTACCATCAGTTTTTCCTCAGTGGCCACTCCACTCTATTCCACTCCACTCCATTCCAGGAATCCTCACAACAATGATACTGTCTTATCAACTTACAACCCTTGACCTTTTCCACATGGTTAACTCAGGAAACCTTGCTCCCGAAGATCTCTCTCTCTATACTGTAAGCTCATTTTGGACGGGGATCATGTCTACCAACTCTGTTGTATTGTACTCTCTCAACTGCTTAGTACAGTGCTCTGCACACAGTACAACTCATTGATCGAGTACTACTTATTACAATTGACTGATCGACTAGAAACAATTGCCCCAGGCAACAGCTCTTTTGATCTTTAATAGCATCAACAGCAATGCAGTTATTGAGACCTACTGGGTGCAGAGAACTATACTGGGCATCTACTAGGTGCAGAATGCTATATTGAATGCCTACTGGGTCAGACAATCAGCTCCAGCTCAATCAGGATTCCTACCTCCCCCAGGTCCAGCCTGGGCTGTATGTATGACTTGGGAATGATAATTATAACAATAATAATAATGGTATTTATTAAGCACATACTCTGTGCCAGGCACTGTACTAAGTGCTGGGAACATATACTGGATGAAAAGAAATCATAGATTTGGTCAAATGGGGAATATAAAATGCATATACATAGTGCCAAACATATAATAAGTGAAAGAGTAAGAACATAGATTGAAATAATGAAAAAATGATGTAATTAAATAAATGATATAAATGACATAAAGGCTCTTATTTGAATACTCTTACAGCTAATATAGCTAGTAGGATGGGTATAAGTTAGGGAAAGTCTCAACTAATCAGTCAGTGATATTTATTGAGTGTTTATTGTGTGCGGAGCAGTTTAATGAGCACTTGGGAGAACACAATACCATAGAGTGAAGGGGGGATAAAGGGGGAGCAGAGGGAGCAGAGGGAAAAGGGGAAGCTCAGTCTGAGAAGGCCTCTTGGAGGAGGTGAGCTCTAAGTAGGCTTTTGAAGAGGGGAAGAGAATTAGTTTGGCAGAGGTGAGGAGGGAGAGCATTCCAGGACAGCAGTAGGACGTGGACCAGGGGTCAATGGCGGGATAGGCGAGAACGGGGGATGGTGAGGAGGTGGGCGGCAGAGGAGAGGAGTGTGCGGGGTGGGCAGTAGAAAGAGAGAAGGGAGGAGAGGTAGGAGGGGGCAAGGTGATGGAGAGCCTTGAAGCCTAGAGTGAGAAGTTTTTGTTTCATGTGGAGATTGATAGGCAACCACTGGAGGTTTTTAAAAAGGGGAGTGACATGCCCAGAGCGTTTCTGCAGGAAGATTAGCTGGGCAGCGGAGTGAAGAATAGACTGGAGCGGGGAGAGACAGGAGGAAGGGAGATCAGAGAGAAGGCTGGCACAATAATCCAGCCTGGATCTTATGAGAGCCTGTAGCAGTAAGATAACCATTTAGGTGGAGAGGAAAGGGCAGATCTTGGCGATATTATAAAGGTGAGACCGGCAGGCATTGGTGATGGATTGGATGTGTGGGGCGAATGAGAGAGCTAAGTCAAGGATGACACCAAGGTTGCGGGCTTGAGAGACGGGAAGGATGGTTGTACCATCCACAGTGACAGGGAAGTCAGGAAGAGGACAGGGCTTGGGAGGGAAGATAAGGAGCTCAGTTTTGGACTTGGTGAATTTTAGGTGGCGGGCAGACATCCAGGTAGAGACTTCCTGGAGGCAGAAGGAGATATGAGCCTGAAGGGAGGGGGAGAGGACAGGGGAAGAGATGTAAATCTGTGTGTCATCTGCGTAGAGATGGTAGTCAAAGCCGTGGGAGCGAATGAGTTCACCAAGGGAGTGAGTGTAGATGGAGAACAGAGGAGGGCCAAGAACTGACCCTTGAGGAACTCCTACAGTTAGAGGATGGGAGGGGGAGGAGGAGCCTGCGAAGGAGACCGAGAATGAATGGCCAGAAAGATAAGAGGAGAACCAGGAGAGGACGGAGTCCGTGAAGCCAAGGTGAGATAAGGTGTGGAGGAGAAGGGGATGGTCGACAGTGTCAAAGGCAGCTGAGAGGTCAAGGAAGATTAGGATAGAGTAGGAGCCATTGGATTTGGCAAGAAGGAGGTCATGGGTGACCTTTGAGAGAGCAGTCTAGGTAGAGTGGAGGGGATGAAACCAGATTGGAGGGAGTCCAGGAGAGAATTGGATTTAAGGAATTCTAGGCAGCGAGTGTCGACGACTTGTTCTAGGAGCATGGAAAGGAAGGGTAGTAGGGAGATAGGGCGATAACTGGAAGGGGAAGTGGGGTCGAGAGAGGGTTTTTTTAGGATGGGGAGACATGGGCATGTTTGAAGGCAGAGGGGAAGAAGCCATTGGAGAGTGAGAGGTTAAGGATACAAGTTAAGGAGGGGAGGAGGAAAGGGGTGATGATTTTTATAAGGTGAGAGGGAATGGGGTCCGAAGCACAAGTGGAGGGGCTGGCACTTGCGAGGAGGGAGGAGATCTCCTCTGAGGATACTGCAGGGAACGATGGGAAAGTAGGGGAGAGGGTTGGGAGGGTGAATTCAGTATTCAGTGGCCATTTTACAGGTAAGGAAATTGAGGCACTGAGAAGTTAAGTGACTTGCCCAAGGTCACACACAGGCAAATGGCAGAGTGGGGAATAATAGAACCCAAGTCTTCTGACTCCCAGGCCCCTGCTATTTTCACTAGGCCTGCTGCATCTCAGATATTCTGAAGATGTGACAACTGTTCACTGATCTCTATCATCCTATTCTATAAACTGCTTTCTCTCCAGGTATTATCCTCTTATCTACCACCTCAGTACTTCTAATCTCACAAATATCTTTAGCCTTTTTGTACCTATGGATTCAGGTACATGAGGGGCAGCATGGCGTAGTGGCTAGATCACGGGCCTGGGAGTCGGATGGTCTCATAGGTTCTAATCCCAAATCCACTGCTTGTCTGCTGTGTGACCTTGGGCAAGTCATTTCACTTCTGTGGGCCTCAGTTCCCTCACCTGTAAAATGGGGATTAAGACTGTGAGCCTCACATGGAACAGGGACTGTGTTCAACATGATTTGCTTGTATCCACCCCAGCACTTAGTACAATGCCTGGCACATAGTGAGTGCTTAACAAACACCATACTTATTAGTATTACTTTATTATTTAAAAACTTATTTATTCACCTAGCCATCTATTTGTCCTCCTTTTCCTTCTGTCTTTAAATTATTTTTTGCCTACTTCCCCCATTAGATTGTAAACTCCTTGAGGGCAGGAATTGTGTCTATAACTTCTATTGTACTCTGACAGTGCTTGAATTGTATTCAGGGTACAGTACACATAGATATCATTGATTGATTGAATGATCAATTGATCCTTCTCCTTTCTTATTATTATAGTATTTGTTAAGCGCTTACTATTTGCTAGGCACTGTTAAAAGCTCTGGACTCTTCTAATTGTTGGAGTCCTTAGAGTCCTTGGAGCTTCCTTAGAGTCTGACCTTATCAGGTTTGAAAGGCTTTCTCCCCCTCAGCTCCCAAAGTTTATGAAATCTAACTTTCCACTGACGACCTCATTGACTCCTTATTTTCAAATTTCACCTGAATCAATTAATAGATATGTTTGTATTCCCTTTAGTTGTGGGTCTGCATCACAATTCCTCCAATTTCATTTATTGCTTCAATGAGTAATTCTTCTAGACAATATAGGCCTTTGTATTCACATTTAAATGATAGCTCTTTACAGAGATTCTAAGTCTTGATTTTGAAACCTATTTTAAACTCATTTACTACCACAATCATCAAATCCACTGTTTTTTTTTTTTAAATTCAGGTTTATCTTGACAACTTATCTAGTTATCCACGAGTTTCCTGACTCAATTCATAGAACATCTTATGATCCAACCAGTTTCCCTAGAACACAAACTGCTGTGATGACAAAGTCACATTGTACTATTCACCCTTCCTGATGTCATGCATACAAGGCATTCTTTTGATACCATGGTCTGTCGAAATCAAACAGGTTTGAATTGTTGAATGAACATTCCCTAATTTGCTAATGATGTTCTAGCCAGAACACCTAGTGAAAATACATGCCAAGGCAGAACTGAGTGTACTTCTAGCTTATATCTAGGAAATGGATCATTTTAAGAAAAAGTCATTTATGGAATATTATTGTTCCCTCTAGAACAGATCCAAACATGTTGTGTTCAGTCTTCGTAACATTCTCCACCTTCCAAAGCACAGGGACAGTGTTAAACAAATAACCAAACTTTCATCATCTTTTAGATGATAACATTTTAGAACATGTCTTGGATAGGATGTAGTGGAAGAATAAGGAAGATAGAGCTGTTAATCAGCTGGGAATTGGTTACTCATGCTAACACACATATAGATCTTTAAATTATATAAGATCAGTTTTTTATTTATATCAATGCCTGCCTCCCCTTCAAACTGCAAGCTCATTATGGGCAGGGGTCATGTCTGCTAATTCTGTTATATGAACTCTGCTAAGCTCTTAGTACAGTACTCTGCATATATTGAGTGCTTGGTAAATACCACTGATTGGTTGATTGATATGCTAATGGGTACTGTCAAGATTGTTGCTGAGGAATCCTTTGAATCGTCTTGAAACAAGCTTTAAAAACAAGCATTCTGGCAGACCATTGCATTATAGCACTGTGCTCTCCCATTCTCCCATCATACATATTTTTCACAAATGTAGCTCTAAAATATCTTCCACTAATAAGAATGCCAATACATGGAATCCAAGCAGTTTATCACCAGCAGATGATATGAGGCAGGAGAAACAATTGTTCTTAGATGCCCTGAGAATCAAAATTTCAGTTATCTCCACTCTTCTAGGGTGGCCAATGGGGAGATCAGGAATCTGGCCTCAGATCACATTTACAAGCCCTAGTGATGATGCTTAGTTTCAGCTCCACAGGTGGCCCAGAGAAAGCAAGACTTAGGCCGTGAAGGTCCTGACAAGAAGCCTAGAGTGAGAGACAATGCCCGCACTCCACTTGACTTTTTGACAGTGAGATGCAAATGAGCAAATACCTGCACATCCAGATGAGCTGGGAGCCATGTGGTTAGTGGACTTATGAAAACATTAAGTGTCATTACTTATTTCTTCACTGTTAAATGTAAACTTCAGCTTCTTTTCCCCTCTCCAGTCGCTGAATGTCACTTTTACTATAATGTCCAGGCCAGATGTTTTCAAGCTAAGTGGTAACAGCTGCATTGTTGACAGTGGAGGCCCTACAACTGAAGAAACTCTCCACAGTTCTCAAACCCCTTTCCCTCTTGCTCTGACATGACATTAGCAAACCATACCTGTGTCTCCAACATCATTCAGGAAACCAGTGCAGAGGCTTGAATGGGGGCATGTTAACGGGGAAGGAGGCCAAACTTGCATGAGCTTCCTCCAACTTTTCATTAAGCATTGTAGTCTATAGGGATTGTGACTGTCAGATACTCACCCTGGCCCCTTTGGAAGCTGTTTTAAAGGGTCGTTTGTAGTGCCATATTTGATTATTCTACATCTCAACTTGTCTTGGGATGAAGAGAATCTGCTTGATTCCTTCCATGCTTCTCTGGGCTTCCTCTGATCTTTAAAGTTGGATTGCTCTTGAATTTCCCTAGCATTCCAATTGCTGGTAGCATTTATGCTCCCTGGTCCCTGGGGATGTTAGAATTTGTCAGTGAGGTACAACCTCCATGCCAGCTTGCTCAAAACACTCACACTAATTGTTTGCAATCTTTACATTTAATTATACAGCTAGTTAAGGCGAGCACTGTACTAAGTGAGGGGGTCTTGTCTTTTGCCACTGAGTCATGTCCGACCCATAGACACATCTCTACCAGAGCACCACACTTCCATCTGCAATCATTCTCTTAGTGTATCCACAGAGTTTCCCTGGTAAAAATATGGAAGTGGTTTACCACTGGCTCCTTCTGCACAGTAAATGAGTCTTTGGCCTTGACTCTCACCCAGGCTGCTGGTGCCCAGCACAGGTGAATTTTGACTTGTAGCAGATTGTCTTCCACTCACTAGCCACTGCTCAAGCTAGGAATGGAATGGATATGCCTCTGCTTGACTCTCCCTCCCATGGCCGAGACTGCTAGAGTACTGGAAACTTTCCAGGTGTGATCCCGAGAGGGGAAGCGATGGGGTGGACCACAGGATAATCAGGTCAGACACAGTCCTTATCTCATATGAGGAATCCCAATCTTAAAAGGAGGAGGAAATGTTTAATCACCATTTTACCCATGACAGAACTATGGCCAGAGATATTAAGAGACTTGAGACACAACAGACATGTGGCAGAATTGGGATTTGAATTTAGGTCGTCTGAATCTTAGTTCCATGTTCTATTCACTAGGCAACACTGTCTAATTCAAGCATCTTCATAGGACAGAAACAAGACCTTCAACTAGGGGTCAAGTTTCTGGCTCCCAACATTTGACCTATGATACAAGATGCCCAAATGAAAACACACAAACATGCATACACACACACATGCATGTGTGCGTACACACACACACATTCACACACACACACATCCCCCTCCCCCCCCCCGGAGGAACTTCAGCTGCAGCCTTCAGATTTAGCCAAGAGGTGGCATGCTAATTCAAACAAAGCTTTCCCTTCCCATGCATTCCTCCTCTTTTTCCTCCTCCTCTTCCTCCTAATAATAACAATTGTGGCATTTGATAAGTGTTTATTATGTGCCAAACACAGTGTTAAGCACTGGGATAGATAGAAGGTAATAAGGTCAGACACATGGTCTCTAACCCACATGGGACTTGCAGTTTAAACAGGAGAGAGAACATGTATTTAATTCCCATATTACGGATGAAGAAAGTGAGGCACAGATAAGTAATGCCTTGCCCAAGATCACACAGCTGATAAATTTAGGATCCACAGCAATAATTTGGGTCCTCTGACTCCCAGATCTACACTTTTTTTTCACTACTAGGCCATGCTTCCTCCTTCTCCTCTTCTTTTTCCTCTTCCTCACCCTTCTGATTCTACTCCTTTTCCTCTTCCTCCTCTTTTTTCTCTTCCAACCCCCTAATGCTTGGCAGGGAAGAAAGCTCATGTGAGCTCATCTCACAGCTAGAGTAATGCCATTTTATGGCCATGAATACGGAGACTGATGAACTCGATAAGGCTATACTGTTGAGTTCTACCCTGATTTTGGAAGGAGTTATGAATTAGGAAGGGTAAACTGGAAAGCAGCTAATGACTTTTGGGCAAATGTGGTGAAACATCTTCTTGGGTGAAGGACATCTGTCAGTCAGAGCCCATTTATGTTTCTTATCAAAAGCTGGAAAGCTATATTGTGTCCAAGATAGCATTCTTAATTAGTTTCATAAGAGTGTTAAGTGAAGGAGCTCTCAAAGAAGTGTGGTTTCCTACAGCAAATAATTTAAAGTGCACTCATTCATTCATTCTTTCAATCATGTTTACTGATCACTTACTGTGTGCAGACCACTGTACTAAGTGGTTGGGAGAATACAACACAATAATCAGACACATTCCCTGCCCACAACAAGCTTACAACATAGAATGGAGAACACAGACATTAACATAAATAAATAAATTATAGATATGTACATGAGTGCTGGGGGGGGGGGTGAGATGGGGATGAACATGGGAAGCAAGTCAGGGTGAAGCAGAAGGGAGTGGGAGAAGAGGAAAGGAGGGCTCAGTCAGGGAAGAACTCAGGGAAAAGGTGTGTTTTCAATAAAGCTTTGATGAGGGAAGAGTAATTGTATGTTGGATTTAATAATAATAATAATGTTGGTATTTGTTAAGCGCTTACTATGTGCCGAGCACTGTTCTAAGCGCTGGGGTAAACACAGGGGAATCAGGTTGTCCCACGTAGGGCTCACAGTCTTCATCCCCATTTTACAGATGAGGGAACTGAGGCACAGAGAAGTTAAGTGACTTGCCCACAGTCACACAGCTGACAAGTGGCAGAGCTGGGATTCGAACTCATGAGCCCTGACTCCAAAGCCCATGCTCTCCACTGCGCCATGCTGCTTCTCTAGGATTTGAAGAGGGAGGGTGTTTGAGGCCAGAGAGAGGATGTGGGTGAGGGGTTGGCGGCAAGAGAGACAAGATTGAGGAAGAGAGAGAAGGTTAGCATTAGAGGAGTGAAGTGGGAGGGCAAGTCACTTAACTTCTCGGTGCCTCAGTTACCTCATCTGTAAAATGGGGATGAAGACTGTAAGCCCCACGTGGGACAACCTGATTCCCCTGTGTCTACCCCAGTGCTTAGAACAGGGCTCGGCACATAGTAAGCGCTTAACAAAAACCAACATTAATTAAGTGTGTGGACTGGATTATAGTAGGAGAGTAGTGAGTGTGGTAGGAGGGGGCAAGGTGATTAAGTGCTTTAAAGCCAATAGTGAAGAGTTTCTGTTTGATGTGGAGATAGATGGACAACCACTGGAGGTTCTTGAAGAGTGGGGAAACATGGACTGAATCTTTCTGTAGAAAAATGATCTAGGAAGCAGAGTCAAGTAGACACTGGAGTGGGGAGAGGTGGGAGGTTGGGAGGTCAGCAAGGAAGATGATGTAGTAATGTAAGTGGGTTAGGATGAGTGATTGTATTAATGTGGTAGCAGTTTGGATGGAGAGGAAGGGGCAGATTTTAGCTATTTGTAAAGGTGGGACTGACAGGTTTTAGTGATGAATTGAATATGTGGGCTAAATGAGAGGAAGGAGTCAAGGATAACACTAAGGTTATGGGCTTGTGAGACAGGAAGGATGGTGGTGCTGTCTACAGTGATGGGAAAGTAAGCGGGAGGACATGGTTTGGGTGGGAAGATAAGGAGTTCTGTTTTGGACATATTAAGCTTGAGGTGACAGGAGGACATCAAAGTAGAAATTTCTTGAAGGCAGGAAGAAATGAGAGACTGCAGAGAGGGAGGGAGATCAGGGTTGGGGATGTAGATTTGGGTATCATCCACATAGATGTGGTAGGTGAAGCCATGGTAGTGAATTAATTCTCCAAGGGAGTGGGTGTGGATAATAATAATAATGATGCCATTTATTAAGCACTTACTAAGTTCAAAGCACTGTTCTCAGTGCTGGGGAAGATACAAGGTGATCAGGTTGTCCCACATAGGGCTCACAGTCTTAAATCCCCATTTTACAGATGAGGTAACTGAGGCACAGAGAAGTTAAGTGACTTGCCCAAAGTCACACAGCTGACGAGCAACTGAGCCAGGATGGAGAATAGAAGGGGACCCAGAACTTAAATTTGAGAGAACCCCACATTTAGGAGGAGGGCGGCATTGGAGGAGCCCAAGAAGGAGACTGAGAAGGTTAATCTAACAAAATCCAAAAAAAATTGAACCAAATGACATGACTGTATTAAAAATGACAAATCGTACATATGATAATAGCAAGGCAAAGATGTACCAGTAACACATTTTGACTTTTTAATGTTGTGCATATGTAAATGCTTACTTTACAGAGTATTGTCTTTCACATTCGATTTAAATTAGGCAAATAAGAGATCTATAATGATCTATGCTAAAGAGATAAAACCTTCGCTAATGTAAATTGAATTGCGCTTTAATCATTTGATTAAAATCAGACTGCTTCAAAGATTGAGGAAGAATAGACGGAAGGTGTCTAAATCAAGGACAACTTTGCAAATTCATCTTGAAGTGGCAGAATGCTGTAAAAACTAACCACACTAAAAATGAAAAGTACTATCCCAAAAGCCTGTTACAGAAAAATCCATCCATCAGTCAAAATCAGTTGTATTTATGGAGGGCTTTACTCTGTGCAGAGCACTATATTAAGCACTCGTGAGAGTACAATAGAACAGAGTTGGTAGACCAAAATGAGCTTACTGCCTAAAGGGGGTGACATTAAAAGACATTATGGATATGTACATTAGTGCTATGGGGCTCACGGTGGGGTGAATAAAACATACAAATCCAAGTGAAGGGGCAATATAAAAGGGAAAAAGAGTAGGGACAATGAGGGCTTAGTCATGGGAGTCCTTTTGGAGATGAGATTTTAATAAGGCTTTGAAGGCGGGCAAAGTGGTGGTTTGTTGGATGTGAAGGTGTTGAGAGTTCCAGTCCAGAGGCAGGATGTGGGTGAGATCGATGAGACTGAGGTCCTCCTGGCCTGGAAATCACTCCTCTACCAAATATGCCAGACCACCACTTTCCCCAGTTTCAAACCCTTATTAGGGTCAAATCTCCTCCAAGATGCCTTTCCTGATTAAGTCCTCTTCCCTGGCTCCTTCTTCCTTCATCATTTATTCACTTAGATCTTTTGGGGATTTGGTATTCACCCCACTCTCAACTCTCAACCCTCAACATATGGACTTATATATATATGTAAAATATATATATATACATATATATATTTATATTAATGTCTGTCTTCCCCTCTAGACTGCAATCTTGTTGTGGGCAGGTAATGTGCCTACTCTGTCGTACTGTACTCTCCCAAGTACTTAATACAGTGCTTTGCCCATGGTAAGCACATAATAAAGTATCACTAAAGAATGAGTCAAGAAAGAATATTGGGGTAATGGTAAATCCAGATTAATTAATCAATCAATCACATTTATTAAGTAGTTACTATGTGCACTGTACTAAGTGCTTGGGAGAGATTAACAAAGTTAATAGACATGTTCCCTACCCACAAGGAGCTTAAAGCTAGAGTAAATTATGCATATGTACATAAGTGCTGTGGGTCTGAGGGAGGGGTGTAAAAAGAGTGCAATCCAAGTGCAAGGGTGACACAGAAGGGAGTGGGAAGAGAGGAAATGAGGGCCTAGTCAAGAAGGCCTCTTGGAGGAGATGTGCCTTTAAGAAGGCTTTGAAGGTGGGGAGACTGATCATCTGTTGGGTATGAAGAAGAAGGGCGTTCCAGGCCAGAAGCAGTATGTGGGTGAGAAGTCGGCGGCGAGATAGATGAGATCAATATACAGTGATTAGGTTGGCATTAGAGGGGAAGCAGCGTGGCTCAGTGGAAAGAGCCTGGGCTTCGGAGTCAGAGGTCATGAGTTCGACTCCCGGCTCTGCCACTTGTCAGCTGTATGACTGTGGGTGAGTCACTTAACTTCTCTGTGCCTCAGTTACCTCATCCGCAAAATGGGGATTAAGACTGTGAGCCCCACGTGGGACAACCTGATTCCCCTGTGTCTACCCCAGCGCTTAGAACAGTGCTTGGCACAAATACCAACATTATTATTATTAGAGGATGGGTGTTAGGGCTGGGTTGTAGTAGGAAAGCAGGGAGGTAAGGTAGGAGGGGGCAAAGTGATTAAGTGCTTTAAAGTCAATGGTAAGGAGATTCTGTTTGATGTGGAGGTAGGTGGGCAAACATTTCAGCTTCTTTTTACACATTTTACCAGCTGCAAAAGTGGGAATGGTTCCATCAAGGATTAACACAGTTTTGAGCTATGACCCTTTTGTCAGTCAAAGTTTTCCAAGATGACCCGATTAATAGCTACCTTACCTCAGTACCTTACCCATTATCTAGATACCTTCAACTTCAGAGTTTCTGGCCTAGTGACAAGAAAATGGAGCTGGGGAAGGGGGAGGTGGGACATTATGGTGAGCCTGACTTCTATCCTTCCCATAGTGACTTGATGTTCTCTCCATTCACAGCCTCCTCTCTATCCCATGGAATGACAAGGGCCACAGGGGCCAGGGTTATGGTGGCCTACATCACCCCGACCATGAGGAGCTGAAGTGTAGGATTGTGAGGTTCTCAGGGGTGTGTGAGGCTTGTGGGGAAATGGCCCAGCTAGAAGGAAGGCTGCATAATTTAGCGGATAGATCACAGGCCTGGGAGTCAATCCCTGTTGCTTCACGTGATTATTATGAGACCTTGGACAAGTCATTTAACTTTTTTAGGTCTAAGTTATCTCTTCTGTAAAATGGGGATTAAGAGTGTGAGCCCCATGAGGGGCAGGGACTGTGTTCAACCTGATTAACTTGTATCTACCCCAGTGCTTAGAACAATCTAAGCACATAATAAGCACTTAACAAGTTCCAGAATTAGTATTAAGTTCCAAATGAATCAGATTCCATCTATAGGAAAGAATCGAGGATGTGGCTCATTCGTAAATTGTAAATCAGCCCCCTCAACTAAAGGATGCTCATATGCCTAGGCATGCAAGTAATCCAATCAAAATGTACTTTAGGCAATTCACACCTCTGTCATGTATCCATGGAAATATTTTTGATTCTAAAAAAAGATGAATTTCTTTGGACATGAAGATTTAGAGACATCTGAGTTTCCTTGGGTTACCATCCTCAAGGACTGCTTTGAAGATCTAACTTGCCAATGCTCGATTATCTATCTTGTTCTCTCCCAAGCCCTTAATACAATGCCCTGCATATAGCAAGTGCTCAATACATACCGTTGACTGACTGATTCAATCACTGAACTGCCATTCTCTTGAGAGAAACTGAAGACCCACGGGGAGTGAAGGAGAGAAGTCTTTGGAATTTTCATACCTCTTTCCTTTGCATTCCCTGTAGCTGAAATTTGAACTTGTACCATAGCATCTTCTGCTGGTCAGTTTCTTTAATCACATACCTCCTTCCTTGTTTTGTATCCTTGTCTCACTTCTTAGCAGACCTTCAGAGAAATGCCAAAACCGCATTTGTGTATCTTGAACAGTTCTACTCTCCATGCCCCCCACATTCCCCCAGCAAGAAAATGAGTAAATCACCTAACCCTCTTGTATAATCCTTCTGGTAGGGCACAGGCCCAGAACACAAATGCAACCATTCCCACCTAAGCCTTCATTTTAAGCTTAAACCAATGTGCATATTTATTAGAACCTCCAAAGGAAATCATCAATAAATAGGCTATAGGGAAATTTTCAAAAGGATTGGATATTACACAAATAGAGGCAATCTCTTCTGCTTCACTGGGTAATTAAGTAGTTAAAATAAATGACATTTACTCTGAATCTATCAGGGATAGTTTGAACCTTTCTAGGGGTTAACAAATAAATCCATTCAGCTTGCAAAAAATTGTAGCATTGCCCATTCCAAACAAGCTGCTGCCTGAAACAAAATTATAGAGAAAACTCCTCATTGTCTGGTTTATTATGGTAATGTTTATCCATATTCACAGGCAAGGATCAATTTATGGTTTGTAAATAACAGTACACACAAACACACATGAATACAGTGCTGACATTGAACATTCTTGGCAGACCCAATGGCTGACATAAAGTCTACACCCAAATTTCCTTTTTTTTTTGAGAGAATCGGCGCAAGCTACTTAACTGCACGTTTAAATCAAAGTTCAGTCTAGCAGGAATATATTGAATACATTAGAGTTGCCCTTTGGTTTGAAGACAATTGGCTTGCATCCAGACTGTCTCCCCCTGCAGACAGCAAGCTCCTTGTGGGCAGGAATCATATCTATCAGTAATAATAATAATAATGATAATAGCATTTATTAAGCATTTACTATGTGTTAAGCACTGTACTAAGCGCTGGGGTAGATACAAGATAATCAGGTCCCACATGGGGCTCACATTATGAGTAGAAGGGAGTACAAGTATTGAATCCCCATTTTGCATTTGAGGGAAGTGAGGCACAGATAAGTGAAGTAACTTGCCCAAGGTCACATAGCAGACAAGTGGTGTGAGCAGGGATTAGAATGGAGATCTTTCTGACTCTCAGGACTGTGCTCTATCAACTAGGCCATGCTGTTTCTCTAATTTTGTTGTGTTGTACTTTCCAAGGCACTTAATATAGAGCTCTCCACATGTTAAGTGCTCAATACATACTTCTGATTGCCTTGATTCCTTTTGCCTCAGAGAGGATCAATCAATTGTAGTCGGTATGGATTTACTATGTATAGAGCACTGTACTAACTGCTTTGGAAAGTACAGTATAACAGAATTAGTAAACTTGTCCCCTGCCCCACAATGAGCTTACTCTTGCCCACTTAAACACTGTGGTCATGAAAACACAAAGGAGCATCTTTTCTGGCCTCTTGTTATTCAAGATGAGCACTGTTCCCATCACAGAAGTGGAAAGACAGGTACTTAACTTGTTTGTGCGGTGTGAGGATCTTTGGACTGTGTCACCCATAGTCTCTCACCTGGTCCCCACCTGCCATCCTTATACATTACTTGACATATTCCAAGTGTATGGTTACGCATTTACTTAGCACTCAGGCCTGTGGATGGAGGTTCTAGGTATTCAGATGAGTGAGAAGTCAATCTAAAACTTATTCAGATTAGAGGTTAAAGGCATCTCATTTATTTAATTCTTACCAAACAGCTAAAGTTTCGACTAGAATACGATTAAGTACCTGCCTTCTAGGAGTCTACATCAGGTGGCAAGGAATTCTGTGATAATATGGTAGTCTTACTTAGGATCTACCTCATACAGTAAGTGAGTGAAGCCACAACTTTAGAGTGTTAGGGCCATACAAAGTAGCAGCAGTAGAAAATTTAAAAGTTCCCAGCCTCCCTCCACTAGAATCAGAATCTAAACCCTTGTTAAAGTGACAGAAAAGGGAATAGGGGTCTCCAGAAAAATGTTCTAGGTTTAAGCAAGGTTCCAGGTGACGTTCCATGTATATATGTATATATTACGGTTGTTACTATGTGGCAGGTACTATATTAAGCCCAGGGGTAGATACAGTCTAGCCAGATTGGACACAGCCCATTTTCCACATGGTGCTCACAATCATAATCCCCATTTTACAGATGAGGTAACTGAGGCACAAGGAAATTAAGTAACTCAGCCCAAATCACCCAGCAGATAAGTAGTGGAATTGGGATTAGAACCCAAATCCTCTGATTCCCAGGCATTTCTTCTTTCCACTAGTTCTTGCTGCTTTCATATGATATTATTATGTTGCACTCTGTGCCTAGAAAAACACATGCAATGTGTATGCAATGTGATCATGTCATGCGGAAGGGGTTGGAGCAATTTATATTTTTTTTCCTCCTAAGGGCAACTCAATCAGTAAGTCAGTCACTCATTTATTGAGTGCTTACTTTGTGCAGAGCACTGCACTAAACACTTGGGAGAGTACAGTCTAACAATATACTAGACATATTCCCCGCCCACAAAGAGTTTACAGTCTAGGGGGGAGACAGACATTAATATAAATAAATAAAATTACAGATATATACATAACTAAACATCTGAAGCCAGCTTGATCCCATAAAGTGAAGCAAACCTTTCTCTCGTGACCGAAGTACAGGCCCCCTTTAGCAGGTAACAGTTTAGATTTCTTCAGGCAATCACAGTGCAGGTGTGAGTTCTCAGAATAATAATAATGTTGGTATTTGTTAAGCGCTTACTATGTGCAGAGCACTGTTCTAAGCGCTGGGGTAGATACAGGGTCATCAGCTTGTCCCACGTAAGGCTCACAGTTAATCCCCATTTTACAGATGAGGTAACTGAGGCACAGAGAAATGAAGTGACTTTCCCACAGTCACACAGCTGACAAGTGGCAGAGCTGGGATTCGAACCCATGGCCTCTGACTTAGGACCTGGTCTTCTAAAGCAGGATAAGATGAGGGTATTTATTTTGCCTTGCATATTACATTCTTTCTTATTCACTCCCATTTTCTTTCTTTATCATCATTATCTTCAACATCACCACCATCATTATCATTAGTATTTCTTGAATATTTTCTGTGTGCAATGCCTTGTACTGGGTACTTACTATGGGCATAACCCTGTACTAGCTAGCCAGCTGGGAAACCTATAATAGCAGTAAAAGGAACCTTTGAGAAGCTCACAATCTAATTTCTTCAACCGAAGTAATGGGGGTTAACAGTAGGAAGAGAGAGGAGGCCATGGGTGACAAGCAGCAGTGGACTCTGATATCAAATTATGAAAGAAAAAGATGAACACAAACCCAAGGGATAAATCAGGTAACACCAGTGTTTCTAGAAGTTTTCATTTGCTGGCACAGAAATCTTCCAATGGACCTTCTTCCCCTGTCCCCTACTCACTGTCCCATCCCTGTCCATCAAAAAGTAACAAACCCAGAAACCCTATTTCAATTAGTTAGGCCAAGTTCTTTCCTAGAAAGGTTATCTGTGATTCTGCAATCCATAGGCTCAGGGTCAAGATGCAAAATCCAACATACCACTAGAGCAAGGTAATTACATTGAGACCTCAACTTCTTCCTAGCTCTCTAAAGGACATAAGCTCCTCTTGTTCAGGGAACTTGTCTACCAAATCTGTTATATTCTAGACTATAAGTTCATTGTGGGCAGGGAATGTGTCTATTAGAGTGCATATTGCACTCTCCCAAGTGCTTAGTACAGTGCTCAATAAACAGAGTAGCATAGTATGTCCTCAGCAAATATGATTGAGTCATTATTTGACATTTTATAAACAAAGGTGGACTTGCTGTATCTCAGATAATTACTCTGTGTGATAAGAAGTTGGAATAACCCATTAACCCTAAGAATCCCTAAAATCAGATATTTAAAAAGTCATCCAACAATGACTTTGGCCTCCAGATGAGCATGGTTTAGAAAGCCGACATTCTTAAAAATCAAGATCCAGAATAATGCGAAGAGTGTAAAATGAAGATAAATAGAAAATATCCAAACAGTTCACTGAATCAAACAGGTCTCCAAGTCTAGTCATAGAATTAGTTCAGCTGTTATGCATAGTTGGGTCAGGTTTAAGCAACCAGTAAGAATTCCTCATTCTTTAAACCACCAAGGCTATTGTCCTTGGCCTGGGGGATGAAATGGAATCGAATGCAGAGAGTGAAAAGACGTTAGCTATGTAACCCCCCCTCCACCCTCAATGCATGTGACTGTAATGAATCCCACTATGCCTCAGATGTGAGTCAGGATAAAGCAGCAGTACCCTTGCATTGTGCCATGGAGAATAATCTGTCTTTGAATCTACAGGAATAAGATGTAAATAATTTGATTACGTGAAGTGATTCCTTGGAGCAGACTGCTATCCAACCTAAGTTTTAGATTAGGTTTATTGACAATCCTTAGTGCTGTGCTGACTCCATGAAGGGATGCACAATAATAATAATAATAATAATAATAATAATAATTGTGGCATTTGTTAAGTGCTTACAGTGGGCCAGTGCCTGTACTGTACAGGCATTGTACTAAGCACTGGGGTGGATACAAGCATATCAGGTTAGACACAGTCCTTGTCCCACATAGGGCTCACAGTCTTAATCACCATTTTAAAGATGAGGGAACTGAGGCACAGAGAAATGAAGTAACCAGCCTAAGGTCACACAGCAGACAAGTGGTGGAGCTGGAATTAGAAGATGGAGCTGGAATTAGAACCACTGAATAGGAAGAGTTTCCCAGCAGAACCAAAGTGAATTCTGACACTGCTTTCCAGGTTTCTTGTCAAAGTCTCAGGTATGGCAGTATAAAATCGGTTGAACAGAACCAGATCTACTCCCCATACCTACTTCACTCCAGTGGTGATGGGGGAAAGCCCATTCGGGTCCTTTGGAGGAAAAACCCAGCAATGCAGCTAAGATTTAACCTTATGTGCATTCAAAGAAGATAGAGGTAGAGAGAGTATCAGCCATGCATTGGTCTTTCGAGCCACACTTGCATGCATGGTTGGAATTTCACTCTCAGTAGTATCTTTGAAAAAAAAATAAGGTTGTGTGAGTCTACTCATAGTCATTTAGAATATATATAAATTTGTATGAATATAGACGGAATGTGTGTACTCTAGACTGTAAACTCATCCTCTAGACTGGAAGCTCTGTGTGGGCAGGGAAAGTGTCTACCAGCTCTGTTATATTGTACTCTCCTAAGCGTTTAGGGCAGTATTCCTCACACAGTAAGTAGTCAGTAAATAGGATTGATAGACCAGAAACCATGTTGAAGCAATTACTCAAAAAATTCAGGCTGTATGTGACATACATGGTCATTTAGACTGTATTATATATGTGTAGGGATGCAAAAAAAAACTATTTGAATGACACTGTGTATATAAATATAAGCTTGCAAGCCCTAAGAAGGGATGAAGCTATGACTTTTGATTCTGGTGTGCTCTCTCATTCAGTATTAATAATCATAACGGTACTTGTTTAGCCCTTACTATGTGCCAGGCTCTGTACTAAGCGCTGGGCTGGATTCAAGCAAGTCAGGTTGGACAGTACAATGCCCCATATATACGAAGGGCTCAATAAATACTACTGATTGAGGGACTTGTATAGATATAAACACTCATACATGTATATGTATTCACGCAATTGTCATTATATATGTGCACAGATTTAATGCATTCTAAATGTGTACACTGTTTCTTAAGCATGTGTTCTAATGCATTCTAGTGTACTAATAGAAAGGATTCCCATGTAACCCCTACACGATTATTCACCTTTACACTCATTATACTCCACCCATTCCTTCAGGACACAGAAGTCACTTTTGTGGTCAATTACACTGAGGCTAAGCTAGCAGTAGTGGGGCTTGTGCTTATATAAACTATGTAAGGCGGAAGCATTAACTTTCTTACCAAAAGATTTGAATCTCTAATACTTGAAATAGTTAACTATGCAGAAGGGCTGTAAGGCAAGCAGAAACTGCACATAATTCCATCTTGATGCAATTACTCCAACATGAATTTAAAATAAAATTAAAGTTAACAGTTTAAACTGATGTTTGAGGGTTTTAAAAAGATTTAGTTTCCTTTGGAACCACTGTGTTATTCGATCCAGTACAATCTCTCTGAGCTTCGTTCATAACATCTTTACCCAAGTACGATTACTACTAGATTATGCCCACAGGTTAAATTACAAATGTCTAAAAATCTTAAAATTATTAAACTCAGATTAAAGTGTTCAAAGTCTAGGGTGTTATTTTAGTCTCCTGCCATATCCTACATTTACTATAAAATTGTTATGTTGGCATTCTAATAAAATGTCATAAAGCAAGTATGTAAAGAGGTGTTTTGGGTTTGTTGCAGCATTCTGCAAGCCAAGTTAGCATGGCAACCCAAATGTATACCAGAAACACTTAAATGTTTTTCATAAAGAGCAAAGTTTGTAAGAACGCGTGAGAGTGTGTTGCGTTCTAGTCAGGGCTATCAAAGGAGTCATACGTACCCTAAAGCAGTGACCTCTAGGGGAACAGATGATGCTGTCAGAATATGTCTTCCCGTTGCTGTTGCTAATCTCTCTGCAGCCCCTCTGCTCCTGCTCCTGCAGCAAGAAGAGCCATTTCATTTGTGTCCTTCTAGTGAATTACCCGTACCTTTCCTTGCCCAAGGGTAATTTTAAATGATCTTTCCTGCTGAATAAAAAATGAGTTGGATAGTTCTGAATGGGAACAAAGAAAGCAAGGAACTACCCCGGAAGTGGCCTTTCACAGGATCGATAAAGAAAACCGATTAAAAAAAATCCAACTGAGCTGCAACTTGGTCAGATAGGTCCTTTCCATTCTTGGGTCTGAGAATTCTAAGCCAGGACGAAAGGATTTTACAAAACTAAATCATCTCGGCTTGCTTCTGAAAGAGAGAAACTTTTCTATGTGCTTCCTTTGAGCTTTAATGAAAGCCAGATGAAGGATCTAACAGCAGTTACCTGCACAAAAGCAGCTATGCCAGCGAGTGAGACTCAAGAACAATGGTGATGTGTGTCCCATAAAACAACAGGAAGAAGCATTTTTAGAAGTGATCTGATGGGAACTGGGGAGAGAGAGGAAAGATTTAATGTGAAGAAATGAGGACACTATCCTGTTGCAGAGTAACAGATGGATGTGTGGCTATTAAGTAAAGTAGACAAGTCGAGTGATTGGGGAGGCATGGTGGAATAAGACTGACTGAACCATAGAGAGTTTTCATATCTCAACATATTGCAGAAAAGAACTTAAATTGTTCTATAACAGAAGCTCAAACTTCTCCAAGGAGCCCGCATTTCAGCCAGTGCCTGGGAGAGCTAATTTACTACATTCATTCATTCAGTCGTTTTCATTGAGGGCTTACTGTGTGAAGAGCACTGTAATAAGTGCTTGGTAGAGTACAATACAACAATAAACAGTGACATTTCCTGCCCACAATGAGCTTACAATCTAATCATGACTTCTGAACCCAGATTGCAAGGCCTTCCTAAGCATAGACTGGCTTAAACACTGGGTAAAGAGGAGCAATGGTCCTAACCCACCCCCTGCCGCCTTTTTTTTTATGGTTAAGTACTTACTCTGGGTCAGGACTGAACACAATCCATGTTTCACGTAGAGCTCCCCGTATTAATCCCCATTTTATAGGTGAGGTAACTGAAACACAGAGAAGTTAAGTGACTTGCCCAAGGCCACACCGCAGACCAGTGGAGTTAGAATCCAGGTCCTTCTGTCCGGGCTGTGCTCTATCCATGAATGTGTCTGTTTATCGTTATATTGTACTCTCAAGTGCTTGGTACAGTGCTCTGCACACAGTTAAGTCCTCAATAAATTTGGTTGAATTAATGAATGAATTAATGCTACTCCCCACATATATTTCATGGGAATTAGGATGATCTACCACAACTGCTCCAGTTGCAGTTAAGCTCATCCCCCAACTTTTACCTCTGCAATGTCATACACTGTTCTAGGGTAAAAATAACCTCAGCCAGATTGGCAAATGGGAGGCGGGGGTGGCGTTTCATCTGCTGCCATTTGCCAGCTGTGTGACTATGAGCAAGTCACTTAACTTCTCTGTGCCTCAATTCCCTCATCTATAAAATGGGTATTAAGACTGTGAGCCTCAGTGGGACAACCTGATTATCCTGTATCTACCCCAGCGCTTAGAACAGTGCTCTGCACATAGTAAACTCTTAACAAATACCAACATTATTATTATCTCGGGGGAATGGAAGAGGATGAACTTTGGCTTATGGACCCTCTAGTCTTCACTCTTGACTCTCCCAGAACCTTAATTTGACTCTATATGGTTAGTTCATTTAACAGTGGGTCACCTCATCCCTATCCCAGACAGTTACAGAAAGAATGTTTTAACTAAAACTGTGATTTGTAGAGCATGAGATGTGAACTGGAAAAATGACAGCTGTAGTCAGACCTTTAGACTGTAAGATCCTTGAGGTCAGGGACCAAGATTTTTGCTTCTATTGTACATTCTCCAAGAGCCTGGTACAACCCCATTCACCCAGGAGGCCCTCAGTACACTGCCCTGAATTGTATACTGACTCCCTTTAGAGTGCTCTGCAAACAGTAGGCACTCAGTAAATATGCTGGATGACGATGAAGAAAGCCTTGTTTCACTTTAGAGGGGTTTGCAATCTCATGGAGGTGAAACAAGGTCCATCAGACTAGATGCTTTGTATCTATTTAGAATTTAAATGACATAGCCTGATTATTACCTAGGAATCATTTCATTCATTGTGATTTTAACCCCCCCACTTGACCCCTAGAGCTATGTCCATATTATCCTTCCTTTTAAAGACAGGGCTGTCAAGGGAAAGGTGTTTAAGTTTCACCCGTGATCACAATAAGTCTCTTAAACTCTTTATCTGTGGAATAACTTCACAGACAAAGCTATTATTCTCCATCTTCACGCTGGGGTGTAGAAGTTCTAATTTCCTTATCTCTCCTTTTGAGCACTGCGAGATGGGAAGGCATACAGCCTATTATATTGCTTTCTTAAGGGAACATTGAAAGCCATTTTTGTAGTCAGAATTCAGAGAATCCAGACTTTACCTTCCCCAGAGTGCAAGGCTGCACTTCCTTTCATAAACCTTACTGGACAATGTCATCAGCTTATACTGAGCACTTATTCTATGCAGAGCACTGTACCAAGCACTTTGGAGAGTACAATAAAGATAGTAGAAATGATTCCTGCCCTCAAGGAATTTATGATAGTTCTTCGAGCCTCAAATATCAAAGGGGTCAAAATTCAAGAAACACTGTGATCTTCTAATGCCTTTCTTCTAAAATGATTCACATATATTATCACCTTTAATCCCCACAATTTTTTATTAAATGTCTTGTATATATCTTACCAAGTAGATACATTACACAAAATAGTTTTTAAAAAAGAAAAATATAAATCCAGACTCTTTATATATAGTAGTAATAGTATTTAAGTGCTTACTTTGTGCAGAGCCCTGTACTAAGGACAGGGAAATTCTATGAAATTAGACACAAATCCTGTCCTTTATGGAGCTCATAGTTTATGAATTTAGGTCAGGGGTAGATAGAGTGGAACAGACATATTGGGCTATTAAGGCAGATTAAATTAATTACCCAATGTGCTAGTTAGTGATGTTCACTAGATTTCTCCTGCTGGAAGGAGATAAGGACAGAATTCAATTCATATTTAAAGACTAGTTTTAGGCAGTCCAATTCAGTCAATCAATCAATCACTCAATGGTATTTATTGAGGGCTTACTATGTGCAGAGCACTGTGCTAAGTGACTGGAAGAATACAATGCAACAGAATTAGCAGACAGGTTTCCCCAACACAACAAGTCCAATTGGGCAAGGCAAAAATTTTCTGCTGGCACAAAATGGGCAAGGTAGAAACTCTAAATGGGCAACTTGACTCTTGTGCTCAAGACCATGTTGGCTGTCAAGTTTACGTAATGGTAGTAATATTCACTGTACACTGGGTACAATGCACTGGTACTAACTGCTTGGGAAAAAAGCAAGAGATGTATTCTCTACCCTAAAAAGGCTTAAAAATAGAATGATCAGGACAAACAATTAAGCATACAATATAAACAACTGGTAAAGATGTGTATAAATATACAAATATGTAATTGTTAGAGTTGGTCATTGGGTTGATACTAATTTGAGTATAGGTAATGGTTTGGCAAGCCTTGTTGGAGGAGGCGGGATTGCAGGAAGGCTTTGAATATTCAGAGAGTTATAGACAATCAGATTTTGCTGGGGGGTGGTTCTAGGCCTGGAGAACAGTGTGAAGAAGGGATGGAGATGAGAGATTTGAGAAAAAGATTAGTTTTGTAAGAATGAAGAGTTTTGGGTGGAAAAAAACTGATGTGAAAGATAGGGAGAGTGGGTGAAGAATGTAAAACTCAATCAGGAGGAGTTTTTGCTTGTTGTGGAGAAAAAATGGGAAGCCAATAGAGGTTTTTGGGGAGTAGAGAGATGTGTTCTGAGCAATGCTTTAAGAAGAACAACCAACCAATGGTATTTATTGAGAACTTACTATATGCAGAGTACCATACTGAGCACTTGGGAGAGTACAGTACAACCGAGTTGGTAGTTATGTTGCCTGACTACTGTGAGCTTACAGTCTAGAGGGGATGATGAAATTGATTTTTAATAATAATAATATTGGTATTTGTTAAGCGCTTACTATGTGCCAAGCACTGTTCTAAGTGCTGGGGTAGACACATGGTAATCAGGTTGTCCCACGTGGGGCTCACAGTTTTAATCCCCATTTGACAGTTGAGGTAACTGAGGCACAGAGAAGTGAAGTGACTTGCCCAAGGTCACACAGCTGACTAGCGGTGGATCCGGAATTAGAACGCAGGACCTCTGACTCCCAAGCCCGTGCTCTTTCCCCTGAGCCACACTGCAGCGTGTTGTATAGATTGAAGTGGGGAGTGTCTGGAGGCTTGGAGACCAGCAAGGTGGTTAATGCACATGCTCATAATAAATATCATTGATTGGTTGGTTCATTGATTGGGGCCCAATTTCCCACTTCCAACATTTTCCTCCCACTTAGGCAAGGTTCATCAATTTGGTCCCAAGTCAGAGAGTGTCATAGATATGACAAGACCTTTGGCCAAGACCAAGTCCTTCTAGTCTGTGAGCCCTTTGGGTAGGGATTGTCACTATTTGTTGCCAAACTGTAATTTCCAAGTGCTCAGTACAGTGCTCCACACACAGTAAGCGCTCAATAAATACAATTCAATGAATGAATGAACCAAGACTATTTGAGTGGAAAGGAAGAGGCAGACCTGATAACTGAGCGGGGCTCAGTGGAAAGAGCACGGGCTTGGGGGGCAGAGGTCATGGGTTCAAATCCCGGCTCAGCCACTTGTCAGCTGTGTGACTTTGGGCAAGTCGCTTCACTTCTCTGGGCCTCAGTGACCTCATCTGTAAAATGGAGATTAAGACTGTGAGCCCCCCACGTGGGACAATCTGATCATCTTGTATCCTCCCCAGCACTTAGAACAGTGTTTGCACATAGTAAGCACTTAACAAATGCCATTATTTTGATTAGACTGTTAGTCCATCAAAAGGCAGGGACTGTCTCTATCTGTTACTGATTTGTACATTCCAAGCGCTTAGTATAGTGCTCTGCACATAGTAAGCACTCAATAAATACTAATGAATGAATGAATGAATGAACTGTGTAGGAATAAGTGATAGGATTTAGCAGGAGATTGAATGTGAGAGTTGAAAAACTGGAGAAGTCAAAAATGACACCTAGGTCACAGGCTCCTGGGATGAGGAGGAAGGTAATGCTATCGATAGGGATGGGACAGTTTAGATGGGAAAGTTATCTTACCATTTATCTCATTATTATTACTATATTTGTTAAGCACATACTATGTGTCAAGGTCTTTCAAAGCACTGGGGTAGATATCAGTCAATCAGGTTGGACACAGTCCATGTTCCACAAGAAGTTTACAGTATAAGTAGGAGGGAGAACAGATGCAGACTGTGAGCCCGTTGTGGGCACGGATTGTCTCTATTTGTTGCTGAACTGTACTTCCCAAGTGCTTAGTACAGTGTTCTGTACACAGTAAGTGCTCAATAAATATAATTGAATAAATAAATAAAGTTATTGGCAGATCTGGGATTAGAACCCACATCCTCTGACTTACAGGCCTGTTCTCTTTCCACTATACCACACTGTTTTTCTAGACTTTAAACACTTTGTGGAAAGGGATTAGGCCGACCTACTCTATTGTACTGTACTCTCCCAAGCACTTAGTTCAGGGCTCCGTACAAAATGCTCAGGGCTCTGTTCAAAGTGCTCAATAAATACTATTGATTGCTTGAGAAGAAATTTTGGGAAGTGAAATACATAGTTTAGTTTTGCCCATTGGGTTGCAGTTGGGTTAACTTGGACAGACTGAAAGCTTTTAAGGTGACCACATAGAACCAACACACGTCCTTCCCACAGACAAATGCCCAATATTCAGAGAACCAGCATAGTGCAGTGGATAGAGCTTGGGCCTGGGAGTCAAAAGGTCATGGGTTCTAATCTTGGCTCTGCCACCTGTCTGCTTTGTGGCCTTGGGCAAGTCACTTCTCTGAGCCTCAGTTCCTTCATTTGTAAAATGGGGATTAAGAATCTGACTATGCCCAATCCAATTTGAGTATATTCACCCCAGAGCTTAGTACAGTCCCTGGCACATAGAAAACACTTAACAAATACCACACATTATTATTATTATTATATTTAGGCAATGGCACAGACCCCAAAGCTCTGTGTGCATCCCAAATGGAAGCTGGAAGAGATGGATTATGCCACCAGAAAGAGTTTGGGAGGAGGAAGCAAAGAGGTGAAATGGCCACTCGGAGGTAGAATGTTGTAAAAGTCTCCAGCTCTGGAAGATCTATCTAGCCAAGGGCTGTGTGCCTGAGATTTTATTATTTTTATTCCCTAACACAGAATCGTAATAGTCTCATGGAACAGTAGGGAATTAAGTGTCCTTATGGTAAACTGTTTAACAATCTCTTTAAATACCGGGGTCTCTGAGTTTTATTACCATTCATCTGGCAGGGTCACAGTTCCCATACTAGCCTGAGTATTCCCCATTTTATTGGGCTTTGATGAACAAAACCGTAGGAAATGTGAACATTGGTACCACCTTTAGTACTTTTTCTGGACATTCTGAAGAAGCATTCAAATTGAGCAGAAAAAGAGGATTGGCTGAATCCAGGGACATTATCCGTAGCCTCCTGCATTCTGCTAGACGGAGCCCTCTGGGGTGAGTGATCTGCATGTTATCATAGAGAACCCCGAAAAAGAGACCTCAGATTGCTGCCTGATATTGGTGGAGATTGTAAGTTTGCAATCTGAGGATTTTGTGTAAGCGACGTTGTGGAAAAATAATTGTGCCCGCAGGGAAGCTAGGAACAGAATGAATGAACCAATGGAACAGGGTTTCAGTTGCAGTGGAAAAAGAGGAAATTTATCACCTGACACAGCTAAGTCTTCTAGGCAGCTAAGGCTTCAACTTCTTTGGTTGGCATGTGAGGAGCATGGACATCATCCTAGTCAATCAAGTGCTGAATCCTGCCGATTCTTCCACCACATTTCCCCTATCTGCCCCTTCTTCTCTGGCCAAATGCCTACCATCTAGGTCCAAGCTCTGATCATATAAGAGTTAGACTGCGGTATCACTTTTCTCACTGGTTTCTGTGACTCCCCAGTTTGTCCCTCCTTCAGTTTATGGTACCTGCTGCTATCCAGATCATCTTATTGGAATGTCACTCTGTATGCTTCTTTCAATCAATCAATCAATGATATTTATTCATTCATTCAATAGTATGTATTGAGCGCTTGCTATGTGCAGAGCACTGTACTAAGTGCTTGGAATGTGCAGATCGGTAACAGATAGAGACAGTCCCTGCCCTTTGATGGGCTTACAGTCTAATTGGGGGAGAAAAATACATGGAGTGTTTACTATATGCAGAGCACTTTACTGAGCTCTTCAGAGAGTACAATACAACAGAGTGGTCAGACACATTCCCTCTACACGATGAGCTTATAGTCCAGAGGGTTAGGTAGACATTAATATAAATAAATAATTTATAGCATGTAATTTAAAGATATGTTCATAAATGCTGTGGGGTTGAGGGTGCAGCAAATATGAAATGCCCCAAAGTCACAGATTCAAGTGCATAGATAATGCAGAAGGGAGAGGGAGGCAGGGAAAAGAGGGCTTAATAGGGGAAGGCTTCTCAGTGGAGATGCAACCTTAATAATGCTTTGAGGATGGGCAGAGTGGTGGACTGGTGTATATGAAGGGAGAGGGAGTTCCAGCCTAAGGAGAAGATATGGAGTCCAGCCTAGGAGCAGCATGACCTAGTGGCAAGAGCCTGGGCTTGGGAGTAAGAGGCATGGGTTCTAATTCCGCTTCCGCCACTTGTCTGCTGTGTGACCTCGGACAAGTCATTTCACTTCTCTGTGCCTCAGTTGCCTCATCTGTAAAATGGGGATTGAGACTGTGAGCCCCACGTGGTACAAACCTGATTATCTTGCATTTACCCCAGTGCTTAGAACAATGATTGGCACATGGTAAGCGCTTAAAAAATACCATCATTATTATTATTATTGTATGGAAAATAGTTCAATGTCTACATAGACAAGATCGAGGCCCAGTGAGTAAGGTGGAACTAGAGGAGTGAAGTGGGAGGGCTGGGCTGCAGTAGATCAGTAAGGTGAGGTAGGAGAGAGGGAACTGATTGACTCTTTTAAGGCCAGTTGAAAGGAGTTTCTGTTAGAGGTGTGGTGGATGGGTAACTACTGGACATTCTTGAGGAGTGGGGAGACATGGACTGAACATTTTTTTAGAAAAATGATCAGTGCAGCAGAAGAAATGTGATCTGGAGTGGCTATTGTATGTGGGCAGGTAACATGTCTACCCCTCTGATGTATTTTATTATCTCAAGCACTTAGTAAAGTGCTCTGCACTTAGTAAATGCTCAATAAATATCAATGGTAATAATTGGGAGAGAGCTGCAGAAGACAGGTCAATTTCAAGAATGGCAATAAGAAATAGGGCCTAATGGAAATAACATAGGGCTGGAAGTTAGAAGACCCGGGTTCTTATCCCAACCCTGCCAAATGCCTGCTGGGTGACCTTGGCCAAGTCCTTGAAACTTCTCTGTGCCTCATTTTCTCCTCTGTAAAATGGGGATTCAATATCTGTTCTCCCTCCTACTTCGACTGTGTGCTCCAGGTGTGACAGAGACCGTGTCCAGTCTGATTATCTTGTATCTACCCCTATGCTTAATACAGTGCTTGGCACACAGGAAACACTTAACAAATACCACAGTTATTATTATTATTATGATGATTATCATTACTATCATTATTCTTATTCTTACTATCATTATTATCACTGTCCCGGAGCAGACACTTTTGGAATATTGGGACACTGAAAAGGAGAAATGTAAACAGTCTCAAGAACTATGGATAGCAAATGCAACAGTGCAGCAAGGCTTACCTGGTACGCAGTGTGGAAGGATTATTGGTAATACACCTGTCTCATCAGTTACAGCTGCACACAATGACAAAAATTTTCTCATTAGTAGTATTGTCTTGAAGCAGCGGTGGCCTAACAGAAAGAACACAGGCTTGGGAGTCAGAGGTCATGGGTTCTAATTCTAGCTTCACCACTTGTCTGCTGTATGACCTTGGACAAGTCACTTAACTTCTCTGTGCCTCTGTTCCCTCATCTGTAAAATGAGGATTAAGACTGTGAGCCCCATGTGGGACAACCTGATTACCCTAGCACTTAGAACAGTGCTTGGCACATAGTAAGCACTTAATAAACACCATTATTATTATTATCATTAAATATGGACAGGTGTATATATGTGTGTGTATAGATCTGTGCGTGTGCACATGTGAGTGTGTGCATGCACATGTGTGTGTCTAGTAATAGTTTTTCTTCTACTCAAAGATGATGCTGATGGCAGGGAGACTGACCCTATGAGTGTGAGGATCAGTGACAGAATATTGTGCACATTTCTTCGCTTTGTCTATGAAAATACACAGGAGGCAAGTGGCAAAGTGAGAATTGGAACCCAGGTCATTCATTCATTCAATAGTATTTATTGAGTGCTTACTATGTGCAGAGCACTGGACTAAGCGCTTGGAATGTACAATTCAGCAACAGATAGAGACCATCCCTGCCCAATGTCGGGCTCACAGTCTAAACAAGGGAGACAGACAGCAAAGCAAAACAGAACAAAACCAAAACAAGACAACATCATCAAGATAAATAGAATCAAGGAGATATGCACCTTATTAATAAAATAATAGGGTAATAACCCTGATTCCCTGTCCTGTGCTCTCTCCTAAAAACACTACTGCTAAGATTGTAATGACTATTCCTACTACTTCTTCTACTCATACTATTACCTAATTAATCCCCCAACCTCATCATATGCATTTATGCTCATGTAATTATATACATTTATTGAGTGCTTACTGTGTGCAGAGCTCTTTACTAAGTGCTCAGAAAAGTACAGTAAAATAGAGTTGATCGACACAATCCCTGACCACAAGGAAAGAGCACGAGCCTGAGGATCAGAGGACCTGGGTTTTAATCCCAACTCCACCACCTGTCTGCTGTGTGACCTCGAGCAAGTCATTTAATGTCTCTGTGACTCAGTTCTCTGGTTCTTCTTCCTACTTGGAGTGTGAATCCCTTGTGGGACAGGGACCATGTCCAACCTAATTAACTTGTATCTTCCCCAGAACTTAGAACAGTGTTTAACACATAGTAACAGCTTAACAAATAGCATTAAAATGGGTATTTTACAGTCTGAAAGAGATCAGAGAGAGAGGGGAAAGAGTAGATTATAAGGATAGATACCAAAGTACTGTAGGGCTGGGGTGAGTGTCAAAGTACTTAAAGGGAATGTAGTCAAGGGCATAAGTGACAGAAGGGTGGGCAATTAGGGGAAATGGAGATTCAGAATTTGTGTATATGCTGATTACTCTATTAGTAAATATTTCCTATTAACTCTTTTGCATTCTCAAGCATTTATAATAATAATGATAATAATGATGATGGCATTTGTTAAGCACTTACTATGTGCCAAGAACTGTTCTAAATGCTGGGGGAGATACAAGGTAATCAGCTTGTCCCACGTGGGGCTCACAGTCTTAGTCCCCATTTTACAGATGAGGTAGCTGAGACATAGAGAAGTTAATTGACTTGCCCAAAGTCACACAGCTGATAGAGCCAGGATTAGAACACACAACCTCTGACTCCCAAGCCCGTGCTCTTTCCACTGAGTCATGCTGCTTTTGCATGCTTTGTAACATGCATTCTTTATAATACGGGCATGCTCTATAACAGCATGACCTAGAGCAAATTGCAAGGGCCTGAGAGTCAGAGGACCAGGGTTTTAATTACAGCTTTGCCAATTGCTTGCTGTGTGACCATGGACAAGTCACTTAAATTTTCTGTAACTCAGTTCTCGCCTCCCTCTTACTGAGACTGTGAACCCCATGCAGGCACAGGGACTCTGTCCAACCTAATTAACTTATATCTACCATAATGCTTAGAACAATGGTTGACACATACTAAGCACTTTACAAATTCCATAAAAAAATCCCCCCAAAACAGTGTTCTTTATACAGTAAGTGTTCATTAAATACAATTGATCAATTGATTTTATTTCTGTCTATTCACTGGAGCGTAGTTCCTTGTGGGCAGGAATCATGTCTCCTCTTTCTGTAGAACTTTCCCAAGAGTTTAGTAGAGTACACTGTTCTCAGAGGAGTTTACTAGCATGAACTGTACTCAGAGGAGTTTTGTAGAGTGCATTGTACTCAGAGGATGTTCAACAAATGCATTTATTGCTTCTGAAATAAGCTGCAGCTTGGAGACAATTTTCAGAGGTTTGGAGCACTTATGCTATAACATCCCACTGCTTTACCCTGAACATCCCCTAAATTGATGTGCATATAATAATAATGATGGCATTTACAGTACTTGTTATGTGCTTACTACGTGACAAGCGCTGTTCTAAGTGCTGGGCTAGATTCAAGTTAGGATAGACACAGTTCCTATCTCATTTAGGCTCACAATCTTATTCCTCATTTTAGTCCCAGAGAAGTGAAGTGACTTGTCCAAGATCACATAGCAGACATGTAGCGGATCCAGGATTAGAACCCATGACCTTCTGACTCCCAGACCTGTGCCCTATCCATTAAGTCATGCTGCCACTCCACACTGGTTTGAAGGAACAGCTTCATTAGAGAAGCAGCATGGCATAGTGGAAAGAGCACAGTCCTAGGAGTCAGAAGGTCATGAGTTCTAATCCTGACTCTGACACTTGTCTGCTATGTGATCTAGGGAAAGCCACTTCACTTCTTTGTTCCTCAGTTATCTTATCTGTAAAACGATGGGGATTGAGACTGGGAGTCCCAAGAGGGACGGAATGGTGATCAACCTGATTTTTTCACAACTACCCAAGCGTTTAGTACTGTGCCTGGCACACAATAAGCACTTAACTAATACCACAGTTATTATTATATGATGAATCTGGTCTCTCAAAGCCACTTTCAGGGTCATGAGGTACTGCATGGAGGAGTCCATGACAACTGGTTGCTCCATGCATGCTGAGTGTAATTCTATTTTGCATAAGAGTAGAGATAATAGTAGTAGTAGTAGTATGATTTATTAAGCATTTACTGTGTGCAAAGCACTGTACTAACACTGAGTAAGAGTTTCTATTAGAGGAATTTGGCACAGTCCCTGGTCAATCGATCAATAAATCCTATTTATTGAAAATTTACTATGTGAAAAGAACTATGTGAAATGCTTGGGATAATTATAATAATAAAATGTAGTATTTGTTAAGCACTTAACTATGTGCCAGACACTGTACTAAGCACTGGGGTGGATGCAAGCAAATAGGGTTGGACACAGTCCCTGTTCCTCATGGGGTTCACAATCTCAATTTCCATTTTACAGATGAGGTAAGTGGGGCTCAGAGAAGTGAAGTAACTTGTCCAAGATCACAAAGCAGACAAGTGATGCAGCTGGGATTAGAACCCATGACCTTCTGATTCACAAGCCCAGGTTCTATCCACTACACCATGAATACAATGTAACAGAATTGGTAGATATGCTCCTTGCTCAGGGGAATTCTCAAGGGCTCCCAAACTGAGAATGTGGAGGGGAGAGGGGATGGGCTATGGACACATAGGGAGAGAAGAAACAATGTAAGGCACTGAATCAACAAAAGATAAGGACAAGTACACACCAAGGAAACCAAGGAAAACAAACTAAATCTAAGCATATGGCTAGAGGAGCAGAGATTCAGACCCTTCGTGACAAAATCCAGGAGTCACAACTGCAGCCACGGTCATAGACCACCTACCCAGTGCTCATTGTTTTGCGGGGGGTCTGATGCTGCCGTTGTGTCTGACTTGCCCACCAGGATGGTGCAAGGCAGGATGAGATTGCAGGGCTGGGATGATATGAAGAGGCCTGGCAGCAAGGCACCATGGCTGTCCGGTGGGAGGGAGGCTGTGAGCACCGATGCTGCTGCTGCTTCTATCCTTCCTGCCGTTCATTCATTCTTTCATTCATTCATTCATTCATTCATTCATTCAATAGTATTTATTGAGCGCTTACTATGTGCAGAGCACTGTACTAAGCGCTTGGGATGAACAAGTCGGCAACAGATAGAGACAGTCCCTGCCGTTTGACGGGCTTACAGTCTAATCGGGGGAGACGGACAGACAAGAACGATGGCAATAAATAGAGTCAAGGGGAAGAACATCTCGTAAAAACAATGGCAACTAAATAGAATCAAGGCGATGTACAATTCATTAACAAAATAAATAGGGTAACGAAAATATATACAGTTGAGCGGAGGAGTACAGTGCTGTGGGGATGGGAAGGGAGAGGTGGAGGAGCAGAGGGAAAAGGGGAAAAAGAGGGTTTAGCTGCGGAGAGGTAAAGGGGGGATGGCAGAGGGAGTAGAGGGAGAAGAGGAGCTCAGTCTGGGAACGCCTCTTGGAGGAGGTGAGTTTTAAGTAGGGTTTTGAAGAGGGGAAGAGAATCAGTTTGGCGGAGGTGAGGAGGGAGGGCGTTCCAGGACCGCGGGAGGACGTGACCCAGGGGTCGACGGCGGGATAGGCGAGACCGAGGGGCGGTGAGGAGGTGGGCGGCAGAGGAGCGGAGCGTGCGGGGTGGGTGGTAGAAAGAAAGGAGGGAGGAGAGGTAGGAAGGGGCAAGGTGATGGAGAGCCTTGAAGCCTAGAGTGAGGAGTTTTTGCCGTGAGTATGCAAGGCAGGTGGCAAAGAGCAGGATGCCACGCATCACCCAGGTGATATGGTATTGAATTGATATTCCCATACTGTAAGCTTCTTGAGAGTAGGAATTCCATCTATCAAGAATATTACATTGTACTCTTCCAAGTGCTTAGTACAGTGCTCTGCACACAGTAAATACTGTATACATACCATTGATTGATTGACTCAACACTTCCGTGCTTTTCTCACATGTCTATGCCCACTCATCTCCCTTATTTTCCAATCCCAACATCTTGTCTTGTCTTTATACTGTCAAGTCATTTCCAAACCATAGCGACTCCATGGACACATCTCTCCCAGAACATCCCTCTCTCCATCTGCAATTGTTCTGGTAGTTTATCCACAGAGTTTTCTTGGTAAAAATATGGAAGTGGCTTACCACTGCTTTCTTTGCTCTGCAAACTTTAGTCTCCACCCTTGACTCTCTCCCATGTTGCTGCTTTCCAGCACGGGTGAGTTTTGATTTGTAGCAGATTGGCTTCTACTTGCTAGCTACTGCCCAAACTAAGAATGGAGTGGGTAAGCCTCTGCTTGACTCTCATTCCCCTAGCCGAGACTGGTAGAGTACTGAAAACTCTGCGGGTGTGATCCTGAGAGGTGACTCCCACCATATGCAGCCTTTTAACGGTTCTATTTTTAGTCACCTGCCAGCATAGCTGGATGTCATTGCTGCCTTCAACATACCCTAATGTCATTTCCCTCTCTTCAATAGTTCGGTTTGTGCCAAGCAGAGTCACACAATTATTCATTCATTTAATCATATTTATTGAGGGCTTACTGTGTGCAAAGCACTGAACTAAGCATTTGGGAGAGTTCAGTGTAACAGTAAATGGACACATTCCCTGCCCACAACGAGGTTTCAGTCTACTGTATTTACTATGCACTTACTGTGGGCAGAGCACTGTACTAAGTACTATGGTAGAGTTGATAGACAAGTTCCCTACTCACATAGAAGACTTCTTCTTTCTTAAAAAATCTCCTTTGTCCAGAACAGTCCAAATTTACTATTCTGGAATTATTCCTCACCTTTTGGATATGGTTAAGTCACAGTGGATGAACTTCTTAATCTGAAATCATGATACTGGTCTTCACTGAGCAATGCAACACATTCCTGGGACAGGATGGGATCTTCGAAGTCCCTTGAGCTTATCTTTCTGCCTCCCCGGGCCATCTCAAGGGAATTATTCTCCATCCCTTTCTAAAGCAGTACAGAGAAGGACACTCTGCACCAGCATATTTTGAAAATTGATATTTAAAAAAATGCATTTAAATGCATGAGGCTTGCCTAATACTTGATTGAAATTACATATAAGAATTTGCTTAACTACAATGTATTATAGAGGCATCACATTGTTTTTGGATGGATGCTGCATGTGACTGTGGTTGGCTGTTGTAAATTTCCACATAGATTTTCAAGTGCTTTCCTTCCCATTATCCATGATTTTCTCTCTCTTTCTACCTTTCTGGCAAAAGGTAATTTAACCTTTCATCTTGAAGTAATTTCTTTAAGCACTATAGAAATGCAGAATGGTCTAGTGGAAAGACACCTCTTAGTTAGTGGACTTAGGTTCTAATTTGGGCTTGGCCATTTGCTGGCTGTTTGACCTTGTGCAAGTCACTAAATTTTTCTGTGCTTCAGTTTCCTTATCCCTCAGTGGGCTCATGTGGGACAGAGACTGTATTTGACCTGATAATTGTATATCTAAACAGTTCTTGCCATATAGTAAGCCCTTAATAAATACCACAGTTATTATTAATATACATAGAGTAAACTAAAATATTGATCATTAATTAAAGTGCATATAAGGGAATATATAAGGGAATTAGTTGCAGTTAGGCACTTTATTGATTATAGAGAAATATGAATGATTCATTTATGTTTCTTCATATACAGTGGTTGCCTTTTATTAGTTTTTTAAACATTCAGCCTTTCTCTCCTCCCAGTCCCCCAGACAATTCTTTAAACTGGTATTTTCCTGGATTTTTTATACTTTCTTAGTTCTTTGAAAATTCTATTAAAAGGGTTTTGCTATTTGTCCATGATAGTAGGCAAAGAGTTACAAATTACTATGACATCCCAGACAAGTTAAATAAACACAAAAAGCAGTGATTCAGTGACTTGCTACGGTCAAGAGAGAACAGCTGGATCTAAGGAAATGGTGTTGTCTTGTGAATACAGAACACAACTGGAAGTCAAGAATGTCTTTATTTTGGGTTTTGATCTTGGCTCCTGCCAGCGCTATAGATTGTCATTGCATTTCTTCCTGCTTTGGTGTCACTTTTGGTGGGAATGATTCTTAAGAGCTTCAGAGAGCCTACAGCTGCCAGCACTTCCTATAGGTATGGGCTAGATCTATGGATGTCATGGAGCAGGTGCATAATCTGCTTGGCTCCTGTCTTTGATTGGAGGCTAAGTATTGGCTATGTTTAGCCCTGCTGTGGAGGCTAGGAGACTCCCTCTTTGAGCATCTGTAGGAGCATAGTCAGCACTGCCAAGATTTTGAGAATGGACTAGAACAGCCAGCACAGAGCAGAGTGGATTACGGAAGTGGGGATTTAAGAGATAAGGAGCCTAATTCTGATTTATGGAAGCATTTAATCTTTTCTTGGTTACTAGGGTTATCATTTCCTTTTACACCACATCTAGAAGAAGCCACAAACCCATTTCTGGATCCCCGTAGTCACTTGCGTGACTCTGCTGCCAAGTAGAGGAATTTATTCCTTTGAAAGAAAAACTAACATACATTAATATTACATCTTAGGGTTATATCTGAGTTAAAATTTCGAAGTTGTTTATTAATATCTGTGGAAGGACACCATACAGATCAGACCAGATCAGCAAGCAACAGTTGGGAGAAAGTTTGATCTCAAGCAGAGGCTTCTTGAAGATCAGGATACTGATCGGTGGGCTCAAAATCAGACACAGGCCCCATGTGGAAAAACCCCACTCAGCTCAGCAAGCATCTATCCCTACATGCAAATAATGTGGAAGATGGTGCCCCTCTTGCATCTAGGATGGCTTGCATCTGGTTTTATACCAGACAGTCAATCCCTGTACAATGTGGACGAGGCACCAGTTGCCTTTGTGAACCAGATTTTTGTTTTTAATGCCCAGATTCTCTCTTCCTCAGGTCCTGTTGCCAAATTCCATGAAGTAGAAGAGGTGGTATTTGAAGCCGTGTGTGCAAATGAGTTCTCCATGGAAGTGGGTGTAAAAGGAGAATAGAAAGGGACCCAAAACTGAACCTTGATGGACTCTCACAGTTAGGGGGTGGAAGGTAGAGGAAGAGCCCGTGAAAGAGACTGAGAATGAGTGGCTAGAGAAATAGGAGAGCCAGGAGAGAATAGTGTGAATTAAGCTGAGATTGGATAATGTTTCCAGGAGACAGGGTGGTCAACAGTGTCAACGCAGCTGAGAGGTCAAGGAAGATTAGTATGGAGTAGAGGCAGTTGGATTTGGCAAGAAGGAGATCATTGGTGACATTTGAGAGAGCAGTAGGCTCTCTATCACCTTGCCCTCTCCTACCTCTCCTCTCTTCTCTCTTCCTACTGCCCACCCCATAGGCTCCGCTCCTCTGCTGCCAAACTCCTCACCGTCCCCTCTTCTCGCCTATCCGACCATCAACCCCGGGGCCCCGCCCTCCCGTGGTCCTGGAATACCCTCCCTCCTCACCTCCACCAAACGAATTCTCTTCCAAGAGGCCTTTCCAGACTGAGCTTCCCCTTTTCCCTCTGCTCCCTCTGCTCCCCCTCTACCTCCCCTTCACCTTCCCTCAACTAAGTCCTCTTTTCACCCCTTTCCCTCTGCTCCTCCCCCCTCCCTTCTCCTCCCCTCAGCACTGTGCTAGTCTGCTCAATTGTATATATTTTCATTACACTATTTTGTTAATGAGATGTTCATCCCCTTGATTCTATTTATTGTTATTGTTTTTGTTTGTCTCCCCCGATTAGACTGTAAGCCCGTCAATGGGCAGGGACTGTCTCTATCTGTTGCTGATTTGTACATTCCAAGCACTTAGTACAGTGCTCTGCACATAGTAAACGCTCAATAAATACTATTGAATGAATGAATGAATGAATGAATGTGGGTGAAGGGACATAAGCCAGGTTGGAGGGGATCAATGAGAGAATTGGAGGAGAGAAATTTGATACAGCAGGTGTAGACAGCTCACTCAAGAAGTTTGGAGAGGAATGGTAGGAGGAAGATGGGATGATAACTGGAGGGACCCGTGGGGTCAAGGGAGGCTTTTGAAAGCAGTTTGAAAGTTTGACATGGGCAAGATTGAAAGTTTGACATGGCAAGATTGAAAATTTGACATCAGCAAGTTTGAAGGTAGAAGCCACTGGAGAACAAACTGTTGAAGATAGAAGTTAGGGAGTGAAGAAGGGAGGGGAGAAGTGTTTTGATGAGGTGTGAAGGAAGGGGTTTGGATGCACAGGTGGAGAGTTTGGATTTTGAGAGAAGGAAGATCTCCTCTAGAAATAATGCAGAGAAAGATGGGAAAGTTGAATTAGGGACAGGATTGGGGAGGGCTTGGGGAGGGGCAGGGGAGATTTTAGGGAGATCCTGCTTGTTAGTATAAATTTTCTCAATAAAGCAGGTGGCCTGGTCATCAGGGTCAAAGGATGGGGGAGGCAGGAGGACAGGGGTCATCAAACAGTATTATTAACTTCAAAAACAAAGGATATCTGTATATCCATAGATCTATCCATGCATGTATCCACACATCCATCCAATTACCAACCCATCTCGCTATCTATTTATCTTTGGTAATGTGGGGGTTGTACAGTTCTTTATCCAGGTAAAATAACCACCCCATCAAATCACAGGAAAGTGGGTTTAGACTCCTGGAAATGTTCTCAGTGTTCTCAAATTGTCAAGCTCTTTTCCCTTTCTGAGATAGAGCCATTTTTAGAAGTTCTGAATCATACCCTAAAAAATTATGCCATAATTCACTGCCCACCACCCCTTTGGCTCCAGATAATCACTCCAATGACAAGGTGATAATTCAGAGTCCAGTCAGCCAGACTTGCACAGGTTGCTGGAAGTTCAGTGAGGTTTTTCTACCTTCTCTTTCTATTCCAAAAGTGGTGCTTCTCTCCACTTAGGTAAAGAGGCCTAAGGATCAGTTAGAATAGCTCATTTTTACTGTGTAGTGCACCATTCATAAGAAGTTCCTCGATCAGCTAATAAATGAACAAAAGTCTGATTCCAAATAATCTATCTCTGAGTTTGTACAGTCACTAAGGGGTTAATTTCTGCCTTCATTCCTTTCCAGGACCCTGGGAGGAGAAGGAAAGACCCATGTGTCAATCAGTTACATTTACTGAGCTCTTATTGTGTGTGGACCACTGTACTAAGCACTGAGGAGAGTACAGTATAGCCTGAAATCTTTCTGGACAGCTAACTTCAACGATCTATCAGCTTGCCACTGCATCAACAAATCCAGAAATCTGAGTTTGTCTCTAGGTCCTTCAAGATATCCAGAGAGACCCCAAATTTTCCCATAGTGATATCCAACCAACGCCATGGTTGTTCTTTCTTTTTAAACATGGCTAAACCTTTTTTCTTCTAGCTAATCCACTCCTCTTTTCCTCAATTCTATTTCTAATTGACCTCTTTTCAGATCACCCAGATATAGTCTTCAGAGAGTTGGAAGCAACGTGACTTAGTGGAGAGAGCACAGGCTTGGGTTTTGATCTCAGCTCTAACACATGCCTGCTGTGTGACCTTTGGCAAGTCACTTCATTTCTCTGTGCCTCAATTACCTCATCTGTAAAATGACTGTGAGCCCTTTGTGGGACAGTTTTCGTGTCTGACCTTCATTCATTCATTCAATAGTATTTATTGAGCGCTTACTATGTGCAGAGCACTGTACTAAGCGCTTGGGATGAACAAGTCGGCAACAGATAGAGACGGTCCCTGCCGTTTGACGGGCTTACAGTCTAATCGGGGGAGACGGACAGGCAAGAACAATGGCACTAAACAGCGTCAAGGGGAAGAACAACTCGTAAAAACAATGGCAACTAAATAGAATCAAGGAGATGTACAATTCATTAACAAAATAAATAGGGTAACGAAAATATATACAGTTGAGCGGAGGAGTACAGTGCTGTGGGGATGGGAAGGGAGAGGTGGAGGAGCAGAGGGAAAAGGGGAAAAAGAGGGTTTAGCTGCGGAGAGGTAAAGGGGGGATGGCAGAGGGAGTAGAGGGAGAAGAGGAGCTCAGTCTGGGAACGCCTCTTGGAGGAGGTGATTTTTAAGTAGGGTTTTGAAGACGGAAAGAGAATCAGTTTGGCGGAGGTGAGGAGGGAGGGCGTTCCAGGACCGCGGGAGGACGTGACCCAGGGGTCGACGGCGGGATAGGCGAGACCGAGGGACGGTGAGGAGGTGGGCGGCAGAGGAGCGGAGCGTGCGGGGTGGGCGGTAGAAAGAGAGAAGGGAGGAGAGGTAGGAAGGGGCAAGGTGATGGAGAGCCTTGAAGCCTAGAGTGAGGAGTTTTTGTTTGGAGCGGAGGTCGATAGGCAACCACTGGAGTTGTTTAAGAAGGGGAGTGACATGCCCAGATCGTTTCTGCAGGAAGATGAGCCGGGCAGCGGAGTGAAGAATAGACCGGAGCGGGGCGAGAGAGGAGGAAGGGAGGTCAGAGAGAAGGCTGACACAGTAGTCTAGCCGGGATATAACGAGAGCCCGTAATAGTAAGGTAGCCGTTTGGGTGGAGAGGAAAGGGCGGATCTTGGTGATATTGTAGAGGTGAAACCGGCAGGTCTTGGTAACGGATAGGATGTGTGGAGTGAACGAGAGGGACGAGTCAAGGATGACACCGAGATTGCGGGCCTGAGAGACGGGAAGGATGGTCGTGCCATCCACGGTGATAGAGAAGTCTGGGAGAGGACCGGGCTTGGGAGGGAAGATGAGGAGCTCAGTCTTGCTCATGTTGAGTTTTAGGTGGCGGGCTGACATCCAGGTGGAGACATCCTGGAGGCAGGAGGAGATGCGAGCCTGAAGGGAGGGGGAGAGGACAGGGGCGGAGATGTAGATCTGCGTGTCATATGCGTAGAGATGGTAGTCAAAGCCGTGAGAGCGGATGAGTTCACCGAGGGAGTGAGTGTAAATGGAGAACAGAAGAGGGCCAAGACCTGACCCTTGAGGAACTCCAACAGTTAAAGGATGGGAGGGGGAGGAGACGCCTGCAAAGGAGACCGAGAATGACCGGCCAGAGAGATAAGAGGAGAACCAGGAGAGGACAGAGTCCGTGAAGCCAAGGTGAGATAAGGTATGGAGGAGGAGGGGATGGTCGACAGTGTCAAAGGCAGCAGAGAGGTCAAGGAGGATCAGAATGGAGTAGGAGCCATTGGATTTGGCAAGAAGGAGGTCATGGGTGACCTTAGAGAGAGCAGTCACGGTAGAGTGGAGGGGACTCTAAGTAAGCGCTCAATAAATACTACTGAATGAATGAATGAATACTCTCCCAAGCAATTTGTACAGTGCTCTGCATACAGTAATTGCACAATAAATACCATTGATTGATTGATTGATTGATTGGTTAGAGGTTGGTTTGGGGTCAACAGAGAGGGAATGTTGGACAGAAGTAAGTGAAGAGAGAGCATATATCTAAGTGAGGGCGCAGACTTGAATTCAATTTGGAGGAAATTTGGTTGATGCGGTGGAATATGGGAACCAATGGAGGATTTCAAGGAGTGGATACATCTGTGCCATTGGTTACAAAGCAGTCCATCATGTTGCCCTCTCCTACCTCACCTTGCTTCTCTCCTTCTACAACCGAGCCCACACACTTTGCTCCTCTGGTGCGACCCTTCTCACTGTGCCTCAATCTTGCCTGTCTCACCGCCGAACCCTGGCCCACATCCTGCCCCTGGCCTCGAACACCCTCCCTCCTCAAATCCTACAGACAATTACTCTCTCCCTCTTCAAAGCCTTACTGAAAGCACATCTCCTCCAAGAGGCTTTTCCCGACTACGCCCCACTTTTCTTCATCTCCAAATCCCTTTTGCATTGTCAATAACTCACTCCCTTTGCTCTTCCCCTCTTCCAGCCCCACAGCACTTATGTACATATCTGTAATTTTATTTATTTGTATTGATGTCTGTCTCTTCCCTTGCTCTAGACTGTAAGCTTGTTGTGGGCAGGGAATGTCGCTGTTCATTGTTGTATTTTTCTCTCCCAAGCCCTTAGTACAGTGCTTAGTATGCTTAATACAGTGTGCTTAGTACAGTGTTCTGCTCTGCCAGACAATCACTCTCTTCACCCTCAAAGCCCTACTGAAGATACATCTCCTTCAAGAGGCCTTCCCAGGCTAAGACCCACTTTTCCGCAGCTCCCACCCCCTTCCACGTCACCCTGACTCACTCCCTGTGCTGTTCCCCCCTCTTCCCTCCCCACAGCACTTATGTGAATGTATATATCTATAATTCTATTTATTTATATTGATGCTTGTTTACTGTATTGATGTCTGTCTCCCCCCTCTAGACTGTGAGCCTGTTGTGGGCAGGGATTGTCTTCTTTTATTGCTATATTGTACTTTCCAAATGCTTAGTATAGTGCTCTGCAAACAGTAAGTGCTCAATAAATATGATCGAATGAATGAAAGAATAAATGTTCAATAAATACAACTGCATGAATGAATGAATGAATGAATGAATGAATGAGGCCGGGAGATCAGTAAGGATGGTGATACAACAGCCTAGCCACAACATGACCAGAACATGTAACAGAGTGATCCTCTTTGGATGGAGAGGGAAGGATACATCTGGTCTTGTCTTGCATTCTACTGTCGAGTCATCTCTGACCCATCCGACACCATGGTCACATCTCTCCCAGAACACCCCACCTCCATCTGGAATCGTTTTGGTAGTGTAGCCATAGAGTTTTCTTGGTAAAAATATGGAAGTAGTTTACCATTGCGTCCTTACACACAGTCAACTCCTTCCCATGCTGCTGCAGCTCAGCACAGGTGAGTTTTGACTTGTAGCAGATTGCCACTGCCCAAGTTAGGAATGGAATGGGTATGCCTTTCCTTGATTCTCCCTCCCATAGTCGAGACTGGTAGAGTGCTGGAAACTTTCCAGGTGCTACCCTGAGAGGGGCATACGTCTGGTAGATGTTGTGAAAGAAGAACTGACAGAATTTGGCAATAGAGTGAATGTGAGAGTTGAAGGATAGCAAGGAGTTAAGGATAACACCATTTTCCTGAGTTTGGGAGTTTGGTAGTGTTATTGCTTGAGATAAGAAAGTGAGGAGGAGAACAAGTAGGTTAAGAGGGAAGCTGAGTAGTTGGTTTTAGATATGTTTAATCTGAGGTCCTGGCAAGAGATCTCAGTGGAGATGCACTGCAGGGAAGAACATAATAAAAATGGTATTTGTTAAGCACTTACTATGTGGCAAGCAATGTTCTCAGTTTAGTTGAGGTATCAGGACTAAGGAGGAAGATTTAGGAGTTCACATAGTAATAATCATTGTCATATTTGCCAAGCACTTACTAAGTGTTAAGCACTGTGCTAAGTGTTGGAGGAGATAAAATATGATTATATCAGTCATAGTCCTTGTCCCATATGGAACTCACAGTCTCAAGAGAAGGGATACAGAAATGTAGTCTCCATTTTCCAGATGAGGTAGCAAAGGCACAAGAAAGTAACAGCTAGAATTTTAATCCAAGTCTCCTGACTTCCACTCTTGTGCTCTTTCTCCTAGCCCACACTGCATGGAAGTGGTTGCTGAAGCCAAGTGAATAAATTCACTTTTCCCAGGGAAGAAGTGTGGCCTAGTGGAAAGAGCACAGACCTGGGAGTCAGAGGACCTGGATTCTAATCCAAGCTCTACTACTTGTCTGCTGTATGACCTTGATCAGGTCACTTAACTTTTGTCTGCTTCAGTTTCCTTATTTCTAAAATAGGTATTAAATATTTGTTCTCTCTCCCCCTTAGAGAATGAGCCCCATATATCACATAGTGTGTGCATAACAAGTACCATTAAAAAAAATCCAAGTTTTTTTTACCCTTGTTTTTGTGTGTGTGTTAGTTAGAATGACCATGGAAATATAGGAATAGTGTTCCCACAAGTTACAAATTAACATGAGTATATATCTATATATATATAAATACACAATACCATATCTATCTATGTAAATGCACACATATGTATATATCTGTATGTATAATTAAAATAATTAATAATTATGGTATTTAAGTGCTTACTATGTGCCAGGCACTGTACTAAGCTCTGGTGTGGATACAAGCAAATCAGGTTGGACACAGTCTCTGTCCCTTTTGGGGCTCAAAGTCTTAATCCCCATTTTACAGATGAGGTAACTGAGGCACAGAGAAGTGAAGTAATTTGCCCAAGGTCACACAGCAGACAAGTGGTGGAGCCAGAATTAGAACCCATGACCTTCTGATTCCCAGGCCCATGCTCTATCTACTCTGCCATACTGCTTCTCAAATAAATCTCATATCTGAAAATACCAATGTGCAACTGACTCTCCCTCCAGTGTTGGTTGCACCTAAAGATAGGTCCTGTTTGTGACCTAAAAGGCTAACATAGGGCAGTGCTAATTAGGCTTCTTCATACACTATGTTCCTGTCACTTGCTGTCTGTGCCATCTCTGCACTGTTTTTGCTTTTACTTTCATGCTGCTCAATCTTTACAGGACCTTTGGTCAAGAAGAGTCATTCTTAATAGCAGTAAGCCTTGCTGTTCTGTAAATAACCATTGACTCCCAGTTTGGATAATCAGCATTGACTAGGTTGCCAAAATGCCTGGGGCTTTTTTTAAGGACATCCTTAACCATGTCCTTAATACCTTTTCTCTTCCCTCCTTGATAATGATGATATGGGATTGGTTCTATCAACTCTATTGTATTATACTCTCCCAAATGCTTAGTACAGTGTTCTGCACACTGTCAGTGCTCAAAAAATTCCACTGAATGACTTTTTTTAAACACTTACCATATGCCAAGCATTGTCACTAAATACTAGGGAAGAATCAAGATAAGCAGGTCAGACACAGTCTCTGTCCCACATGAAGCTCAAAGTCTAAGTGAGAGGGAGAACAGATATTGAATTCCCACTTTACAGGTGAGGAAACTGAAGCATGGATTAGTGAATAATAATAATAATAGTGTTATTTGTTAAATGCTTACTCTGTGCTGAGCACTGTTCTAAGCACTGAGGCTGATACAAGGTAATCAGGTTGTCCCACTTGGGGCTCACAGTTTTAATCCCCATTTGACAGATGAGGTAACTGAGGCACAGAGAAGTTAAGTGACTTGCCCAAAGTCACACAGTGGATAACTGGTAGAGCCCATGGCCTCTAACTCTCAAGCATGTGTTCTTTCCACTAAGCCAAACTGCTTCTAAGTGACTTCTAAGTTAGTGACTTGTCCAAGTTCACACAGCAGTCAAGAGGCGGGGCAGGAATAAAATCCATGTCCTTTGACTCCCATGCCAGTGCTCCTTCTGCTAGGCCAAGTTGCTTACCTTTCCCTTCCTTGCTTTCAGATTCTCAATTTCAGTTCTCCATGCAAAAACTGCTGAGGTATTCTGCTGTTACTTATTCTCCTTACCTCTCTCATTCTGTGTATCTTTGTCAAGATGAGCGTATCTCATTGATTTCACCAATCCAACGGGTCTAATGACATTTTTTTTTGCACGTAGGCACCGCTTTCCACTTTGGCATTGTATTTGCTAATTTCAGGTAACTATCTGAAATTGGGAATCCTGGATGAGTTTGTTACATATTTGTAGGAGAATTATTTTTCTGAATCTCAGTATGTTATTTTCCCTATGCACTTGGATTTATGCCCCTTACATTTTCAATGTTGACACCACTCCCACTGCCACAGCATGGTATAGTGGATAGAGAATGGGTTGGGGAGTCAGAAGGTCATGGGTTCTAATTCCAGTTTCACTATTTGTCAGCTGTGTGGCCTTGGGCAAGTCACTTCACTTCTCTGTGCTTCAGTTACTTCATCTGCAAATTGGGGATTGAGACTGTGAGCCTCATGTGGGACAGGAACTTTGTCCACCCCAGCGCTTAGTTCAGTGACTGGCACAAAGTAAGTGTTTAACAAATACCACAGTTATTACTATTTCTTTGTATGTGTCCTTATTCTCTCCCACTTCACTATTCTATGATTTATTTTAATGTCTATGTCTCCCTGTAGACTGAAAATGAGTTGTGGGCAGAGATTGGGTCTACCAACTCTATTGTATTGTACTCTCCCAAGTGCTTAGTACAGTGCCCCACACAGAATGAGTGCTCAGTAAATACCATTGATTGATGGACTGATGGGGGAATAAGTGCTTATGATGATAACAAAATGCTTTCATTTCATGGCCTAGCATAGCATTCCCAGACATTCACTTATAACTCTGAGCAAATTTGGAAGGCCTAATATTAGAGATTGTCTGATTGCAAATCCAACTTTTGGCAGGTACCATTCTCCAGAGGGAAGGGCTCTGCAAAAGAAGGGGGATCCAGCACCTACCCTTAAAAACTGTCCCTCAATGGTTGCTCTTGTCTCTCAATGCTGAATTGTAGTTGAGAGCTGTTTTTCTGGTAGGCCAGCATCTATTTTCATCATCAGTTAGAGGTCCTGATATTCCATGATGCTTTGCTTACTTTCTTAGTATGACTCTTCTGTTTGCCTTTTCACCACAGATATCCAATTCACCAGTGGTGGTCTACTAGTGAACTGAATTTAGGTGCTAAATGCCATTGGTAAACTCAATCGATTGATGGAATGATTTGCAGACAATATTCTGGAACTCCTTTCCTAGATTCCTTCCCCATTCAGCCTGAGCAGAGCACTTCTAAATAGGACTGTTCATTCATCTAAGGGGTGGCCAAGAGACTTGGCTGCCTCTCTGGAGACCAGGTGGCCCATGTACTGGACCACCTACTTTCACTTGCCTCTTTCGAGTGCAGGTATGAGCCATTCCACTGATGGTAGGACTTATGCTTATGTTTTTTGTTAGTGGTGATGGTTTGTGCTGAGGTATCCATACTCTTTTGTCCAGTCCCCCTGAAACCAGAAGCATGTCCTGTGAGACATTTGTTTAAGCTCTCTGTGTCTCGGTTTCTACACCTGTAGAATAGAGATAATAATTCCTGCCCCTCATAGGGTGTTGTGAGGGTACAATGAGATAAACACTATGGAGAAAAAAAGAGACTGTTCATATTCAAGGTATTTTTCATATTCATCTCATTTGGTTAGCATATTAACTGAACAAATGGATTCAATCTCTCTGTAACAAAAAAAAAAGGTTTCTTCATTTTTCTGATAAATAATGGCAAGCTGGCCTGAGAAAAATTTATCAGCTCTCACATAACAATTACCCTACTTCCACTGTTGTGCTGGCTCTCAGTTGGCAGTTAATGTGATTATCATTTATTCTGTTCTAACATTAGCATTTGGAGGTGTGTTATTTTTTCATTATTTTATTTTACAGCAGCATGCGTATGGTCTACATTAACATTCCACCCTCCCCAGTAAAAATACTTGGACCTCATCCCGTTTTTAAAAGTAAATCTTGGTTTATTTTTTAAATTTGGATTTCTAATTATAGCGGGAACTTTATAAATAGTTTAGCAGAGCTGTGGAGACAGTGTTAAGCAGTGCTTTCATGTGCCAGTCTTTACTCAGTAGGTAACTGCCTTACAAGAGAGTTTCTCACAGTTATCCAAAGCCTTCTCAAATCTCATCATACACTTTTGTCATTCACGTTTCATTGCTCTAGGGGGCTTCAGCTCGCTTCCTGCACACTTTAAGGGGGGATAGTACCCCTCTTCTTGTCAGTTCAAGACCTCTGGTCTTTCACGTAACCAGTTAGTCCTCCTGAGAGACTACGTCATCAAAGAGCTATTCTTTGATAATGTGGTCTCTGCTTTTGTGAGCCCTACCAGTAAGCCAAGCTTGGCAAGTTTGTCTGCCAATATGCCAACTCCTACATCTGTAATTATAATTGAATCCACAAAGTTAGATTTAGTCATTCAACCTCATATAATACATTGGTTACCATAGTTTTCTGCTACTTAAGCATATTTAGTTTACAAGCTACTGTACATGTATTTCCAGTGAGTTTCTTTGGCAAAGTGTATAGCTACTATCCACTAAACTATCATCAATATTTTAATTTTATTGACTGTGCTTATGTTGGTCCATGCACTCCTTCATTTACTCAAAAACGTATTAGAGGCCATGTGATTTGTTAATTGAGAAAACACTTGATTGAATGCTAATCCTGGCTGCCAATGATTAAATGAGGAATTTTGGAAAAAATAATTTCCCCTTTTTGTGTCTTGGGCTCTAGCAATGACTACTTCTTTTTAAAAATAGTAATGGTCAAGCATTTACTATGTGTCAAGCACTGTTATAACCACTGGGGAAGAAATAAGGTAAGCAGGTCAGGCCCAGTCTCTGTCCCACCCAGGGCTCACAGTCAAAGTAGGAGGGAGAACATTTATTGAATCCCCATTTTGCAAATGAGGAAACTGAAGCACAGAGAAAATAGTGACTTGCCCCAAGTCACACAGCAAGCAAGTGGCAGAGCTGGAATTTGAATCCAGATCTTCTGGCTCCCAGGCCTGTGTTTTATCCATTAGGCCATATTACTTCCCTTCCTGCTCCTTAACTCTCTGATGGGGATGTGTTGAGAATAAATGACATTGCCAGATTTGACCTCCTTGAATTAAGGGGGAGTTCCATTAAAGTGCAGTCCCTGTGTGGGTAATAATAATAATCATGGGACTTATTAAGCACTTAGATGAGCTAAGAAATGTTGTAGATACAATCTAACTTATCCCCACATTATAGGTTTGGAAACTGAGTTTCAGAATGGTTAAAGTAATCTGTTCAAGGCCCCAGCATAATAATAATAATGATAATAATGTTGGTATTTGTTAAGCGCTTACTATGTGCAGAGCACTGTTCTAAGTGCTGGGGTAGACACAGGGGAATCAGGTTGTCCCACGTGGGGTTCACAGTCTTAATCCCCATTTTACAGATGAGGGAACTGAGGCACAGAGAAGTTAAGTGACTTGCCCACAGTCACACAGCTGACAAGTGGCAGAGCTGGGATTTGAACTCATGAGCCCTGACTCCAAAGCCCATGCTCTTTCCACTGCACCATGCTGCTTCTTAGACCGGTGTCTCCTGATTTGCAGACCTATGCTCTTTCCACTCAGCCACACTTGGATCTCTGGTCCTGATCCCTTATGGAGAATCCCCAATTTTGAATAGGAATAGAAATTGGGATGCCCCAACTCACTCCAACTGGGAAAGGGGTATTTTACGATTGATTGATTTTGCCCTGGTCCCATGCAGAATTAGGGAAGAGAGTTATAACTCATTCTGGGACTGAAGGATGAACATGAGAAGCAGCATGGCCTAGTGAATAAAGTACGGGCCTGGAAGTCAGAAGGACCTGTGTTCTAATCCCAGCTTGGCCACTTGTCTGCATTGTGACCTTGGGCAAATTGCTTAAATGCTCTGGGCCTCAGTTTCCTCATTTGTAAAATGGGGATTGAGACTGGGAGTGACCCACCCAATTGTCTTGTATCTACCCCAGTGCTTTGTTCAGGGCCTGGCACATAGTAAGTGCTTAACAAATACCACTATTATTATTACTATCAATCAATCATTATGGCACTGATTGAGCATATCAAGCTCAGCATTACCTTCCCTAACTCACAAACCCATAACCTAATGCCAGCTTACTCACTGTGTCCCAATCTCACCTATCTTGCTGCCGATCCCTTTCCCACATCCTCCCCCTAGCCTGGAACTCCCTCTCCCTCTGAATATGCCAGACCACCACGGTCTCCACCTTCAAAGCACTAAGACCACATGTCTTCCAAGAGACCTTCCCCTATTAAGGCCTCTTTTCCCCAGGCTTTTCCTCTCTCCCTTCTGCATGTCTATGCACTTGGATCTGTGACCTTTGGGGATTTGATATTCACCCCACTCTCAACCCTACAGCACTTTTGTACATATCTTTAAGTTATATGTTCTAATTATTTATTCATATTAATGTCTGTCTCTCCCTCTAGACTGTAAGCTCATTGAGGGCAGGGAACATGCCTGCCAACTCTTGTATTGTACCCTCCCAAGTGTTTAGTACAGTGCTGTGCACATAGTAAACACTTAATACCATTGATGATGTTCAGCATTACAATAAAACATATCTGGAGTCCTTGTATAATATTTCCCCTTGATCTTTCATAGTTTCTAGTCTTTCCTTGTTTATTTGACTGGGACCAAAACTTGTAGATATCTTAATAGAAACTAATCACAGTCTGTGTCTCATCAGAAGTGAATTCTATGACCTAGTGAGTGCTACTGAATACTGTCCAACACTATCAGTTTACTGACTTCTGAAAATTGGCTGCATGTAGAAGCAAGAGCATCATTCATCCAAAGAACAATTTAATTAGATATAGGTAGCCTGTGGGTTTATGACACAATGATAGCTTTGTATCTTAAATGCTTAATGCAGTGCTCTGCACACACAATAAGTGCTCACTAAATACCACTGAATGATTGATCTGCACCAGTGCTTAGAACATAGTAAGCATTTAAAAAATGCCAAGATTATTTTTCAGAAAGCTGTATCTCATGTCAAAACATTATATTCCAAAACCAAATTTCTCATAGGTATAACATGATGAATGGAAAATTGGTTCCTGTTTTTACTTTACTCAGAATTGTGTATGCTAATATAGATGAGTGATATAAATACATTAATGTATATGTAAAGAGTCCGAGAGGTTTCATAGTAAGATAGAGGATATTTACTGCTTCAGAAGCAACTGAGTACATGGCAGTCAATCAATCCAGCGTGGCTCAGTGGAAAGAGCACGGGCTTTGGAGTCAGAGGTCATGGGTTCAAATCCCGGATCGGTCACTTGTCAGCTGTGTGACTTTGGGCAAGTCATTTAACTTCTCGGTGCCTCAGTTACCTCATCTGTAAAATGGGGGTGCAGACTGTGAGCCCCACGTGGGACACCCTGATTCCCCTGTGTCTACCCCAGCGCTTAGAACAGTGCTTGGCACATAGTAAGCGCTTAACAAATACCAACATTATTATTATTATTAATTAACTGTACACTTACAGTATGCAGAACATTGTACTAAGCACTAGGAAAATACAACAGAGTGTATAGACACAATCCCTGCCCGTAAGGAGCTTACAGTCTACAGGGGAAGATGGGTATTAAAATAGAATAAAAATAAGGGAAATAGAGTAGGATAGAAGAAATAGTAGCAATCATGTAACTTCTCCCTTACCCACCATCCAACCTCTCTTGCTCTGCTTCGCACTATATCTTTATGGAATTCTCTTTTCCACCCACCATTTGCAGCTTTTACAGTTGTTTCTCAGTTGCCATCATTCTTTAACCCTGAGATTGGTTTCTCCAGCTATGTATTTGTTCCCTAAGGGCTGGTTTCTCTCAGGGTCGCACCTGGAGAGTCTCCAGTACTCTACCAGTCTTGACTATGGGAGGAAGAGTCAAGCAGTAGTATATCCATTCCATTCCTAGCTTTGGCAGTGGCTACCGAGTGGAAGACAATTTGCTTCAAGTCAAAACTCTCCTGTGCTGGGCAGCAGCGGCACAGGAGAGAGTCGAGGGCAGAGACTTAAGCCTACTGTACGGAAGGAGGCAGTATTTTGACCAAGAAAACTCTAGGGATATACTACCAGAAAGATTGCGGATGAAGGAGGGGTGATATGGGAGAGATGTGTCCATGGCGTTGCTATGGGTCGGAGATGACTCGACGGCAAAAGACAAGGGCTGGTTGCTGAGGCTCAAGGGAAGGCGAACTCCTACACCTCTCTGCTGAAGAGAATCTGGGACACAAGGATGCATTTCTCCCATTCAAACTGTATATTCAGTTTGTTACCTGCATATTCAGTTTGTTGTAAGTTCTATCTTCAAAATATCTTCAAAGGGGAATTTTTGCCCCTTCGTCTCCATTCAATTTGCTTAGTACAGTGCTCTGCACACAATAAGTGCTCAATAAATACTATTGAACAAATGAATTGAATGAATGTTACTCACTGATCCAAGCTCTTATCATAACCCTCCTTGATTATTGAATCAGCTATCTTGCTGATCTCCCTGCCTTCTGCCTCCCATTTATTTACTGGTTTTAAGGAACTCTGATCACTTAGTTCTCTCTTACTTCAACTCACTGCTCTCCTCCTACAACCCAATTTGCACAATTAACTCCTGTAATGCCAACCTACTCACTGTACCTCAATCTTGTCTTTCTTGAAACTGACCCTTTGCCATGTCTTGACATGTCTTCTTTCTGGCATGAAACACCCTCCACATTCATGTAATAATTGTGGTATTTGTCAAGTGTTTACTATGTGCCAGGCACTGTACTATGTGCTGGAGTAGATACAAGAGAATCAGGTTGGACACAGTCCCTGTACTGCATACCTTAATCTCACAGCCTTAATCCCCATTTTACAAATGAGGTAACTGAGGCCCAGAGAAGTTAAGTGACTTTCTCAAGGCCACACAGAAGACATGCGGCAGAGCCAAAATAAGAACCCATGACCTTCCGACTCCCTGGCCTATGCTCTATCCACCATGCCATCATATCCAACAGATTACCAGTCCCTTCTTCAAAGCTTTACTCAAATCACATGTCCTCCAAGAAGTCTTCTTTGACTAACCCCTCATTTCCCCTATTTGTTCATTCAATAGTATTTATTGAGTGCTTACTATGTGCAGAGAACTGTACTAAGCGCTTGGAATGTACAAATTGGCAATGGATAGAGACAGTCCCTGCCCATTAATTTGTTCTCTCTTCTGCACCACTTGCCCTATTTCCTCTTCCTTCTGCATTACCTATGCAATTGGGTTTATACCCTTTGAGCATTTTAATTTTCATCCCATCTCCCACAGCACTTAGGTATACATACATTTGTAATTTATTTTAATGTCTGCCTCTCCATCTAGTGTGTAAGGTCCTTGTGGGCAGTGAATTACTCTATTGTAATGTACTCTCCCAAACACTCAGAACAGTGCTCTGTACACAATAAGCACTCAATAAGGATCAATGATTGATTGACAAGTTACTGGAGTTACTTATTTAGGGATTTAAATTATAACTATATTTGAAGAACAGAACATAAATCAAATCCAGGAATAACTGCCTATTCCTCGTATAAAGGTTTTCGTAACTTAAGCCAGGGAAAGCAGCCCCTCCTGAAAACCATTTAGAAATTCCTCTTGGGACACACCCTCCACACAATCTTCAGAGAAGCAGCGTGGCTCAGTGGAAAGAGCACGGTCCCTAGAATCAGGGCTCATGAGTTCGAATCCCAGCTCTGCCACTTGTCGGCTGTGTGACTGGGGGCAAGTCACTTAACTTCTCTGTGCCTCAGTTCCCTCATCTATAAAATGGGGATTAAGACTGTGAGCCCCACGTGGGACAACCTGATTCCCCTATGTCTACCCCAGTGCTTAGAACAGTGCTCGGCACATAGTAAGCGCTTAACAAATACCAACATTATTATTATTATTCACTGATAACTCACCCTTCTGCTACAGCCTTCCTGGTGAGCACCAACCTCATTGTAGTCAGGGAATGTGTCTGTTTATTGTTACATTGTACTCTCCCAAATGATCAGTGCAGTGCTCTGAACACAGTGAGTGTTCAATAAATAGGACTGACTGACTGGCTCCCTTCCCTTTTGGAAGCCCAGCATTGACTTCTCCCTTCATCTTGGTCTTTTGGTCACCTCATAAAAAGTGTTCCTAAAAAGAGGTTTGTTTTCCTCCCGACCTCACTAGTACCTATCCTCTTGCCCAAATGGTCAGCTGTAATTGGCTATACTAGACCTCATGGCTCAGATGATTGATATTCCATGCAAACTGCATGGGGTATAGATGTGTGAGTTGTTTCATTCTCTAGAAACTGCTGGGACTTTCCCTCATCTTTAGGTGTGGGATTTGATTAGCTTGATTGTCATAGGTACACTGGTAGATTTACATAAAGAAATGTCATCATTCTGAATATATTATTCATACTTCAGCCCTTGCCTAAATGGTCTGCTTTGGATTACAAGTCATCCTTCCTTAAAGATGATAAAAGCCATCACAGGACTTCTAGCCAAGGTTTGGTAGAGCTTCTAGGGTAAATGCAACTCAACCACATGGCCTACTGGAAGGAGCATGGGCCTGGGAGTCAGAGAAGCTGGGTTCTAATCTCTGCTCTGCCACTTGCCTACCATGTGACCTTTGGCAAGTCACTTCACTTCTCTGTGCCTCAGGTACCTCATCTGTAAAATGGGGATTATATATTCTCCCACCTACTTTGACTGTGAATTCTATGTCAAGCAAGAACTGTGTCTGGTCTGCCTATATTGGATCTATCATTCATTCATTCTTTCAAAAGTATTTATTGAGCACTTACTGTGTGCAGAGCACTGTACTAAGAGCTTGGAAAGTACAATTTGGCAACAGAGAGAGATAATCTCTACCCAACAATGGGCTCACAGTCTAGAAGGGGGAGACAGACAACAAAACAAAGCAAGTAGACAGGCATCAAAAGCATCAGAATAAATAGAATTATAGATATACACACATCATTAATAAAATAAAAGAATAATAAATATGTACAAATATACCTAAGTGCTGTAGGACAGGGAAGGGGGTAGAGCAGAGGTAGGAAGTAGTGGCTACGGGGAGGGGAGGAAGAGCAGAGGAAAAGGGGGGCTTGGTCTGGGAAGGCCTCTTGGAGGAGGTGGGGTCTCAGTAGGGCTTTGAACGGGGGAATAGAGCTATTTTGATGGATGTGAGGAGGGAGGGCATTCTAGGCCAGAGGAAGGACGTGGGCCAGGGGTCGATGGTGAGACAGGCGAGAACGAGGCACAGTGAAGAGTTTAACAGCAGAGGAGCAGAGTGTACGGGGTGGGCTGTAGAAGGAAAGTAGGGAGGTGAGATAAGAGGGTGCAAGGTGATGGAAAACTTTGAAGGCAAGAGTGAGGAATTTTAGCTTCATATGAAGGTTGATAGGCAACCACTGGAGATTTTTGGGGAGGGGAGTGACATGCACAGAGTGTTTCTGTAGAAAGATAATCCGGGCAACAGAGTGAAGTATAGACTGAAACGGGGAGAGACAGGAGGATGGGAGATCAGAAAGGAGGCTGATAATGATAATAATAATTGCTGTATTTGTTTAGTTTTTCCTATGTGCCAGGCATTGTATTAAATTCTGGGGTGAAACAAGCAAATTGGGTTGTCCAAAGTCCCTGCCCCACACACTTACAGTCTTAATCCCCATTTTACAGATGAGGCAATTGAGGCACTGAAAAGTTAGGTGATTTGCCCTAGGTCACACAGCAAACAAGTAGCAGAGCTGGGATGAAAGTCTTTCTGACTCCCAGGCCTGTGCTCTATCCACTAGGCCATGCTGCTTCTCTACCCTCCTCTACCTCTACCTTAGTGTTTAGTACAGTGCTTAACAACTATAATCATTATTACTACTGTTATTTACCAGCATTAGAAATATTAGCATCTGAAACAATAAACATTAAGTTTAAATACAGTCTGCTTACTCCCAAACAGTGGAATGGCCTCTACTCAAATCATTTGACAGAACCAAACTATTCTCCTGACCCTCCTAATATGGCCATGAATTTCTGGATTTGGACATTCACAAAGGCCACACATTCTTTATCCCCACAGGAGACCTTGGTAGGGGACTCTTCCCTTCCTTAAGAATTTACTCTTAAGAATTAATTTTCCCTAAAATGCCTAAGAAGAACTCCTAGAATGATTTCATGATCTAGGATATCTACTGGATGTCTGGGATACCTAAAGGTGATTCAGAGTAGATGTGAACATTTCTATTTTTTCAACCTTTCTATTTGGTTTTGTACTGCATAAACTAAGAGACCAATACAATGACCACTACTGGTTATGCAGTAAAAATATAAATTCCATTAACTGCATTGACATATTCTGGTTATGAAAAGGTGCTATTTTTGATATTTGTCTCCACCACCCCAGTAAACACATTAGGTTGTAAACTCCTTAAGGTCAGAAACTCTTACTTCTGTATCTACTGTTCCCAAGCTCTTAGGTGAGTATTCTGCCCACAGAGACACTCAATCGATACTTCTGATATAGATGATGCAGAGTTGATGCAGTCATCCTAAATCATTTAGGCCTTCTTTCCTGCTATTTAGCAAGGCTTACTTAGTGTTTGTTATCCAATTGATTGCCTACATTGATTAAATTCACTAGTTAATTGCTTGATTTCACATTTTATTTTGACTGATTCTGAGCAATTAAAATCTGCTGATGAACTCTGAGTCTGAACCTTCAATAAATCTCTAATAACTCTTTCCAAGACATTTTATAAAATACATATAAATCTTATCTACTACTGTAAGTACCATTGCCCACATTTTTTTTTAAATTGGATTGTTTTTCCTCCAAGCAACAAATCATAAAAAAATCATAAAACTTTACTGTTTAGAAATCTATTTCAGTTTGACAAAACAATTAGCATTCTTTATGAAGTTGAGACCAACAAGTGAAAATGTTTTCTGGATATTTAAACAAAGATGACAGATAGAATATACTGTTCCTGCTTTACAAAATCCTGCACTGGGTAGAGATCATAAAGAGTTGGTCTGAGTTTATTTAGAATGGATTGCCAGTCGCTCTTGTGAATATAAAGTTGGGATCTCCCCTTCAAAAAACGTCAAAAGAATGTTCGAACTGACAGCATCGCCTTCTTTGATACATTTCACTGGAGATGCCCGTTTTCATTGTCACTTGTCTACCCAAAACAATTCTAGCTTTTTCAGTCAGTCAGTCAATAGAATTTATTGAGTGGTCACTGTGTGCAGAGCACTGTACTAAGAGCTTGGGAGAGTAAAGTATAACAATAAACAGACACATTCCCTGCCCATAACAAACTTCCCTTTGCAGATTTTTGTTGAAACTTATAGAAAATTTAGGAATAGCTAAAGAAGGAAAATGCATAGGAAAAATCTTTATCCACCCACATGCTTCTTCCAACAGCTGATTTGCATGCCTGATAATAATAATAGTAATGGTGGCATTTGTTAAGTGCTTAATTTGTGCCAAACACTGTTCTAAGCACTGGGGTAGCTATAAGGTAATCAGGTTGTCCCACTTGGGGCTTACAGTCAATCTACATTTTTCAGATGAGGTAACTGAGACACAAAGAGGTTAAGTGACTTGCCCCAAATCACACAGCTGAAAAGTGGCAGAGCTGGGATTAGAACTCACAACCTCACGTTCCCAAACCTGTGCTCTTTCCACTAAGCCACGTTGCTTCTCTAGCTGCTATGTGATTCTTAAATTATTGTACTCTGACGTGCTCAATATGTTTCATGGCTATTTTTGCAAGGTTAAAATATCACTCTACAATTCATTACTCTGGATGTAGACAACCTGAATTAATTCTCACGGTCAATATGGAGCATTAGGCCAGAGGTACATCTCCTAGTACTTTCATCTTTGTTTCTCCCAAAGCCCAGTCAGCTGTGTCAAGGAAATGATGGCCATGTCATTTTCTCATGGGTTCCACTTATCCAACGTTTATAGCCGATGAGGTGCACTTATAAACCTTGGTACCTGTGTAACGGCAATGTCTTAGTGATTCCATAATGAAATTCATATGGAATCTTGCAACTGAAGCCAGATTTGTGTCAGGCTATTTAACATGTTCCAGTTGCATGAAATACTAATTAAAGGCACTCATTGTTAACTGATATAAATAGTCCCCACTTAGCCCATTATAGGTATGGGTTGTAAAACAAACAATTATGTGACAGATGATACATGTTAACACAGAGAAATTCTGTAATGACATTTCGGTAACACTGTAACCTCCTCAACCACCATGTGTTCCATATTATAAGCTAAAGGGGGTGCTGATTGCAAAGGTGACGTACTTTCTAGTTTGTGACTTTCCTTCTAAGAATAGCAGTGCCTTGGGGCGCCTCTGAATCATTTACACTACAAATTTGGTTTGGGCAATGAAATCATTAATGTGTGTTTGATTTGAACTGTGACATGTGTTTGCCATTCCACAGTCCATGCCAGGCTATAGAATTTGCCAACCTACAAACTGTAACCTAGTTAAGGAACTGGGTAATCACAAGAAAGTAATTGTATACAATTTAACATTTCTATCTTCAAACATCCATTCTCCTGTCCCCATGCACCAAGGATAAAGAGATTTTGACTAAGTGGGAAATAAAACTTGAAATGTGTTTTGTTTCTGCAAGAGGTAAGTCATCCGTATGTCAAAATAATCACCCAATAAAAGCAATTGCTACTTAAAAGGAGGAAATACACCAAATTAAGTGAATTCTCTAATGAAGATCTTTTAATTTCATTAATATGAAACCTGTATGACAAACAGGAGACTACAATAAGAACAGAATATGGAGAAACAGATTAGTTTCCCATTAGTAAGGGCATAAGACAAGGATGTATCTTATCACTTTATCTGTCCATCCTTTACACTGAATACCTAATAGGAGAAGCGGAATTGGATGAAAATGAATGGGGAGTAAGGATTGGAGGAAGGAATATAAACAATCTTCGTTATGCTGATGATAGAACCCTACTAGCAGAAAGCAAAGAAGACTTGAAGGGCTTATTATCAAAAGTTAAGGAACAGAGCAAAAGGATGGGCCTATATTTGAATGTAAAGAAAACAAAGATCATGACAACCGGAAGTTTTAATGCATTTGTAATGGACAGAGAGAAGATTGAAATAGTTGACAATTTTTCTCTCCTGGGATCGATAATCAATAATAAAGGAACTAGTAGCCAAGAAATACACCAAAGATTAATGTTAGGAAGACTTGCTATGAAGAGCCTGGAAAAAGTCATGAAATGTTCTGATGGAACAATTGCCACAAGAAGACAAATTGTCAACTCTGTGGTGTTTCCAGTGATAATGTATGGATCTGAAAGCTGGACAGTGAAAAACCAGGATAGAAAGAATATTGATTCTTTTGAAATGTGGTGTTGGAGAAGCCTTTTGTGAATCCCATGGATTGCCTGAAAAACAAACAAATGAATTTTGGAGTAAATTAAGACAGAGTGGTCTTTGGAAGGCCAAATGACTTAGATTAGCATATTTTGGACACAGAATCAGGAGGACTAATTCTCTGGAGAAGACATTAATTCTAGGAAAAGTCCAAGGAAAACATGGAAGAAGCAGATCAGCAGCTAGTGGTTAGAGACCATAACAACAATAATGGAGAACCATTTGAGAGGTTGCAGATTATGGCAGAGGACAAGGCGTTCTGGAGAAAATATATCCATGGAGTTGCTGTGAATAGGAAATGACTCGATGGCACTTAATAATAATAATAATCTCTCTTCTTCATCCTGTTCCTCTAGTGACTAATACAAGTGTCCTTACTGTAGGACACAGAATGGTGGTCTGGGATGGAAAAGGGGATGAAACGTTAGAAGTTGTCAAATTTAAACAGGAGCTTCTTTGAAAAAGGATAGGGAAAATAACAGGTCTGTTCTGTTTGGGAAAAAGGGAGCACGAAAATGAAGCTAGAACAAATGGCTCACACTTAGGTCAATCAAAAAATAAAATCTTCAATTAAGAACCTCTCAGGCTACAATGATAAAAAGTTGGTTTTTCAATAATCATATTTCATTTTTATTCCTATATATTATCATTCTTGTTATTAATAAAATAATAACGATGATAATATTAGCATTTTTAAAGATCTTACTATGTTCCAAGTACCATGTAGCCCTGGGAAAGATACAAGAGGGCCATATTGGACACAGTCCATGTAGCACATGGAGCTCATAATCTATTCAGTACAATGTTTTGTATGCGGTAAGTGGCCAGGAAATGCTCTGAACATACCTGAGCACTTTATGCATGGTATAGTACCCATCTTCTTCTTCAAATGCCATAGAATCATTTCCGACCCATAACGACTCCATGGACACACCCTCTTCAGAATGTCCCATCTTCTGTCATAAGGTCATTCTGGTATTTGTATCCAAAAAGCTTTCCTGGTAAAGATTTGGAAGTGGTTTACTATCTATAAAGATTTCCTGGCAAAGGTATGGGGGCAGCAGCAGTGGCTGGAGTGGCATTGGAGGGCAGCAACAGGGGCAGCGGCAGGGGCAAGGGTGCGATGCCGGACCCATCCCCTAGCCCCTAGCCACAGAAAAAGCAGGGGGATGGGCTACGTGCTGGGGCTGGATGTTGGCAACACGGTGATCTGCGGTCACGTTTAAAACCAGCAGACAACCATCCACAGCTCCAGCTTCCAGAAGGTGACCACTCCAGCCCCCCAACGCCCTGACCTTCCTGGCCCCACCACGTCTTGCTGACCTCTCACCCAAGGGCTGAGGGAACACAGGGGTGGCCCACTGTGCAACACCCGCACCTTCCCCTGAAATGCGGCCCCACCAGGGCCCAGGCCCAGGCCCGGCACTCCTTAAGCCTGCTGCCCCCACAGTCACTCTGCCTCAATTTCGCCACCCACTCCCAGGTCTGCCCCTTTGTCCACTCCTCCTCCCCAGTCCCGTGCCCCACCATCCCCTAAGCCTCTCAACCTCATCTCAGCTTCATGCTGAGAAGCAGCATGGTTTAGTGGAAAGAGCCCTGGCTTGGGAGTCAGAGGTTATGGGTTCTAATCCTGGCTCCACCACCTATTTGCTATGTGACCTAGGGTAACTCACTTCTCTGGGCCTCAGTTACCTCACCTATAAAATGGGGATGAAGACTGTGAGCCCCACGTGGGACAACTTGCTTACCTGTATTTACCCCATCGTTTAGAACAGTGCTTGGTACATAGAAAGTGCTTAATAAATGCCATAATTATTATGATTATTATAAGTGGTTTACTATTGCTTTTTTCCACACAGTTAAAACCTGAGTCTCTGATATTGTCTTCCATCAACATTTTGATCACTTGATCATCTGCCTTTGACTTTTTTCCTCTGCCACCATTGCCCAGCACAGGAAAATTGATTTTGACACTTTGGTTTAGATCTTTCCATTATGAGTAGGCCTATATGGCACAGCTCTAAACTGCATCAGCATACATAAACTCTTCTGCATAAAGAGGATTTCTTCATAGGAGAGATAGTATCCATAGTGCTTTACATATAGTTGGTGTTCAGAATAGTGAACATAGTGATTCTGAACATGGTGTTCAGAATAGTGAACAGAATAGAATAGCGGAGAAGCAGCGTGGCTCAGTGGAAAGAGCATGGGCTTCGGAGTCAGGGCTCATGAGTTCGAATCCCAGCTCTGCCACTTGTCGGCTGTGTGACTGTGGGCAAGTCACTTAACTTCTCTGTGCCTCAGTTCCCTCATCTGTAAAATGGGGATTAAGACTGTGAGCCCCACGTGGGACAACCTAATTCCCCTGTGTCTACCCCAGCGCTTAGAACAGTGCTCGGCACATAGTAAGCGCTTAACAAATACCAACAAATACCAACATAATAGTGCTCTGCCCACAGTAGATGCTCAATATATACTATTGATTGAATGAATGAATTAGGGGATCATTAATGTATATGAATTCTTTCTAGTGTTCAGTGAGGCACTTGAATTGTAAGTGCTCATCACCTAAGAACCTTTGCAGCTTGGTATAGGTTGTCTGCATATGTCTCTCTCCCTCTTGAAAACTCACAACAGAAACTCAAGCATCATTCCAATTATTGCTTGATTCCATTTATTTGCTATTGTTTTAATGAGATGTTCATCCCCTTGATTTTATTTATTGCTATTGTTCTTGTTTGTCTGTCTCCCCCAATTAGACTGTAAGCCCCGTCAGGGACTGTCTCTATCTGTTACTGATTAGTACATTCCAAGCACTTAGTACAGTGCTCTGCACATAGTAAGCACTCAATAAATATTATTGAATGAATGAAAGCGTCAAGCAGAAACTCCTGACCATTGGCTTTAAACATGCCATCAGCTCTGTCCTTTTTGCTTCTCAAGATTCTTTTTTCCATCATTGCCCAGTTCATTCAATCAATCTATTGTATTTATTGAGCACTAACTGTGTGCAGAGCACTGAACTAAGTACTTAGAAGAATGCAATATAAGAGGTGGTAGATGCATTCCCTGCCCACAACAAACTCTCAGTCTATAGGGAAAGCTAATAGCCTTTCAATTTTTGCTTTTTACTACCTTATTCCCAATGCTCCCACCTCCGACTACTTATTCAGGCCCTTCCTCCTGGAACTTCTGGCTACTTCAAATCTGATGGACCACATCTCTCCCTATCTTCAAAGCCCTTCTGAAGTCCCATCTTCTCCAGGAGATTTTTCCTAATTAATTTTTGTCTCCCTAGGTCATACATAACCTCCCAACTTCACCTCAGTTGGTGGACAAGTTCTTAGTCCCCTGGTATAAAAAAAATGATGTCGGTATTCAGGGACGGACTCTGCATTAGTTTTTACCTGCTTATGATTAACAGCAATCAGACTGCAGAGAGATCTATGGATTTATATTCTGGCACCTCTTACCTCCCAGTTTCTGAGGGGATGTAGTTTAATGTCTGTCTCTCGCTGTGGACTGGGATCACCTTATGAACTGGGAATGTGTCTACAACTCTGTTGTATTCTCCCAAGTCACTAGTATAGTGGTCTGCACACAGTAAACTCTCAATAAATACAACTGATTAATTAATTGCTTGTTTGCTTGACTGATTGACTTCACCCTTCTCTGAGACACAATATGGCCATGGTCTGAGCACTTGAGTAGAAATTGAGAAAACCAGGCCATAACTTTAGCTCAGCCACTGATTTTGTGAACTTGGGGAGAGCACATACTCTGTGTGCTTCAGTTTATAATTTGATGAAATGGGAACAATTACATCCTCAAGGGTATGTGGCATTTTCAAACTAGTAGCCTCAAAATGGTGGAGTTGTTTGTAAAAGGCAGAAAAAAATACAAGATATTTATGTAATACATTCCTCATATATCTGGGTATGCTGTGGAACATTGTATTCAGAGTTGAGTGCCAAAATTGGGAAACTGATGGCAGGAGAGCAGAGGAAAAATTTTAAGGACCCTGACAAGAGAAGAACCCAGGTCTTCTGACTCCTAGGTCCATGCTCTTTCCATTAGGCCATGCTGCTTCTCCCAGCACTGCCACAAGTCACTTTGCTGCTCTGTGACTCAGTTTCCATATCTGAAAAATGGCGATTCAGTACTTTTTCTCACCTAAACTGCTAACCCCATGTGAGACAGAGACTGTGTCCAACCTGATTATCCTGTATCTACTACAGTGCTTGGTACATAATAAGAGCTTTGAGTACTGCAATTATTATTAATAAGAGCCAATATGTCAGATGGAGAAAGCTGGTGGAAAGCTTTGAAGCCAATTGTATTGATCAGCTAAGCTTACTGGAGGACAAGTGGCAGCTAGCTGGCTTGAATAATCAGAAGAGAGAATGTTCTCCTCAAAGGAGGATTTTGGGAAGCTCAGGATTCCCAGAGGTGGAATATGAACAGAAAATATCAGCACTGCAAAGAAAATTCAAAATTGTATGCTCCTGGGTTACAGTGACCTGTTATATTTAATCAAGTAAATGATGAGAAAAGTGTTGATAATAATCCTTATTAAACTCTTAAATATTGAACCCTAGCTCGCTGTAGATAAAGCAGTGTCTACTTACCAACTCTGTTAAATTGTACTAGCCTGGCATAGTGGATAGAGCACAAGCCTGGGAATCAGAAAGATTTTGGTTCTAATCCCACGTCAGTCCCTCGTCTGGTGTATGACGTTGAGAAAGTCACTTAACTTCTCTGTGCCTCAGTTACCTCATCTATAAAATGGAGATTAAGACTGAGAGCCCCATGTGGGACATTGACTGTACCCAACCTGATTTACTTGTAACCACCCCCGCACTTAGTACAGTGCCTGGCACATAATAAGGCTGACATAAAATGAAAAACAAATAAAAGATATTGGCCCCTCTGCTTCCTCCTGAAAAACACCTTATATTGTTATGCGGAACTTTCTTTGGATATTATGATGTCTCTAAAAATTAAAACATATTTCATGTTTCAAAAATTATGGTCCCATAACTTTATGCTTCCAAACTGCTATTAGATAACACCATTATCTTTTCATTATGGAAATTTGAATGGTACATCCAAATAGTGACAGTGTTACAGTGTTTTACACTTCATCTCTAAGAAAAGTAGTCTTTTCAACAAACATCAAAACCCTAAACATACCCTTCGTGCAACTGAAGATTATGTTTTTAAATGTAGAAAATTGAAATTTGAAGGCATGAAATGATTTTCAGTTTTTTATTTGATATGCTTTTGCCTTTGAGCCAAATATCAACGCAAACCTAACATTCGTTAACCACCAAAGTGACAGAAAATTCCCAGGACTTAATGAGATTCATATGTATTAAGGTGAAGTATGTTTCTTTTTTCACCACCTCAAATAAAGCTTATTACTTCCTGGTGTTTGACTATTCAAATAATCCTTTGCTTCTATTTTTTAATGGTATTTATTAAGTTCTTACTATGTGCCAAGCTCTGTGCTAAAGTCTGGGGTGCATACAAGATAATCAGGTTGGAAACAGTCCATGTCCCACGCGGGACTCATAGTCTTAATGCCCTGATCTCTCTCCCACTCTGCAGTCTTCCATTTCCTCTTGCCTTCAAGACCTCTCCACTTGGGTGTTCTGCTGTCACCTAAAACTTAACATGTCCAAACAGAACTCTTCACCTTCCCATCCAAACCTGTCCTCCCCTGACTTTCCTATCACTGTAGATAGCACCACCATCCTACTGGTCTCAAGAACCAGTAACTGTGACACTATCCTTGTCTCCTCTCTCTCTCATTCAATGTACATATTCAATCTGCCAGTAAATCCTGCAAGTTCAGTCTTCACAACATCACTAAAATCTTTCCTTTCCTCTCCTTCCAAATTGCTACCATGTTAATCTAAGCATCTATTCTATCCCTCCCTGATTACTGTATCAGCCTCCTCGCTGACCTCCCTGCATATTGTCTCTCCCCACTCCTGTCCATACTTTACTCTGCTGCTCAGATCAACAAATTGTTTAGTCCATATTTTCCCACTACTCAAGAATCTCCAATGGATGCCCATCGACCTCCACTTCAAACAGAAACTCTTTACCATTGGCTTTAAAGCAGTCAATTACCTTGCCCCCTCCTACATCACTTTGGTACTCTCCCACTACAACCTAGCCCACTCAGATCACACACTTCACTTCTCTAATGCCCACCTGCTCACCCTACCTCATTCTCATCTATCTCACCACCTACCTCTCATCCACATCCTGCCATTGGCCTGGTATGCCCTCCCTCTTCATGTCTGACAGACACGTACCCTTCCCACCTTCAAAGCCTTACTGAAGGCACAAGATGAGGATGGTATTCTTCAAGTGCTTACTCAGTGCCAAGAACTATTCTAATCAGTGGGATAAACAGAAAGTTATCAGGTTGGATGCAGGAGCTCCTCTAGACTATAAGCCCGTTGTGGGCAGGGATCATCTCTCTTTATTGCTGAATTGTACTTTCCAATAAATAAGCGCTCAATAAATTCAATTGAATGAATGAAAGGAGCTGTCCGACATGGGGCTCACAGTCTTAATCCCCATTTAACAGTGAGGTAACTGAGGGACAGAGAAGTGAAATGACTTGCCCAAGGTTACACAGCAGATGAGTGGTGGAGTTGGGATTAGAACCCAGGTCCTTCTGGCTCCCAAGTTCGTGCTTTATCCTATGCCACACTGCTTCTCATCTCGTCCAAGAGGCCTTCCCTGATTAGGCCCTCATTTTCTCTTCTCCCAATATATTTTGGGTCACCTTTGAACTTGGATTTGCTCTCTTTTTTCACCCTTCCCTTAGCCCCATGCACTTAGGTATACATCTGTAATTTATTTATATCAATGTCCGTCTCCCCCTTTAGACTCTATGCTCATTGTGGACCAGGAATATGTCTGTTATATTGTTACATTGTACTCTCTCTAGCACTTAGTAGAGAGCCCTCCATACAGTAAATGCTCAATAAATATGATTGATGGATTGATTTTACAGATGCAGCAACTAAGGGATAGAAAATTTAATCATCTTGCTCAAGATGACACAGCAGACAAGTGGCTGAGCAGACATTAGAACCCAAGTCATCTGACTCCTAGGCCCACTCTTTCTCCACCTGAACACATTGCTTCTATCTCTCTGAAAGCTCCTAGTCTTCTATTGGTATCAGAGCTCACCACCCCAACTGTGCCGTTATTTATATTACCCATAGACTAGAATACCAGTAGAATGGTCTTTTCCATTTTCTTCAACTTTGTCAGCTAGAGGCTGTTCCCAAAGACTTTCTTTGGCCACCAGAATGTACCCAAAAGAAAAAAAAAAGCTGAAGGAAACATGGGACCGAGAGGGGACCGCGGCCAACTGTAGTCAAGTTTTGGCAATTGATGGCAGAAAATGAGAAATTGTGTAGCCTCAAGTATCCCCAATGCTTGGAGTTTGGACAGTACAGTGTGACATTTTCCCCATATTTCCAAATAGCCTGATTTTTGGATTGTCTATAAGTTTCTATATACATTTTCTTATAGTATATGTTATAGTAGACATTTTCTAAAACTTTTCAGCTATTTTAAATGTATTTATTTGTGTTTTGTGCTTTATTGGACTAAAAGCAAGCATTGCATTCTTGTTTGAGTGTTGCCAGAACTAATGGTAACAGAACTCACTTATGGAAGAGAGGAGAAAGGAGAGGGAAAGAAGGTCCCTCCGGACCTGCCTGGAGGGGGTCAAAGTTACAGCCAACTCACAATCAGGCACAAATGGAGTCATAATGAACTCTGAGTCCTCTTAGCTCTTGTAAAATTTTCCACATCTCTGAAGAGTTTGGATTTCTGATACCCATATTTTTGAGGAGGTAAGCCAGTGGTATCTAATAATAATTATTGTTAAAAACAATGACTGACCTAATTATTAAAAGCATCATACAAAGATATTTTTCAATCTCCCTAGCAATGTCCATGAGAAGCTTATCAATGGACAATAAAGATGAACGAAGTCTTTATCATCATTTTCCACTATTGCCTTCATGCTTTAGTTTTTGCGTTTTTAATGGTATTTTTCACTTACTATGAGCCAGGCACTCTTCTAAGTACTGGGGTAGGTACAGGTAATCATGTTGGACACAGTTTATGTCCCACATGGAGCTCACAGTCTTAATCTCCATTTCACAGATGAGGTAACTGAGGAACAGGGAAGTTAAGTGAGTTGCCCAAGGTCACACAGCAGACAAGTGGTGGAGCCAAGATACCTTAGGATCTAAATTGGCAAATTGGCCAATAAGAGAAACATTCATTCATTCATTCATTCAATCGTATTTATTCAGTGCTTACTGTGTGCAGAGCACTGTACTAAGCACTTGGAATGTACAATTTGGCAACAGATAGAGACAATCCCTGCCCAGCAATAGGCTTACAGTTTAAAAGGGGTGACAGACAGCAAAACAAAAGAAGTAGTCAGGCATCAATACCAACAAGATAAACAGAATCTTAGATATATAGTGTGGCCTAGTGGAAAGAGCAGGAGTCAGGAAATCAGAGGACCTGGGTTCTATTCCAGACTTCACCACTTTTCTGCTGTGTGACCTTGGGCAAGTCATTTAACTTCTCTGTACCTTAGTACCTCATCTGTAAAATAGGTGTTAAGACTGTGAGCCCTATGTGGGAAAGGGACTGCGTACACCTGATTATTTTTTATCTATCCCAGTGTTCAGTATAATGTCTGGCACAAAGTAAATGCTTAACAAATACCATACAAAAAAATCTATCCAGGAAAAACTCCAGGGGAAAATTACCAATTCAATCTAAGTAGTGAAGGCAGCTGTCCAATCATGTAGTCCTAAAATAGAGGATTTCTTTTTTTTTTATCTGCATGAGAAGATTGGGCTCTCTACAAAGCCCAGCTTCAAATTGTCCAGTTAAGACCTGTTTTAAGGATGAATACATAAAAATGATCAATCAGTCTTATCACTGGAGAGCAATGTGCCCATTATATGAAGAACACTGTCCTGAGCACTTGGGAGAGTACAGTGAAAGTAAAATGTCTGCTTCCTGCCCTCAAGGAATTTACTATCTAATGAGAGAGAGAGAGAGAGATGTACATTGTCCACGGGTAGGAGAGAAAGCAATCACTTAATTAGTGGTATTTGTTGAATGCTTACTATGTGCAGAGCAATGTTCTAAATAGAACTGCACTGGTAATAGTAAGCATAAAGAAAGAAGGATAAACAAGAAACTCCTGACTCTAAACTGGGAGAACAAATCTGAATCAATATCGCTTACAGTCTTACTAAATTCCAGGTCCAAGAGTCTGTTTCACATTTAGGAACCATGAATGTGGCCATTTCAGAATGAAGATCTAAAATAATCCACTCTGGGTTTGAAATCATTGCAGAGAGGTACTTTTAGCCCTCTTCCTTAGACCACCAAGACACCTTGCCAACTATTTCCAACTATTTCCTACTACGGAGGGCTTATTTTTTTTTCCAATTCAAGCACCTCCTGGACTCTTTGCTGTTTGTATTTTTGAGTAATGGATTCCTGTGGATTCCTATGTTTATTTCTATGTCTGCTTCTCCATGCACACAGCAAAGGAATGGGAAAACTTTAAAAATGACAAATTCAAGGCATTCCCCATTTGCACCAGAACTTCTAACTCCCTATCTCTATATTACTTATTTTTCTCAATACATGTTTAAAAAAAAATGTCCCAGTATTTCAAATGTCCCTGAATGTAAATCCCAATTGAAAGACAAAACAAAAAGACTATTTTGTCTAAATCAGCCTTTTTTCTATTTTTGTTTAGAAGGGGCAGAAAAAAGAGAGCTGCTTTATTGCTGTGTGAAAAGTTTGGCAGTAGCCAGTTGGTCAATAGCCATTCCAAGGGGAGAGTTCACTGGCCACCTGCATCAAAATCAACCCATTTTGGCTAATTGGAGAGGCTGAAGGAAAGAAGCGGAGAGTTTATCTTTCGGCAAAAACAAAAATGGAAGGGAGATATTCCCCGTAGACCTCTTGCTCATAGTACAGTACTGGTGCCAGTTGGCAGGGTTCTAGCCGTCGGTCACTGGAAGGTGAAAGGCTAGAGGACAACTGTGACAGATTTGTCCCTCACTTGGTGTGTTTGGTCATTAAGCAGTTTTATTTTGGGATTCTTCCGTAGAAGAGAAAGGATTTTGCCTGTGGGACACTTGTTTCCTCTTCCAGTCCAAATAGCAGACCGACAGAAAGTTGGGAAACAGCCATGCAAAAGTGGAAAGGCCAAAGGCAGATGGAGCCAGATATGTTCTTTTACTGTGAAACATTTGAGAGCTAGGCACTGGAGATCCCTAGCCTTAGTCAATACGTGTTTTGCGGCTCCTATTGACAAAAGGAAGAATTTTTCATGTCAAGAAACTTGTTGACTGCTGCACTGCAAATAGCCAACTGGCAGCTATTTCGTTAATCTCCCTAAATTGAAAGGCCAGATTGTTCCTGAGATAGAGTGGATCTCAGATGCACTATGCTTTTGTTTTTCCTTTACTGTGAAAGTCCCTACCATAATAGAGCTCATCCCCATTGACCACCTGACCATCACCTAATTCTTGCAGATGAGGAATGTCGTGAAGGAGAGAGAGAAAAGGAGAAAGAGAGTGAGGGAAAGAGGGAAATAAAGCAAGTTAATTATAATAATAATAATGATAATGATGGCATTTGTTAAGTGTTTACTATGGGCCAAGCACTGTTCTAAGCACTGGGTGGGATACAAGGTAATCAGGTTGTCCCACATGGGACTCATAGTCTTAATCTCCCTTTTCCAGATGAGGTAACTGAGGCACAGAGAAGTTAAGCAACTCAAAGTCACACAGCTGACAAGTGGTGGATCCGGGATTAGAACCCATGACCTCTGACTCCCAAGCCTGTACTCTTTCCACTGAGCCATGCTGCTTCTCATGTTAAATGTTTCCTGTGTGTCAGGCACTCGACTAAGCATACTGATTAGACTGTAAGCCCATCAGTGGGCAGGGATTGTCTCTATCTAATTGCTGAATTGTACATTCCAAACGCTTAGGACAGTGCTCTGCACATAGTAAGTGCTCAATAAATACTATTGAATGAGTGAATGAAAGGATAGATGCAAGTTAATTGGACTGCATCCAACCTGATTACCTTGTATCTACCCAAGGGCTTAGACAGTTATTATTATTAGCTCATGTCCCACCTGGGACTCCCCTTCTTAATCCCCATTTTACAGATGTAGTTGAGGCACAGAGAAGTGAAGTGACTCACTCATGGTCACACAGCAAACAAGTGGCAAATTTGGGATTAGAATGCATATCCTTCTAACTCCCAGGCCCATGCTCTATCCAGTAGGCCACGCTCCTTCTCCTGGATGGAGAGGATAGTGTCCCAGCCCTCTTACTAGCGGAAGCAAGGTTGACAGACAACATCCAAACACAAAGCGGTGTAGACAGACAGACAGATGGACAGACGGTGAGCATGCACCACCTGACACTCAGCCCACATGCCCCATGCGTTCATCAGTAAGGGTCCTCTGTCCCACCCATTCACTACCCTCGACCCCAGGTCCAGCAATCACCCCCAAATCAGGCCTGACTTTCCCCAAGACCATCTGAACCCCAAACCTTCCCCCAACCCCAACCACTAAGCCCTTCCCTGTTCAGACCCTCCCCCAGCCCCAAACCAATCAGAACCCCTACATTCCCTCCCCAGTTTCCCAACCCCAAGCAATGCACAACATATTCACATCACTGGTCATGTCACAACCCATTAGGCACCCCGATATCCCTCCCTTGCCCCTCAGCATGTATATACAAGTCATTTCTGGAACCCTGGAATCGACCCTCCCCCACTCCCTTCTCTGCCCCACCAGCCCAACCCTAATAGCCATCCCCCACCTTCATCATCATCAATACAATAGGCAACAGCAATCCCAGTCTCATACCTAAATTCTATTTTAGGATTAAATAGGGCAGTATGTTGTTCTCTTGCACTCAATACGTCCAACGTTTTGTATACCTAAATTTCAAAGTATCTCTTCTCTGTTTTCACAATTTTTCAATCACTCAATCAAGACTATTTTTTGAGTACCTATTGAATGGTAAACATTGTACTAAGAAGCGCTTTGGAAAGTAAAGAGGTAGCAAAATATATGTTCCTTGCCCTCAAGGGGGTAACAATTTAATTAGGAGACATAGACAGATAAATATTATTTACAAACAGTGGGGAAAAGAAAGAGAGCAAGGATATAAAAGTTTGTGTATAAATATGAATGAAGTGTCAAAATGAATATTTAGAGTGCTGAGAATGGATACAAATGCATTGGTGCCTGAGGGGACTTTTGTCTAGATGCACCATACTGGAAATTAACTGAGGGAGCCTTCTGGGAGGAAGTGGGATTTTAGATGAGTCTGGAAGTTAGGGAGGGCTGTGATCCAGCAGATTTGAAGGGATATTCAAAACTGGGGAAACAATATGAGGAAAACATTGGAGGTGATATAGTGCAAAGCACTGAAGGTGATAGAGTTGAGGGTGAGATCTAGTTAGGAGGAGATCTTAGGAGGACAAAGAGTGTTGAGCTGGCACAAAGCAGGGGAAGGACACTGATATATAAAAGGGGTAGAACTGGTGTGAGGGGTCTTGGATTGATGCAGTGGGAAACTGGAAGTCTATGAGTCGGAAGTGCTCATGGGTGAGAGCTAGCAACCTCACCACGTCTGAACAAACCATTAGTGAATTCCTCCCAGGTGGGACCTGGATGTTTTTGTGATGTGCGAGTAACACATAAGTACATTCCTCCCATTAGGGAAGCTCTAACATCATTAAATAATCTATTCCTCCCAAAAGGGAGATTCAATTCTCCATGTCCAAAATAATCAAATAATTCAATTCGCTGTGTCCAAAATACTCAATTCAATTTGCCTCACTGAATAAATTTTGTATAAAACTCAGGCTTTCTGTCACTGGTTTCTCTCTCTCTCTCGCCGCGCCGATTAACGAATGAACCCATCCCTGGGCAATGAGTGACAGGTGGATGGACTCTAATCAGGTTGGACACAGTCCTTGTCCCATATAGGGATTACAGTCTTGATCTTCATTTTACAGATGAGGTAACTGAGGTCCAGAGAAGTGAAGTGACTTGCCCAGTGTCAGAGAGCAGACAAATGGAGTCAGGATTAGAACCCATGACCTTCTGACACTCAGGCCCGAATTTATCCAACATGCCATGCTGCTTCTCACTCAAGGGCTTAATACAGTGTTCTGAACACCGTAAATGTTCAGTAAATACCATCGATCAATTATTTGATTGCTCTTGAACAGGGATGAAGAGGAAGGGACACTGGCAAGAAATACTGTATGGGAAGAACTTGTAGGATAGAATAGTTAATTGAATGTGAGCACTGAAAAACAGTGAGGCATTGGAGATGATTCTAAAGTTGTAGCCTCCTTGGGCAGGGAAGATGGTGGTGGTGTCAGACAGGAAAGTAAGGAGGATAAAGAAGTCTAGGAGAGAAAATGCAAAATTCAATTTTAGTGAGTGGAAGACAAAGAGAACCAGAGCAGAGCTTTGAGGGATACCTACAGTTAAGGGCTGTGAAGTGGAAGTTCTGAGAGCCCTTACTGAACTGTTTAATATGCATTATTAATAATAATGATGATGGTATTTGTTTAGCATATACTATGTGCCAAGAACTACACCAAGGGCTGAGATGGATACAAGCAAATCTAGTTGGACACAGTCTCTGTCCCGTGTGGGGCTCACAGTCTCAATCCCCATTTTAGATGAGAACCCATTTTGACTTCCAGGCCTGTGTCTTACTCCCTGCCATGTTGATTCTCATTAGTGTCAGTGCTAGAACCACACAACTACTCTATCAATAGGGCTTGATCCCAAATGAGAAAACATCCCAATGAAGAAGAGGAGAATTTAGATTTGTCTCAGTTCCAACTTTGAACTTTCCGTTACTAACTAGAAAGTGTGATTCTATTTTTTCAGAAGAACTATTTTTTCTAAAAAATAAGGATTTTTATGCTTATTATGCAAGCACCACTGCATGAATCATCTCCCTGAAGTGTTAGTCAACAAACATCTCTGTTTTCCCCTCTAGATTTTAAGCTCAGTGTGGGCAGGGAATGTGTCTACCAACTCTGTTACATTGTACTCTACTAACCATTTAGAACAGTGCTCTGCATGCAGTGAGTGCTCAATAAATACAACTGATTTGAATGAATGATTGCTTTGCACTCAGTAAGTGCTCAAAAATACCAATGATTGATTGATTTTCCCAATCCCAATTAAATCTCTATTGGTTTAATGATCATACTAATAGTAATTGGGGTATTTGTTAAGTGCTTACTATGTATCAAGCTCTGTAATGAATGCTATGGTCATTATTATTATTATTATTAAATGCTGAGTTGTTTCCAATTCATAGGGACTCAATGGATATAACTTCTCCAAAATGACCTGTCCTCTGCCATAATCCACGACCTTTCTAATGGTTCTTTCATTATCATTGTTGTGGTCTCTATCTGTCTAGCTTCTGTTCTGCCGCTTCCATGCTTTCCCTGGACTTTTCCTAGCATTAGTGTCTTCTCCAGAGAATTAGTCCTCCTGATAATATGTCCAAAACATGCTAATCTAAGTCAAGTTATTTGGCCTTCTAAAGACCACTTTTGCTTTATTTGCTCTAAAATCTATTTGTTTTTTGGGCAGTCCATGGAATTTGCAAAAGCCTTCTCCAACACGTTATAGTAGATTCAGATAAGTGGGTTCCCTGCACCTGTCCCACAAGGGGCTCACAGTCTAAGGCTTCTCATTTAGACCAATCAATGGAATTGATTAAGCACATACTCCAGGAGTCAGCGATGGGGATGGGATTTGTATAAGAGGCATCTGGTTGGCTTACAAATTTTTCTGAGTGCCTCGTCAGTTCTACAGTTATTTAATAACATTTATGGAAAGCTTACTGTGTGCGGAGCACTGTAGTAAATGCTTGGGAGAATACAACTGAGAAGCAGCTTGGCTTAGTGGATAGAGCATAGGACTGGGAGGTAGAAGGACCTGGGCTCTAATCCTAGCTCCGCCACTTGTCTGCTATGTGACTTTGGGCAAATCACATAACTTCTCTGGGTCTCAATTACCTCATCTGTAAAATGGGGTTTAAGAGTGTGAGCCCAGTGTGGGGCAGGGACTGTGTCCAACACGATTAATTTGTATCTACCTCAGCACTTAGAAAAGCACGTGGCATACAGTATTCATTCATTCATTCATTCTATCATATTTATTGAGCGCTTACTATGTGCAGAACACTGTACTAAGCTCTTGGAATGTACAATTTGGCAACAGATAGAGGCAATCCCTGCCCAACAACGGGCTCACAGTCTAAACAAGGGAGACAGACAACAAAAGGAAACAGAACAAAACAAAACAAGTAGTCGGGCTTAAATATCAACAAGATAAATACAATCATAGATATATACACATCATTAACAAAATAAATAGAGTAATAAAAAATATGTGCAAATATGCACAGTGCTGTGGGGAGGGGAAGGAGGAGGAACAGAGGGAGGGAAGGCATGAACGGAGGACGGTGAGGAGGTTAGTGGCAGAGGAGCTAAGCGTGCGACGTGGGCAGTAGAAAGAGAGAAGGGAGGTGAAGTAGGAGGGGGCAAGGTGATGGAGAGCCTTGCAGCCAAGAGTGAGGAGTTTTTGTTTCGGGCAGAGGTTGATAGGCAATCTCTTCCAATGGGTCTTCCCTGATTAATTTCTCAACTCTGCACCCTATTTCCTGCCCAACTACCACCTAAATATTTAGATACACATTCCGGTAGAATCTTTGTATATATCTTTATAATTTATTACTTCCTCCTACCTGTTTGTGATTTTAGTTTCTGTCAACATTACTAGATTTTAAGTTCCTTTTGGACAGGAATCCTGTTTACTAATTCTACTATACTCTCCCAAGTGATCAAGACAATCCTCTGCACCAACAAGTGTTCCACAACTAGATGGCTCATTTTGGTTTAGAAAATGTTAATTAGGTGAAATCCTTCAAGATGAAATGTTAGGAGAGTGATCTGTAGTGACTCCTGTTAGATTAGCTTCATAGATGAAATTATGAGGTCACTGGAGGGCAGCATGAGCGAAAAGAGAAGCATAACTTTCCATGAAGCTCTGAAGAAAGGAACACAGGCCACCCATGGGTATATGGACTATCCACTGGGAAAGCAAGCATGCATTTTCTCTGCTACCCCAGATCATTTTCCTGGGCTCCAGAGTGGCAGCCAGAGTGGTTGAAGCAGGAAAGCCATTCTCCCCACTTGTCCCAGATCATTTCCCAGACCTCGGAGCAGCAGCCAGACCAGGAAAAGCAAGAAAGCTGGGCTCACCTACCCCCTGGTGGTTTATTTGTTTGTTTGTTTTTAAAAAATGTTGACAAATAAATCCAGGTTTGACTTTTCTCCACTCAGAGCTGTCCCCACCGATACGTGGCCTGAAACCCTCCATCAGCCCCCAATTTTTCACCCGGCCCCATAAGGGTGGGTACCAGGCTGTCACCATTTTGCATCATATGACCACCAGGGGTAGAGGGCACCAAGACTGTAAGCTTGTGGTGATATATATATATATATATATACATAGTCATATTAATAATATAGTAATAATTATGGTACTTGTTAAGCATTCATTCCAGTCTATTTTTCATTCTTCTGCCCGGATCAACTTCCTACAGAAACACTCTGGGCATGTCACTCCCCTCCTCAAAAACCTCCAGTGGTTGCCTATCAACCTCCACACGAAACAAAAACTCCTCACTCTTGGCTTCAAAGCTCTCAGTCACCTTGCCCCCTCCTACCTCACCTCCCTTCTCTCTTTCTACTGCCCACCCCACACCCTCCGCTCCTCTGCCACTAACCTCCTCACCATCCCTCATTCGTGCCTGTCCCACCGTTTACCCCTAACTCACGTCCTACCACTGATCTGGAGTGCCCTTCCTCCTCACCTCCATCAAACTAACTCTCTTCCCCTATTCAAAGACCTACTGAGAGCTCACCTCCTCCAGGAGGCCTTCCCTGACTGAGCTTTCCCTTTTCCCTCTGCTCCCTCTGTTCCCTCTCTGCTCCCCCTTCACCTCCCCTCAGCTAAGCTCCCTCTCCCCCCTTTCCCTCTGTTCCTCCCCCTCTCCCTTCCCCTCTCCTCAGCACTGTGCTCATTTGTATATATTTTTATTACCCTATTTATTTTGTTAATGAGGTGTACCTCCCCTTGATTCTATTTATCGTGAATAAGTTGTCTTGTTTTTTGTCAGTCTGTCTCCCCTGATTAGACTTTAAGCCTGTCAATGGGCAGGGATTGTCTCTATCTGTTCCCGAATTGTACATTCCAAGTGCTTAGTACAGTGCTCTGCACATAGTAAGTGCTCAATAAATATAGTAAGTGCTCAATAAATACTATTGAATGAATGAATGAATGAATGAATGAATGAATGATGAAGACTATATCTGGTCAGTGAAAATTACGTGAGAAGTTCCTTGAGGTCAGGGACTGTTCTTTGACATGTATTGTTCTTTCTCATGTCCATAATACAGGACTCTACATTAAGTGAGATCTAAAATGCCACTGAACAAAGCAGTGAATGGAACAAATGCTAAATGTTCTATATTCCATGATCTGTTTTGTTGTCTGTCTCCCCCCCTCTAGACTGTGAGCCCATTTTTGGGTAGGGATTGTCCTTATTTCTTGCCAAATTGTATTATCCAAGCTCTTAATATAGTGCTCTGCACACAGTAAGTGCTCAATAAATACAATTGAATGAATCTGTTCCCTTAACCTCTTTTAATTGGCACTTAATAAATCCTTACTAATTTGCACTGTACTTTACTAAGCATTATGGTAGGAAGAAGTAAATCAGGTTGGTCACAGCCCATGTCTCACATAGTGTTAACAGTCTTAATCCCCATTTTCCATATGAGGTAATTGAAGCTCAAGAAAATTAAGTGACTTGCCCAAGGTCACAGAGCAGACAAGTGGCAGAGCTGCAAGTAGAACCCAGGTCCTCTGACTCCCAGGCCTGTGCTCTTGCCACTAGGCTATTCTGTTTCTCTTAACATTCCAATGGTAATCCTTTAGTATTTCTCTAGATCCTTTCTTGATCATCCAAATGGATTATCCTGGTTCCTTTTATGGGCTTCTCCCTGATTTCTGGTTATTTCATTAATTAATGGGGTACAGGAACAGGGAAAAGAAATGCAACTCTCATTTCCATTTTGCTGCTTCTTAGTAGGTATGATCAACATTGGTCCAAGCAGTGTGTCAGTGGATACAGCATGGGCCTGGCAGCCAGAAGGATCTGGGTTCTAATTCTGAATCCACCATTTGTCTGCTGTAGGACCTTGGGCTAGTCACTTCACTTTTCTGGGCCTCAGTTACCTCATCTATAAAATGGGGGTTGAGTGTGAGCCTCAAGTGGGACAGGGACCGTGTCCAATCTGATTAACTTGTATTTATCAATAATAATAATAATAATTATGGTATTTGTTAAGCTATTCCTATGTGCAGAGCACTGTTCTAAGTGCTGGGGTAGATACAGGGTAATCACATTTTTTTAATCCCCATTTTGACAGATGAGGTAACTGAGGCCCAGAGAAGTTAAGTGACTTGCCCGAGGTCACACAACAGACAAGTGGTGGAGCTGGGATTAGAACCCACGAACTCTGACTCCCAAGCCCAGGCTGTTTCCACTGAGCCACGCTGCTTCTCAATTTACCCTTAACGAGTACCAGAATAATTATTTGTGCACTTCGTTTATTGATACAAATAGGTAATAAATAATTATTATTATGAATTATTATAGAATGGCATTAATCATCATGGCATGACATTATCATCACTATTATATTATATATTAGTATTATCATTCTTATTATTGTATTGATTGAGCAATTATGGCATGCCAAATACAATACTACATGCTGGGGGAGATTCAAGATAACCACTTTAAACAAAGTCCCTGTTCTGTATGGAGCTCACTATCTAAGTAGTTGGAAGTAGTATTTAATTATCATTTTATGGATGAGGAAACTGAGTCACAGAGAAATTAATCACTTAATGCATATATATATATATATATATATATATATATATATATATATATATATATATAAATATCTAAGCTGAGGCCTCTGAAAGTTGCCTAAAAGAGCTAGACCATTAAGTTGGCCAAGATCATGATTCTAATTTATCATTTCAATTATGTGTAACTATGAGAACTGGAAAACAGTAGCTTATATTGCACCTATTGTTTTGGATTGTGGAGTAAATATTCAAATAGCAACCAACTTAAGTTTTCCATTCCAAAAGCCAACAGACAACCTTTTGACTGTTGGTCGAATGGAAAGGCCATTTACCAAACCTATCCACCAATCCAGAAATAGAGTGATTTTGATGCATCTCTTGGAGTGCATTCAATTAACTAAATTTAGAGAAGAAATCAGCCACTGTGCAGCCTGGCTGCTTGCCTGAATAAAAACTAGAGAATAGAAATGTGCCAGCTGTTATCCTGCTATCTGCCTCAGCTAACAAATAATGGGAAAGTAGCTTGTTTGGTGGGTGAATCCAGGGTTGCCACTCCATCTCTTGAACACACCAATTATTTTTAGTGGTGCTAGACAGCAATGTTTACTTCCCACGGCGACAAGTCTGTTACAGTTTTTTCTTCTCATTTTAAGAATTTTTTCAGTCCTCAAACTCCTCTTGCCAAAGAATGAAAATGCATAATATTATGTGAGTCAAGCTGGGTGATGGTCTTTATTTCTCAGCGGCTTATTCGAATGAATACACAGGTACTCAAACTGCCTCATTGCTACTAACTCCTCTTAGGAAGGAGTTACTGCCTGCATTCTCTGTGCTCTTTATTGTTCACCACGAACTCTTTTCTCTCTGGGCAGTATGGATTTAAGAGGAGTCAGAGGATAAATTTGATCATAGTGGGTCAGTACATCTTCATTGTATAATCCTAAAAAGCAGCAATTGGACCACAGTGGGAAGCAGTGTGGGCCTGGGAAACAGAGGACTTGGGCTCTAAGCTAAGCTGTCACCTGTCTACTATGTGACCTTGGGCAACTCACTTCACTTCTCTGTGCCTCAGTTACCTCATCTGTTGAGATTAAGACTGTGAGGCCCATGTCGGACAATCTGATTACCTTGTATCTACCCCAGAGCTTAGAACAGTACTTGGCCCATAGTAAGCGCTTAACAAATACCATTATTATTATTGTTATTATTCTCTGGGCTTCATGGTCCTCATCTGTAAAATTGGGATTCAATGCCTATTCTCCCTCCTATTTAGATGGTGAACCTGATGCGGAACTGAGTGTGTCCAACCTGAATATCAAATATCTATTCCAGTGCTTAGTATTATGTTTGTCACATATTAAGTGATTAAGAAACATTACAATTATTATTGCTATTATTGATATAAATTTCACACAATCCCCCGCTTAGTGTTTTTCAGATGTCACATTGAACAAATGCATTTTGAGGATGATAACTGAAAAGCAGGCAGAAATTCAGAGTGAAACACAAATTGACTGTGAATTGTCAATGTTAAAAAAACAAGCCTGATTATGGAGGAAGAACCATAAAGTAATCCTTTCAATATGCTTATCATTGTTCAGGCTCTTGGCACAAGTACACCCCAAGGACAAATCAATAAATACTCCACAGCATGTACAGCCCAGTGAAATCTGCTACACTGGGTGCAAATATATCCCTGCATATATATGCTCTGCTTTTGACGTTACGTCCAATCACTCCAAGAAAAGCAGTACTCTCCGCTCCTTTTTTCTTATCCCAATCCCTGCTATTCCTGCCAACTTTTTAACTTACCACCCACACCTTCCAGCACACCCTTGGTACTAAACAGTACTGCATATAACAGTTTATTGGTTCTTTCTCAGATCTTTAATTCTAACTCTAGTGGTCACTATGGCAGCAACCACTTTCACTACTCCTACCACGCCTCCACCCATTAACAATTCTCATTTGTTGGCTGACAGCCCCACGTCGCTGCTTGATCCAAACCCATGTGGACAGGGGTAGTGATGGATGAGGGCAGGAGAGGTGGAGTCAGGCAGTCTCTGCTTCCTGCCTTGACAACACCGCCTCCATGTCCTCATCTTTGGGTAGGGTGAGGAAATGGGACTTACATGGGAATTAACAATCTACTATTTAGCAGAGTTCTACACTATACATTGCAGTTCAGGTTGAGCGGAGGGAAGGGAAACAGAAAAGTGGCCAGGATCAGGTAAGGGTTGGGAAGAAGAGGGAGAGGACTATTATCACCAATAATTATTTTGTTGATTACAGATCTCTTCTAGGAGACTTTCCATGACTAATCTCTCATTTCACCACCCTATTTCCCCTGCTTCTGGCTCACCTGAGCAGTTGAGTATTCATTCACCCCACACCGCACGCATATAATTCATTACTTGGGATTTACTTTATTGTTTGTCTTCCAAGCATTTAGTACTCATCACAGAGTAACTGCTCAATAAATACTGTTGAGTAAGAGACTACTATGTGTGAAACATTGTACGAAGAACTGAGATAGATACAAGGCCATCAGAGTGGACACTGTCCACATGAAAGGCTCGCTTGCAATCCAAGGGGCAGAATAGGCAGATATTTTGCTCCATTTGACAGATGAAGAAACTAAGGCCCAGAGAGATAAAGGGATGTGCCTAACATCTCAATAATAATTGCTAATTATCTCAAGATGATTATCTCAAGATAATTGCTTTCCTCCACATCTCCTCCTAGAAGTGATCCCTAACCAAGCCCTTCTCTCCTCTTCTCCCACTCCCTTCTGCACTGCTCTTACTTGCTCCTTCATTCAACCTCCCTCCCATCCCCACAGCACAAATGTATATATCTGTAATTTATTTATTCATTTAATCTATTTATTTATTTATATTAATGTCTATCTTCCCCTCTAGACTGTGAGCTCATTGTGGCCAGGAATGTGACTATCTGTTGTTATATTGTACTATCCCAAGCACTTAGTACAGTGCCTTGCACACAGTAAGTGCTCAGTAAGTACAATCGAATAAATGAATGAATGAATGAATCTCATATCCAATCTGGGGGAGAGCTGAGATGAGAACCCAGGTCTCCTGAACAGAGGTCTTCTGACTTCCCATCACTATGCTCTTCAACTAGGCCACTCTGCCTCTGGAATGAGATACCACTACTACTACTACTAATAACAATAATAATAATAGTAGTATTTGTTAAGCACTTACTATGTGCCATGTACCTAGCTGATTTGCTTGGACACAATCTCTGTCCCACATGGGACTCACAGTCTCAATCCCCATTTTACAGATGTGGTAACTGAAACCCAGAGAAGTGAAGTGACTTTCCCAAGGTCACATAGCAGACTACTAACACACATCCTGGGAAGAGCTTCCTCCCTCTGCAAGATCTGTTCTATTGTGGTCCCTTAAAGATGAAGGAATTTAGTGAGTGAAGATGAGCGATTTCAGAGCCATAAGCTGTAATTGGAAATGGAACTCAGGAATCCTGGCATTCAGGCTTGTGTATGAGAACATGGGGACACCTGAGCAGAACTGCTTTGTGAAGAGTTCAGTGGTGGATTGTTCTGAAGGCAATGATCTGCCACCAGGCACTTTATTAAGCAAAGAATATGACTGCTGTTCAACCAAAATTGGACAAATTCTTCAGTAACTTTGAAAAACTACTTCCCTAGTCAACAGTACAATCATCTACCTCTGCAAAGGCTGGTAATCATATTACACCTCCTCCTTTAGTTAATGTTAAACCTTGACCTACTTTGACAGAGTTTAAAAGATAGTTTAGTGATATTTAACATTACAGTGAATAGCAGAGAAAGGAATTCCATACTAGTTTTCCAGAGGTTCTGGAACAGAACCTAATTTATAACATGTAATTCTGTGGGAAAGTGTACCCCATGATACAGCTATTCACAGTACAACCACATAGTTTAAGGAACATAACCCAACCTTACTGTCTCATGGACTATGCCTATAATGCGCTCTGCCTGGAGTTCAAAAACTAGATAACGTTGGGGAGAGGATGCAGAAGAAAGCTACAAACCTTAAAAAGTGCTAAAATGATATAAAGCTAAAGGATTTGGAAATGCCAAGATTAAGCATTTTAGGTTGGGTACACTCAGTGCAAGTAGACATTATCCCTGTTCTTGGGTATTGTACAGATAGAGGGAATGAGAGACATTTAAATAAATTAGAGGTAGGGAAAGCAACTGAAAAGCAGTGTTGCTTAGTGGAAAGAGCCTGGGTCTGGGATTCAGAGGACCTGGGTTCTAATTCCCTGCTCCACCACTTGTCTGCTCTGTGATCTTTTGCAAGTCACTTAACTCTATGCCTCAGTTATCTCATCTATAAAATGGGGATCAAGACTGTGAGCCCCATGTAGAACTTGGACTGTATCCAATCTGATTTGCTTGTATCTACCCCAGGGCTTAGTACAGTGTCTGGCACATAGTAAGCACTTAACAAATGCCATTAAAAAAAAAGATTACAAAGATGTGGACATAAGTGCTGCAGGTGCGGAGTGAAGGCCTAAATTCTTAGGAGTTATGGACTCAAGTGCATAGGTGATGCAGTAGGGAGAGGGTATAGCATGAGAGATGAGAGATTAGCCAAGGAAGGCTTCTTGGAGGAGATGCGATTTTAATAAGGCTACGAAGATGGAAGAGTAGGCCTGTCAGATATGAAAGGGGAGGGAGTTCCATTTAGAAGGGAGGGTGTGAGCAAGGGGTTGTTTGGGAGAGAGATGAGATAGTTTTTTGACTGTACAGGAGAGTTTGAAGAATAGGTGAATCAGTAATCTGGTGTGAGAGATAACAACCCTCCACCCACACACAGACATATGCACACACACATTAACTCAGTTTTAACACATGTTTCCACTACACATTTTGGTTAAAATGCTCTCAGAGAATTAGGGAAAATTCTTCTGACATTGGGAGCCCGTTTTGGAAACGATGTGATATGGTGTCAGAATTATTGTTTGTAAGCAGGGGTTTAGCAGGGCTTTGAATGTGGGAGAACTGTGGTCTGCTGCTGCCAGTGACTGTCCAGGAAGCATGGGGCTGGGGAGCCTGTGATATCCCTCCTCTAACCTTCTAGGAAACATAATTGTTCCTGTTTTGTCTTTGCTCCAGCAACCGTGGGCAACACATAGAATCCCATGCAGCAGGGAGCTCACTAGGTCATGATGGAGAGGCAAGGAATGCTTCCTAAATCTACCCTGGATGTGGGGGGCACCCATATTTATGACTTTAGAAATCCTTTCACAAACTTTAGGACATGAACAATTTGAGGATGTTTATCTGGAATGTTGGTGAATTCATGGACTTTTTGCTGAAGCAGCATGGCATAGTGGATAGAGGAAGGACCTGGGAGTCAGGCAGTCATGGGTTCTAATACCGGCTCCACCACTTGTCTGCTGTGTGACTTCAGGCAAATCACTTCACTTCTCCATGACTCAGTTACCTCATCTGTAAAATGGGGATTGAAACTGAACCCCATGCTGAACAGGGACTTTGTCCAACTCAATTTGCTTCTATCCACCCCAGATCTTAGTCCAGTGCCTGGTACAGTGCACTTAACAAATACCATTATTGTTATTATCTGAAGTGACACAATATTGGGCCTTCAGCTATTTAATGCTTAGAGTGCTAACTGCAAATTGCTGAAAGTATTTTGCCTGGTTTAGATGAGAAGGTGGGAAGCTTTGTATGTTCCCAAGATGTTCCATTTTCAGTTTCTACTTCTTTGTTTAGAAATCCTCTTGTGAAATCACTGTGGGCTAAAGGTGCTTCATACATAGCAAAAATGACCTTAAAAGGTATTGGAAAAAATGCAAGCACATATAATTGCATCCATGGAAATCGGGCAGAGTTCACTTAGAAGTGGGATTTCAAAAACTGAAAACCAAGCTTTTCCAAATCTTCTGACAGGGAACCAATAATGGGATAGAGAGCTTGAATCAATTTTCACTTGATTTGCTCTTAAAAAAAGATTTGTCCGTGTTTTGGAGGGGGTCGGAAAAGTGGGAATTTAAACTTTCCTTTAGAATGTAAATACACTCACACATCAAGACATGTTCTTATTATAAAGGGAGGAAGATACACTTTCAGTGCAGCTCTGCTTAGTTAAATCTGGAAGTTCATACATCCTAACAAAAAAAAGATGTTGTTCCATTTCATGTTGGCATGCGTGGTAGTACTGTGTGTAATATAATTAGTATTGGTAGCTAACATTCTCCGTGGGAGTCTGATGAAAGACAGATGACAATAAAAAGGGCATCAGAAACCAAAAATAAAAAGTGGGCTGTGGCTTTGGAAGCCAGGAAACATATTTACTGAGGCAGAAAGGTCTTTCTCCTATTTAGACCTCAAATATCCTAGCAGGCTGAATCTCAATCCATTCAAACTACCTGGTGAACAATGGAATGAGGGAAGAGAGACTTACAGAGCAGACACGGTATCCTTCTATCAAGCTGTGATGTTGTGCCATGTTTGGGAGATGGGAAGAAAAAATGTTGGCTTTATTTTTCCACTGCTGTCTTACACGGCTATTGCATTATTTATCATCATGTTATTTGAGGAGGAACGCAGTTCCTCTCTGTGTTAACTACACCCTTGGCCAAGTGTCCCTTAAGTACTTCGATACTCTAGTCCCATAGTACATATCCCTACATGCCACTATTTCCCCTTTCTGTAATTAATTTATTTTAATGCTTTGCCTCTCCCTGTAGAGATGGAGGGCCCATGCCTCACAATTCTATCATACTGTACTTTCCCAAGCATTTAGTGCAGTGCTTTGTATACAGTTAGGGCTCAATAAACAGATTGATTGATTGGTTTGATTGATTGAAAGTAGTTGGATTCCAAAGATCTTCCCAGGCTGAGTGTCAAATAGAGCACTTTAGCAGACTGCTGAGACAGGGCCACAGCTAGCAGACCTACTTGGTGGTCAGAAATTGGGATAGGGTTATACCCTCTGAGCAAAGAATTCGTGAAGATTAACTTGTCTGCCTTCAAGGAATTAACTTCGTTATGGGCAGGGAATTTGTCTAGCAACTCTGTTACACTGTTACATTGCACTCTTGCAAATGCTTAGTACAGTGCTCTGCACATGGGGAAGGCTCAATAAATATCACTTTTTAATTGATTGATTAACCAGGCAGTGGGAAAGGCCCAGAGGAGTTTGTTATTTATAGTCAGTGGGAAGAGGAAGAAGGATAAAGAGCCAACTGGAAAGAGTTACTTTGGGAAGAGTAAAAATTGATGGCTAGAAGAATGAAGTGATTGGTCAGTATGCACAGTAAGTGCTAAGGATACTATCTATATGTACAAAAATGCTATGATGGATATTAGAATGACATGATTTTGGGTGGGGCATCAACAACAGGGAATGCTTGCTGAGGGAGTTGGGATTTCAGATGGAGCTTTGAAGCTGAGGAGAGCTGGGAATACTACTAATCCATTCTCCTCCATTTTAACTAGGAGATCCTGCTACCCTAATGATACTGAGAATTATGGATGAATGATTGATGGATGAATGTCTCTCAACTATTCCATCTAATCCTGACTTTCATTCTCACAGTTTTGCTCAGTTAAAGCGTAGATTCACTAATCCGGAGCCAATGAAAATTACACATAGGTTTTATTTTCATTCAAATCAATCAATCGATCAATGGTATTTATTGTATGTTCACTATGAGCAGAGCACTGTACCAAGCCCTTGTGAGAGTAATTATAATTTATAATAATTAGGGTATTTGTTAATTGCCTTACTATGTGCCAAGCACTGTTCTGAGCACTGGAGAGATACAAGGTAATCAGGTTAGACACAGTCCCTTTCCCCCAAGTGCTCACAGTCCAAACTCCCATTTTACATATGAGGTAACTGAGGCCCAGAGAAATGAAGTGACTTGTCCAAGGTCACAAAGCAGACAAGTGGTGGAGGCAGGATTAAACCTTAGGTTCTTCTGATTCCCAGGCCCATGTTCTATCTAGTAGGCTACACTGCTTCTCAAAACAATAAATTACAACAAAATCAGCAGTCACCTTCCCTGGTCACAGTGAGCTTACTTAAATAAAGAAGATTAGGCTGTTAGAGGAAGAGCTTCCTCCAAAGGGTAATAAGAAAAGAAGGGAGCAATTATGACAAACCCTCCAGTCATTTGCCATGCTGGGGCTACAGAAGAGTGGGCAGCAGAAGTGGAATGCAGGGGTCACATGTTTCCCCTGGGCAGCAGTGAAGCAAAGCATTTGAGTGGAGTGGTCAGCGGGTATGAGAAAACACAAGGCAGGTGTAAAGGCTACAAATCTTTTGGATTTTTCAATTTTCATAAAAGTGTCTGATCCCTAAGGCGAGGGAAGCAAACTCAGATGCATTTCTCCCAGCTGCAAAGCTGGCAAAATGGCACTGAAATTACAGTCCTTGCTCGGCAGGACTCAACAATATCCATCAATTTGGAAAGCCACAAGGAGCCTTTAAAATATTTTGGCAAGAAGACATGACCAAATGGATCTCCTCAAAGCTTTTATGTTCCAATCCCATCTATTATCTGAAAAAAACTTTGGCGAATACACACGAGGTAATCATAATAGCAGCTTCAGTGAGGGAGCACTTTTCATCACCTAAGATCCTGAAGTGTTCTAAAGACTCCAATGGCTGTAGAAACCCTTCGTGGGGGTTAGTTCTCTGGCCAACAAGTTGCAGCATCTGTTCAGAGTGCACAGCAACACTACATAAAACCTTTTAGGACTAGAAGCAGAGACAAAAAGCCTATTTCTTGGGAAACCACAGAGGAAATTTGGAGAGTTGGGCTGCAATTGTCCAAACAAGTGCAAATTGTTTATTGTGATCTTTAAGAATAAATTATAGTGGCTATAACAGAAGGTGTTCCTTCAGAGGAATTTAGGTGGGCAGGAAAAGTTAGAAAGGCTTAGCACTAGCACTTGTATTTATTAAATCTCTGGTATTTATTGAAAAGCACATTGAGCTTCCTAACAGCTATGAAACTTGCACTTTATTCAGCCTGAAGTTTTAGAAAATTTATTAAGAAAGTAAGTGTTATTGTAGCAATGTGTTGCCACCTATGAATGAAAGCAGTTCTCCTTAACATGTGTAAAGCATTTAGCCAGTGATGCTAACAGAGGTCAGGATTTGGACATATAGGATCTAAAAAGGAAATGGAAATGATAAAGATTTTGAAGAGTCCTGATAATCCATTATCTGCTGGACATAGCGTAAGTAATGAGAGGGCTAAAGCATAACAATAATGAACACTGGGGCTGAGAGTGGGGTGAATACCAGATATCCAAAGGGTACAGATCCAGGTGAGTAGACAATGCACTTGGAATCAGTGTGGTCTAGTGGTTAACGCACGGGGCTGGGAGTCAGAAGGACCTGGGTTCTAACCTCGATTTTGTCACTTGTCTGCTGTGTGACCTTGGGCAAGTCATTTAACTTCTCTGTGCCTCAGTTACCTCATCTGTAAAATGGGGAATATGATTGTGAGCCCTGTGTGGAACATGGACTGTATCCAACTTGATTAGCTTGCATCTAACCCAGCACATAGAACCGTGCCTGGCACATAGTAAGCGCTTAAGAAATACTATTAAAAATAGAGAAGGGAGAGGGAGTCGAGGAAAAGGGGACTTGTTTGCAGAAGGCCTTTTGGAAGAGGGGTGACTTTAATAAGACTTTGAAGGTGGGGACAATGGTAGTCTGGTGCATATTGAGGGGAGTAAGTTCCAGGCTAGAGGGAGGACATGGGGAAGGGGATGGCAGGGAGATAGATGATACCAGGGCACAGTGAGCAAGCTGAAGCTAGAGGGAAATGTGCAAGCTGGGCTGTAGTAGATGATCAATGACCTAAGGTAGAAGCGAGAGAGCTGATTGAGTGCTTTAATAGTAATAATAATAATGATAGTAATAATTGTGGTTTTTGTTAAGTGCTTACTCTGTGCTAGGTACTGTTCTAAGTGCTGGAGTAGATGTAATATAAATAAGGTTCACATTCTTAATTCCATTTAACAGATGAGGGAACTAAGGCACAGATAATTTAAATGATTTGCCAAAGGTCACACAGCAGAACAGTGGTGGAGCCAGAGTTGGAACCCAGGTCCTCCTGACTCCTAGGCCAGTACTCTCTCCACTAAGCCACGCTGCTTCTCTAAAAGCTGACATACTACTACATACTCTCCCTACTGAGAAAATTTCTCAGTCAATAAATCAATGGTATCTATTGAGTGCTTACTTTATGCAAAGACCTATACTAAGCATTTGGGAGACTAACAATAGAGTGGTAGATATGATCCCCGCCATCAAGAAGCTTACAGACAGTAGGGGGAGGCAGACATTAAAAGAAATATGGATATGAACCTCATTACTCTCCTGCTACAGACCTAGCCTGCAAAGTTCACCCCTCTAATGCCAACCTATGCACTGTATCTCAATCTTGTTTATTTTGCCGTTGACCTCTTGCCCACATGATGCCTCTGTTACTCTCACTACCTTTAAAGCCTTATGAAAGACACATCTCCTCCAAGAGGTTTTCCTTGACTAGGTCCTCATTTTCTCCTTTCCCACTCCCTTCTGCAACATCCTAACTTGCTCCCTCTTTTCACCATCCCCGCCCCTCCCCCGACCAACCCCACAGTACTTAGGTACATATCTGTAATTTATTTATGTATAGTAATGTTACATCTTGACATTAGTATATTAATATTATATTGTGTTGTGCACTCCCAAGCACTTAGCACAGTGCCCCGCACAGAGTAAGCACTCATTAAATATGACTGATTACTGTGAGGCTGAGGGATGGATGAATAAAGGGGATAAGTACCAGTGCAAGGTGACAAGAAGGGAGAGGGACTAGGGAAAATAAGGACGTACCCAAGGAAGGCCTCTTAGAGATCTGATTTTAATAAGGCTTTGAAGACAGGAAGAGTGATCGTCTATTACAAGTGAAAGGGGAGGGAGTTACAGGCCAAAGGCAGGATGTGGACAAGGTATTGGTGGAAAGATAGATGAGGTTGTGGAACAGTCAGCAGGTTGGCATTAAAGAAGCTGAGTGTTCTGGGCTGTAGAAGAAAATCAGTGAATTTTTATAGGAGTGTCAAGTTAATTGAGTGCTTTAAATAATAATAATGTTGGTATTTGTTAAGCGCTTACTATGTGCCGAGCACTGTTCTAAGCGCTGGGGTAGACATAGGGGAATCGGGTTGTCCCACGTGGGGCTCACAGTCTTAATCCCCATTTTACAGTTGAGGGAACTGAGGCACAGAGAAGTTAAGTGACTCGCCCACAGTCACACAGCCGACAAGTGGCAGAGCTGGGATTCGAACTCATGAGCCCTGACTCCAAAGGCCGTGCTCTTTCCACTGAGCCACGCTGCTTTAAAGCCAATAGTGAAGAGTTTCTGTTTGATTATATATTGATTGTTTTTACTGAGCTCTTACTGTGTGCAAGGGAGAGTACAATACAGCAGTAAATGGATACATTCCCTGCTCACAATAAGCTTACAGTCTAGAGAGCAAATGGAGTTGGACACAGTCCTTGTCCTTTAAGAGGTTTACAGTCTTAATCCTCATTTTACAATGAGAGCACAGGAACAGAGAAGTGAAGTGAGAAGCAGCGTGGCTCAGTGGAAAGAGCATGAGTCAGAAGTCATGGGTTCTAATTCTGGCTCTGCCAGCTGTCAGCTGTGTGACTTTGGGCAAGTCACTTCACTTCTCGGTGCTTCAGTTCCCTCCTCTGTAAAAGGGGAATGAAGTCTGTGAGCCTCATGTGGGACAACCTGATTACCCTGTAACTACCCCAGCACTTAGAACAGTGCTCGGCATATAGTAAGCGCTTAACAAATACCAAAAAAAAAAAAGAAAAAAGTGACTTGTCCTAGGCCACACAGCAGACAAGTGGTGGATCTGGGATTAGAACCCATGACCTTCTGACTCCCAGGCCCCTGATCTATCCATTGTGCAACACTGAATGTATAAAGCAGAGGTGAATGGGCAACTGCTGTATATTCTTGAGGAGTAGGGATATGCCAACTGAACATTTTTTTTAAAAAAATGATCTGGGCAACAGAGTGAAATATAGACCGGCGTGGGGAAAGACAGGAGGCAGGGAAGTCAGCAGGGAGGCTGATGCAGTAGTCAAGGCAAGATTGGATAAGTCCTTGGATCAGTATGATAACAGTCTGGATGGAGAGAAAAGGGGGGATTTTATTCATTCATTCATTTAATAGTATTTATTGAGTGCTATGTGCAGAGCACTGTACTAAGTGCTTGGAATGTACAAATTGGCAACAGATAGAGACAGTTCCTGCCCTTTGACAGGCTTACAGTCTAATCGGGGGAGAGAGGCAGACAAGAACAATGACAATAAATAGAGTCAAGGGGAAGAACATCTCATAAAAACAATGGCAAATAAATAGAATCAGGGTGATGTACATCTCATTAAACAAACTAAACAAAATAAATAGGATGATGAAGATATATATAGATGCTGTGAAGTTTGAACCAACAGGATTTGATGACAGATGGGTCAAGGATAATACCAAGGTTACGTACCTGTGAGACAGGTTGGATGGTGGTGTCTCCAGTGATAGGAAGTAAGAGGAAGGACAGGGTTAGGGTGGGAAGATGAGGAGCTCTGTTGTCGAATTTCTGATTTGGGAATCATCCACATAGAAATGGTAGTAAAAGCCATAGGAGTGAATTAGTTCTCCAAGGAGTGGTGTAGATGGAAAATAGAAAGGGAACCTGAACTGAGCCTTAAGGCACCCCCACAGTTAGAGGGTGTGGGGAAGAGGAGGATCCTGCAACATTCACTGAGAAGGAACAGTCAGAGAGATAGGAGATCCAGGAAAGGACAGTGTTGGTGATGCCAAGCTTAGATAATGGTCCCAGGAAAAGGGAGTGGGCCACAGTGTTGAAGGCAGCTGAGAGGTCAAGGAGGATAAGGATGAAGTAGACACCAATGAATTTTTCAAGAAGGAGATGATTAATGAACTAGAATAGAATGGTTTCAGTGTAGTGGAGGCAGTAGAAGCCACATTGGAGGGATTCAGAGAGAGAATGTGGAGGCAGAAGGTATAAACAAATTGCTCAACTTGGAAATTAATGATAGGAAGGAGATTGGGCAACAAATGGAAGGTGTCATGGGTTCAAGGGAGGTAATTTTTTTAAGATAGAAGATACATTAGCATATTTGAAAGCAGTGGGGGAAAGAGCCATTGGAGAGTGAGTGGTTGAAATGGTGGTCAGGGAGGGAAAAAAGGAGGAGGCAAGCGAGGTGTGAAGAGATGAGGTCAGAGAAGCAATATGGCCTAGTGGAGAAAGCATGGAGACTGAGAGTCACACGGACCTGGAACTGGCACTTTTCTGTTGTGGGATCCTTGAGCGAGTCACTTCACTTATCTGTGTCTTAGTTAACATCTGTAAAACAGAGATTAAGACCTTGAGCCCCATGTGGAACAGGGACTGTGTCCAACCCAATTAGCTGACATCCACCTATAATTTCAACTAAGAGCAGATAGCTCAGTCACCATTAAAACGCACAAGTGTGTCATATCATCTTGAAGGATTTCACCTGATAACCTTTTTTAGAGCAAAATACCACTGTCGTGGAACCGGCTGAATTTCCATCTCTGAGAGTCTCTGGGAGAATAGGACAGTTTTATAGGGAGTCGGTGTGTGTGGATATGAAAGGCCGATGAAAAGGTTGTGATAGGAGAGTGGAATTATCTGTTGCCAATTTGTACATTCCAAGCGCTTAGTACAGTGCTCTGCACATAGTAAGCGCTCAATAAATATTATTGAATGAATTGAATGCGTTTCAGAGTTGATGTTAGGAACTGTACTAAGCACTTGGGAGACTAAGATATAACAGAGTTGGTAGACAAGTTCCCTGGCCAATAGACATGATGACATCAAGGGTGTGTTCTAATTCTCCTTGACCTCAGTGCTACCACCACCAGGCTATTTGGGGGAAGGGAGATTTATGTACACTTGGTTTCCACCATTGGATCAGGGGACAGAGAGGCCACTCTGGGAGGGGTAGAGCATGATCTGTCTCTCCACTCGTTAGTCCAGACTCCAGAGTGATTAAGTCATTTTCCTTGCCCTCACAACAGGGAAAAGGAGCAAACAGAAGACATTATGTCCCAACTGTTCAGGGAGGTTCAGGCTGGCCAAAGTCCATCTCCCCTCATGTCAGACCAAAGAGAGAAAAGCAGGAAAGCTCCCCTGACAAGCCTCATGTTTGCTTTATTCTTACTTTTTTTTGAAATGATACAAAAATAAATTTATTTACTAATTAAAATACTAATACTAGCCAATAAATACTATTGGCTTCACTGACAATGTTCTCTCCTGGTTCTTCTCAGCTCTCTGGCTGCTAATTCTCAGTCTCTTTCAAAGGCTCCTTTTCATCTATTTATTTATTTATTTTTTACCATTCTAAACATTGGGTTCCATAAAAGGTAATCAGGTTGGAGATGGTCCACGTCTCACATGGGGCTCACAGTCTTAATCCACACCTTACAGACTCATTTATTCAATAGTATTTATTGAGCACTTATTCTGTGTGGAGCACTATACTAAGCACTTTCCAAGTATAAGATGAGGTAACTGAGGCACAGAGAAGTTAAGTGACATGCCTTAAGATATCTCTACTTGTATTTCCCACTGACACCTTAGATTTAACATATCCAAAACAGAACTCCTCATATTCTCACCCAAACCTTGTCCTCTCCTGACTTTCCCATCACTATAGACATCTCCACCATCCTCTGTGTCTCATAAAACCATAACCTAAGCTGACCGATTCGATTCATATCTCTCATTCAGTCTACATATTCAGTCTGTCACCAAATCCTGTCTGTTCAGTCCTTACAACATCACTAAAATCCACCCTTTCCCCTCCATCCAAACTGCTTCTCTGTTAATCCAAGCACTTATCTATCTTTCCTTGTATACTGTATCAGCCTCCTCGCTGACCTCCTGCCTCTCCCCACTTTAGTCCATACTTCACTCTACAGCCCAGATCATTTTCCTATAGAACCATTCAGTCCACGTTAACCCATGCCTCAAGAACCTCCAGTGGTTTCCTATTCACATGTGCATCAAGTAGAAACTCTTTACCATAGGCTTCACAGCACTCAATCACCTTGCCCCCTTCTAGCTTACCTCCCTGATTTCCTACTTCAACCCAGGCTGAACATTTCTCTCCTCAGAGATGATGAGTCACCTCAGGAGCGAGTGATCGGGGACGCATTGCTGTCTGGGTAGAGCCTGGTTTCCATGATGATGAAGAGAAGTAACAGTGTCAGAAACAGGACAAGGATAAAGGGAATTTTGCCTAAGCCTGAACTTGGCTGGTGTGGTGGGATGAGGGAGAGGGAGGAGAATGACATGAGGGGTAAGCAGGGGTTGGAAGGGAGTGAGGCGATGGGAGGTGACATAGGGTTGGGTTAAGAGGCAACAGTGGGAAAAGATAGGGTAGGTAGAATAGAGGTGGAGGTTTGAGGGGATATGGTGAGGACAAAGAGGTTTAAGAAACTGCTACTACTACTATTATTATTTATTAATTCATAAATTCGTATTTACTGAGTACTTCCTGTACTAAGCACTTGGGAGAGTACAATACAACAACAAGTAGACATGTTCCCTGCTCACAAAAAGATTATAGTCTAATGATAATAATAATCATATTTTTTAAGTGCTTACTATGTGCCAGACACTGTACTAAGTGCTGGGGTGGGTACAAACAATTGGGGTTGGACCCAGTGCCTATCCCATATGGGGTTCATAGTCTCAATCCCCACTTCACAGAAGAGGTACCTGTGACACAAAGAAATGATAGTGACTTGCCCAACTTCACCCAGAAGACGGGTTGGGGAGCCAGGATTAGAACCCATGACTTTCGGACACCCAGGCCCATGCGTTATCCACTTACACCATGCTGCATCTTGGCAGAAGGGGGTAGGCAGACATTAATATAAACAAATAAATTACAGGTGCATACATAAGTGCCATGGGGTTGCGAGTGGGGAAGAACAAAAGGAGCAAGTCAGAGCGACGCAAAAGGGAGTGGGGAAAGAGGGGACACAGGACTGGGGGCCTTAGTCAGGGAAGGCCTCTTGGAGGAGATGTGTCTTCAATAAGGCTTTGAAGTGGGGAAAAGCAATTACCTGTCAGATTTGATGGGGGGGGGGGGGGGTGGTGTTCCAGGCCAGCAGCAGGATGTGGGTGAGGGGTTGGAGGCGAGATAGGTTAGATCGAGACACAGTGAGGTTAGTAAGTAGAGGAGTGAAGTGTGCAGTATGGGTTGTAGTAGGAGAGTAGTGAGATGAGGTAGAGAGGGCCAGAAGATTTTAAAGCCAATGGTGAGGAGTTTTTGTTTGATGCAGAAGGGGTTGGGCAATCACTGGAATTTTTTGAGGAGTGATGTGATATGTCCTGAACGTTTTTGTAGAAAAATGATCCAGACAGCAGGGTAAATTATGGATTGGAGTGGGGAGAGACAGGAGGCTGGGTGGTCAGCAAGGAGGCTGATGCAGTAATCCAGGCGGGATAGGATGAGTGATTGTATTAATGTGGTAGCAGTTAAGATGGAGAGGAAAGAGTAGATTTTAGCAATGTCATGAAGGTGGGATCGACAGGGTTTAGTGATGGATTGGATGTGTGGGTTGAATGAGAAAGAGGAGTCAAGGATAATGCCCGTTTTACAGGCCTGTGAGCCAGACAGGATGGTGGTGCCATCTACTGTGATGGGAAAGTCAGGGGAGGACAGAGTTTGGGTGGGAAGATAAGGAGTTCTGCTTTGGACATGTTAAACCTGAGGTGACAGGAAGACATCTAAGTAGAAATATATTGAGGGCAAGAGGAAATGTGAAACTGCAGAGAGGGAGAAAGATCAGGGTTAGAGATGTAGATGTGTGCATCTTCTGCATAGAAGAGGTAGTTGATGGCATGGGAGTGAATGAATTATCCAAAGGAGTGAATGGAGATGGAGAATACTACTACTTCTATGCTACAGCCCAATAACCATGTTGGGCTAATTGAAAGCAAATAATTTGATTGTGCCATTCTGTTCTATTTAACTGCTTTTGAAACCTAGTTTCTGTCACTGTCTCTGAGAAGCAGCATGCCCTAGTGGACCGAGCATGGGCCTGGGAGTCAGAAGGATCTGAGTCCTAATTCTGGCTCTGCCATTTGCTGTGTGATCTTGTGCAAGTCATTTAACTTCTATGTGCCTCAGTTACCTCATCTTTAAAATTAGGATTAAGCCTGTTAGCCCTGTGTGGGACAAGGACTGTGTCCAACCCTATTACCTTGTGCCAATCTACCCCAGCACTTAATACAGTGCCTGGAACATAGTAAGCACTTAACTAATACCAAAATTATTATTATTATTATTATTTCTCTAAGCCACTGGAATTCAGATGGAGACTGAGTCTCCTGTCCAACCTCTTGTATGACTATATGGGGCCACCTGGATAGTTCTATTTCATCCAGGCCAAAATAGGGGAGAGAAAAGGTGACAGGTAGGAAGGAAGAGAAGAAGCAAGCAAGGAGTTTGTAAACTAGATTGCAATCTCCTTATTACTGAGTTTCACATTTTTCATATGTATTGTACCCCATATGTATTTAGCAGCAGTTCTTTTCACATGGTGATCAATAACTACACTGACGATGATGAGGATGATGAAGTTCTCTCTGACCTCCCTTCCTCCTCTCTCGCCCCGCTCCGGTCTATTCTTCACTCCGCTGCCCGGCTCATCTTCCTGCAGAAACGATCTGGGCATGTCACTCCCCTTCTTAAACAACTCCAGTGGTTGCCTATCGACCTCCGCTCCAAACAAAAACTCCTCACTCTAGGCTTCAAGGCTCTCCATCACCTTGCCCCTTCCTACCTCTCCTCCCTTCTCTCTTTCTACCGCCCACCCCGCACGCTCCGCTCCTCTGCCGCCCACCTCCTCGCCGTCCCTCGGTCTCGCCTATCCCGCCATCGACCCCTGGGTCACGTCCTCCCACGGTCCTGGAACGCCCTCCCTCCTCACCTCCGCCAAACTGATTCTCTTTCCCTCTTCAAAACCTTACTTAAAAATCACCTCCTCCAAGAGGCCTTCCCAGACTGAGCTCCTCTTCCCCCTCTACTCCCTCTGCCATCCCCCCTTTACCTCTCCACAGCTAAAGCCTCATTTTCCCCTTTTCCCTCTGCTCCTCCACCTCTCCCTTCCCATCCCCACAGCACTGTACTGGTCCGCTCAACTGTATATATTTTCGTTACCCTATTTATTTTGTTAATGAATTGTACATCGTCTTGATTCTATTTAGTTGCCATTGTTTTTACGAGATGTTCTTCCCCTTGACGCTGTTTAGTGCCATTGTTCTTGTCTGTCCGTCTCCCCCGATTAGACTGTAAGCCCGTCAAACGGCAGGGACTGTCTCTATCTGTTGCCGACTTGTTCATCCCAAGCGCTTAGTTCAGTGCTCTGCACATAGTAAGGGCTCAATAAATACTATTGAATGAATGAATGAATGAAAGTTGAAGCTAGGGGTGGTTCTTCTTCTCTCTTGGATTGGAGACAATACTAGATGGGAAGAAAGAACACAGACTTCCCTCCAAGGCCCATATCTCATTTTAATGAATGATTTAATGGATCGGGTGGAAACTGATCAGTGATGTGAGCAAAGGAAAGCAGCATGACCTATTGGAAAGAGCATGGGCCTGAAGGTAAAAGGATCCGGATTCTAATCCCAGTTCCGCAACTTGCTGGCTGTGAGACCTTGTGAGGTCCCTTAACATCTCAAGCCTCAATTCTAATCTGTAAAATTGGGATTCAGTACCTGTTCTCTTCCTACTTAGTTGCACTTTGATTTACAGTCTTTATCCACCCCCCTCAGCTCCATGGCACTTATGTACATATATGTAATTTTTGCATTTATATCAATATCTGTCTCCCCCTCTTGGTGCGTTGTGGCCACTAAACAATTATTGTTAGTAGTAGTAGTAGTAGTAAAACCATCACAAGGACCACTGTTTAAGTTTGCCTAGGATTGGAATTTCAAGAATAACTTTATACAAGCAGATGGCAGAAAGACTAATCCTAGTTCCTTTATGTAGTGGGATGAATCCCTACTATAGAAAAAATGGTTTGTCTCATGTTTCTGGTCAAGTAGCATTTGGGGGTTAAATAGTTATTTTCCTTCCTGGTGCCGGGTGTAATTTTTCTTGTGAAAGAAGTAGCTTATGTGAAGAAACACTGGAAATCCACAGAACGTTTGCCCGATGACTGATTATTGAAAATATGCAACAAAACACTCACTTTGGGCTGAGCAATGCGTATGCCCCGAAGACTATCATGAGGAATGGCTGCATTCCACAGCAAGAACACTGTTTGGAAAGGTTTCCGCGATTCAGCCTACACACAACGATGATAAATTGGAGGCATTGTGCTGCGTGTGTCTAACTTTTTTTCCTCTGCAGGTGTTTTTGTTTGGTTTCCTTTACACTATGAAAAGAGCTCATTTTTTCCCATTTGAAGTAATGATTGATGCCTCCAAAGTGATGGTCTCCAGAAAGTTCAGCCGAGTATCCAAACAATTTTCATTTATTCAGAAGGACAGGGGAAACCTGCCTGCGGATTAAGCATTCTGGGTGGATTCATAGGCTGTTTCTTGATGACAGAGTCACTTCCTTGGTGCTCTATCGATTTAAAACAACAGGCAAAAAGACAATCACTTCCCAAGCCGGTCTTTGGGGCACATTTTAAATGGAACCTAGGTTGAATTCAGAGAAGCAGCATGCCATGGCTTAGTGAAAAAAGCATGGGTTTGGGGAGGCAGATCTGGCTCTGCCACTTGCCTTCTATGTGACCTTGGGTAAGAACTTAGCTCCTCTATATCTCAGTTTCCTCTTCTGGAAAATGGTGATTAAATACCTGTTCTTTCTCCCTCTTAGGCTACAAGTACCATGTGAGACAAGGACCGTGTCTTATCTGATTATTTTGCATTTTCCCCAGATCTTAGTACATTGCTTGATATAAACAAATACCACAATTATTATATAAAGAGCACTTAAAAATGACACAGTGACTGTTATTATTCCTATTATTATTATTATGAAAGAGTTGTATATCATTTGATAAATTGAGGAGGACAGTCTTCATATCAGTAAATAACTGCTAAATATTTATATTTAGGACATAGGAACATAGGAACATAGGAAAATAAGTTTGGGCAAGTCCACCCAAATTTCTTTAAACTCTGCATCCCCAGAACACACCTTGTCTGGAATTTCTGTTGATTCTCAATATTAAATGTAATTACTTTTGAATAATTACTTTTTTTTGGACCAAGGGTTATGTACATGACTGTTCCATAAAATAATAACAAGAGGAACCCTCTAGTCACAGTGCTATTCAACATTACCAGATTGCCAAACATGAAGGTTGAGCATATGGATTCACCAACTAAGTCTGGAAGGACCCTGACACTCAGGTGATTTCTGTGTTGATACTCATTCATTCATTCTTTCATTCAGTTGTATTTATTCATTCATTTAATCGTATTTATTGAGCAATTACTGTGTGCAAAGCACTTTACTAAGCACTTGGGAAAGTACAATATAACAACCAACAGACACATTCCCTGCTCACAGTGTGCTCTAGATTGAGAGCAATGTCAGATTGGTACCTTTCCTGTCTTTTATTAACCAGCCTAATCATCATCATTACTACTGTTATCATTACCTTGATAATCAGTGTCATTAGTCTTTGTTGGAGGACATCCAGGTCCCCACTCCCAGCATGCCCCTCTCCTCTGCATTGATTATGCACTTGGCTGTGTACCTTTTAAGCAGCTTTATATACACCCCAGTCCCATAACACTTATGTACAGAACCCTATCCTCTATGATTTCCTCTTTCTGTGATTTATTTTAATATCTGTCTTCCCCTTTAGACTCTAAGCTTCTTGTGGGAAAGGACTGTATCTACCAACTCGATTATATTGTACCTTCCCAAGCACTTAATACAGTGCTGTGTACACAGTAAGGGCTCAATAAATAGCACTGATTGATTGATGCGTCATATATGAGAGGTCATGGAGGATCTAAGTTGCAGCAGTATGACCCTCAGACTCTCTTCCCACCACTCTGCTGAGCAAAACCATCAGGATCCCCACCACCCTTCCACTGTGACATTCTGTCTCTGGGCTCCCAACATGCCCTGCACCTGTGGATTTAAGCAGTAAGGGACTTAAGCAGTGGCAGTATGTAGTCTCAACAAATTTTGGAAACGTAGGAAGCTTTGGATGTGACTGGACTCTCTCAAAGACCTGGGCAGTTGCTACCTGACACCTCTAGGTCTCCATTACTACCAGGCTTGTTGAACTCTATATGTCTATGTTGTCTTTTATGTTGTTTTGCATTTATATTATTTCATCTTTCCTACTGTGCCTGTTGCGAAATCCTTCCCGACATTATTTTTAGATCATGTGCCTCCGGTGGTCCAGGAATCCAGTCTAATTCTCACCTGAATATTTTTCCCCAGTGCTTAATACATTGCTCTACACACAAAATATGCTTAATAAATACTATTACTATAACTACTTCTACTAAACAGCTATTTGGTATGAAGTTGTAATAGCGGCTATTTAGATTAAACAGGTACGGTCCTTGCCTTTTAGAAGGCTACAGTCCAAAACCAGACATACTGGTAAAGAAATCTCATGACATTCATATACTGTTAAAACATTAGGCTAAATAGGCTAATAGGCGAGCATAGTCAATAGAGCAAATACCTGGGAGTCATAAGGTCTTGGGTTCTAATCCCTGCTTTGCCACTTGTCTGCTGTGTGACCTTGGGCAAGTAACTTAACTTTTCTTAACTTTTCTGTGCCTCAGTTACCTCAGCTATAAAATGGGGATTAAGACTGTGAACACCATGTGGGACAGGGACTGTGTCCAACCTAATTTGCTTGCACCCATCCCAGTGCAAGCTTGGCTCAGTGGAAAGAACCCGGGCTTGGGAGTCGGAGGTCATGGATTCAAATCCCAGCTTTGCCACCTGACAGCTGTGTGACTGGGGGCAAGTCACTTAACTTCTCTGTGCCTCAGTTCCCTCATCTGTAAAATGGGGATGAAGACTGTGAGCCCTCACGTGGTACAACCTGACGACCCTGTATCTCCTCCAGCGCTTAAAACAGTGCTCTGCATATAGTAAGTGCTTAACAAATACCAACATTATTATTATTTTTATAATATAGTGATGGGCTCATATGAAGCACTTAATACATTCCACAATTATCTTCTTATTTTTATAGCCCCCACTGTCAGTAATGTCATCTCCAAACACAAAGGCAGCTATATCCACTGCAAACAAGAAAAACATACCACTATGTTTTTACCTTATCAGTCCCATTATTAAGGCTCTTCCCATTTCTTATGCCAATCAACAAGCCATATTTGTTAGTATTCTTGGAAAGGTTCAATTTCTTCATTATTCTAAATTTATCATGTGGTAAACTTGTATATGTAATATATATCTAGATATGCAATATACAAACATGTTTAAATATATATATATGTATGCATATACATTTTATAAATGTATCTATAAACATGTTGCAAATCATCATTTCTCCTAGATATAGGTACCCTAAAAGGTGAACAACAAGCAGAGAAAGTAAGAAGAAAAATCAGTTTGTTGACTCACTAGATTGCAAGCTTTTAGATGGGAGGGCTCTTGTCTATCAACTCTATTGTACTGTACTCTCACAAGCACTTAGTACACTGTTCTGCACACTGTAAGTGCTCAATAAATATGAATGATTAATTGATTGACCTTTATATTCCACATGTAGTGCTGATACATCTCAAATACCTGAGTTTTTTTATTCTCCAGGTGTTTCAGAATAGCGGTGCCATTCTTAACAATAATAATAATAATAGTAATAATAATGATAAAAATATCTGTTAAGTGTTTATTTTGTGCCAAGCTCTCTACTAAGTTTCAAGGTAGATGCAAATTAGTCAAGTCGGACACAGTCCCTGCCCCACATGGCACTGGCTTACAATCTGGAGAAGAAAAAGAAGAGGTGTTAAATCCCTATTTTACAGATAAGGAACCTAGGCACGGAGAAGATCAGTGACTTCCCCAAGAGCACAAAGCAGGCAACCAGCAGATCTAGGATTAGAACCCAGGTCCTATGATTCCCAGGCTCATGCTCTTTGCACTAGGCCACTTTCTTCTTCTAATGGACTGTCTTTGAATAAGCTCACATATCCAGATACTTCTCCAGGAAACTGACCCTAACTGTTCCTGTAGCCTGATTTAGGTTCCATGTCCTGCCCTTAACCCCTCAGTTTCTACCATTAGGTCTGTGTCACTTTGAAAGTCATTGTTAACTCTGATTTCTTTAGGTGTTTACATAAATAAAAATGAACAAAATAAAATTTGGTATTTAAGTATTTATGTATCTGCCAAGCACAGTAGGAGGTGCTGAGGTAAATATAAGTAGTAGTATTCCTTCAGTGAGTAGTACATGAAAAAAACTGTGCTAAACACTGGGGAAAAATACCTGAATGTAAATTAGACACAGTCCTTAGTCCCCATTCATTCCAAAGCAAAAATATAAACACATTAGCCCAGTGCAAGCATTCCAAATTCTCAAATGTTTTTCTTCCTTCATTATTTTTTCTCTCTAAGAGATATATTCTCTTTACAGGGAAGTCCCCCCGAAAATGGCAAAGAGAAGTAAAATAGCTTTCATCCTCAGTTTCTCCACTGTTGTCTTACCAACTTATTCAAGACACTGATTGGTTTATCACAAGCTTTCATTTTAAATGAATGACTTACCTTGACTGCAGACTGGTCTGTATTGACGAGTTTCTGAGAAGGAACCTGCATCTGAACAAATAGCTGAGATTGAAAGCAAATCAATCTAAAACCCTCCTTCCCCATGTACTGAAGGACAGCCCCTCCCAAGGCTGTTTGTGCAACTTATTTCAAGGCAGCTTAATGTCCAGAAGCTGATTGAGAACAGCCAACATTTTGGCAACAATCACTTGCTTTCCTCAGGGCCCAGACTTCAGTGGGCGGGCGATGCGGCATTTTGCTTTTGATTACTGCTACTTCTTCAAAGCTTCAGAAAGGAAAAATGAGTATATGCATCAGAACAGTGGGAACATTAATGCACAAACTCCAGGGTCAAAGGCAATGACACGTGGTTCCCAGTTTGCTGGGACAAACTGAGGGTCACCGAAGTAGTAACAGTGAGGAAGAACAGCCCGATGCCATGGAGGTCTCAACATTGATTAAAGAAAACACAAGATAATTTTATTGCCATTGCTCTCTACCCTCATTAAGCTTCGGAAGGAAGCAGATGGGCTGCATGTTGTGGAAAACAGCCTGGGAAGTCTAGGGGAGGGCAAGTAGCTTTGTTTTCCACCCGCGGGTGTCAGTTGTTGGAAATGAAATTATGAACTCTGGGAAACGTGGCTCTCTGTGTCAAATCATTTGCAGGTTGCTAAAGGATCTGCCTAATTCTTGAGCCGGCACGGAATAAGTTCTCCACTGTGTGCAACACATACATGCCCAACATGCACTAAACATCTTTCCCATGAAAACTAGGGGACCAGACCCTTCTTCTCCTTGTTAAGACCATTAGAAAAGTTACCTTGAGAAGTACTGCAGCAAGGCCTAGTGGCAAGAGGACGGGCTTGGGAGCCAGATGATGTAGGTTCTAGTCCCAGCTCAGCCATTTGTCTGTTGTATGACCTTGGAAGAGTAAGTCATTTAACTTCTCTGTGCCTCTGTTTTTATTATTATTAAATGCCATCTAATAATTTCCGATTAATAGCAACTTCATGGATGTAGTTTCTCCACAACATCCTATGCTCTGCCATAATCCACAACTTTGCTAATGGTTTTTCCGTTATCATTGTTATGGTCTCTATCCATCTAGATGCTGATCTGCCTCTTCCGGGTTTTCCCTGCACTTCTTTTAGCATTAGTGTCTTCTCCGAAGAATTAATCTTCCTGATTATGTGTCCAAAATATGCTCATTTAAGTTGAGTTATTTGGCCTTCCAAAGACCACTTTTCCTAACTTGCTCCAAAATCCATTTGCTTGTTTTTCAGGCAGGCCATGGTTTCACAAAAGCTTTCTCCAACACCACATTTAAAAAGAATCAGTGTTCTTTCTACCCTATTTTTTCATTGTCCAGCTTTCGGATCTATACATTGTCACTGTAAACACCATAGGGATTAAGACTATGAGTCCATGTTGGGCAGGGACTGTGTCCAACCTGATTATCTTGTATCTACCCCAGTGCTTAGAACATTGCTTGGCACTTAGTAAGCTCTAAACAAATACCATAATTTATTAATTTAGGCTGGTCCTTTGGGATACCTAATAGGTTTATATGTCACTTTTCTGGCACAAAACCATCAACATGACCATTATTTTCCTCTAAAGAGATTAATTGCCTGGATTTGAAGAACATTGAGAAGCAGTGTGGCTCAGTGGAAAGAGCCCGGGCTTGGGAGTCAGAGGCCATGGGTTCTAATACCATCTCTGTCACTTGTCAGCTGTGTGACTTTGGGCAAGTCACTAAACTTCTCTGGTCCTCAGTTACCTCATCTGTAAAATGGGGATTGAAACTGTGAGCCCCATGTGGGACAGAGACTGTGTCTAACCCGATCTGCTTAGTACAGTGCCTGGCACATAGTTAAGCACTTAACCAATACTAACATCATCATTATTATTATTATTATTGTTCTAGTTGTACTAGGAGCTCTACAGAATGAATCAAAAGGTTACAGACCCTCATTACAAAGAAGTGTCCATTCTAAAGAAGGCCAGCCCATATATATGCATGAGTCCATATAAAACAAAACACTTGAAAGAAGTTGAATGCTCTTCTCACTAGCTGCAGTAGCTTGTTTGGATTGGCTCATAAGTTGCTAGTGGGAACCTTTTCTTCTGAAGTGCTGAAAACATGGGAGATGGGACAAAACCATGTCCATAATCCATGATTTTGGCTACTCCTGCAGACATCTTTTTATTCATATTATCTTGTGTTTCCCTGTAGTCCCTTAATATATGTCATTATGGGCAGGGAACGTATCTGCTAAATCTTTTATATTTTACTCTCCCAAGCACTTAGTACACTGCTCTGCACATAATAAGGGCTCAATAAATGAAATTGATTAATTGATATGACACTTGTTTGATGCAGGTGAGCCTCAGAAGCCAGGACCTGCTGAAAAATCTCTTCACCTGTTCCCATCTTTATGCAGGAGATAGATGATTCTGAGTCAATCATTTCCCTGGTCAAGTAGAAGAGGTCCTTGTCAAGCAAAGATCATATCTGCCAACTCTGCCAAGTTGTTTCTATAAATGAGTTCCTTTTCACTTCACAAGCTCTGAACAGGTATTTTTTTTAGGGAAGGAATATACCAGAACTGGGGCAGGGGGAGAGAAGAGGGGAGGAGATCACATCACTTACCGATTCCAGCTTTGGCAGCAAAGATCCTGAAATCCTGCTCGCCAATTTCCGGAGGATGGTTCAGGCGGTCATGGTCGTGGGAGGTGAATGGGCCTTGAGATTAATTGAAGCTGGGAACATTTGCTCTCCCGCAGGCAGCTGGGCTTCAGGGGGTGTGGGATACGGCCTCCCCCGGTGGATATCAGCTGTTTCCACAGAAGTCTGTTTTCTCAAAAGGGCGCCTGAACCCTCTTGGTCGGGCCCATGCTTTCGTCTACCATAAAAAGCCTGGCCCGTTTTGAATTACTGGGCTATAATTCCACTGTGGAGCCCTGGTCACACTCACTACACAAACCAGATGGCGCTTCCCTCGCATGGTTTATTATTGAACCAGGATCCCTACGTGGAATTACAGCCCCATAATTCAAAGTTGTCTGCTTACCTATTTGATGTGTAGTCGTACTTTTTGCTCTAGTTCAGTTAGAGCCAGTTGTGCTACAATCCATTAGCCGTCCTAATTAAATCAGTTCTTTGCAGTGTCCTTTTCAAAAAGAAACATTTAAATACAAGGAATCTTTTAATCTGTGGGACTGGTTAATGAAGTTAGTGGTGTCCTGAATTGCCCTGTCTTTCCCTCCTAGTCTTTGCCAATTCTAAACTTACCTCTTCCTTCCCTCCCACTCCAACTTGAATATCCAATGGTTTTTTGCTAGTGTCCCTTATATATCCACAATCTAGTCCTCCACTAGACAGATGGTCAGATACAGCCTCTGTCAAACTTCCAGAAAAATGTATTTTTGAGTAGGAAGATTCTGGCCAAGAGGAATTTGGAGAAGAAGGAAAAGCAGAAGTAACTCCCCACATTGACCCTGTTCCCCACAAGATCTTTTTTTGCAAAATTCAGTCATGTTCCTCCAACAGGAGCAAAGAATACACTGCTTCTCAAACACCATAGCTGGTATACTGCACCAGATTCTGTATTCTGGTTCTCCCAACCAGGAATTTGGTTTTAAAGAACTTTAATCTCCTTGCCCTGTCCTCTCTTTCCTCACTGATTTCCTGTTACAATCCAGAAAGCTCACTTCACTCCTCTAACACCAACCTCCTCAATGTACCTCAATCACATCTATCTCTCTGCCAAATGCTTGTCCACGCCAGTCATATTTATTGAATGCTTACTGTGTGCAGCTCACTGTACTTAGCGCTTGGGAGAGTACACTACAACAATATAACAGACATATTCCCTGCTCAAAATGAGCTTACAGTCTAGAGACTGTCCTTCCTCTGGCCTGGAACTCCTTCTGCCTTCATATCTGAGAGACCATCACTATCCCCACCTTTAAAATCTTATTAAAATCAAATCTCCTCCAAGAGGCCTTCCTTCTCTAAATCCTTATTTCCCCTACTCCCACATCCTTCTGCATCACTCTTGCACTCATTCATTTTTATGGTATTTGTTAAGTGCTTACTATGTGACAGGCCCTGTTCTAAGCACCGGGGTAGATATAAGGTTGGGCACAGTTCATGTCCTATATGGAGCTCACAGTCTTAATCCCCATTTTGCAGATGATGTAACTGAGGCACAGGGAAGTTGAGTTGCCCAAGGTCACACAGTAGTCAAGTGGCAGGGCTGGGATTAGAACCCAGGTCCTTCTGACTCCCAGGCCTTTGCTTCTCTCCAGTAGGCTGTGATTAAATGAGGGTACTTGGATTTCTACTCTTTATTAACCCCACCCAGTCCCTCAGCCCTTGTACATATCTGTAATTTATTTTAACATCTGTCTCCAGCTCTAGACTGTGAGCTTCTCGTGGGAAGGGAAAGTGTTTACCAACTCTCTTATGTTGTACTCTCCCAAGAGCTTAGTATAGTGTTCTACACACAGTGAGCACTTAATAAATATGATCGATTAATGGACTTAGAGTTGTTATTTTGGTCCTCTATTTCTCAAACTCCTTGAAGAATAGCAAAGGCACAATAGGCATCAATAGACATTGCAATTACTTCCCTAATTTCCATATTTAAGTTTTGGATCAACATGATTGGTTATAGGAAAATTTGCAGGTAAAACCTTAGTTCATGTTAGTCCCCCAGGGAAGGAATCCATGATGAAAGGAGCAAATTCCAGGTTGGTGACAGCTTCAGATAAGAAAGCAATGCTATACATAAGAAGGAATCCACTCCACTCTTATTCTTTTTCCTGGAAGCAAGAAGGTTAGCAAAGCCAGTGACCTTATCCATTGTGACCCCTTTATTAATTTTTTTTATGGTATTTGTTAAGCATTTTCTATATGGCAGTCACTGTACTCAACACTAAAATAAATACATGATAATCAGGTTAGATAGAGTCCATTTTCTATGAGGCACACCATTTACAACCCTGTTTTACAGATGAGGGAACTGAGACACAGAGAAGTTTTGTGACTTGCCCAAGGTCACACAGAGAGAAATAGTAGAGTCGGGATTAGAGCCCAGGTCCTCACTCTCTGGCTTGTGCTCTATTGCCACTGGAGTGGCCTTAATAATGAACTAACAAGCAAATGTCTTTAAGTCCAGGAAGTAGCTCATTTTCAGTTATTGGGAAATACTGAAACCAATCACCCCATTTCTCTTTTCCGTTTTAAAGAAGCCTAGTGGAAAGAACATGGGCCTGGGAGTCATAGGACCTGACTTCTAATTCCAGCTCCACCACTTACCGTCTGTGTGACCTTGGGCAAGTCTATTTACTTCTCCATGCCTCAGTTCTCTCATCCGCAAAATGGAGGTTTGCATGCTCATTCCTACTTAAGCGGTGCTCCCCGTATGGGACCTGATTATCTAGCATCTAGCACAGTGCTTAGTACAGTGCCTGACACATAGTAAGGTCTTAGCAAATTTCACTATAATTATTATTATTTTGTTCAATCCTGGAAAGAGCAGAATGTATTCACGTTTAAAACAGAACTCCTTATCTTCCCACCCAAAACCTGTCCTTCCTCTGACTTTCCCATCACTGTAGAAAACACTACCATCCTCTCTGTCTCACAAGCCCATAACCTTGGTGTTATCTTTGACTCCTCTCTCTCATTCAACCCACGTATCCAATCCATCACTAAATCCTGTTGGTTCCATGTTCACAACATCGCTAAAATCCACCCTTTCCTCTCCATCCAAACTGTTACCATGTGAATCCAAGCACTTATCCTATACTGCCTTGATTACTGTATAATAATAATAATTAATTATAATTATGGTTTTTGTTAAGCACTGGCATAAAGTCGGCCAGTGCTGGGGTGGATTCAACCAAACTGTGTTGGACACAGTCCCTGTCCCACTTGGGGCTCCCAGTTTCAATCCCCATTTTACAGAGGAGGTAATTGAGGCACAGAGAAGTAAAATGACTTACCCAAGGTCACAAAGCCGACAACTGGCAGAGATAGGATTAAAACTCATGACCTTCTGACTCCCAGACCCTTGCTCTATCCACTACACCTTGCTGCTGCTACTCTATCAGCCTCCTTGCTGACCTCCCTGCCACCTGTCTCTTCCCATTCTAGTCCATACTTCACCCTGTTGCCTGAATCATTTTTTAACAAAAACATTTAGTCCAGGTTTCTCCACTCCTCAACAACCTCCAGTGGTTGCCCATCCACCACCGCATTAAACAGAAACTTCTTGTCATCGACTTTAAAACAGTCATTCAACTTGCCTGCTCCTTTCTCATCTTACACTTCGCTCCTCTAAAACCAACTTACTCACTGTACCCCAATCTCATCTATCTCACCACCGACTTCTCACTCACATCCTGCCTCTGCCCTGGAACACCCTCTCTTTTCATATCTGACAATTACTTTCCCCACCTTCAAAACCTTATTGAAGGCACATATCCTCTAATAGGCCTTCTTTGACTAAATCCTCTTTTCCTTTTTCTCCACTCCCTTCTGTGTCACCCCAACTTCCTTCCTTTACTCATCTTCCCTCCCACCCCCATAGCATTTATGTACATATCTGTAATTTATTTATTTATGTTAATGTCTGTCTCCTCCTCTCTAGATAGTAAATTTGTTGTAGCCAGGGGTTGTGTCTATTATATTGTTACCCTGTACTCTCTCAAGCTCTTAGTACAGTTCTTTGCACACAATAAGCACTCAATAAATAATAATGATAATAATGATTATGGTAAGCGCTTGCTATGTGCCAAGCACTGTTCTAAGCACTGGGGTAGATACGAAGTAATCAGGTTGGTCACAGTCCCTGTCCCACATGGGGCTCACACTCTTAATCCCCATTTTACAGATGAGGTAACTGAGGCCCAAAAGGTGAAGTGATTTGCCCAAGGTCAAACAGCAGACAGATGGGGGAACTGGGACTAAATCCAGGTCCTTCTGATACCCAGGCCAGTACTCAACCCACTAAGCCGCAATAGGTGCAATCAACTGACTGAGTGACACCCTCTTGTTTTGTGTTTTCATATAGGCATCGCCTATACTTCCTTATTCCCCTCCCAGGCCACAATTAACTTTAACAGTTTTCCACTAAGTGCTGAAGATATTGGAAGATCCAAGATCCTCCCCACTCTCTCTGGCTCAACACTGTCTCAGTTTCTATTTACATCACCTGATTGCTCAGGAAATCAATTTAGGTTACCCATCCCTTTTGCCCCAGGCAGATAGATTGGTAACAAAATACCTGAAATGACAATTCTCTTTTTTGCCCAGCATGGATTCCTATTCCCTATTCCTGAATAGACCAGGGACTATTTAAATGGTTGCCTTGCGAACTGAGAGAAACATATTACTTGGTGACTTAAAGTGTCTTCTAGTACAGGGACCTTTGATGTTCATACTGAAACGTTGAATTTATAGAGGACTTTCATTTTTCTAAAGAACTTTCATGTGGGAGTATTAATCTCATTTTTCTTCTCTCTCATTTTTTTTTTTTATGGTATTGGCTAAACACTTACTATGTGCCAGGCACTGTACTAAGCTCTGGGATAGATAAAAGCTACACAGGTTGGACACAGTCCAAGTCCCACATGGGACTCACTGTCTTAATCTCCATTTTATAGGTGAGGTAACTGAGGCCATTGAAGTTTTGACTTGTTCAAGGTCACAAAGTAGACAGGTGGTGGAGCTGGGACTAAACCCAGGTCCTTCTGACTCTCAGGCCGATCCTCTAACCTTTAGAACATACTGCTTCTCATCATTTTGAGAAGCAGCATGGCTTAGTGGAAAGAGCATGGGCTTGAGAGTCAGAGGTCATGGGTTTTACTCCTGGCTCTGCCACTTATCAGCTGTGTGACCTTGGGCAAGTCACTTCACTTCTCTGGGCCTCAGTTCCCTCATCTGTAAAATGGGGATTAAGTCTGTGAGCCCCACGTGGGATAACCTGATTACCTTGTATCTACCCCAGTGCTTAGAACAGCGCTTGGTACATAGTAAGCACTTAACAAATTACATTATTATTATTATTTCTGTGAAGTAAGGAGATGAGGGTATTACTATCCTCATTTTACAGAAGGAAAAACTGAGACACAGAGAGATTAAAGGACTAGGCCAAGGGCATAAAGTCGGCCAGTGGCAAAACTGTGACTAGAAGTTGGGTCCTCTAATTTCCAAATCCATGCTCTATCCTTGAGACTGCTTTTCCTCCCTAAATTCTAGGTTCTATACAGGTTTTGCCATTCTCTGCTGTGCAAACAGAACTTGATTGCTTTTCACTTCAAGAAGTTATCAGCATGAGCTTGTGAGAGATCAGCTCTTTGAAGAAGAGAACAATCTTCCTTTAGTGTTTATGGGGCTCAGGACTGAAAACTGAGTTGTTCTGATCATTTAGGTGTCAAGGAAATTAAACCATTATTCATGACTTTGAAGTTTCAATTCACTTTCCCCCCAAGTCAAGAAATGTTCTTTCTTGGTCCCCTTATTAACTGAAGGGGTTTCTTAATAGGTGAAATTATGCAACAATTTATATCTGATATATTGTTTTAAGGTCAATATAGACCTGTCATTTTCCTAAAACTCTAACCTCATGTCTATATAAAAGTATAAAATCTAACAGCAAAACCAAAGAGAAGCCATGCAGTTCTGCTCAGGGTGGCTGCTGCCTGACTGGAAGGAACTGTCTGCTCTTTCAATCTTGCTCTCCAACATTCTGGGCCAAAGCCCACCAGGTTTCAATTTTTTGAGGACCATACTTTGTTCCTCTCATCTTTGCTTTGAAGAATGGAAATATGAAATGTCGATCACACTCCCTTAGTTTTGTCAAGTCTGCTAGATTGGAAGCTTCTTGAGGGCAAGGGATTTTTTTTTTACTAACTTTGTTGTACTCTACCAAGTGCTAATATGGTGCTGTACATCTATGGGACATTCAATAAACACTACTGATTAAGTCACCATCTGATTTCCAACCAGTTTAGCTAGCTGATTCAGAAGACCACCCTGCCTCTTCACTGGGAGATTTGACATTCCACCAAACTTCCCTAGTTTTTGCTTCATTTCAGAATGGAAGAAGAAGGAATGAAGATGACTTCAGAAGACTTCTTGTGTGAAGCAGAAAGGATGGCACAGCCAGGTTGGAAGTACCTAGCTTTACACAATAAGATGAAAAGATTTCTTAGAAGTATTTTGTACTTCATTTTGAGTTTCTGTGGCTGAAGAATGTGAGGTTTTAAAGTGCTGGGGAACCATGCAAGAAGGCCACTAGTACAAACCCTGAGACTGTGCATCTTTTGCTGAAAATCAAACTGTAGACGATATTTCAATTTCCTGGTTCTCAAAAGAAACGACTCATTGCATGTATGCCAATGATTTGGCCTTCAAGTGCTGATATTCATTCTGTTTTCAGTGGAAAAAAAAAGTGGAGAACTAAATTCTGCAAGCCCTGTGTTCTCATACTGTTAACTAGTATTACAACATGATTCCTTAGTGTATGATTACAGTCAGTAGAAATCCTCATAGTGGGCCATATATCCTGTTCAATGAAAGAAAGTTTGTAATTTATTTGACTCCCAAAGCAGAATCCAGAATTAATCAATAATGTTGGATTAAAAAAGTAAATGGAAGGTCAAGTGAAATATCTAGTAAATGAATGAAAAAGAAAATAAAATACTCCTTCATGATGTAACCTCTCTTCCATTCTTGAGCTGATGGAGGTAAACAAGATTTTGCCCAACATGGGAGACTTTGATGGAACAAAACTTCTACATGTTCCCTGCCCACCAGGTGCTTACAGTCTAGAGGAGTGCTGGGACTAATATGGTGGATGGGGAATAGAACCCATAACCCTGTGGGTGTTCTGCGTCCCCTGAAGGGTTACCTCATCTCACACACCTCATCCAACCTCTCTTGAAATATTTTACTCCTGTACCTAAACCTAAAAGAAAGTTTAGAGCCTTAATGGGCCCAGTGAAGCTTTATCCCAAATATATCCCTCACTCTGCCAAAATATCTGTTCCTAACTCAGAAAAAACAGACCAGGAAAAGTGAAGTTAACTTCCTTGGTAATATTATACTCACTGGGGATGTAAGCAGCCCAACCTGGTTCCATAATTCTATCCTGAAAAAAATCTTGTGTCAATTGTGACAAGCTGCTGTCGCAGTAATTTATGCTTTAGATTTGGAATATATAACACAGGAAATATATATGCAAACTAACAATAAAAAGTAAATCTTGTTAACCCAAGATAAGAAGGCAAGACTGATCTAATAAATGTGTCAATGAATCTAATGACAAGCATAATTCTATTTACCTTGACATTTTGGGTTTTTGCTGGAAAGAGGACAGATTTAACTGGAGTGGTATCTACCAAAGGCCTTTAACTTGAAAAGAAGTGGGTGGTGCTTGTTTTTGTTGACAATTGTTTGTAACAATAAGAGGAAACTTTTCAGGATTATAATTGCTCTTTTCTAGGTGTGGATAGGGGCACAGAGAGATAAGTCACTTCACAACACAAAACAGTGGGTCAACCAGAAGTAAAACTTACTTAACATCATTTTATTTAGATCAACAGTGACCACTGAAACTGTGATCCCAAAAGGGATAATGAAAATCCCTTGTCAGAGGAATAGTCAGAATTGAGTAGTGAGAGTTCTGCAGCAGGAAATTCTTAAAGTTAGGTTTTTAAGACTGATTGGACACCCAGAGAATGTCATAAACAATATGGCATAAAACTCACATACACTAGTAGCCAAAGCCTGAAAGTAATACATTGAACTCCTCCCTTCCCCCTGCCCACCTTTTAGGGTTGGTATCATTCACATGCCAACCTCCCTGAAATGGATCGATCAATAGAAATAAAGAAAACTGTAGCGAAAAATTTACTGGAGAACTTAGTTTTGAAAATCAGGATTCTGGAAACTTACTCGGAAAAGTAAACTGTGAAGGTTGTCTTCTAGGTGGATACTAAGATCTGGATGATAACTTGATCAGTGATCACCCATGAGGCCCAAGGCTAGATCATATTATGGGTGTCAGTGGAACTTGTTAAGCGCTTACTACATGCTAAGCACTGTTCTTAGCACTGGGGTGGATACATGTTAATAAGGTTGGACACAGCCCATCTTCCACAAGGGGCTCACAGTCTTAATCTCCATTTTACAGATGAGGTAATTGAGGCCCAGAAGTAAAGTGACTTGCCCAAGGTCACACAGCTAAAGCCAGGATTAGAACCCAAGTCCTTCTGACTCCTAAGCCCTTGCTTTATCCACTAAGCCATGTTGCTTCTCTAATGCTCAACCCTGGCTCAGGGACAGGTAAAACTGTGACAGTGGAACTCCATTAATTCTACTTCAGAGGTCTGGCACCCATGCAAGTCAATGTGCTAAAGCAAGAAAGAGGAAGAGATATAAAATTTGTAGGTTTTCAAGTAGTAATAATAATAATAATTGTTAAGCACTATGAGCCAAGTATTGAACTAAGTGCCAGAATAAAGAGTACACGCAGTCCCTGTCCCATATGGGGCTCATAGTCAAAATAGAAAGGTGAACTAGTATTTAATCACTATTTTACAGATGAGGAAACTGAGGCACCGGGAAGTGTCCACTGCTTCCCCACTGTCTCCAGAATGGCTGTGGGAATCTTCACCCTCTGCATCCTATCTAAATATTTTTATAGTTGCTGAGGTATATCAAATATCAGTAACCTTCATTGTAGCTCGATAGCTCTCCTGGCCATAGGAGAGGTAGTATGTAACGTGATACTGTACTGAAAATACAGTAAAAGCCTTGTTATCTGACATCCTCAGGAAATGGATGGTACTCAATAATCACATATTCTGTTGTCTGAAAGGGCTTTTTCCCCGTGGTCTTTGCATCAACATTCATTCAATAGTATTTATTCAATAGTATTTATTGAGCACTTACTATGTGCAGAGCACTGAACTAAGCGCTTGGAATGAACAAGTTGGCAACAGATAGAGACAGTCCCTGCCGTTTGACGGGCTTACAGTCTAATCGGGGGAGACAGACAGACAAGAACAATGGCAATAAATAGAGTCAAGGGGAAGAACATCTCGTAAAAACAATGGCAACTAAATAGAATCAAGGCGATGTACATTTCATTAACAAAATAAATAGGGTAATGAAAATATATACAGTTGAGTGGACGAGTACAGTGCTGAGGGGATGGGAAGGGAGAGGGAGAGGAGCAGAGGGAAATGGGGGGAAAAGAGGGTTAAGCTGCGGAGAGGTGAAGGGGGGGCGGTAGAGGGAGTAGAGGGAGAAGAGGAGCTCAGTCTGAGAAGGCCTCTTGGAGGAGGTGAGTTTTAAGTAGGGTTTTGAAGAGGGGAAGAGAATCAGTTTGGCGGAGGTGAGGAGGGAGGGCATTCCAGGACCGCGGGAGGACATGGCCCAGGGGTCGACGGCAGGATAGGCAAGACCGAGGGACGGTGACGAGGTGGGCGGCAGAGGAGCGGAGCGTGCGGGGTGGGCGGTAGAAAGAGAGAAGGGAGGAGAGGTAGGAAGGGGCAAGGTGATGTAGAGCCTTGAAGCCTAGAGGGAGGAGTTTTTGTTTGGAGCGGAGGTTGATAGGCAACCACTGGAGTTGTTTAAGAAGGGGAGTGATATGCCCAGATCGTTTCTGCAGGAAGATGAGCCGGGCAGCGGAGTGAAGAATAGACTGGAGCGGGGCGAGAGAGGAGGAAGGGAGGTCAGAGAGAAGGCTGACACAGTAGTCTAGCCGGGATATAACGAGAGCCCGTAGCAGTAAGGTAACTGTTTGGGTGGAGAGGAAAGGGTGGATCTTGGCGATATTGTAACATCCAGAAACAGCATGGCTTAGTAGAAAACAGCACAGGCCCAGGAGTCAGAGGACCTGAGTTCAAATGCAGACTTCACCACTAGTTTGCTTGGAAACCATGGGCAAGTCACTTCACTTCTTTGAGCGTCAGTTTCCTCATCTGCAAAATGTGAATTCAATACCTGTTCTCCATCTTACCTAGACGTGGAGTCCCCTGTGGGACAGGACTTAAGTCCACCCCGTTAATCTTGTACCTACCCCAGAGTTTGGTACAGTGCTTGACACGTAAGAAGTGCTCAACAAACACCAAAATTAGTATTATTAATAAAATCCCTCTGGAAGTTCTACGAAGATTTGGGAGAAGCATTGAGTCCAGTTTACTAGACACATTAGCAGTAGATTCTGCTAAGGACTTTCTGAGGGGAAAGAGGAATAGACATCAACAAGAAGAGGGACCTCCCTGACTGGCAGGAGCAAAATAAATCTGCTAACCCGATTAAGCAGAGTTTAATCAAAGACCTTCAGATAGCTTCATACCTCAACAGAAGATTCAGACATAACAGTTCCTACTTGCAAGGGCTCAGTTGATCTATGTGGCCCTCTTATGGTAGATTCCAGAGTTCCAGTTAATGGAGCTTTCTGGATGGTGGCAATCCAGAAAACAAAGCTTTTACTATTAACAGATTCGTTCTAGGTGATAGCAACTAGCAGTATGCCACAAAAATGTGTGTGCTACTCTCCAAGGCTACAGTTCCAAAGGAAATCCAAGAAAGCTCAACTGTAAGACTAACTGGCAAGAAAAGAAAGAAATATTCCCCTGATCTGCAAGGTGTGCACTGCATCAGAGCTATGCCTCTCTCTATGACTTTAACCCATGAACACACAAGGGCACCCATTTCTCAATACCCTCCAATGATGAACGTGCTGTTTCCAATTATCTTCAGGAGCCTGTCTTTTAGGTAGGATAACTAGGCTGTTTTCATTTTTTTTAAATACCTCAAGGTAGCTAACTTCCATTAGAATCGGAAAGCCTGAAAACTGTGGTCAGGGAATACATTTGCACACTACAAGAGTCCCTCAAATCCCCTGAAAGGAAGTTGTTTCTATTTGTCTGGATCCCTAATATTAACATTGGCATATTGGCGAGGGTTTCTTTTAGGCCTCTTGGGTTTGGCTATTATGTGCCAAGATTCATTCCAAAGTGAGTTTTTACAGCTGGATTATAAACCACTGGAAATGTTGACCCAAGACTAATGGGGGTCATAATTACCATTATCGTAAAAAGATCATTTCAATTTTTAACAATTCCACAACAGTTGCCATAGAGTTTGGAGGAAGCAGATCAAATTATTAAACACCACTGGATCATGTGACTATTATGACAATTATCCAGAGAACTTATATAAGTCTCCACTGCCCATATGGAGAATTCAAAATTCACTGGAGGATACATAATGGTGAGAGTGGTTTCAGGGAGAAAATTTCTCCCTTGAGGAGAAATTCTTCTAATGCGGTATGTAGGCATGAACTAACTATATTGCTAGGAGAACTTAAATTTTGTGGATTCATTTTGTGGGTATTCCTAGCCACTTTCCTATCTAATCTAATGCTTCTCTAATATTAACCTTCTCACTGAACCTCAATCTTTCTGTCTCGCTACTGACCTCTCCCCCACATCCTGTCTCTGGTCTTGAACTCCTGCCCTACTCATATCCAAGAGAAAATTACTCTGCCCAACCTTCAAAGCCTTACTGAAGGCACATCTCCTCCAAGAGCCCTTCCCTGACTAAGCCCTCCTTTCCTCTTCTCCCACTAGCTTCCGCATGGCACTGATTTGCTCCCTTTATTCAACTCCCCTCCCAGTCCCACAGCAGTTTTGTACATCTCTGTAATTTATTTCTATTTGTCTGGATCCCTGATATTAATAGTCTCCCCCTCTAGACTTTAATCTTGTTGTGGGCAGGGAATATGTCTGTTTATTATTATATTATACTCTCTCAAGGGCTTAGTACAGTGCTCTGCACACAGTAAATGCTCAAAAAATATGATTGACTGACTGACTGACTAGGACTTTCACTAGCCATTACCCAATCAGGGTCAATCAATGGATCAATCAATAGTATTTATTGGGCAAAGCACTGTATTAAGCCCTTGGGGGAGTAAAATACAACATAATTAGTGGACATGTTCCCTGCTCTAGACTGTAAATTTGTTTTGGACAGGAATATGTCTGTTTATTATTTTATTGTAGTCTCTCAAGTGCTTAGTACAGTGCTCTACACATAGTAAGCACCCAATAAATACAAATGAATGAATGCCCATGATGAGGAACAGTGCTCCAACACTTAGAACAGTGCTTGGCACATAGTAAGTGTTTAACAAATACCATTATTATTATTATTATTATTATTGTTATGAGGATGAGGGTCAGATTTGGAATTTACAAGCACTCTGTATCTTGGACTCCCTGGATCTCTCCACCTCATGGAAGGTCTTAAGTGGCTCTTTGGCCAGAAAGCTTCACTGGTGACAAGAACTCGGGTCTCCTGACTTCTAGATCAGTGCTCTTTCCCTGGATTAATGAATTGGCCTATCTATAATAACAACGTTTTTACTGTATGAGGGATTTATGTTAGAAACAAAGAGAAGAGCTCTAAAAACTCAAAGGGATCATCAAGGGATTTTGTGACACCTCCTACCTGAAGTCCCATAACCATGGGATTGAATTTTCTCTTTCTCTGAGATAGGTTATTTGTGATCTGCCTGCAAGCAGGGGGTTGGGCAAAAACGACCTCTTTGTGCCTCATCATTATTTGATTTATTGTTTGACAGAATGGAGTGAAGTGGTTTAACATTCCTAGCTAAAATTCAGATTAGTCGTAAGGAAAAAAATCCTGACAGGGAGGATGTTGGATTTTGTGGAAGATTTCCTGCAATGGAGGATTCAAAAAATGGCATAGATTTATTTGTCTAGCATGGATTAGACAAAAATGGAATTTGTACAGTAGTGATCACTATGGGCCAAGCATTGTACTAGGCACTGGGGTAGATACAAGATAATCAGGACAGGTGTAGTCCCTGTCCCACATGGGGTTCCTAGTATAATCAAGAAAGAGAAAGGCATTGATTTTCCATCCTTTATACTGTAAGCTCATGGTGGGCAGGGAACAGGCTACCATCTCTGTAGTACTGAACTCCTCCAGGTGCTTAGCACAATGCTCTGCACACAGTGAGCAGTCAATAAATGCATCTGATCAATTTTGCAGATGAGGAAACTGAAGCATAGAAGAGATAAGTGATTAACCTCAGGTCACCCAGCAGGTAAGAGACAGATCTAGGATTAGAATTCAGGTCTTCCGACTTCCATGCCTGTGCTCATTCCTAGAACACCCCTGACTTCCAGCTCCCTGAGGCCCCTTGACCAAAAACTCCTCCCTAGAGCAATTTCCAGTGCCCAATTTTCTGTATCCCCTTGGCCACCAGCTCCTCCCCACAGTATCACTCAGTGTCCAGCTCCTTGGGATCACTCAGCCACAAGCTCCTCATTAGAGAATCCTTTGGCATCCAGCTCCCAGGCAAGGGTAGGCAGTGTAGCAGCTGGAAGCTCTCATGGGCTCTGGGGTCAGTGGGTCCCAGGCGCTCAAGATCTGATCCCCAGGGCCCGGCCAGGTGTGTAGGAGCAGTTTCTACAAGGCTCTATCTCCCCACTCTGCCTGGTTCTCAGGGCTGAGGCTGAGGCTGAGGCTGAGTTCTGATTCTCCATGTTCCAGCTCCCCTTGCTGCCACCCTTCACTGTCCCCATTCCACCTGCCCCTTCAGGGATGCAGTTTTCTCCTCCTTCCCTTCCCTGCCCACTGCTGTTCATCTTCCATCTTTTTGCAGCTGGTGGTCTCCAGGGAGGTGGGAAATCAGCAATTCCACTGCTTCTAATAAAATGCAATGAAATATAGAACAAACCTTGTGATCCTGAAGATACTTTTTTAAAAATTGAAGTGGACAGCAGGAAGGGCAAGGTGGCCTAATGGATAGAGCACAGGCCTAGGAATCAGAAGGACCTGTGTTCTAATCCCTGCTCCACTACTTGGCTGAAGTGTGACCTTGGGTGAGTCACTTCACTTTTTGGTGCCTCAGTTCCCTAATCTTTAAAATGATGATTAAAAATGTGAGCCCATGTGGGACAGGGACTGTGTCCAACCCAATTATCTTATATCTACTCCAGAGGTTAAAACAGCGCTGGCACATAGTGAATGCTTACCAAATGCCACTATTATTATTATTATTATTGTGATGATGATGATGATGATCACTAAAAAATAAAATGATGTTGGTATTTGTTAAGCACTTACTATGTGCCGAGCACTGTTCTAAGCACTGGGGTAGATACAGGGTAATCAGGTTGTCCCAAGTGAGGCTCACAGTTAATCCCCATTTTACAGATGAGGTAACTGAGGCACAGAGAAGTTAAGTGACTTGCCCACAGTCACACAGCTGACAAGTGGCAGAGCTGGGATTCGAACAAATATGGTCACGTGTAATGCTAGAGAGGTAGATGACAGGGACTTTGCTTATTTGTGGCGCCCATCTTTAGAGAGTCTGGACACAGCTGCTGGCTGCCTTAAGTAGCTGCTTACTTTGCTCACCACCTGAAGTCAGCTATAACAGTCCAACAGCTTTTCCATAACCAGCTCTAAACTCTCTTCACCATCTTGGAGCCTGGCTGTTTTCAACATGAGTTACAATCCTCCCAGCCATTTTAGTTTGTACTAGAACCATTGGCCAAATTTGCCTGACATTTCTATACTCCTATACATTGTGTCACACAAAAACTAAATCAATCAATAAATGGCATTTATTGAGTGTTTATTCTCTGCAGTGTACTGTATCAAGCATTTGGTAGGGTACAATACAGTTGGTTGTATTTATTTATAATAATGTCTGTGTGTAAACTGTAAGATCATTGTGGGCAGGGAATGTGTCTGTTTATTATTATAGTGTACTCTCCCAAGCATTTAGTATAGTGCTCTGCACACAGGAAGCACTCAATAAATAAGATCGACTAACTGACCGACAGTTGGTAGACATCCCTCCCACAAGGAGCTTACTGGGATACACCTTCCAAACTTTTCTCAGTAGTACTCATTCCCCCAGTTACATACTTTTCAGCAACCCACATAATTAGCTACCACCTCTATATGGAAACTCACAAATCTATCTCACTAACTCTTAACTCTCTTCTCTGCAATCCTGCAATTTTTTGTGCCTCCAGAACATCTCTATATAGGTGTCCCATGGACACTTCAAACTCAACAAGTCAAAAACTGACTATTATTTTCCCTCTCCAATCCCCTCCTCTTAACTTTATTAAGTTTAAGCACTTACTGTGTCCAAGTACTGCATAAAGTACTGCATTTGATGCAAGATAATCAGGGAGTACCTGCCTCATGTGAGGCTCACAGTCTAAGTAGAAGGGAGAACAGCTACTGAAAATCCCATTTTACAGATGAGACAACTGAAACATAGAGTAGTTAAATGACTTACCCAAGGTCACACAGCAGGCCAATAGTAGAGTTGAGATTAGAATCTAGGTCTTCTGACTCCCAGGCCCATGCTCTTTTCATTAGGCCATGCTGCTTCTCATCACTGTCAACAATACCCCCATCCTCTCCACCTTACAAGTCCACAATCTTATCATTACCCATGACTACTCCCTCTCTTTCAATCCCATATTTATTCAATCACTATATCCTGCTGGCTTTTGATTCACAACAGCTACAGCATTTGTCCTTTCCTCTCCATCCAAGCTGCTACCATGCAGTTCCAAGTACTTGTCATAACTCAACTTGAATACAGCATTAGCCTCCTTGCAGATATCCCTGACTCTAGACTCTTCTTCTCCATCATTTTCCACAATATAGTTTTGCCCAGTTATCCCCACTACTCAGAAACCTCCAATGGTTGTTTATTCTTCTCTGCATCATGCAGAAACTCCCAGTCACTGGATTCGAGGCACTCAATCCGCAATCTTTCTCCTTCACCTATTTTCACACTTCTTCCATTGCACCGTGGGTCACACATTTTGTTCCTCCCAAGCCAATCTACTCACTGGACCTTGTTCTTATTTCTCCTTCCACTGATCTCTAGCTCGTGACCTCCCTGCTCCCTGTTGGAACTCCCTCCCTCTTCACATCCAGCAGACTATCCTTCTCCCCGTCTTCAAAGGCCACCTGAAATCTCATCAATTAATCAATCAATTAATCAATCAGTGGCATTTATTTATTGCTTACTGTGTGCAGAGCATTGTAATAAATGCTTGAAAAGTACAATACAACAGAGTTGGTAGACACATTCCTCTCCACCCAAATGGCTACCTTACTGCTACAGGCTCTCGTTATATCCCGGCTAGACTACTGTGTCAGCCTTCTCTCTGATCTCCCTTCCTCCTCTCTCGCCCCGTTCCAGTCTATTCTTCACTCCGCTGCCCAGCGCATCTTCCTGCAGAAACGATCTGGGCATGTCATTCCCCTTCTTAAACAACTCCAGTGGTTGCCTATCAACCTCCGCTCCAAACAAAAACTCCTCACTCTAGGCTTCAAGGCTCTACATCACCTTGCCCCTTCCTACCTCTCCTCCCTTCTCTCTTTCTACCGCCCACCCAACACGCTCCGCTCCTCCGCCGCCCACCTCCTCACCGTCCCTCAGTCTCGCCTATCCTGCCGTCGACGCCTGGGCCATGTCCTCCTGTGGACCTGGAACGCCCTCCCTCCTCACCTCCGCCAAACTGATTCTCTTCCCCTCTTCAAAACCCTACTTAAAACTCACCTCTTCCAAGAGGCCTTCCCAGACTGAGCTCCTCTTCTCCCTCTACTCCCTCTACCACCCCCCCCTTCACCTCTCCGCAGCTTAACCCTCTTTTCCCCCCATTTCCCTCTGCTCCTCCCCCTCTCCCTTCCCATCCCCTCAGCACTGTACTCGTCTGCTCAACTGTATATATTTATTACCCTATTTATTTTGTTAATGAAATGTACATCACCTTGATTCTATTTAGTTGCCATTGTTTTTACGAAATGTTCTTCCCCTTGACTCTATTTATTGTCATTGTTCTTGTCTGTTCGTCTCCCCCAATTAGACTGTAAGCCCGTCAAACAGCAGGGACTGTCTCTATCTGTTGCCGACTTGTTCATTCCAAGCGCTTAGTACAGTGCTCTGCACATAGTAAGCGCTCAGTAAATACTATTGAATGAATGAATGAATGAACATTCCCTGCCCCACAGGAAGTTACATTTAGCAATGAGGCAGACATTAATATAAATAAATGATTAACAGAGATATACATAATAAATACGGTGTTTCTTAAGCACTTACTTTGTGCCAGGAACTGTACTAAGTGCTGAGGTGGATACAAGCAAATCGGGTTGAACACGGTCCTTGTCCCACATGGGGCTCACAGTCTCAATCCCCATGTTATAGATGAGGTAACTGAGACACAGAGAAGTGAAGCTACTGGCCCAAGATCATACAGCAGACAAGTGGTGGAACTGGGATTAGAAACCATGACCTTCTGATTCTTAGGCCTGTGCTTTATCCACTAAATGTTGTGGGACATCACATCTCCTTCAGAAATCCTTCCCTGGTCAATCTCTTATCTCCTCACCTTATTTCTCCTTTTACTACCAATTCATCACTTCTGCATAACTTAAGCACTTGGTTATCCCATCTCCCGCATCCCCCAGATAATTTCTACATGTATTTGAAACTCTGTTCCTTTCCCCTACCAGTGATTTATCCTGGTGTCTGCGCCCTGATAGATTATAAACTCACTGAGGGCAGGGATCATGTCTACTACCTCTATTGTATACTCCAAAAATGTTTAGTTCAGTGATCTGCAAAGAATAAATGCTGTACTCAATAAGGTGCATTGATTGACTTTCAGAGACTCTCACACTTCATTTCCCCCAAGACATACACTTTCAAGGATTCACACTCATACAGATAAACCTACATTATTTGGGTAATATTTTCATCTTCGATAGAGATAAAAATTCATAAACGACTCCCAGGAGAAAAACAATTTCTCTCTATAACCTAACAGCAAATTTTCAGTCCAAGAATGCGATCTGATGCCCTTTCAGACTCAATACACACTTCTTTTCTGAGGTATCTCATTGTCAAATTTACACTCTCATTTTGGGCCTTCACAGGTGGGTTATAAGAGAAAAAACTTGGGAAGTTTGCATGATATTAGAAAGTCATTCATGATCAAGCAGAAGCTTGATTCTGAGTCCACTTAGAAAGTGTGCACAATACCCAGGGTGTAAAGCATAGGTGTGAAATTACAGTAATTCAGTATAATGACCTGGAAGGTTACTAAAATAGCATTTCAGCTCCTGTACAGGAAGGATGGTGATAGCTATTTGCTTAAAATGATTCAGTCAAGCTGAGGCCCAAGGGTAGCATGAAATCCCATAGTTCGGGCACTGCAGATGACCCAGACAAGTAATTCCAGAAGAAGGAGTATCCCAGAAGTCTTCCGGCTCCTGGATTATTCTGCTGCTTCTTCTATCACCCTCGAGTAGTTTTTAGTGTTTTTCTTTGAGGTTAACTCCTGGGCTCTGACCCCTGTGAGAAACAAGAAGTCCGGGGTATTCTCCGACTCACACAACACAAGACGCATTCTGGGAGAAATGGCAATTAGACCAACTCAAGGGATCTGCATTTTAGTAGTCCCTGTGGTCAAATCTCTTTGCCATTTGGCTGTCAAACTGCCGTGCCATTGTGCATTTCCTGGGGGATGCTAACCCATTGGTATATATTTTGTGTTTTCTCAGTAAGATCCCACACACATTCCATAGCAGCATATGTTGGCAGTCTTTCAGGGCTGAAAATATTATTTATATTATTGTACAGCAAAAAATATATATTAAACACCACTTGACAGTCACATTTTTTATTGTCCTGACATTATAAAACCCCAAGGAAAAGAGTAATATTTCCCTTATAGTCCTGCCAGCATTGATCTGTCTTTGATTTCACATCCCCATGAACTTGTATGAATATGTGTGCTCTCTTCCAAGCTACTAGATAGTCAGGAATAGCTGATCCATGGGTCCAGTTTTCTCGGAGCATTCATAAGAAAAAAGGGCTTCTCCAGGTACATTAACCCTGCCTCCTTTCTGGTAGGGGCAGAGCAGAGGGAGGGATGAAGGGGTGATGGAGTTGAAAGGGGAGAAGAGGAGGAGGAAGGGGAGATGATCTCTCTCATCCCCATTTCCTTAAAAAAAATAAAAGAAAAATAAGAAGAGCCAGTTGAAATGGAGCCAAATGTTACATGTGTGTGCAGTGTTCTATATATACACACTCGTGTAATAAGTCAGCAAAATTCACACAATCGCTCAGTTTCTGTTGCAAGAAGCAGGTCTGACCTTTTAACAGAGTAAACACTGCTGTTAGGCCAGATGCACTGAACTGGCTTCAGATTTCATCATACATTTCATTTGCTTTTTTTAATCACTTGACATCCAAATTTTTTCCACTTTCTTGATCATGTAAACCCCAAAGGAAACGATCTAATAATAATGATAATAATCCCCCTCCCCCGCTGCCCCCAGCCCTCCCTTTGGGCGTGTTGGCAGCACTGATTGGATCGGACTCTTTGAATGGAATCTGCAAACTCTTCAGTAACATTATACAAGTTGCTACTATAAGCAGCTGCAGTTGCAGTTTGTATCTCACTGGGGTTTATTTTTTTTTCCCCCGAAAGAAAAAAAACACCCACAATCCCCGGGGGGAATTCTCCAGGCCAAGCTGCAGGTGCTATGGATATTTTCATTTAATATTCATTCTTGCAATTCAGCACATTTGTAATCCATGTGGTAAACTATTACTTACATTTCTCCCTATAGACCATCGCCAGATGCAGAAAATAAAAAGCCTGGTGCTGATACAGCCTCTTCTCTCTTTTCCAGTGTGTGAATTTTGGTGGGTTTAGTGCAGCTCAACTTTCTCTGCGCAAAAAATGCGCTATGTTTCAAAGAAACTTTTGTTGACATTAAGCAATAATAAAGACATCCAGAAATTACAGACCTTGAATGTATTAGGAAGTGCTCTAATTGGATGGCTCTTTTCTAAGATATTTTAAAGAATGCATACATATTCTTGGCAATTCAGTCAAACCATAGGCCGTGAGGAAAACAAAGAGCAGAACATTCTAGACATATATGGATTGTCTCATATATGTCACCACGTCTTCTCCCCAGCACTGCTTTCCCTAGAAATTCAAAGATGGGGAACTTCCCAATCTGTCCATATTCTATTTGAAACCCTTCTGGATTGTGTAAATGTCAAGTTTTGTTTCCTTTTCAGTTGAAGAGCCTGAAAAATGAACCGCATGTAAAACTTTTTATATAAACTAAAGACAGAGTATCTTCTTTCGTTCAGGTGGGTGGAGGAGTTGGGGGACAATTTGTTTGGCCAAAGGTGAGAAAGAATTCCCTTTTCAGGAAGAAAGTTCCGCATATTTTCACTACCTGAACAAAATGCTTAAGGCCACATGGAGCTGGTCTCCAAATCACACATTCTGTTGGAGAGTCTCTTCTGATCCTGGATCTCTGGCATGAAGATTCATTTCCATCAGCAGTGATGTCTGTTGGAGCTGCACACCCATAACTATGAAAAATGTATTGCTGACTGGAACAGAGCCCCCACGGAAAGATAGAAAAAAATACTAATCAACCATGCCTTTTGCAAACGTGTTTAGGATGTGAAGCAGAATGACCCTGTGGAAAGAGCATGGATCTGGAAGTCAGAGAATCTGGGTTCTAATCTCAACTCCACCCTTTACCTGTGTGTGAATTTAGGGAAGTCACTTAACTTCTCTGTGCCTCAGTTCCCTATCTGCAAAATGTTTTCACTACATTCTTTTCTGTAGGATGTTGCTAAGAAATTTGGGAACATTTTCCCTCTGAAGTGCATCTGTTTGGATAGACAGACAGTGTTACAATGATGGAAGAAATTGTTTTGCTGATATGCTTCGTATCAGTCAAGGCATGTGTGCTCAACAGGAATTTGTCTTAATGTGAGGTTTGGTAGATCGCAACTCCTGTGTTCTTGGAGTACTGATTGGACTCCCTTAGACTGCCAATGCCAGTCTTCTGAAAGCTTGGGATTTTCACATATTGCCAGAGACTGCTTGAAGCATAGACCTAGAATGGATATCTACAGGATAAGTGGTCATTACCCTTCACTTCTAGGCAGAAAAAAGGTCTGGATCATATAGGTTCAGTGGAAAGATCACAGGCTTGGTAGACAGAGGTCATGGGTTCTAATGCCGGCTCTGCCACTTGTCACCTATGTGACTTTGAGCAAATCACTTAACTTCTCTGTGCCTCACTCATTTCCCTCATCTGAAAAATGGGAATTAAGACTGTAAACCCCACGTGGGACAACCTGATTACCTTGTATCCCTCCAGCACTTAGAACAGTGTACATAGTAAGAGCTTAACAAATACCATTGTTATTATTATTAGTATTATTAATAATAATTGTTGTTTGAAAATTGAGAATAAGGTATAGCAAGGAGGTTAGCATGAGGTGAACCAGGGCTGCAAGATGAGGTGTAGTGGAAGAATAGAATAGATAAATAAGAGGGATGCCAAACTATTGAAATGCCTTAAAACCAATGATCAGAAGTTACCCCTTGAAGCTGAGAGGGACAGGAAATCCTTGAAGGTTTTGGGGAAGTGGAGAGACATGTGAAAAATGACATTTTAGAAAACTTACCCTAACAGCCGAGTAATACGAAGTCTGGAGAAGGGAGAGCTTAGAGGCAGAGAGGTAAATGAAGAAGCTGATAAAGTAGAGTAACATGGACCAGGGTCCTAGTTACTTGGATAGAGAAGAAATGAGGGAATCCAGGAAACATTATAGAGGAAAACTGGCAAGATTTAGCAGCAGAGTAAATATACGAGTTGAAAGACACTAAGAGTTGGGGCTTCTGGATCAGGCAGGATGGTTGTAATGCTGACTGAAATAGGAAGGTTAGGTGGATTTCAACCTTCCCCAGAGGACCAGCTGCATTCCAGCTACCTTTATTAGAAGGCAGCTTTTAAGGGGTCTGCGACTTGCTAATCTATGGTTTCCATGATAAATGAAAGGTTTCCAGGGAGTTTTTTGTATTTAATTCTTCCAAGTAAAACACTGGTTTACGATGTGCTTCTCCCACCTCCTTCTCTAACTGCCCCCCTCAGGCAGTACCTGATTGGTGGGAAAATCTGTCCACTGAGTGTTCAGTTGGTGGGAAAAGCTTTCGGCTAAATCCCCTGTGCCATTGACACAATGCTTCCCTCTGGTTTTGAAAGCAGGAGAGTGGGCACAGTGAGCACTGAGCAGATGCTCTGTTTTCCAGTTGGCCTAACTACTAGGTCTATGCTTCTTCCATAGCGAAAGCAGAAACTCTGGGGAAAACGATATCAGAAACTGCAGGAGGTGTGAGGAAACAGGTTAGATCTCACCAGAAGGATGTCTAATCCAAGTCAGACTAAGAGTCTAGAATACCTTTAGGACAGCCTAATAAGGGCTTAGGAAAATGCGAGGCTCATTGCCCTCCTCTCATTCCTCTCCTAAAGTGCCCTCATACCCCTCTAGCCTGGATCGGAGCCCTGGCTCTGGCCTCAGTCCTAAAGGGACTATGAGGATCAGCATGGCCTAATGGAAAGAGTAGAGACCTGGGAGTTAGAGGAGTCAGAGGATGTAGGTTCTAATCACGGTTTCACCCCATGCCGTCTGCATGATTTAGGCAAGTCACTTCACTTCTCTGGTCTTCATGTCTAAAATGGGGATTAAGATTATGAGCCCCATGTGGGACAGGGACTGTGTCCAACCTGTTTACCTTTTATCCAACCCAGCACTTAGAACAGGGCTTGGTACATAATAAGTGCTTAACAAATACCACAATTATTATTATTACTATTAAAGGGGTGGAGAGGGAGTGAGGAGTGGATTTAGAACCTAGGGGGCTTCCTACCACGACAGCAAACCTTATGGAAGTTCCTATAGCGAGAAGTGGACCTGCAGACCTGACAGCTTTTTCCCTTCTTCCCAGCTGCAAACAAAATACCTGGGATATGCAGGGCAACCCCTCTGCACCCCAGGATGCCCAACCCTGACTTGGATATGGATTGAGTCCCACCCTGCCTCCTCCCATGCCTCACTCCCTTCACTAACAATGGTGAAACCTTGCCTTTAGTAACATTTGAGAAAAAGAACTGTCTCAACAATAGTCAGTCTTTGGGAATTTGCTCAACAGGACAAACGTCCATAACGTCAGATTGACTTCATGGTATCATTTGAAACAAGTGGGGCAGATATTTTTATTCATTTAATTCAATCAGTCATATTTATTGAGCTCCTACTAGGTGCAGAGCACTGTACTAAGAGCTTGGGAGTGTACAACAACAATAAACAGACACATTCCCTGCCCACAGCGAGCTTACAGAGATGCTTTGATCTCTGCTTTTCAACAGGAGAAAAGAAAATCAGAAATAGAGAAGACAAACCCTGTATTCAGTATATGGAGTGAAAAATGGCAAATCACTGTACATTTTGAAAATAGAAACTTTGCCATTGAAATTCAAACTTGCTGAACATAAATAATGGAAGGAAATCAGAACGACTGGGTCTTGAGTGGGAAATTACTATCTAATAACCTCCCAGACTGAACTGAAAATCTGAACTCATTAGAGATTCCTCTGTCAGAGTTCATGAACTCTCTTTAGTCTTGAATTCAAGGGTGAAGCCTATAAAAACCAAGAAAAAATTTGGTGACTAACCTTATCTCTGTTTGTTGAAAAGTAGCCATAATTCAGAATTTTCTGCTCAGTAGAAGAGTATTAGAACAAAAGTGTAGAACTGAGTTCTATTTTAGCAACCATGATCAATAATAGCAAAATGTCATTGAAAGAAATGGTCAGTTCCAGCAGCAAGGCCTAGTGGAAAGAGTACAGGCTTGGGAGTCAGAGTCAGAGGATGTGGATTCTAATTCCGGCTCTGCCATTTATCTACTGTATGATCTTGGGCAAGTCACTTAACGTCTCTGTGCTTCAGTTACCTCATCTGTAAAATGGGAATTAAGACTGTGATTCCCATGCAGGACAGGGATTATGTCCAAACTCGTTACCTTGTATCTACTCCAGCACTTAGAACAGTGCTTGGCACATAATGAGTGCTTAACAAATGCCATAATTATTAATATATAATAATATATTATTTTTAAATCTTTTTCCTTGAGAATTTCTCTCTGATGGAAACTATCTTCCAAATTGTATAGCCCATAGACCCAGAATAGAAGACTAAAGCAATTACAGAAGCAAAGCAGACTTTAACATTTGACCTCAGAAAGATGCCTTATGCAAAATAACATGTGAGCAAAAGTATCACACATCCTCCCTTGTGAAAACAAACACTATGTTGATTTCCCAAGGGACTTGACTGCAGTCACAAACTGATGGGAAGGACAGTGCTCCAAGGATTTCTGGTTGAGATGCACTGCACTACACACTTAAACTAGGCCTACTAGTTTAAGAAAAGTTGAGAATGGCTTAATTATCCTGTGGCCTTCAGGTCATTCATATAACTAATCAATCTTTGAGTCAGAGGACCTGGGTTCCTATTCTGGCTCTGCCATTTGCTTATTGTGTGATTCTGGGGAAGTCACTTAACGGCTCTGTGCCTCAGTTTTCTCTTCTGTGAAATGGGTATAAAATATCTGTCTTCTCTTCTACTTAGACTGTGAGCCCTGTGTGAGGCAGGGATTGTGTCCAATCTGCACATGTTGGCTATACCTCCATTAGTGTAGTGTTTAACACATAGTAAACACTTAACAAATACCACAATCACTACCAAGTATCAACAAATTAGGATAACAAAATTTACCAGTGGATAACTGTATATTATTCTACTTTGATTTGGCCATGTCCTCACAACTACCTAGAACCTAGTTAATCAGCATGGCCTAGTATATAAAACACAGGCCTGAGAGTCAGAAGAACCTGGGTCCTAAATCCTGGCTCCACCACTTGTCTACTGTGTGACCCTGGTCAAGTCACCTCACTTCTCACTGCTTCAATTACCTCAACTGTAAAATGGGGATTAAGACTGTGAGTCCCATCTGGGGCATGGATTGTGTTCAACTTGATTTGCTAATATCTACCCCAGGACTTAGTACAGTACCTGGCAAAAAGTAACCGCTTATCAAATACTTAGGAAAAAAAAACCCAACTCTTCTTGAGAAGGAACCCAGCCATTGCAAATGTAATACAGTATTTTTCTGATCTTGCAGAGGGGAAATAAAAATAAATGTAGTAGAATCCATTTTTCTTTGTATTTAGGGGAGAAAAAACCAATGCTGAATTATTTTTAAACTTCCTTGAGTGTTAGAATGCTGTAATTTGAGAATGATAATCTTCATTCTGTTTAAATGAAACCCATAACAATATGTGAAGCAAAGTTTCTGACAAGAGATTCATATTGCAAACACTTGAATGAGCCAACTGCTATCACTGCCCCTTGCAACACTTCATTACTTACTTGTAGGAAGATGTTAGTCTACCGCCAGTAATAATAATGTTATTTGTAAAACGCTAGGGCAGATATAGGTGAATCAGGTGGGATACAGTCCCTGTCCCACACAGGGCTCACAGACAATACAAGGTTTATGGATATGTCAGTATGACTGTTCAAAGACACAGCAAGACAGCTATGCAATTACCCAACCCTTCAGTTCCTACATATGTGGTGCTATATGATATGTGACCACCGATGCATGAGAGGCTGAATCACCCACTGTCTGGCCTACCATCTTTTTCTGAGAAGCAGCATTGCCTAGTGGTTATAGCATAAACCTGGGAGTCAGAAGGATCTGGATTCTAATCCCAGTTCTATCACTTGTCTGCTGTGTGACTTTGGGCAAAACACTTAACTTCTCTGTGCCTCAGTTACCTCCTCTGTAAATTGAGGATTGAGACTATGAGCCCCATGTGGGACAGGGACTGTGTCCAACCTGATTTTTTTGTACTGATGCTGGAGCCTAGTACAAAGCCAGGCACATAGTAAAGTAAGTACTTAACAAATACCACCATTATTATTATTATTACTATGATAAATTCATCCTCTCTTTTGGTTTTTGACCTTTAATTAGGGGGTGTTCTAATTGGTGAGGAAATCAATCATATTTATTGAACACTTACTATATGCAGAGCACTGTATTAATCACTTGGGAGAGTACAGATATAACAGAGTTGGTAGAGCTAGCTGTACCTTGTCCACAATGAGCTACACAGATTATTTCAAAAGACAGGTATGTCATTGGTCAATTTGCTCCTTGACTCTAGAATAAAAGAGATTAACCGCTTAAGATCAAATATATGTGCTGATTAGTGGTTATCAGTACTTTGCCATTTGGCTCTGTGTCGTGGTCACAGGACACAGTATGGGTAATTTCACGTCTGTCAGTTAGTCAATCGTATGGAGGACTGGGCTTTATTGCCAACATTAAATAATGGATGATGGACCTTAAAACCCAAATTCCTTACGAGCAGGAATCATGTCTACCAAGTCTACTGTTGTATAATTTCCCAAATGCTTCGTACAGTACTCTGCACACAGTAAGCACTCAATAAATACCACTGACATGACTTACCAATGGCCTTGAAGCTTGGAGTATATTAGTGGCTCAAACCTATCATCATTCATCCTCCAGGCATTTAGAGTACACATCAATTGATCGATGGCCAGAATTTGTGTTGTACAGAAATTAATGATGGGTGAGTGCTTGTGAGACTGCCACTGGAGATGTTGGAGGTGCCCTAATTGATCATTCATTGATCAATTAATTGATCACTTACTGTCAGGACAGTACTATACGTTAGAGTTGGTAGACACATTCCTTGCCTATAATGAGCTTAGAGTCTAGAGGTGGGCTCTCCAGCATTTATAATGTATATGACTAACTGGAACCTATTATCCAGTACAAGCTGCATCTAGGAGTGCAGGGAAGGGAGGGGACTGTGAGCAAGCGGCAGAAGATTGACAATGCTACGGCAAAGTGACAAAACAGTAAAGCAAGGTTGGAACTATGCATGCAACATCTGTGGCCGGAGATAGTCCGCCCCAATTGGATTTATTGCACATAAGCATAGCCACAAGATCAGATTACTCATCTGCCGCTAAATGCGAGAGCTCATCAGTGGGTGTTGTTGATCGTAAATTCAGAAGAATTTCAAGATGGAACATCCTGTACTAAACACATAGAAGCAGATTGCCAAACCTGCATGTGCTTTGTGATTTTGGTGTGTGTAGCCTTTGGTAAAACCCGTGTATTAAATTTCCAAGGAGTGCCCACTGAACATATGAAGCCTCCACAGCTATTTTTGTCTCTGAGAAAACTTAGGCAACAGCATACAGAACATTCTGGAAGGGAGTAATGTATCTTTCAATGGAGGGAAAAGTATCATTTGATAATGATAATAATTATGGTACTTGTTAAGTACTTACTATGTGCCACATACCATTCTAAGAGCTGGGGTAGATACAAGTTAACCAGGTTAGACACAGTCCCTGTCCCACAGAGGGCCCATCGTCCTAATCTCCATTTTAGAGATTAGAAAACTGAGGCCCAGAGAAGTTATGTGACTTGCCCAAAGTCACAGAGCAGACATGTGGTGGATCTGGAATTAGAACCCAGATCCTTCTGACTCTCATAGCTGTGCTCTGTCTACTAAGTCATGCTGCTTCCAAAGCCAAGCTGCTTCTCAGTGCAGTGGTAAAGGAGAGATGCTTCTGGCATTTCCTATATAGCGAGCATCTGGCTGGAAGGGGACTGTATCTGAATCAATCAATATATCAATCAACTGTATTTACTGAACACTTACTATGTGCAGAGCACTGTACTGAGCACTTAGGGGAGTACAATATGATAGAATTAGTAGACCTGTTCTCTGCCCATAGCAAGCTTACAGTCTAGAGGAGGAGACGGATGTTAACGTGCATAAAAAAGTAATTTATAATATACAATTTAAGTGAATTTATTGAATTATATTTTATATACTCCAGGACATGATGAGTGCTTCACAAATACCATTGCCACTCTTTGCGGGCATGAGAAATGGGACAGACAAATGATACCTGACTCAATTCATTAATTCAGAAACAATTCCCAATGATTAGAAAGCAGACAGATCCAATGTAAATCTTTCACAATAGCCTACACGCCAGATAGAGAGGTACATCTGCTTTATGGAATGGGAAGGAAAGAAGAGTTTGGATTCTTCTCTAAAGGTTGTGGTGGAAGCACACCTGGAGAAACCCATTTTGGTGGAAGGAAGGCCTGTGGATTTAAGCAGGGGATTTGTGTTTAGCTAATCTGATGGAGTTCCTTGAAGATCTCACTGCCATGAAAGATGAAGGAGATTTAGTGGATATACACAGAGTACTTTGATTTCAAAAAACATTTGACAAGATTCCACATCCGGGATTAATAGCCAAAGTAGAGTCATTGAGCATAAGGTAACATAAGGTGCTGTATAGGAAACTGGCTCATGAGAAAAAGATAGACAAAAGACCAAGGAGCTTTGCAATTTGAAAAGGGATTATCCAGGAGGTCAACTTTAGGACTCCTGTTATTTATAACACACAGCTAAAGTCCACCCAACAAGAGAATCAAAAACAAGTCCTTTAAGTCTAGAGATAAATCTAAAACTTGGATTTAGCATACAGTGAAAATCAATGGGCCTAGGCGCTTAAGATGTGACTCAGGAAACTCTGACCGCATACAGTGTAAACAAGTGGGAACAAATTAGCCTGGAAACCAGACAGGGAATAGGTGTCAAAGTGACACCACTCACTAGAACACCGATATGGGGATTGGAGTAGTAAAATCATGAAAACCATCAGTGTGCAGAGCAGCTGCATTAAGAAAAAGCAGACATGAACAGCTGTGGTCAAAGAGCTACTTTGGAGTATTAGCTAAGAGTAAAGCTCACAAAAAAGAGATAACACAGATAACCATATCAGCTATTTGTTAGATCCCATTTGGAATACAGTGTTCAGGATCAGAGAAGGTGGCATAGGAAGGAGATCGTTGTCAAAGATGCCGTGAAAGACAAAAAACAGATACTTCTATGTGAAGGAGTTAATGATTCAAACCAGCTGAAAGGCATTTCTTCTTTCCCATGTGACATCCCCAGGTCTCCTTTTCTCTACAGCAAATGCCCGGAGTTTGCATGAACTTCCTAGGCATATTGAAAATCTGGTATCTCTAAATGTGTTTACCAAAGTTTTCAGGATGCTCTAGCATAAAAGTCTCTGATCCGGAGTCAGGTGTGACTACTGGGCCTTTATTGGTTTGAGGAGTCTTTAGGGAGCAGGGTTGCCAACTGCTGAAAATTGATTTGACAAAGAGTATGATTAGAAATTCCTGGCTTCACAGCTTTGTTACTGACACATCCAAAGCAGAGGGTAGTGGGCACTTGGGGTGGAAGGGTGGGATGACAGGGGCTGTTCACCAAGGGGCATCTGACTGGACTCCTGGCAAAATCAATAAAAGTCATTCTCAGCATCATTCATTCATTCAACCATATTACTGGGTACTTACTGGGTGCAGAACACTGTACTAAACACTTGGGAGAATACAATACAACAATGAACAGATTCTCTGTCCACAGTGAGCTTACGGTCTAGATGGGGAGACTTACAGTTGTCCTGACCTTATGGTGCATAGCCCTACCCCATTTAGTGATGCCCCATCCCCTCACCCAGAACCTGGGATCCCCTCATCTAAGAACAATAATAATAATAAGTGTGGTTTTTCTTAAGCACTATGTACCAGGCACATACTAAGCACTAGGGAGGATACAAGCAAATTGGGTTGGACATAGTTCCTGTCCCGTGTGGGGCTCACAATCTCAATCCCCATTTTACAGATGAGGTAACTGATGCACAGAGAAGTGAAGTGGCTTGCTCACAGTCATACAGCAGATAAGTGGATGCGTCTCAATTAGAACCCATGACTTTCTGACTCCCAGGCCCATGATCTATCCACTATGCCTGGCTGCTTCATCATCTGGGCTGTTTGCCCTGAGCCATGCAGGCAGAAACTGGCAAAGCCTTAGGGAGAAGTTATGGGACTGACCTAAAGGGGAAGAGTCTTCTTGGAAGAGTCTGGGTATACTGAAGCTTCCTTGGGTGACGTGGACAAAAGCAACTGGCAAGTGGCTCTCATTAGGGGAGAGTAAGAGGCCCAATCAATTAATCAGTGGTATTTATCAAGCACTTACTGTGTGCAGAGCCCTGTCAGATCTTCCCTGCAACAGGGCTCTCTGTGGGAGGGGTAGGGGCTTCAATCAATCAAAGTTAGTCCCTCGATTGTATTTATTGAATGCTTATTGTGTGCAGAGTACTGTACTAAGTACTTGGCAGAGTACATTGTAACAATAAGCAGACATGATCCCTGCCCACAATGAGTTTACAGTACAGAGAAATGGTATTTATTGTTTGCTCTGTGAAGAGCATGTTTCTCAGTGCTTAAAGTGTGGAGCACTGTACTTGGGAGAGCACAGTACAATAGAGATGGTAGACACAGTTTCTGCCCTTAACTTCACTTACCTTCTCTGTGTCTCAGTTACCTCATCTGTAAAATGGGGATTAAAGTCAGGAGCAGGGCAGGGTTTGGGTGGGAATGTGAGGCCTTCTATTTTGGAAATGTTAAGTTTGAAGTGTTGGCAAGACACATTGAAATAATAATAATAATAATAATGTTGGTATTTGTTAATTCATTCATTCAATAGTATTTATTGAGCGCTTACTATGTGCAGAGCACTGTACTAAGCGCTTGGGATGAACAAGTCGGCAACAGATAGAGACAGTCCCTGCCGTTTGATGGGCTTACAGTCTAATAGGGGGAGACGGACAGACAAGAACAATGGCAATAAACAGCGTCAAGGGGAAGAACATCTCGTAAAAACAATGGCAACTAAATAGAATCAAGGCGATGTACAATTCATTAACAAAATAAATAGGGTAACAAAAATATATACAGTTGAGTGGACGAGTACAGTGCTGTGGGGATGGGAAGGGAGAGGTGGAGGAGCAGAGGGAAAAGGGGAAAATGAGGCTTTAGCTGCGGAGAGGTAAAGGGGGGATGGGAGAGGGAATAGAGGGGGAAGAGGAGCTCAGTCTGGGAACGCCTCTTGGAGGAGGTGATTTTTAAGTAGGGTTTTGAAGAGGGAAAGAGAATCAGTTTGGCGGAGGTGAGGAGGGAGGGCGTTCCAGGACTGCGGGAGGACGTGACCCAGGGGTCGACAGCGGGATAGGCGAGACCGAGGGAAGGTGAGGAGGTGGGCAGCAGAGGAGCGGAGCGTGCGGGGTGGGCGGTAGAAAGAGAGAAGGGAGGAGAGGCAGGAAGGGGCAAGGTGATGGAGAGCCTCGAAGCCTAGAGTGAGGAGTTTTTGTTTGGAGCGGAGGTCGATAGGCAACCACTGGAGTTGTTTAAGAAGGGGAGTGACATGCCCAGATCGTTTCTGCAGGAAGATGAGCCGGGCAGCGGAGTGAAGAATAGACCGGAGCGGGGCGAGAGAGGAGGAAGGGAGGTCAGAGAGAAGGCTGACACAGTAGTCTAGCCGGGATATAACAAGAGCCCGTAATAGTAAGGTAGCCGTTTGGGTGGAGAGGAAAGGGCGGATCTTGGCGATATTGTAGAGGTGAAACCGGCAGGTCTTGGTAACGGATAGGATGTGTGGGGTGAACGAAAGAGACGAGTCAAGGATGACACCGAGATTGCGGGCCCGAGAGACGGGAAGGATGATCGTGCCATCCATGGTGATAGAGAAGTCTGGGAGAGGACCGGGTTTGGGAGGGAAGATGAGGAGCTCAGTCTTGCTCATGTTGAGTTTTAGGTGGCGGGCCGACATCCAGGTGGAGACATCCTGGAGGCAGGAGGAGATGCGAGCCTGTAGGGATGGGGAGTGGACAGGGGCGGAGATGTAGATCTGCGTGTCATCTGCGTAGAGATTGTAGTCAAAGCCGTGAGAGCGAATGAGTTCAATGAGGGAGTGAGTGTAAATGGAGAACAGAAGAGGGCCAAGAACTGACCCTTGAGGAACTCCAACAGTTAAAGGATGGGAGGGGGAGGAGGCTCCGGCGAAGGAGACCGAGAATGATCGGCCAGAGAGGTAAGAGGAGAACCAGGAGAGGATGGAGTCCGTGAGGCCAAGGTGAGATAAGGTATGGAGGAGGAGGGGATGGTCGACAGTGTCAAAGGCAGCAGAGAGGTCAAGGAGGATTAGAATGGAGTAGGAGCCATTGGATTTGGCAAGAAGGAGGTCATGGGTGACCTTAGAGAGAGCAGTCTCGGTAGAGTGGAGGGGACAGAAGCCAGATTGGAGGGGGTCTAGGAGAGAATGGGAGTTAAGGAATTCTAGGCATCGATTGTAGACGACTCGTTCTAGGATTTTGGAAAGGAAGGGTAGTAGGGAGATAGGACGATAACTGGAGGGGGAAGTGGGGTCAAGAGCGTGTTTTTTTAGGATGGGGGAGACGTGGGCATGTTTGAAGGCAGAGGGGAAGGAGCCCTTGGAGATTGAGTGGTTAAAAATAGAAGTTAAAGAAGGTAGGAGGGCAGGGGCGATGGTTTTAAGAAGGTGAGAGGGAATGGGGTCCGAGGCGCAGGTGGAGGGGGTGGCACTTGCGAGGAGGGAGGAGATCTCCTCTGAGGATACTGCAGGGAAGGATGGGAAAGTAGGGGAGGGGGTTGGTGGGGGGGAGGGGAGAGGCGGAGGGGTGACTTTGGGGAGCTCAGACCTGATCGTGTTGATTTTCGTGAGGAAATAGGTGGCCAGATCATTGGGGGTGAGAGATGGGGGAGGGGGAGGAACAGGGGGCCTAAGGAGAGAGTTAAAGGTCCGGAACAATCGGCGGGGGTGACGGGCTTGGGTGTCGATGAGGGAGGAGAAGAAGCTTTGCCTGGCAGAGGAGAGGGCAGAGTTAAGGCAGGAAAGGATAAATTTGAAGTGTGTGAGGTCGGCTTGGTGCTTGGACTTTCGCCAGCAGCGCTCGGCAGCTCGAGCATAGGAGCGTAGGAGGCGGACGGAGGAGGTGATCCAGGGCTGTGGGTTAGTGGAGCGAGAGCGGCGGAGGGAAAGGGGGGCGAGAGAGTCGAGATGAGTAGAGAGGGTGGAGTTGAGAGCGGAGACCTGATCGTCGAGAGTGGGAAGAGAGGACAGGGCGGCAAGGTGAGGAGAGATGCTATTGGAAAGACGGATGGGATCGAGAGAGCGGAGGTCTCTGTGGGGCAGTAGCGAAGATTTGCAGGGGGAGGGAGTGTGAGAGATGAGGCAGGTGAGAAGGTTATGGTCAGAGAGAGGGATTTCAGAGTTGGTGAGGGAGGAGATAGTGCAGCGGTAGGAGATGACGAGATCGAGGGTGTGACCGAGTCGGTGAGTGGGCGCGGTATGGTGGAGGAGGAGGTCGGCAGAGTCGAGGAGGGATAGCAGGCAGGCGGCAGAGGAGTCGTCGGGTACATCCATATGGATGTTGAAGTCTCCAAGGATCAGAGTGGGCAGAGAGAAGGAGAGAAGGAAGGTGAGAAAGGGGTCAAGGTGGTTGAAGAAGTCGGAGGTGGGACCGGGAGGGCGGTAGATGACGGCGACAAGTAACTGGAGTGGGTGGTAGAGGTGAATGATATGGGCTTCGAAGGAGGGGAAGGAGAGGGAGGGGGGAGGAGGGATAGTGCGGAAGCGGCAACGGGGCGAGAGGAGGAAGCCGACGCCTCCTCCCTTACCGGTGAGTCTGGGGGAGTGGGAGAAGGAGAGGCCTCCGCTGGAGAGAGTGGAGACCTGATCGTCGAGAGTGGGAAGAGAGCTTACTTCCCTAGTAAGTTCCCTTACTTCCCTACTTCCCTTACTTCCCTTACTTCGCTAGTAGTTAAGCGCTTACTATGTGCAGAGCACTGTTCTAAGCACTGGGGGAGATACAGGGTGATCAGGTTGTCCCACGAGGGGCTCACAGACTTAATCCCCATTTTACAGACGAAGGAACTGAGGCACAGAGAAGTTAAGTGACTTGCTCACAGTCACACAGCTGACAAGTGACAGAGCAGGGATTCAAACCCATGACCTCGGACTCCAAAGCCCGTGCTCTTTCCACTGAGCCACTAGAAACAGAGATGTCCTGAAGGCGGGAAGAAATACAAAAGGGACCAGTGACACCCAGTAGAAATGATCGGTGGGGGGACAAATTTGCTCCCTGAAACTGACACCTTAAATGACGAGGTGTCGGCGATGGGGCAGGGGTAGAAATGACACACCCAGGATTACTCTTGCTACTCCCCAGGGTGGAGATTGCCTGTATTTATAAACATCTGATATGCTTATTGGCTTTTTGGACACAACTAATTTTAGCTCATATTTACAGATTGTCTAAGTGTTTATAGACGTGTAGTAATTCTTGGGTGGAGAGAGGCTGGTAAATGTATTAAATCACTCTTCTTCTATTCATTCATGTTCATTGAAGCAGAGGAAACAAGTGTAAATACAGTAACTGAAATAGATGGAGGAACATATGACAAAGAACAGATACTCCTGCTCTTGCCTTTCCCATCTATGTCCTCTCACTCACTCTGATCTCGCAGCTTGGAACTCTTTTCCTTTTCATATCTGACAGTCCACAGGCTGGCCCGTATTCAAACCTTCCTGAAAGCCCACCTCCTCCAGTATGTCTTTCCTGAATAATTCCTACCATCTCAAATAATATAAAGCCATCAATCAATTATTGGGTGTTGTGTGCAGAGCACTGTGTTAAGTGCTTGGGAGAGAACAATTAATAGAGTTGATAGATAAGTTCCCTGCCCACAATGAATCATCTCTAATGCATCTCAATATTTACCTTTATCTTTGGCATTTATGCATATTCACTTCTTCAATTGTCATACAATTCGAGCCCCATAGTACTTATGTTGATATTCTCATATTCTACTATTTCCCTTAACCCTAATCTATTTTAATATCTTTCTCCCCCTGTAGACTGTGACCTCTTTGTTAAGCAGGGTTAGTGTCTGCCAGCTCTGTTGTATTGTATTTTCCCAAGTGCTTAGTAAATGCTCTGCATACCAGTAAGCACTCGAGAAATATCACTGAATTGTTTATTTTGATTGTTCTATAACTACATTTAAATCTGTCTCTCATTAGAAGCTAAGCTCCTGGGGGTGCAGAGAATGTGTCACTTGCTTGTTTTGGTCTTAGCAAGCGGGTTGGTATAGTGCATTGTTCTCAGTGGGCATTCAATAAATGCTATTACTATTACTACTACAATGTTTCCTAAAATGAATTTATAAGAATATGACTTTTCAGGTGATGATTTATTACTCATATTGTTCTCACTAATGAAAAAATATCAAAATTAACAAGAGAAAGAGAGACAAGGGAACAAGAGAAGAATCCTTCACTTTTCAGTAGGGATTTCTGACTTGATGAATAGATTTTTGGGAAGGCAGCATTCTAGAATGAGTGAAGAAGGAAAGATTAGTGGGTATGTAGTTGGTTATAGAGCCATGCAGTTAAAGCATGCAAATTATGTTAGTGCGTGACCAATCAGGAATCTAAACATGTAGTAATAATTGTTGTTGTTGTCTTATGCTGTTGAGTCGTGTCCGACCCATAGAGATGCCATGGACTCATCTCTCCCAGAATACCACTTCCATCTGCATTCATTCTGGTAGTTAGTGTATCCATAGAATTTTCTTGGTAAAAATGCAGAAGCGGTTTACCATTGCCTCCTTCCACTCAGTTAACGAGTCTCTCCCCTCAACTCTCTCCATGCCGCTGCTGCCCAGCACAGGTGAGATTTGACTTGTGGTAGATTGCCTTTCACTCACTAGCCACTGCCCAAGCTAGGAATGGAATGGACAGGCCTCTGCTTGACTCTCCCTCCTATAGTCAAGACTGGTAGAGTACTGGAAACTCTCCAGGTGTGACCCTGAGAGGGTAACTATAATACTATCCAATAAAATAGCAATTTATTTTTATCATAATGGATGTTCTTTACTTTTGGTCAACATATTACAACAATGTCTTATAATCCCACCTAATGATATCTGGGCTCAGCATGCCTGCCCAATGCTTCTGATACTCTAGCCTTTATAGACTGTAAACTCCTTGTGAACAGGGAATGTGTCTACCAATTATGTTGTATAATAGCACAGCTTAGTGGAAAGAGCATGAGCCTGGGAGTCAGAAGCTCCTTGTGAACAGGGAATGTGTCTACCAATTATATTGTATAATAGCACATCTTAGTGGAAAGAGCATGAGCCTGGGAGTCAGAAGCTTTGGGTTTTAATCCCAGCTTCAATACCTTCGACGTGACCTTGGGCAAGTCACTTAGCTTCTCTGTGCTTCAGTTCCCTCATCTGCAAAATGGGTATTCAATATCTGTTCCCTCTCCTTCTTACTCTGTGAATACGTGGCACCAGATTATCCTGTATCTACCCTAGTGCTTACTATAGAGCCCATCATACAGTAAGGGCTTAACAGATACCACAAGTCACTCTCCTATGCAGTCTTATTTTCATACACATTTAGTAAAGTGGTCTGAATATAAAAAGCACTCAAAAATCACAAGTCATTGTTGTCAAGCTCGTTGACTACATTACAGTTCAGTGTGATAGACATACAGTTCAAATTATACTGGGGTAAAATTGCCAGTGCAGAATTTTTCAAGGAGTGCTGGGGACACAGGGGTGAGTGGCTGTTGAAACCAGAAACCAAGGGGAGCCACCCGTCATGTAGTTTCCTGTCTGCTACAGAGCGACTCCTCTCTCAGGGTTGCACCTGAAGAGTATCCAATACTCTACCAGGCTCGACTATGGGAGGGACAGTCAAGCAGAGCCATATCCATTCCATTCCTAGCTTGGGCAGGGCCTAGCAAGTGGAAGGCAATCTGCAACAAATCAAAAATCACCTGTGCTGGACAGGAGTGGCTTGGGAGAAGTCAAGGGTGGAGACTCAAGTTTACTGCGTGGAAGGAGGCAGTGGTAAAACACTTCCATATTTTTACCAAGAAAACTCTATGGATATACTACCAGAATGATTGCAGATGGAGGTGGGGCGTTCTGGGAGAAATGTGTTCATGGTGTCACTATGGGTCAGAGACGACTCAACAGCATAAGATAAGACAAGACAAAGCTACTGAGAAGGAATCCGGGAGGACCGAGCAGGGCAACATGGCACAAAACTAAGACATTGGCAGTGTTTATCCTTTTTGTTAATAAAGTTTTGGGCAGGGACTATGTCTGCTAATTCTGTTGTACTGTGCTTTCCCAAATGCTTAGTACAGTGCTTTGCACATAGTAAGTGCCAGTGAGTACTATCGATTGATGTATTGATTGCTGTTGCTGTTATTGTCAAATCATCTCTCTTATTCAACCCACATATTCAGTGTTAACAAATCGTCAGTTCTACCTTCACAAGTTCAATAAAATCTATCCCTTCCTCTCCATCCAAACTGCTACTATACTGATCCAAGCACTTATAATTTCCTGCTTCAATTACTGCATGAGTCTCCTCACTGACCTCTCTGCCTCCTGTCTCTCTCCACTTCAATCTTTACTTCATTCTGCTGTCGAGATCATTTTTCCAAAATAAGTTCTGTCTTCAAGAACCTCCATTTGTAGCTCATCTTTCATAGCATCAAACTCCTTACCATCAGCTTTATAGCACTCAATCAGCTCTTGCCCTTATATCTTACCTCATGGATTTCCTACTAGAACCCATCCTTCACACTTCACTCTTCTAATGCCAACCTCTTCACTATACTTTAGTCTCATCTATCTCACTTTCGACCTCTTGCCCACGTCCTCCTTTGCTCTGGAATTCCCTACTCTTCATAGATGACAGACCACACCTCTCCCCACCTTCAAATCACATCTCTGCTAAGAAGCTTTCCCCGAGTTAACCCTCATTTCCTCCATGCCACATCCTTTCTGCATCACTTGGATCTATCCTTTAATACTAGATATTCACCCCATCATCAGCGCCCAGCACTTGTGCACATATCCATAATTCATTTTAATGCGTCTCCCTCTATAGACTATAATCTCCTTGTGATTGGGAACATATTTATAACTATATTGGATTGTACTCTCTCAAGCATTCAGTACAGTGCTCTACACACTGTAAGCACTCAAGAAATACCTTTGATTGATTAATAGCTAAGGGCATTAAAAAGACTTTTCTGAAATCAAATCTTTGGCCAGGGCATTTATGACTATGTCACTTCTGAAGTAAGCTTACCTAAGGGCTGCTATGATCACATAAGGTACTTTGGACACATCACCTCTTACCTTTGTTGTACTCTCTTGAGCATCTAGTACAATCAATCAATCATTCACTAGTATTTTCAATAGTATTTATTGAACATTTACCACGTGCAGAGGACTGTACTAAGTATTTGGGAGAGTATGGAGCAACGTATAACAGACATATTCCCTGCTCACAATGAGCTTACAGTCTAGGTGGGGAGATAGACATTAATATAAATATATTAAATATAGATACATAAATTATGGATATATGAATAAGTGCTGGGGATCTGGAGAAGTGGTGAATAAAGGGAGCATGTCAGGGTAACGCAGAGGGAGAGGGAGAAAAGGAAATGAGGGCTTAGTCAGGGAAGGCCTCTTGACGGAGATACGCCCTTACTAAGATTTTGAAAATGGGGAGAGAAGTTGTTCATCAAACATGAAAAGTGAGGGCTTTCCAGGGCAGAGGCAGGATATGGGTGTGAGGTCAGTGGTGACATAGAAAAGACTGAGGTACAGTTAGTAGGTTGGCATTAGAGGAACAAAGTGTGCAGGCTAGGTTGAGTTCAATTCTAGAGACACTCAGTCAATACTTTTAACTTCCTACTTTGTTAACATATACATGCTCATATTTTGTAGAATTCAACTGAAAAATAATGTATAGATGCCTTGTGCTATTAATGTAAATTTTTTTTTCTGTTATATTTATTTTTCTCATCTTTTTTTCTGAATGATTGTAGCTCCCAAAATTTGCTGGACTGGGCTCAAAAGCTGTCTTTGATTCCACAACACTGTTCTCTCTTCTGCAGAGAGATAATACATTGCAATAATATGTTAGGAAGTCCAACTGGAGAAGGACCATAGCCCAGGGGAAAGAGAACAATCCTGGTAGTCAAAGGATCTAGGTTCTAGTTTTAGTTCTGCGACTTGCCTTTTGTGTGACCTTGGGTAAATCACAACTTCCATAGCCTCAGGTTCCTCATCTGTAAAATGGGGATACAATGCCTTTTCTCCCTCCTACTTAGACTGTGAGCCCTGTGTGTGACAGGGACTGTGTTCAACTCGATTAACTCGTGTCTACCCTAGTGCTTAGTACAGTGCCTGGGAAATAGTTTGCTTTCACAAACATTACAATTGTTATTGTAATTAACTAACTTGGCACGTAAAGTTTGCTCCCTAGAAATAAGGTATTTTATGAGCTGAAAAAATGTTTACAGACTACTAAGTTATTATTAGGTGCAAGCAAAGAGAAGCGCTGTTAGCTAGTTTAAGATCATGGGCCTAGGAGTCAGAGGACCTGGGTGCTAATCTCAGCTCTACCACTTGTCTGATGTGTTACATTGGGCAACTCATTTAACTTCTCTGTGCCTCAGTCGCCTCATCTGTAAAATGGGGATTACAGTGGTTAGCCCTTTGTGGGACATGTACTGCATCCAACCTGATTAGCTTGGCTCAACCTCAGCATTTAGTACAGTGCCTGAGATCTAGTAAGCACTTAACAAATACCATTAAAAGCCAACCACAAACGAGCAGTGTATGCACCATATAAAGTAGTAGGAGAGCATTCTTTCAGATTGAAGATTTTGTTGCTGATACTGATACTGAATTTATGTGTGTGAATATCTTTGAGGGATCACCTAAAGCATCCTTTGCACAATGTGTCCATGAAAATACAGTACAGCAATTTTCTGATCTCTTGCCAATCAGATAAGCATTGTTTAGCCTTCAACAGTTGAGAGGGAAAAGAATGTATAGAACAAATTCTAAATGTTAATGCTTTTCCCAAGTGTCTAACTGACCACCAGGGGTTAACATGGATATTAAAAAGCTGTAAACCGTGAGGAAAATGTAGTCATTGTTTCTTTGTTATTACTAGCGGATTTGCAGTCTTCTTCTGAATGCTGTTAAATCTGAAAGGGTTGAACTAAGTAGGAGAAAAAATTTCACATGCAACAAGAGTTGAAAAAGCAAGGGGATGTGGCTTGATCTTGTGGTTTATGCTTTGCAGTTACACATGCAGATTCAGAGTTTAATACAAGATGTTTTCTGTTTTCTCCAAGCATACAGATACTAGATGGAAATGCTTTGTAACACCAGTGGAATGAGTATTTCCCACAGTGGGTAACTTCATGCCTAGAGCATTTGTTGCAGTTTCTGGGGAGCCATTTTTTGATAAATAGGAATAAACACCCAAACCAGCTCCGAATGCTTTAGGGCTAGGGGAAGGTGACTATTATATGTGACGTTATATTATACTCTCCCAAGTGCTTAATATAGTGTTCTGCACGTGGTAAGAGCTCAGTAAATAGGATTGACTGACTAGCCTGGTGAATCCTCAGTGGAGCAGTGATGAATGTAAATCAATGATTATCAGCACAATCTAGGAAAGTAAACCTTTCTCCCTGGGTTGAGAACAGTGTTTGGTTCAGTGAAATATAAAATGGCTAAGGAAAAAAAGAGTCAGTGCTTCATTCACTGCTCAGTATTTTCAGGACAAGAAGATGACTGATTACTAAATTGGCTTAGAGCAGTAGCATAAATCCAGTGAAAAGATAAGTTCGAGAAGCCACACCTCAATGATGCTGAGAAGCTAAAGGATGAATGTTGGATGAAACAAAATTATTCTCATTTTAAAAATCCAATTTACATTCCAGATGCCAAAAAATCTGGGAAAATGGGCAAGGTGGTGATAGCCTACATGCTGCTTGCTTCGCTATGATTGGCTTATTGAATGGCAGCTTTATTCTTTAGAGGATACAGCAAAGTCCCAAACCAAAGGAACATCTCTCTATTTTGCTGACTTTCTCTGAATCAGAGACCTTCCAGATTCTCCATTTCTCCAAGGCAAATGAAGGGTTTCAGGAATAAACAATATCCAGACTCAGGGTAAACTCTTCCCAAATTTACCATTTTAGATGATTATAAACCACACTTTTCCCTTGGGGCAGCAAGAATTGCAACAGTCATGATCTCTGATTTACTTATTTTAGAAAATCACAATCAGATTTTTAGAGGAAAATGCTCAAGGAATGCTTGAGTGATTCAGATGCATTCTGCTGTATCGGTGAATCAGTTATCAGCTCAAGATGGGTGGTTTGGCTCTGTCCTGAATCTAAACAATTGTCCCTTGTCCCTGTCCTAGGATTATGGTGAAATGAGAACTGAATTACTGGGATTAGAAGAAGTGAAGCACTTTTTCCAGCAGTTACATCAGACCATTGGTAATGAAGAAAGTCAGTAATTCAAAAACAAACTACTGTTATGCTTTGGGCCTTCAGTGGTCCCTTAGTTTTTCAACCAATCAGTTAATAGTATTTAAAGCACTCAATCAGCTCATCCCCTCCTACCTTGCCACACTGATCTCCTACTACAGCTCAGTCCACACATGTCGGGCCTCTAGTATCAGCTTATTCACGCTGGCTCCATCTCATCTATCTCACCGCCAACCCCTTTCCCACATCTTCCCTCTGGCCTGAAACTACCTCCTCCTTCAAATACACCAGACCATCACTCTCCCCACTTTCAAAGCCTTATGAAGGTCACAACTTCTCCAATCCACACCTTCCCTGATCCAACCCTTTTTCTCCTTCTCCCTTTCCCTTCTGCATCAACTGCACCCTTAGATCTGTACACTTTGAGCACTTGGTGTTCACTTCACCCACAGCAGTTATGGACATATCTGTAATTTGTATATTTATATTAATGCCTTTCTCTCCCGCTAGACTGTAAGCTTGTTGTGAGCAGTGAACTAGGCTAGCAACTCTTTTGCACCGTACCTAACCAAGTGCTCAGTACAGTGCTCTGTACACAGTCAACAGTCAATAAATACCAGTGATTGATGATTGATTCAGCACCTACTGAATTAAGCACTTGAGAGAATGATCATGATGGAGTTTCTCACTGAGAGGAGATTCCTGAGATTTCAGGACTGAGAGCACATGCCTAGGAGTGATTATAGTGACAGTGGTTTGCATAGTGCCACTCTCGCTCTTTCGTCCACATCAACTGTGTTGTTCCAGTGGCACAGAGTGCCACAGGCTTAGGTCTGGAGTAGGTGGGCAGTGATGCAGCATATTGTAAAATGCATGCAAGGTTTCTTAACGAAGGATCTATTAAAAGCCAAGCGAAGTAACATTGTTCAGGTCTCCTGGTCTCCCTCCCCCTTAAACAGTGAGCTCCATCTGGGACAGGGTCTGTATCTCTTCTGATTATCTTGTATCTACCCCAGAGCTTAGAACAGTGGGGCACATAGTAAGTGCTTAACAAATCCCATTATCATCTTCATTATCATTAGGTGCTGAGATAAGGCACGTAGGTTACCTTGATAGGGACTGGTTTTTGCCACTCATGTCAGCTTGATATTTTTTGGGATCTTTTTGGGCATTTCAGGTGGCAGTGAGTTAATCAAGCAGAAAAGCTGAGCCCTAATGTCACTGCTCTGGCAAGCAAAATGTTGTTTCTATATCTAAGATTAGAACACAGGTCTTCTAATTCCCAGAAAATTGTGCTTTCCACAGGACGAATAGCAAGGCTGAAATTGGGAAAGTGCAATAGAATCAAAAGACACATTTCCTGTATTAAAGGAACTTACAATTTAGTGGAGAGACAGGCTGTAAAATTGTTTACAGAAAATGGAAGCAGGAGGAAAGATATGCTTCTTAAGAGTTGTAGGAAAAATGTGGAAGAATGCAATATATGAATAAATGAGTGAATACCATCTACATCTATACATAGGTGCTGAAGTTGGAATATTGTCTTTAGTCAATGGAGCATTTCTAACTCTGAAATATGCCCAACCAAAACCGCCTGACATACCATTTCACCGATAAATCTCTCTGCACATCTGTTCTCTCATCCTATAGACATCTCCATTTTTTAGACCTCCTTCCACTTATCTTAGGCCATCTTGCCCCACTTTGACTTCCTCTCTAAACTTCTCTCCCTTGACTCTCATATATACTCCTTCAAGGCCTTCCTCTCTGCCAAACCTAATTCCCTTCCATTGCCTCTGTCACTAGAACAGTGCCAGCACTTAGGACAGTGCTTGACACATAGTAAAAATTTAACAAATACCATGATTATTATTAATATTCATCAATAGCAACCCCCTAACTCTCATCCTGGATCACCTCTGTAGTACTCTTCTTCTGCTTCTGCACCCCTACTACAGAGTGCTGCTGGTGCAAACATGGACACCAGGCTAATTTTAGCCACTCTAAATTCATCCTCAAATGCTATAGTCCCCTTAAGTCTGCAAGATCCTTTTTTCATGGTATTTAATAATAATGGTATTTGTTAAATGCTTATTATGTGCCAAGCACTGTTCTAAGTGCTGGGCACTGTTCTAAGCCCTGGAACTTAACTTTTAGCTTAACCTTTAACTTTGTTAAGCACTTACTTTGTTCCAGGCACTGTACTAAGTGGTGGGATAGATACAAACTAATCAAGTTGGACACAGTCCCTGTCCCACATGGGGCTCACCATTTTGATCGCCATTTTACGGATTAGGTAACCAAGGCACAGTGAAGTGAAGTGACTTGCCTGAGATCACACAGCAGACAAAGTGGCGGAGTGAAATTAGAACCCAGGTCCTTCTGATTCCCAGACATGAGCTCTCTCACCTACACAGTGCTGCTGCTCTACTTGTGGGCAGGAAACATGTTGATCAAATACATTGCATTGTACTTTCCCAAATGATTAGTCCGCACTTAGAACAGTGCTTGGCACATAGTACACACTTAACAAATACCATAATTATTATTGTGACAGTGCTCTGCACAGAGTAAGCATTCAATAAACACCATTGATTGACCGATTATTCTGCCCCCTCTTTGCATCAGCAACATTACTACTCCTCCCTTATTGATTATTATTAATAATAATGATAACAATAACAATGATGGTATTTGTTAAGCACTTACTATGTGCAAGGCACTGTAGTAAGTTCTGGGTTAAATACAATAAAATCAGTTTGGACACAGTCCCTGTCCCTTTTAGGGCTCACAGTCTCAATCCCCATTTTTAGATGAGATAACAGAGGCCCAGAGAAGTCAAGTGACTTGCCCAAGGTCACACAGCAGACAAGTGATGGAGTCAAAATTAGAACCCATTACCATCTGACTCCCAAAACCATTCTCTATCCACTATGCCATTCCTATGCCCATTGCCCCTACAAATCATTCCAGATCTTGAATTCTTTCTTGAAGTACCTTCAGTTCCCACTCTCTTGCCCTTGATAACTTTGACAAATATTTTCTTAACAAAATTAAAACTCTCAGGCAGGAGCTACACAAAATGTTCCCCTAACCTCCTCAAGTCCCTGTCTACAAATCCACTCTTCCATGCTTCCCAGAAATAGTGCAAGAAGAGGTCTCCCTCTCATTTTTCAAAATTTACTCCTTCTTCCTGGGTCTGATCATTCCTTCTCCCTGTCTAAAACAACTTTAGCCTAGTCTTTTGTGCATAGGAATCATGTCTTCCAATTGTATTGTGCTCTCCCAAGACCTTAGTACAATCAATCAGTCAATCAATCATATTTGTTGAGTGCTTACTGAGTGCCCAGCATTGTTCTAAGTGCTTAGGAGAATTCAATATAACAGAATTGGTAGATACATTCCCTGGCCATGACAATCAGCCAATCACATTTACTGAGCGCTTACTTTGGGCAAGGCAGTGTACTAAGCTCTTGAGGGAGTACAACACAACAATATAAAATACACGTTCCCTACCCACAGTGAGTTTCCAGCCTAGCAGATGAGCCTGCGGTTTAGAGAACTGTACAGTATTCTGTAAACAGTAAGCACTCATTAAATATGGTTGATTGCTTTCAAATATGCATATTTGTCCCCAGTACTAAAAAAAATGACATAGATGCCACTGACTGTACCTTCAAGCTATTGTCCCATCTTCCTGATTCCAATCCTGTCTACTCTTCAAACAGGTTGTGTGCATCCCCTGTCTCCACTTGACCTCTCAACTCCCTTTATGACCCTCTACAATCTAATTTCCATCCTCTTCATTCCAGTGAAACCATTCTCTACAAGATTACCTATGGCCTCCTCCTTGTCAGATCTTATAGCTCTAATCCTTGATAATAATAATGACAATAATAATAATGTTGGTATTTGTTAAGTGCTTACTATGTGCTGAGCACTGTTCTAAGCACTGGGATAGATACAGGACAATGAGGTTGTCCCACGTGAGGTTCACAGTCTTAATCCCCATATTTACAGATGAGGTCATTGAGGCACCGAGAAGTTATGTGACTTGCTCAAAGTCACCTAGCTAACAGGTGGTAAAGCCGGGATTAGAACCCATGACCTCTGACTCCTAAGCCCTTGCTCTTTCCACTGAGCCATGTTCCTTCTCACGGAGTGCAACGATTGAGTAGTTGAGTAGAGGCGAGGGGTTTCGATATGGCGGACCACATCCTTATCCTGGAAAAAAAAACATTCCCCAAACACTTAGGACAGTGCTCTGCACATAATTAAGCACTCAATTAATATGATTGATTGATTGATTGATGGTCCACCACAATTCTCTTCTGATTCTCCTTTTATCTCTCTTTTAACCCCATTCTTCCTTTGCCTTCCACTGCGTAGCTGTGGGTATCTCTTAGGCTTTGTTTCACATTCCCCTATCTCTTTTCATTACCCTCACTTCCTTGGGCCATTCATCTATTACTCCCATGGATTTAACTACCACCTCTAGGCAGATAATTTTTAAATCTACCTTGCTGACTCTGACTTCTCACCTCCACTACAATCTCAAACTAAACTTTGAATCCAAGATATCTCTCATGGATATGACAACACTTCCAGGTTCCACTGGAACCATGCTGGTCCAAATAATTGCAAATCCTGGCTGGTTAACTGCATCAGCCCTCTTCACTGATTCTCTGACTCCAGTCTTTACCCTCTTTAGTCCATACATCTCCAGGAGACCTTCTCCTTATTAATTTACCTTTCCCTCTTGGTTTCATTCCATCAGCTACCACTACCCTAGCCTTTTGGCCAAACTTAATGGTCACAATTTTTTATATTGCCATATACCTTAGCACTTTTGTACTTAAACCCTCTGTATCCATAATTTCCTCTCAGGGTTGCAGCTGGAGAGTCTCTAGTATGCTACCAGTCTCAGCTATGGGAGGATCAAGCTGAGGCCTAGCCATTCTATTCCTAGCTTGGGCAGTGGCTAGAGAGTGGAAGGAAATCTGCTAAAAGTCATAACTCACCTGTGCTGGGCAGCAGAGGCACGGGAGAGAGTAGAGGGCAGAGACTCAAGTTTACTGCGTGGAAAGAGGCAATGGTAAACCACTTCTGCATTTTTACCAAGAAAACTCTATGGATACATTACCAGAATAATTGCAAATGGAGACCGGGATATTCTGGGAAAGATGTGTCCTTGGTGTTGCTATGGTTTGGAAATGACTCGATGGCATAAGACAAGACAAATCCATAATTTATTTAATGTCTGACCCCCATCTAGAATGTAAGCTCCTTGGGCTCAGGGGTTGCATCTACCAACTATGTTGTATTGTTCTCTCCTAAGCACTTAGTAGAGTGCTCTGCTCACAGTAAGTGCTCAATAAATATGTTTCCTTGATTGATTGCTACATATCCTGTTACTTACACACTCACGTAAATATCCACTTATCTTCTTTCTACCTGTAATGCATTTCCGTGACTATTTCTCCCACAATTATATGTGATCTCTGAGGGCAGGATTCATGCCTATCTACTTGACTGTATTCTTCTAAACACCCAGTACAATGGTCTGTACATGGTAGGTCAGTAAATACCATTGATTGACTGATTGATTGATTTTCAATGGGCGAGACCTACCACAGAAAGAATAACCTACTTCTTGAATATTTTGACCATCATCAGTCACAAATGACACTGAACTTCAAACAGTAGGGCCCAATGCCAAATAATGACGTTTTGGAACAAAACCAGAGCCCCCTCACTTTGACAGTGTTCATCACAACCTAGTTTTGTTGGCAGGACACATGTATGATGACAGGATACCCAAGTAATTACTGAATGGTGGGCGGAAATGGAGCACACACAAACAGGGAGGACAGAACATCTCCTCAAACACTTTGCTATAGTAGTGGACTGTAGAAAAGCTCCACAGCAGCAGGTTCCTGAGGAGTAGTGTGGCCTAGTGAAAGAGCACAGGACTGGGAGTTGGGAGGCCTGGGTTATAAGCTCAGATCTCCACTTGCCTACTTTGTGATCTTGGGCAAGTCATTAACTTCTCTGGGCTTGAATTCCGTTATCTATCCAATGGAAATTAAATACCTGTCTTCATCTAGAGAAGCAGCTAGAGAAGCTGTGTGGCTTAGTGGAAAGATCACGCGCTTGGGAGTCAGAGAACGTGGCAGGAGTCAGAGCTCTGCCACTTGTATGCTGTGTGACCTTGGGCAAAAATCTTAACCTCTCTGTGCCTCAGTTACTTCATCTGGAAAATAGGGATTAAGACTGTGAGTCCCACGTGGGACAACCTGATTACCTTCTAAGTACCCTAACTACTAAGAACAGTGCTTGGCACATAGTAAGTGCTTAACAAATACCAAAATTATTGTGATCATTATTATCCCTCTGAGCTCCATGGAATAGGGACTGTGTCTGCTCTGGTTGCATTTCATCCACCTCAATATTTGGCACATAGGAAGCACTTAACAAATCCTACAATTGTTATTAGTAGTAGGTCCACTCCAGATGGAAAGTGAGAAAAAACAACTGCTTAAGGGTGTGGTTTGAGATTTCATAAAGATGGAGACACAGTCCCTGACAAAGAAGGAAGGAACTTAATTCCCACAATGATAGCTGAGGCAACAGCTCTTTGTGTTTCTCTACCCATTTCTAAGATGATGCTAGTAGGGTCCTGTGTAGCACAGGATAGAAATGATGCTTTACATATGATGTGACCCCTTTGTGAAACAGGGACTGTGTCTCACCTGGTAATCCTGTATCTAACCCAGTGCTCAGAACAGTGCTTGGCACATAGTAGGTGCTAAACAAATACCACAAGTAATTCATTAATGAGGGGGAAATTGGGGGTCTCAGAGACAAGGTGTCTTTTGATCAAGAGGTGGCAACGTTTTAGTGGAGAAGCGTTCTCCAGATGATCATTCACAAAGTGTTGTATGTGATGTTATCATAGTATGCTGTGCACACAAATTCAGAGATAAGTTATCTTTTGGAAAATCAATTAAAAACAATCCTTTCATTTTTCTGATATGATGCTTTTAACATTGCTGTTAGAAGGGTTTCTATCATTGAAACACAAAGGCATTCTCCCACTCTTTTTTTCCCCAAAGAGATTAGAGTTGGTAGATCTGCTCCCTGCCCACAATGAGCTTACAGTCTATCAGGGGAGACAGACATTGATGTAAATCAATTATGGATATGTACATAAGTGCTGTGGGGCTGAGGGTTGGGAGAATACCAAGCATTCAAAGGATACAGTCTCAGAGCATAGATAGCTTCATCACACAACTCACTTTTTCAAGAACAGCCCAGGTATAAAACAATGTCAATTATACTATTCTTCAGTCATAGTTCTCTCCCCTTTTGTACTGATCAGTAGAATTTTCTGGATGAAACATCATGAATAGGCAAAAGCAACATTAACAGCCAGTTATCTTAAAGATTGTGGATGATAAAGATGTTGGTATTTATTATGGATTTTCGGGGGCTAAGCACCGTGCTCAGTGCTGGAGTAAATACAAGATAATCAGATTGGACACATTCCCTGTCACAAACTGAATTCCCTGTCTAAGATGGAAGGTATTTCATCCACATTTTACAGATGAAAAAAGAGAGGTGCAAATAGGTTAAGTGACTTGTCCGAGATCCCACAGCAAGCAAATGGTGGAGCTGGGACCAGAATCCATTTCTCCCGATTCTCAGGTCCATCCATTTCCTATCTACTAGGCCATGCTGCTTCCACAGTGCATTCCAATCAATTGAGAAGTTTGCCCTTTTTCATGACAGCACTCTCAGAGTCTGATTCAGTTTTCCTCTACCAGCTGGGGCACATTTGTGTGGTACCAAGAAGGGGAGTTTAAAAAATTATGCATGAGGATTTGCGCCTTTGACTTACCAATACTAAACTAAGTGTTTTACCACAGTGCCATATAAATTTAATGATACAGTAAAAACAGAGCCAACTCCTTCCTGAACCATGATATTGTGCAGGAACACTCTGCAGCTATGAAAGGGGCAGGGTGCCATGCACGATTCAATTCCCTGGAGTCTCATACCTGATTCCCAGGCTGTTTAGCCCAAGAGACTCACAAATCCTTGGGTTTCTGTAAATTCGATTGGGAAAGTCACATGGAAAATTAGCATATATGCCAGCATGGCATAGATGTAGAAATAATGTTAGTGAATAAGAGTCTTGAGAAGACAGATCTATGCACAAAATTTCAAGATAGATTTGGAGAGTTCCACATATCCAACTCCTTCACTTTTTGTCTAATTGAAAACAGATTATTACCAATAATTAAAGGCCCCAAATCACCAAAGATGCACCAAAACTATGTTTACAAGAAAGCTTTTTGTTTGTTTTTGTATAGACTTTCAGAAGCCTTTGAAAGAAAATTGTGGTGGACTAAGAAGTCAAAATTTGGCTTTGGAGTGGATGTCTACTCCCTTTAGTGTAAAATCTGGATGAATGCAAACTTATTCAGAATAGTACTTCTTCATCACCTCACAGGATTCTAGTGCTTTAATCTTCTCACCCCCAACCATCCAGTCTTTTGCTAATGAACAAATACTAACCCTGATCCCAATCTGATATTTTCTCTTTTCATATCAATTAATCAATCTATCAATGGAATTCATTGAATGCTTAATGGGTGCAGAACAGAGTATTAAGAACTTGGAGAAGCACAATAAAATATTGTTGTTAGACATGATTCCTGCCCTCAGGGAGCTTTCAGACTTTAGGGGGAGAGAGACATTAAAATAAGTTACAAATAGGGGAAATAGTAGCAGAATCAAATGTACATAAGTGCTGTGGGGCTGGGTTGGGTATCAAAGTCCTTCAAGTGTCCACAGTCAAGTACTTAGGCAATGCAGAGGGGAGAGCAGTTAGGAGAAATGAAGGCTTGGTCAGGGAAGGCCTCTTGGTGGAGATGTGATTTTAGGAGTTTTGAAGACAGAAAGAGTGATGGATTGTTACATGTGAAGGGGGAGGGAGTTCAGGCCAGAGGGAGGATTCATTCATTCAATAGTAGATATTGAGCATTTACTATATGCAGAGCGCTGTACTAAGAGCTTGGAATGTACAATTCGACAACAGAAAGAGACAATCCCTGCCCAGTGAGGGGCTCACAGTCTAAACAGGGGAGACAGACAGCAAAGCAAAACAGAACAAAACAAAACAAGACAACATCATCAAGATAAATAGAATCAAGGAAATATATATATGTCTTATTAGCAAAATAAATAGGGTAATTAATAATATATACAAATGAACACAGTGCTGAGGGGAGGGGAAGGGGGAAGAGCAGAGGGTGAGGTGGGAGGGCAAGGGAGGAGGAACAGAGGGAAAGGGGTCTCAGTCTGGGAAGGTCTCCTGGAGGAGGTGAGCTCTCAGTAGGGCTCTGAAGAGGGGAAGAGAGTTAGTTTGGTGGATGTGAGGAGGAAGGGCATTCCAGGATAGCGGTAGGATGGGGGGCAGGGGTCGATGGCAGGATAGGCGTGAATGGGGGACCATGAGGAGGTAAGCGGCAGAAGAGTGGAGTGTATGGGGTGGGCAGTAGAAGGAGAGAGGTAGGTAAGGTAGGAGGGGGCAAGGTGATGGAGAGCTTTGAAGCCAAGAGTGAGGAGCTTTTGTTTCTTGCGAAGGTTGATAGGCAACCACTGGAGGTTTTTGAGGAGAGGAGTGACATGCCCAGAGCATTTCTGTAGGAAGATTATCTGGGCAGTGGAATGAAGAATAGACTGGAGTGGGGAGAGACAGGAGGAAGGAAAATCTGAGAGGAGGCTGACACAATAATCCAGTTGGGATATTATGAGAGCTTGTACCAGTACAATAGCAGTTTGGATGGAGAGGAAAGGGCAGATCTTGGCGATATTGTGAAGGTGGCAAGGATGTTGGCAAGGAGCCTGTATTGAATCAGAAATGATTGAGGTAACAGAGAGAAGGTTGGCGTTAGGGAAGTGAAGTGTGTGGATTGGGTTATAGTAGGAAATCAGTGAGGTATGGTGAGGGAAGGTGGGTAATTTCAAGATATTGCTGCGAAAGTTGATAAGAGTCTAAGTTGAGTGGAGGAGGGCAGAAGGAGGAAGGGACTGAATCAGAGCAAGGGAGATTTTAGAGAGACCACACCTAATAGTTTTGTTGAAGTATGTGTCAAGGTATCCTACTTAGCAATTTCCCCTGTTTGTAATTTATTTTAATGCCTGTCTTCTGTCGCAGGAGACAGTAAGCCCGTTGTGGGCAGGGAATGTGTCTGTTTATTGTTTTATTGTATTCTCCCAAGTGCTTAGTTCAGTGCTCTGCCCACAGTAAGTGCTCAATAAATATGACTGAATGAATGAGTTTACTCAGCTAGGATAGGCATGGCCTTTACCATAAGAAAAACATCTCAGAAGCTGCTGATCTTTCCAAATAAATGCTAAGTGAGTTTGCTGAAGGAAGGAATGTGAGAACTATAATTGGAAGATATGTTGCACGTTTGATTTTTTTCTTTCTTTTTGACAGCTCTGAAAGTCGAGCATTAACTAGAGATTGATCATTATTTACTCCTCTCATCATATCCCAATAAACTTGTACCAGGCCGGGCTCCCAAAGTTAGGGTTATTTGCTTTCCTTTTGGAACAAGACACTTTCAATTCTACCCACATCACACATTTAGAACAGATGTTCCTAAAAAGACAACCAGGTGCTAAACATATTTTATTCTGATGGGTAATTTTAGAAATTATTGCAATCAATGAGCTAATAATAATGGTGGTAATGATGATGCCAAGTTATTATTGCCTATTACCTTTAATCATTGACAGCAATTCCGTTGTAGGTAATTAGAGAAATCATCATAAGTAACGTATAGCAGATGGGAAATGTTTGACTTTCAACTCTAAATGCCAGAGTTATAGATAGAGATGCAATGGAGCTTTTGCCAGCTATATCCTTTACACTTATGGAGAATCCCTGATATTCCCTGTCCTTGTTTTTCAGTCTCCAACTAAGGTAGCACTAAAAAGAGTTGGAATGAAAAGAGAGGGCACTCACACTTGTGACTAGGCTTCAAGGTCATTGATAAATGCTTTTCACTCATGATAAGCAAGCAAGTGGGCATCATCTACCTCTACACTTTAAGCTCCTTGTGGGCAAGGAATATGTTTACAGATAGTCTTGTACTTTCTCAAATGCTTAGTAGAGAACTCTGCAAACTGTAAGCACTCAAGTTAATAATAATAATAATAATAATAATAATAATAATGATAATTTTGGTATTTGTTAAGTGCTTACTATGTGCTGAGCACTGTTCTAAGCACGGGTAGATACAGGGTAATCAGGTTGTCCCACGTGAGGCTCACAATCTTAATACCCATTTTACAGACGAGGTAACTGAGGAATCGAGAAGTTAAGTGACTTGCCCAAGGTCACACAGCTGACAAGTGGCAGAGCCGGGATTAGAATCCATGACCTCTGACTCCTAAGCCCGTGCTCTTTCCACTGAGCCACGCTGCTTCTCAGAACCATTCATCTGTTAGCAGATTTACCTTCCATCCGCTGCCATTGAAGCAGCATGGCCTGGCGTTAAAAGGTTAATGCATGGGCCCGGGAGTTAGAATGATCTTACAGCTGCAAAATTTGTCTGCTGTGTGACCTTGGTCAATCAATTCACTTTTTTCTGCCTTAGTTACTTCATCTGTAAAATGGAGATTAAGATCCTGAGCCCCAGGGACAACATCCAACCTAATTAGCAGGTGTATACCCTAGCACTTGGTATAATGCCTTGCACATAGTAAATGCTTATCAAATACCTAAAAAAAAAAAAAGATTGGTGATTACCAGTGGGAGTTTGGAAAAACAGAGCTTTGTTTAAACCTGCATGATGCCTTCCTGTTCAACCAGAACAGAGTTGCTTAACTTGTTCCTAGTGGGCTGAGAATGTGTCATTTTATTGTTATATTGTACTCTCCCAGGTGCTTACTACAATGCTCTGCCCACAGTAAGTGCTCAATAAATATGACTAATTAATAGATTGATTTCTGACCTCCAGTTATCTCCTCTGAAAAACAAAGATGACAATTAGTGCTTCATTACTTATCCTGCAGGGATTGAACCTTCCAAGTTTTGTTTTCTGCTGCCCTTCTTGAATGAAGAAGTGAATGAGGTAACTGAGGAATCGAGAAGTTAAGTGACTTGCCCAAGGTCACACAGCTGACAAGTGGTGGAGCTGGGATTAGAATCCATGACCTCTGACTCCTAAGCCCGTGCTCTTATGATCGGGATGATCATATCAGGGATCACTTCCCTGATGATCGGGAATCAACCCAACCCAGTGTCCAGGAATATTCTTTCCAAATATATCCCACCTGTTCTGAGAGTAAGTAATTAACAACTGCAGGCAGGGGTCATGTCTACCAACTCGATTGAATTGTACTTTCCCAAGCACTTAGTATAGAGATCTGCACATGGTAAGCACTCATCCACACAGGCATGGATGAGAATGAAATGGAATAGAATGCTCACCCCCACTGAGGTTAACTATTGTACTAATGATATCCAGAATGTCTTTTTGAAAGGCAAATTTTATGTGTAAGCAGTTTGTATCTCCAATATTACAAATAAAAGGTACATTAGGACAAGAGATATTTCTAAGGCATTTTCCTCCATTCATTTCCAGGGATGAAGCATTCCCGATTTGGGTCGAGTTTGGTACAATGTTGTCATGATGTCAGGACCTTTTTCCCAGGATTCTCATTACAGTCCATGGGACTTTTTGTTTGCTTGCACATATTGTTAGCAGGTTATGAATTTATTTAATCTTATTGACTGTGTCTTTACAGCCTATGTTCTTTCCTTAGATATAGGACAAATTTGAATGTAAAACAAAGATTTATTGACAGCTATACATTTTTTTGAGTCACTTCAAATGGTTTTTCAGCTTGTTCCTCTACAGTGAACATATGTTTTCAAGGAGCTTTTGTACTGACATGGCACATGTATTTTGAGTGAAGGATCAGTTAATCAAAGGCATTTATTGAGCGCCTTCTCAGCAGGAGTATATTCATCTGGAAGGAGAGGAGCATACTGATTTAGAAAACATATTGGAATTGCTCCTGAACAGGAACTACTTTTCCACCTCAGAGCACTTATTCGTAATAACATTCCTACATGGGCATGTAATTGAAGAGGACTTTAATCATCAAGACTGTAAACTCCTGAAAGGTAGGGAATTTCGTCTCCTGACTCGTATTGTATACTCCTAAGTACTTAGAACAGAGCTCTGGACACAGGAAGCACTCAATAAATATCATGAATTGATTGATCCTATTTACTTACATGCATATATAGACTGTCATATTCAGTAGAGGTATAGCCCACGTGGCAAATATACGACAATACCTATAACACAGGGGTACGGCTGATATTGTTTTAAAGTTTACTCCACAGTGCAATCACTCATTGATGCCACCTCTATTGTTTTATCCCTTATCATGCACAAAAGACCAACTTCCCTGATGATCGGCAATCAACCCAACCCAGTGTCCAGGAATATTCTTTCCAAATATATCCCACCTGTTCTGAGAGTAAGTAATTAACAACTGCAGGCAGGGGTCATGTCTACCAACTCGATTGAATTGTACTTTCCCAAGCACTTAATATAGAGGTCTGCACATGGTAAGCACTCAGTAAGTACCACTGATAGACTGGTGATCAGTGGAATTTGGAGGACCACTGGCCTACAGTTTGAGTCAGATTTTCAAGGCATCAAAGAGAACTCTGAACACATAAAGAAGTTGTTGAACTGGGGACAACAATTTACAAATGAGTACTTCATATGCCAATGATTTAATTGCAACTTATTCTAAGGAATTGTTACCCAAGGATTTCACTGAAATTTGACAACCTAATGCATCACTGGAAGATGCCAAAAAAGATGAAGTCATCATCTCTACATCACCAGCTAAATGTTGGTGACTCCTTAATCACCAACTCTGAGCTGGTGGTATAGAAATCATGGCTTCTTCATCTGTTCTGAAAACATGCATTGGTTTTCAGAAGAGATAGTCAATGATATCTAAGGAGGATATTTAAGGAGGCTTAAAGCTGAAATGCCAAATTTTTCACTAAAGTTGGAAATCATGAACCCGGTCAGCAGAACAAGGTTCTTTTACTTCTGTAGCCTCCCACAGACTCATTATTATATTACAACTTCTAATTTACTGAATGTTATGTTATACTTTGATTTACTTTAATAATGATTAAACATTAGTATTTGCATGTATCATTACAGTACATAGTAGGTAAAGAAATGCCATATTACTTTTCCAGAAGTTCTGGAATGGATCCTAATTCATAGTATGTAAGTCTAATGGAAAACATATCCAAAGTAAAGCCATTCAGGGTAGAGCAACATTTAGCATTTATTCAACAGTTACTTTTTTCTGAGCACTGCACTAAACACTTGGGAGACCAGAGTTGGTAAACTCAATGCCCACCTACAAGAAGCTTATAACTTAAAAGGCAGTTATGTATACAGACATGTACGTAGTGCTGTGATTTGGGGTGGAGGTGGGAGGGGTAGGGAGGTGCCTAAGTGCTTAGGGGCTCATAATCAACTCCATAGGTGATGCAACAGGGAAGGAAATAAGGAAAATAAGGTGGAATGATGAAAGATTAACCAAGGAAGGCTTCCTGGGGGAGAGGTTATTTTAGGAGGGCTTTGACAATGGAGAGGATAGTGGTTTTTTGGATGTGAAGGGAGTGGGAGGTCCAGGCAGTTGGGAGATCATGAGCAAGAGGTTGATGGTGAAAAGATGAAAGCAAAGTACAGTGAGTAGCTTGGTGTTAGAATGAGTGACATTTGTGGGCTGGCTTGTAGTGGGAAAGGAGCAAGTAGTTGGGAGAGAACTGATTAAGTATACTGAAGTCAGTGGTCATATCAAAGTATTTATTCAAGCCAGGACAAGAACCTAGATATGGAACTTTTTCATCTGAACCTCAAGGATGAAGGGGTGGGAAAAATTCTGTAACCTGGCACAATGTTTTCATCATTAAAATTTTCCTTCATTCCCTCACTGTTATCACTGCTCCTATCTCGTGTCAGCATGGCTCAGTGGAAAGAGTACGGGCTTAGGAGTCAGAGGTCACGGGTTCTAATCCTGGCTCTACCACCTGTCAGCTGTATGACTTTGGGCAAGTCACTTGAGTTCTTGGTGCCTCAGTTACCTTATCTGTAAATGGGGATTAAGACTATGAGCCTCAAGTGGGACAACCTGATTACCCTGTACCTACCCCATTACTTAGAACAGTGATTGGCACATAGTCAGAACTTAACAAATACCAACAATATTATTATTATTATCGTTATTATTATTATGTTTTTATGGGCCTCAAACCTTTGCATCTTCAGGAATGTGAGGGCCCGAATCCATAATGGATTCATCTTGCGATACACTAATGCATCTGTTATGCATTGGGAAATGCTGTCAGTTTAGCCTTAGGATCTATTCAGGCAGGCAAAGTCCTTACTCCCTGGAAGACCATAAAACATGGAGAGTTCAAAAGTGGGAGGAAAGTGTTAGTAAGGGAAGCTTGTTTCAAGAACAATGCAGAGGACTTGTAGACATACATGTATTAACCGAGGAGGATAGAAGTTTAAAGATAGCATATGCTCTCGAACTTTCGTGTTTATAAAACTACAATCATTTCAAGAAGGGAAGAAGGGGTTATTTACATTAAACTGTGGTTGAAGACAAAGACTGGCTACTATTCAAAGAGTGCTATCGATAACCATAGGTAGCCTGAAAATGCTTCTCTTAAGTATTTCAGATTGGTCCTATTTATTGCTAAAAAGTTATATTAGATTGGCTTTGAAATCTTGTATGTGGAAAACCTTATCCCTTATAACCACATCTGTTCTGTTAGAGCTTTCAGTGCAATATCTGAACAGTTTCTTCCCATAACGTTTAAAGCTTGCCAATTTGAAAATCAACACGAGAAAGAGAGAGAGATGGGGGGGGGGGGAGGGAGGGAGAAAGGCAGAAGAGCAAGGGGGAGCAAAGAGAAAAAAGAGAAAGAAAAGAAGGGCCCGGGATAATTGGGGTGAAAATTAGATCATAAACTCATAAACTTCTTAAGAGAGGAAAAAATGTCTTTGCTTCTGTTGTACTTATCAAAGTAGTACCTTAAGTGCAGGGATTGTTTCCTCTACCTGTATGGAATTTTTAAGAGATGGGATTTATTGAGTACTTGCATTGTGCAGAGAGCACTGAACTAAACACTTGGGGCAGTACAATACTTTAGAGTTGATAGACACTATCTTTGCCTACAAGGAGCATAGTAGAATATTCTGTACATAGTGGGTGTCTAATTCATGTGATATTTATTAAGATATTGGCAGGTAGTAGGAGCCTGAAAAATCTGTAGGTCAGTCAGAATGACTTTCCACACCAGTATTTCCAGGGTGGGTACAGGGATGGAGTCAGAGTACATGGCTCCAAAGACATTTTTCCAGCCTGCTCCATCCTGCTTCCACATGAAGCACCTGTTCTTCAAAACCTAACACCACTGGGAAATGTGTAAATATTGTCAGTGACATTAAAAGTTTTCTTGTACAGAAACTCCTTGCATGGCTTCCTACCTAGCGAGAGAAGTCTTTTTTGCAGCCCATTTTTTAGATACACTTCAGGGGCTACTTCAATCAGTAAATCAATCAATTGATCTTATTTACTAAGCACTTACTGCATGCAGAGCACTGTACGAGTGCTTGGAAGAATACACCATAACAGAGGTTGGCAGACATATTCCCTGTCCACAATAACCTTACGGTCTAGAGGGGGAGAACTTGCTGAATCAGCAGGGACCTAAAAATGGGAGTTGACACCAGAAAAGAGAATTAAAATCAATTTACAGGTATCTCTCACAGTTAATCACCTGTTTATAATAATCATTTTCCTCATCATCAGTGATATTTTTTGAGCACTTACTGTGTGTGCAGAGCACTGTACTAAGTACTTGGGGCTTGGGAGAGTACAATACCACAGAGGTGGTAGACATATTCCCTGCCCACAAGCTCATAGTCTAATATAAATAATTTATAATAAATGATTTATAGATATGTACATAGGCTCTATGGTGTTGTGGTTGAGGCGAATATCATGAAGCAACTCAACAGATATCTAAATCAAGTAAGCACATCACCCTCATCCTCTCTGAGTACATAGCACAACAAAATGGTTTCCCTAAGGAAGGAACTTCTGTCAAGTCTCATTTGATGACCTGTCAAGTCACACTAATAGTCATGGGACTGGATGAAAAGTACCAACATTAGAATTTCCACAAAACCATATAGAATCCAAACTCATGGCTTAGAAGGAAAAAGTCCTTTTGCTAATCTGTTAGATCAACAGTCCTAGTTTCCTCCAAAGACTGTTGTATTCAATTGCTCCATTTGGATTAGAGACACTTTTGTTTTCTCCTTTGTAGGAAAAGCATCTAACTGGAACCATTAAGCAGTTCCTGTTTATTTTTTGAAAATACAATCCAGAGCTAAGGTGGGGGGCACACTGCTTGGCAAGAGGCTATTTGTAGCCAGTGCCAAGGTAGGAATCCAGAATATGGACTACTGGGTTTTGGCAGAACGAGACAGCTGGAGAATTTTTGAGGAAAGACTGAACAGCCTCTATTAAAGGACTTCTCTGATCTGGCTGTCTCTCTGAAACAAGGTGCTACTGCTGATACCCAAGGTAATCAAGCAATCAATCAATTAATCGTATTTATTGAGCACTTATTCTGTGCAGAACTTTGTATTAAATACTTGGGAGAGTATTATTCAACAAGTTTGTTGTGGGTAGGGAATATGTCTGTTGTTGTATTGTACTGTCCCAATGCTTAATAATAAATAATAATAATGTTGATATTTGTTAAGCGCTTACTATGTGCAGAGCACTGTTCTAAGCGCTGGGGTAGACACAGGGGAATCAGGTTGTCCCACGTGGGGCTCACAGTCTTAATCCCCATTTTACAGATGGGGTAACTGAGGCCCAGAGAAGTTAAGTGACTTGCCCACAGTCACACAGCTGACAAGTGGCAGAGGCGGTATTCGAACCCATGACCTCTGACTCCAAAGCCCGGGCTCTTTCTACTGAGCCACGCTGCTGTGCATGGTAAGAGCTCAATTAGTACGACTGACTGACAGGATTGGCAGACACATTCTCTGCCAGCACATCCACCCAGGGTAGCAACTGAGAACAGTCTCAGCGTTCATAGATACTAGAAGAGAGCAACTCTTTCTTGGCAGGCTCCAATATTTCCCTCTGAACTTACATCAGTACATTATGATTTATTAATCTGTTTCCACTTGGTATGCCCTGGGCAGTTACACAGCTTGCTTTAATGAATAGCCTTCTTGGCCCTCTGGTCGATTACCTTTTCAAATAGTCCACCAGCTGTAGGATTCAAGAAAGATCTGTTTAAAGTTGAACAAATCTTAAAATACAGCTATATGCCATTTCTACAAAGTTAAACTTGACACATTACAGGAAGCCTAGGAAAGAAAGATTATCAGCAACAGTGACCCTAATTGATGACAGCAATTGACCCTAATTGATAATAGCAGAAGAGATAGGTTCAGTAATATTCCATTATCCAGGTAGCAAAGCAACTGACAGGGCATCAAATTTCATGAATGAAAGGGACAGTGGAGTCCATATATTGTTAGAGGACTGTCAGTCACTACATCGGTGTCCCTGAGCCATAGTCAGTTTAGTGAGGGGTCATTAAGGTCTTCTGTGCCATTTCTAGGTAAGGTACTGATTGAGCACTTAGTACCAAGCCCTGGGGGAGACACGACATCACCAAAATCTGCTCTTTCCTCTTCCATCCAAACTGCTACTATATTAATAAACTACTCAACCTATCCTGCCTGGATACTGCATCAGCCACCTGGCTGACCTCCCAGCCTCTTGTCTCTCCCAACTCCAGTCCATACTTCACTCTGCTGCCCAGATAATTTTTTTACAGAAACAATCAGGAGATGTCTCCCCACTCCTCAAAAACTCCAGTGGTTGTCCATTCACCTCCACATCAAACAAAAACGCCTCACCATTGGCTTATAGCACTCAATCACATTGCCTCCTCCTTCCTCACCTCGCTACTCTCCTACTACCACCCACTCCGCACACTTCACTCCTCTAATGCTAACCTTCTCACTATGCCTCAATCTCGTCTATCTCACTACCCATCCCTAGCTCACATCCTGCCACTGGCCTGGAGTACCCTCCCTCCTCAAATCTGACAGATGATAACTCTCTGCTTCTTCAAAGCATTACTGAAGGCACATCTCCTCCAAGAGGCCTTCCCTGACTAAGCCCCCCATTTCCTCTTCTTCCACTCCCTTGTGTGTCACCCTGACTTACTCCCTTAGTTCTTCCCACCTCTCAGCCCCACAGCACTTATTTATATATCTATAATTTATTTATTTGTATTGATATCTGTCTCCCCATCTCTAGACTATAAGCTCTTTGTGGGCAGAGAATGTGTTTATTGTTGTATTGTACCCTCCCAAGTACTTAGTATGTGATCTGCACACAGCAAGCACTCAATAAATATGATTGAATGAATGAATAATGCAATCAGAACACCGGCCCTATTCCACAACAGTACTCTAAGAGACAGGGAAAGCAAGTATTCTATCCCCATTTCACATATACGGATAACTACCCAGGATTTATCAAGTGGAAACAGATTAATTAATCATAATGAACTGATGTAAAGTTCAGAGGGAAATATTTGAGCCTGGGAAGAAAGAGCTGCTCTTTTCCAGCAACTTTGAATGCCAAGGCTGTTCCCAGTTGCTACCCAGGGTGGATCTGCTGGCAGAGAATGTGTCTGTCAGTTCTGTCAATCGGTCAGTCATTCAATCATACTTATTATTGTTATTATTAATAAAAATGGCATTTGTTAAATGCTTACTAGGTGTCAATCACTGTTCTAATTCATTCATTCAATTATTCATTCAATCAATCGTATTTATTGAGCACTTACTGTGTGCAGAACACTGTACTAAATGCTTGGAATGTACAATTCAGCAACAAATAGAAATAATCCCTGCCCAGCAACGGGCTCACAGTCTAAATGGGGGAGACAGACAACAAAATGAAACAAGTAGTCAGGCATCAATACCATCAAGATAAATAGAATCATAGATATATGCATATCATTAATAAACTAGAGTAATAAATAATGTATACAAATATGCACAACTGCTATGGGGAGGGGAAGGAGGAAGAGTAGAGGGAGGGAGTAAGGGGAATGGGGAGGGCTCAGTCTGGGAAGGCCACCTGGAGGAGGTGAGATCTCAATAGGACTTTGAGGAAGGGAAGGGAGTTAGTTTGGTGGATGTGAGGAGGGAGGGCATTCCAGGTCAGTGGTAGGACGTGGGCCAGGGGTCGACAGTAGGACAGGCGAGAAAAAGGCACCTTGAGAAGGGTAGCGGCAGAGGAGTGGAGTGTACAGGGTGGACTGCAGAAGGAGAGAAGGGAGGTGAGGTAGGAGGGGGAAAGGTGATGGCGGGGGCGGGGATACAAGGTAATCAGATTGTCCTATGTGGAGCTCACAGTCTTAATCCCCATTTTACAGATGAGGTAACTGACGCCTAGAGAAGTTAAGTGACTTGCCCAAAGTCACACAGCTGACAAGTGGCGGAGTAGGGATTAGAATCCATGACCTCTGACTCCCAAGCCTGGTGGCTCAGTGGAAAGACCACGGGCTTGGGAGTCAGAGGTCATGGGTTCGAATCCTGGCTCTGCCACTTGTTAGCTGTGTGACTGTGGGCAAGTCACTTCACTTCTCAGTGCCTCAGTTCCCTCATCTGGAAAATGGAGATTAACTGTGAGCCTCACGTGGGACAACCTGATTACCCTGTATCTACTTCAGCGCTTAGAACAGTGCTCTGCACATAGTAAGTGCTTAACAAATACCAACATTACTTCCACTGGGCCACACTGCTTCTCATTATTGAGCTCTTATTTATTGAGCTCTTACCATGCACAGCACTGTACTAAGCCTTGGGAGAGTGCAATACAACAGACACATTCCCTGCCCACCACAAGCTTGTTGTATCATACTCACCCAAGTATTTAACACAAAGTTCTGCACACAGATGATATCCCCTCTACATCGACTATAAACTTGTCTGTGGATTCTTTGATTTCTCTGACATTCATCCCAACAACACAGCACTTGTGTACCTTATTTTTTTGTTTGTTTGTTTATTTGTGGTAATTTTTAGAAGCTTACTAAGTTCTGGGGTAGATACAAGCTAAATAAAGTTAGGTATAGTCCTTGTTCCACATTTTAAAGGTGAGGAAACTGAGGAACAGAGAATTTAAGTGATGAGTGTTGGAGCTGGAATTAGAATCCGGGTCCTTCTGACTCTGAGACCCATGCTGATTCTCAAGAGTACATATATATCTATATACGATATTTTCTGCTAACCTTAATCTATTTTAATATCTCTTCTACCCTGTATACTGTAAGCTCCTTATGGGAAGGGATCATGTCTGCCCACTCTGTCGCATTTTACTTTCCCATGTACTTAGTAAAGTAAATGCCCAATATATTCCATTGATGGATTGATTACATGACTTGACCAGTGTCACACTGTAGACCAGTGGCAGAGCTGGAATTAGAACTCAAGCCTCTTGCCTTCTAGATATGTGCGAGCCCTTTCCACTAGAATATTCTGCCACCCTGGTAAATTTAACCAAGGAGTTTACAGGTGCCTCTGTGAGATACTGCTCACCATCCCTTTGACAAAATTACAGGGCTCTGAATTTTAAAGAAAGTATCCACGGCATCATAGCTAAGTGCAGCAAAGCAAATGATGTTCATGATATCTTTCAGTTTCTCGTGACTGTGACCAAAGAGATGCTTAATGATAACAATAATAATAATTATGGCATTTGTTAACATTTAGTATGTGCCAGACACTCTACTAAGCATTGGGGTAGATACAAACTGAACAGGTTAGACACAGTTCCTGACCCACATGGAGCTCACCATCTTAATTCCCACTTTCCAGATGAGACAAGTTAAGTGATTTGCGCAAGGTCCCAGAACGGACAAGTGGCGGAGCTGGGATTAGAACCCAGGTCCTTCTGACTCGTGGGCCCATGCTCTATCCACTTGGCCATGCTGCGTCTCATCTTATTGATGCATGACAAAAAAAAGAGTTGAATTCCTGGTAAAGGACAAATTAAGGAAGTGTGTGAGGAATGAGGACAACCCAAGTTTGAAGATGTTCAAAGTTACATATAGTATCTGAACTGTGAACTTATAACCATAACAATGCTCAATACCAGGCTTTACACATACTTACAAATTCCACAGTTAATATATTATTAGGTATCCTTGAAGAATGCATATGAACCCATATCCTCTAGACTGCATGCTTCTTCTGGGCAGAAATGTGTCTACCAACTCTGTTACATTGTACTCTCCTAAGTTCTTAGCACAGTGCTCTGCACACATAAAGTGCTAAATAAATGTTTGAATGATTGACTGTTACACACTGACACAGAACCTCTGAAGAGTAGAGCTAGTTAACCCCTCATTTATGCCAAGGAGGGAATTTTACAGGAATGAAAGCAACATTTCAATATTGTTTGAAACACTTTGCATCTCTAAGGATAAGATCCCCAGAAGAACAGTTTCTTGGCTAATGCAGAAAGATCTGGCCTGACCTTCAAGGCACACTTGTGGAAAGATACTTGAAAAATGACAAACTTCCCAGACCTGCTAAAATCTTGATCAAGGAAATACCATTCTAACTCCCCCAGCCCTCTCTTTCCCTTCCTTTGAAGCCCATATCATTCATTCATTCAATAACATTTATTGAGCGCTTATTGTGTGCAGAGCACTGTACTAAGTGCTTGATAAGTACACCACATCTACCACCCACTCCAGATACCAGTCAAGTCATCTATGGACTCCAGGCGCTACATCCAACTTTTTGAACCATTTTGAACTCTTCCTACATTTTTCTCTCTTTGTCTATCCCTATGATAATTCTGGGGGACTTCAATATCCACATAGATGGTCCTGATGACCACTCTGCTACTCACTTTCTATCACCCCTCAATTCCACTGACCTCCTGCTCCAGACTAGCTTTCCCACTCACCAACTTGGATGCACAATTTATCTCATCATCTCTAGTTACTGTTCATTCTCTTAACCTCACGAACTCTGAAATCCCTCTTAACTGACCACCTCCTCCTCACCTGCCTTCTCCCCCATAAACTTCCTCTCCACAAATCTTATCTGTTCCCTCACAGAGACTTCTGATCCTTTGACCTATCGAATTTTCTGTAGTCATCATGCCCCATTTAGCCTTAATACCCAAACTACCTTCCCTTGATGACCAAATCGATGCCCTCAACACCACCCTCTCTACTGAACTCAACACGCTCACTCTTCTATTCCTTAGTCCATCTTATATCACTAGAGAACAGCCCTGTATTACCTCTATAGTCCTTCCCCTTCACCCTGTGCCCAATCTACAAAATGCTTCTGGTGGAAATCCAGATATCAGGCCGACTTTTGTACCCCTCCAGTGTATCCTTATAAGCTTTAACTCTGCCTTCTCCTCTGGCTGGCAAAATTATTTCTCCATCCTTATTGAGACACAGTCCCATTACCCTGACCAGTTGTTCTAGCACTGAACTCCCTCCTCAAACCCTCTGTCCTCCCGTCTCCCCCATTCCCTGCCTCAATGACCTGGCTACCTACTTTATTGAGACAGTTGAAACTATCAGACGTGATCTCCCTAAAATCTCCCCTGCTCCTTTCCAGTCCTTCTCTCTTCCTGCCCCTTCTTCAACTCTTCCATTCTTTCCAGCAGCATCTCAAGAGGAGATCTCCCTTATTCTCTCAAAATCCACCCCTTCCCCTTGTGCATGTGACCCCATTCCTTTGCAATCTAATCAAAACACTTGCCCCCTCTCTTCTTCCCTCTCTTTCTGCCATCTCCAACTTTTCGTTCGCCAGTGACTTCTGCACTACTTTTGAACATGCTAATACCTTCTCTTCCCTTGACCTCACGGCTCCCTACATTTATCTCCCCATCTCCCTGCTTCCATTCCTCCCCAAATGTCTTGGGCAAGTGGTCTACACCCACTGTCTTAAGTTCTTCTCCTCCAATTCTCTCCTTGACCCCCTCCAATCAGGCTTGTGTCCCCTTCATTCCACAGAGAACGCCCACTCAAAGGTCATAAATGATCTCCTTCTTGTCAAATCCAAGACCTCTACTCCATCCTAGTCCTCCTCAACCTCTCAGCTGCCTCTGACACTGTCAATCACCTCCTTCTGAAAACACTAAACAATCTTGGCTTCACTCACATTATCTTCTCCCAGTTCCCCTCCTCTCTCTCTGTCTGCTCGTTCTCAATCTCTTTCAAGGCCTCCTCCTGTGCCTCTAGCCCCATCAAGGCTATTTTTCTGGGACCTCTTGTATTCTTCATGTACACCCACTCCCTTGGAGAACTCATTCGCTCCCATGGCTTCAACTACCAGCCCTTAATGGACAATTCCCAAATCTACATCTCTGCCCCTGATCTCCCTCTCTACAATCTCACATTTCCTTCTGCCTTCAGGAAATCTCTACTTGGATGTCCTTTCATTACTTCAAACTTAGCATGTCCAAAATAGAACTCTTATCTTCCCACCCTAACCCTATCCTCCCTTGATTTTCCCATCACTTTAGAAAGTACCACCATCCTTCCTGTCACCCAACCTGTAACCTTGGCATTATCTTTGACTCCTCATTCAACCCACATATTCAATCTATCACTAAATCTCATGGGCTCAACCTGCACCTCATCACTAAAATCCACTCTTTCCTCTCCAAACTGTTACCATATTAATTCAAGCACTTTTCTTATCCTGTCTTGATTACTGTATCAGCTTCCTTGCTGACCTCCCTGCTTCCTATTACTGTCCACTCTAGTATATACTTCACTTTGAGGCCAGGATCATTTTTCTATAACCAATGTTCAGTCCATATTTCCCCACTCAAGAACCTCAAGTGATTGCCCATCCACCTCCTATGTGTTAACCTTACCATTGGCTTTAAAGCACTCAATCACCTTGCCCCCTCCTACCTCACATCACTACTCTCCTGATACAATCCAGCCCACACCCTTTACTCCTCTAATGCCATCTTACTACTGTACCTCAATCTCATCCATCTTACTGTTTTTCCTTCTGTTTTTCCCCCTTTTCCCTCTGCTCCCTCTGCTCCCCTTCTACCCCCCCTTCACCTTCCCCTCAGCTAAACCCTCTTTTCCCCCCTTTCCCTCTGCTCCTCCCCCTCTCCCTTCCCCTCCCCTCAGCACTGTGCTCGTTCACTCAATTGTATATATTTTCATTACACTATTTATTTTGTTAATGAGATGTACATCACCTTGATTCTATTTATTGCTATTGTTTTAATGAAATGTTCATCCCCTTGATTCTATTTATTGCTATTGTTTTTGTCTGTCTCCCCCCATTATACTGTAAACCCGTCAATGGGCAGGGACTATCTCTGTTGCCGATTTGTACATTCCAAGCACTTAGTACAGTGCTCTGCACATAGTAAGTGCTCAATAAATACTATTGAATAATCCATCTCACTGCTGACCTCTGGCCCATGTCCTGCCTCTGCTCTGGAATGCCTTCTTCTTCATAGCCAATAGATGATCAGTCTCCCCACAATCAAAGCCTTACTAAAATCACATCTCCTCCTAAAGACCTTCCCTGACTAAGCCCTCATTTCTTTTTCTCCCTATCTTCTCTACATTAGCTTCACAGACTCCCTTTATTCCCTTTATCCCAGCCCCACAGCACTTATGGACATATCCATAATTTATTAATTTATATTAATGTCTGTCTTCCCCTCTAGACTGTAAGCTTATTGTGGGTAGGGAAGGTGTTTGTGATATTACTGTTTTGTACTCTTTGAAGCTCTTAGTACAGTACTCTGCACATAGTAAGTGCTTAATAAATACAGTTGATTGATTGATGGATTGCCATTTATTCATTGTTTAGTCTATGCAGTGCTTTGTCATGATCACTTGGAAGAGACAGTAAAAATAAATTCCACAGTCCCTACCTTCAAGAAGCTTACTAATAGCAGAAGAGACAGAGGAGAAGTGAACATGGATCAATCAATTTTATTTATTTAGCAAGTGCTGTAAGAGCACTGTACTAAGCATTTAGCACTGTAGTAAGCTTTGATGAATTGGAAAAAAAACCCACACATTTTCTTCAGTAAATTAAGCCTTTATGTTTGACTTATTTCCACAGCTCTATATTTAAAAGTTTTGGTGACTTCACTTTTAAAAAAATCAATCATATTTATCAAACACTTACTATGTACAGAGCACTAAAGTCCATTGTTCAAGAAAGGCCATGTCTCTCATTCAGTAAGGATAGGGGCATGGGGAGTAGGCAACAATTCATTCTAAAAGGGCATTACTGTATTTCAACTAGAAACACTTAGTGGTCCTATCCAAAGTTTGTTAGGTAAACTTCAATTTGCAAAGTTTGCAAGCAACAGCCTTGGCCAGGTGAAAGGAACTACTGTTGTATAGATTGGGCCAGTTTTGTTTCAGAATAATCCCACAGGGAAGCAGAAGGGTGTAGCATAGGCCTAGGAGTCAGAAAGTTATGGGTTTTAATCCCAGTTCTGCCACTTGTCTGTTGTGTCGCCTTGGGCAAGTCACTTCACTTCTCTGTGCCTCAGTTGCCTCATCTGTAAAATGGAGATTAAGAATGTGAGAACTTTGGGGGACAGAGACTGTGTCCAACTAGATTTGCATGTATCTGTGTACCCCAGCACTTTGTACAGTGCCTGGCACATTGTAAGCACTTAACAAATACCATAATAAGTTAATTAATTTAATTAATAATCCCAACTATTTCCAACAGGAGTGAAAGGCTAGGAGCTAATAAGACACAATATCTGGGAAAGGATTCTCAGAGAAGAGGATCCAGCTAAGGAAATTGAAAACAAGTAGATATGCACAGAGGTTAGCCTTACAGAAATTTAATGAATCATCTTGGACCTAGAAATAGCATCTGAAAAATCCATCGCAGAGCAGAGATCATAGAAACAATCTTTGGTGAATGCAACTGCCTTTGTAAAATAACATGCTGTGAGAAGCAGGACATTCTCCAAAATGTCTTTCCTAAGCCCCTCTTCCTATTTATTTATATTAATGCCTCTCTCCCCTCTAGACTGTGATCTTGTTGTAGTCAGAGGATGTTTGTTATACTGTTGTATTTTACTCTCCCAAGTGCTTAGTACAGTGCTCTGCACACAGTAAGCACTCAATAAATATGATTGACGGACTATAAAGAGTGGCAGGGAGACTGTGTCATCTGAGGAAAGCCTTGAAACCAGTGTGTATTCAACAGAGATATGTGATATGGGAACACATATACAAGGGCTGAAGCCCAGTGTTGGTCCTCGAAGAAAAAGCAGAAGTAGCAGAACTTCAGAACACCAGTTCCCTTTGCTTAATTTCCTTCTAATTCTTTCCTGGGTGAAATTCTTCAATGAATTTCATTCATTCAATTGTATTTATTGAGCGTTTACTGTGTGCAGAGTACTGTACTAAGCACTTGGGAAGTACAATTCAGCAACATATAGGATATTCCCTGCCCACAATGGGCTCATAGGGTTCATCAGTTTGAGAAGTGGAAGACATTGTTGGTATCGTTTTTAGTATTTACTGAGTGTCTTCTATATGTAGATTATTCAACTGGGTGTCTTCTATGGGTGGGGTACTGAAATGAACCCATGGGAGGAAGGATTCTGTGACAAAGAGTCTTAGCTCTAGTCCAGCTCCAATCCACAACCAGTGAATGACTAGGCCATCCAGGTCAGTGATAGTAAGTGATCAAAAAATGCTATTAATAGAATGATTATTGATCAATTGATTGATTTTAAAATTCTTCAGGGGAGGAAGTACCACACCTTCCTCCTTTATTCTCCTCTAAAATGTTCTCCTCAGTGTTCGGAGCCTAAATGAACATCTCTAGATCAGTTCATTCATTCATTCAATGATATTTACTGTGCACTTATTGGGTGCAGAGCACTCTACGAAGCACTTGGGAGAGTACAATACAGCAGTTATGCTCACTCTTTCCGGAGCTGAGTTGTCTCTAAGGTCTTGAGAAACCTCGATTGCTACTTGTCGTCAGGGAAGGGTTTCTTTGATGGAGTTCTTTTTGCTTGAAGTAGTGTAGCCTAATGGATGGTGTATGAGGCTGGGAGTCAGGAGACATGTGTTTTAATCCTGGTGCTGCCATTTGCCTGCTCTGGGAACCCTGTGCATTAGTTTCCTTATCTATAAATGAGGACTAAAAACTTGTTCTCCTTCCTCCTTGACTGTGAGTCCATATGGGATAGAGACTATGTCCAAGCTGATTATGTTGTACTTATCCCAGTGTTTAGTAAAATTCTTGGAAAATGATAGGTTCTCAACAAATATTACCATTAATATTTTGTGGCCTAGGGGATTTCTCACTGAGACTATGGAATGGAGAAAAACCCTGACAAATCCCAAACCCCACCCAGTAGCTCTGGGATGCACACTTGTTCCGGATCTTTCTTGAGACATAAGAAATTAAAGACTTTTTTCAACTTTTTTTTCGTTCAAGGTACAGGCCAATGTCTTCCCAAGAAACCCTAAATTTCAAGGTACTCTGAAGCGATTTCCTGGGATCGTTTGAAGAAATGCTCAGAATGACCTTTCTGCTGTTTTTCCAGAAGTCCATCGATTTTCAAAGATACATCAATGGTACTGAGTATCTTCTAAATGATAGGGTGATTGCAACAGTGGCAAGTCAGTCATTACCCTCAGAGTTTTTAATTACATGTGGGAGTCAGGTAAAATTATGTATGAATAACAAAAAAATAGAGGAAGGACACAGATAAAGCTAGAAACAGAATGAACATCTCAGGATGAAACAGCTAAAAAAAATCAAACCTAAATAAAAATATACAAATAACATCATAAAAGCATACCTATGTACACAAGATAAACCATAGCATCATTTTCTTTATTTTTTAAAAAACAAGATATTCCTAAAATGATGAAGAGATAACAGACCAAAAGGGAGATCATTTTTCACTCTGATTCTTTCAGTTGTCCTGATCCCTGCTGAGGACACTTTATTTCCTGAAATTCACATTTTGTAGTGTATAGCTGGGCACTGTGGTAGTTTTGTGAGTGTGCAGCCGCTCACAGAATGGAATGAAAAAACTGCCCAGTCTGAAGTAGTGGGTGTAATGTTGGCTTAGGTGGGCGATAATTATAATACTTGGCAGAACAGTCAATTGTTTTAGCCCGAAGCTACTGAGGGAGACTGTCAGAGCTGGGATTAGAATTTAAATGTTTCTGGTTTCACATCCTCTGCTCCCACTGCTAAAATAAGCCTCATTCAAAATCCAGGGAACAAAATGGAGCCACCTGGGCCATTTCCATTTGACCTGTTGACCTCACCCAGAGAGTGACAAACCCTTTCCACCTGAGTATCTCCCCCTTAAGTATGAAACTCCTTGGAAATGTGACACCCCATTGGCTCTCAGAGTAAGAAAAACCTGTAGCATGGACATATAATTCCTGGAGGGATCGTGGGGGGAAAAGAGAGAGAGAGAGAGCGAGAGAGAGAGACTGAGTCCGTAATTATATTAATATATGTAAAGAAGGAGGCAGGGGGAAGTATTTAAGTTCTCCCACTTCAAACCACTGTGCCAAAAGGCTGTGGTTTACTGCCTGGCCTGGAATAGGAATCATAATTCAAGTTTCCACATCTCAGTGTGCCAGGTAAGAGAATTGGGTTGCCAGATTGTGCCCCCAAATAGTTACAAATGGAGAGATTTCAAGCAGATTTTTTTTTGGTAGAGTGCTGCCATGGTCTGTGTGTGTACTGTGTATACAATAACATTTTGCTCTGCAGGGGTTTCACTACTGGAAGCAAATTGAATGGAAGCTTTTTTGAGCTTCTGCTGGTGTTTACATACCAGAAATATAAAGTAGCAGAATTTACCAAGAACAGCAACAATACTGGTTAGGTTTAGAGTCTCACTAAAGCCTCTATTAGTCAATGAATCCATTGTATTGATTCAGCATTCTACCCATCTCCTACCATCTGCATAGTTCTGTGTTAAGTGCTTGGGAAAGTATGATGGAGGACCAGCTAAACTGTAAGGTCCTTGTGGGTAGGAAATGAGTCTACTAACCAGCATGGACCATCAAACCATTGACCATCTCCCAGGACCAAGACTTGCCCTTGGCCATTGAGATCTCTCCACTGAGGTGCCCAGATGGACCACATCATCTACTATGGGAACAACTGCCTACCATATGCCTGTCCGTTTGCCAGGACTCAGCTATTTCGTGCCCAGATTTTTATAATTAAAGAGCTGCCTACCTTCATATCAACCCACTCTCCCCTTTACTCATAAACTCTCACGTCTTTCCTCTCAAGAACCCATGAACCAGCACACAATCCAACAATTTACTCAGGAAACCACAGGATTAAGCTGTTATTGCTGTTGATAACCTCACCTATGACCCTTAAACTTCCCTAACATCACCATGACTCCTCAATCCCCACCATCCAGTCAGCTCATCCCTGTCCCCAACTTCCCAGCAACCCCCCCTTTCTCTCCATCCAACACCCCCATACCTTGCATTGGCCCCAGCTTGCTCCCCGTCATCCTGTTATCCTTCTGGTATTCTGTCCTAGTGACTCCCCTCATCTTCCTCCCCTTGCATCCACCTTCACCAACTGATTCCCACCCAAACCCTCCCCATCCCTCATGCCATCACCTTCCCGAAGACCCCTCCCAAATCCTCAGCCAAATGCAGCCTGTGGACCACCCCCACTCCATTAGGGGAAAGTTTACTTTTATCTTTGACCTGATCCTGACCCAATCACTGCTCCTCCTCACTATCACTGAAACTTGGCTCTCCCCAGATGACACGATATCACCTCCTGCTCTCTCTAGAGTGGGGGTCATCTTCTTCCACTCCCCAAGTTTCACTGAGAAAGAGGGAGCAGTTGAGTTCTTTCTTGTTCCACAATGCCACTTTTGCACTATTCCACTTTCTCCATCCCTCTCTTTCCCTTTTCTTGAAGTCCATATCATCAGCCTCTACCATCCAATCCAGATACTAGTTACAGTCATCTACCACTCCCAAGATTACTTCAAATTTTTGAACCATTTTGATACCTTTCTCTCATTGCTTGGGGACTTCAATATCTACATAGATGTACCTGACAACTCTTCTGGTTCTCATGCATTCCTTCATTCATTCAATCGTATTTATTTAGGGCTTACTGTGTGCAGAGCACTGTATTAAGCTCTTGGAATGTACAGTTTGGCAACAGATAGAGACAGTCTCTGCCCAACAGTGGGCTCACAGTCTAAAAGGGGGAAGAAGTTTAGTGTTGAGGAGAAGAGGATGGTTGACAGTGTCAAAGGCAGCTGAGAGGTCGAGGAGGATTAGGAGAGAGTAGGAGCCATTGGATTTGGCAAGAAGGAGGTAGATATGTTGATAAGGAAGATGAGGGAGATGAGGAATATATGTGGATAAGGAAGGGTTTGTAGTCATGGATGGCCTTCTCTTGTCCCTAACCCATCTATTATATTATTAATAATTCCCATAGACCTGTAGAAGGTACAAATCTCAAAATACAAAGGTTTGTATAGGTAAGATACAACTTTTCGATTGCAATTTTTTGGTGATGTTCTCATATCTCTCTGGCCACTCATTCTCAATCACATTCTTGGGATATTCTGCCTCCCACCCCCTAATTGTCAGTGTCCCACAAGATTCAGTTCTTTTCCCTTTCTATTCTCCGTCTACACCCACTCCCTTGCAGAATTCATTTACTCCCATGGCTTCAACTACCACCTCTTTGTGGATGATACCCAAATCTACATCTCCAGCCCTGATCACCCTCCTTCTCTGCAGTCTTGTATTTCCTCGTCCTTCAAGACATCTCTACTTGGATGTTCTCTCATCACTTCAAACTTAACATGTCCAAAACAGAACTACTAATCTTCCCATCCAAATCCTGTCCTCCCACTGGCTTTCCCATCACTGTAGACAGCACCATCAACCTTCCTGTCTCACAAGCCCATAACCTTGGATTATCCTTGATTAATCTCTCTCATTCAACCCATATATTCGATCTATCACTAAAATCTGTCAGTTCAACTTTTACAACACTGCTAAAATCCATCCTTCCTTCTGTATCCAAACTGCTACCATGTTAATCCAAGCTCTTATTTTATCTTACCTTGATTATTTTATCAGCTTTCTTGTGACCTCCCTTCATATTATCTCTCCCCTCTCCAGTCCATACTTCACTCTGCTGCCCAGATCATTTTTCTACAAAAACATTCAATCCATGTTTCCCTGTTCCTCAAGAACATCTAGTGGTTACCATTCCACCGCCTTATCTAACAGAAACTCTTTACCATTGGCTTTAAAGCAGGAAATCACCTTGCCCCTGTCTATAATAATAATAATATGATATAATAATAATTTTGGTATTTGCTACGTGCTTACTATGTGCCAGGCACTGTACTAAGTGCTGGGGTGTATACAAACAAATTGGGTTGGACACAGTCTCTGTCCCGCATGGGGCTCACAGTTTTAATCCCCATTTTACAGATGAGGTAACTGAGGTAAAGGGAAGTGAAGTGACTTGCCGTAGGTCACAAAGCAGACAAGTGGTGGAGCTGGGATTAGAACCCATGACCTACTGACTCCCAGGCCTGTGCTCTATGCACTATGCCATGCCCACCTCACCTTCCTCCTCTCCTACTACAACCCAGTCTGCACACTTCACTCCTCTAATACCAACCTACTCACTGTACCTCCATCTCATCTATCTTGCCACCTACCTTTTGCCACAAACTATCTCTGGCCTGGAATGCCCTCCCTTTTCTTATCTGATGGACAATTATTCTCCCCCATCTTCAAAGCCTTATTGAAGGCACGTCTCCTCCAAGAGGTCTTCCCTAAACCTTTGTTTGCTCTTTTACAATTTCCTTTTGTGTCACCTTGACTTGATCCCTTTATTCACTACCCAAACCTCCAGCCCCACAGCACTTATGTACATATCTGTAATTTATTTATATTAATGTTTTCCTCCCCCTCTTAACTGTAAGCACGTTTTTGGTAGGGAATATGGTTAGTTATACAGTTGTTTGTTTTAACTAAACTGCTTAGTAGAGTGCCCGGCACACATTAAATGCTCAATAAATACAATTAATTGATTGATACCAGCCCTGTGTACTCTACTCTCTCAAGTGCTTAATAGTGTACAGTGTGAACAATAAGCACTTAATCAATACCATTAATTGACTGAGGTAAAAGACCTGACCCCTGAAATCAAGTAGTATGCACTTTAAAAGGGAGAGATGAGTAGACACAAATTATTTGCAATTAGGGGAAAATGAAAAGGAAACAACTAGCTTCAAAATTGAAGGGAAAGATGGATGAGTGAATAAATAGAAAACATAGATCAAAAAGTGCTATGTGTGGCTGTAAAAATACATAAAATCTCAAGTGGCTGTTAGGATGAGAAAAAGAAAATTAAATAGAGAATGCCTCCTGGGAGTGTTGGGTTTTCAGAAGGGTTCTGATGCTATGTCAGATGAAAAAGAAGCCACAAATTGCTGCTACATGCACATTATATTTGTCCATGGTAATGTGGATCTCCCTCACTTGACTGTGAGCTCATTGTTGCAGGGAAAATGTCTACCAACTCTGTTATACTGTACTCTCCAAAGTGTTTAGAACAGTGCTCTGCACAGAATAAGCACTCAATAAATGCAATTGATGATGATGATGATGATGATATTGATATCTTTTGAACTACCTAGCACATGTAGGCTGGATCTGAAATAATTCATTTGTATTAGTGATATCTCTGTCCTCTCCAGTCCTGCTTTTTCTAAAGGTACATTCATTTGATGGGCAAGATCTATTTTTATAAACTTAATTAGTTTAAAAGAGTTGGTAGACATGTTCCCTGGTCACAAAAAACTTACAGTCTAGAAGGGGATATAAGTAAATTAATTACAATTACGTATGCAAGTGCTAAGTGCTGTTGGTCTGAGAGAGGGTGTGAGTAAAGGTTGCAAGTCCTAGGGCTAGTGTGATGCAAAAGGGAGTGGGAGAAGAGGAAATGAGGACTTAGTTGGGGAAGTCATTTTGAAGATGTGCTTTTAATAAGACTCTCTGTTATTTAATTATAATTATAATGATAATAATTACGATATTTGTCAAGTGCTTACTATGTGCCAAACAGTGTTCTAAGTGCTGGGGTAGATGCAAGCAGGTTGTACTATGTGGGGTTCACAGTCTCATGTCTCATTTTACAGATGAGGTAATTGAGGCACAGAAAAGCTCAAAATTACTCAAAATTATGTGCCCAAAATTTACATAGCTGACAAGTGGCAGAACCAGGATTAGAACGCACAACCTCTAACTCCCAATCCAAATGCTCTGACTCTCAAGTGCTCTTTCCACTAAACCAGGCTGTTTCTCTAAATGGGTCTTATTTATCACCCATACATAACTGGTCTCTAGGTTTTGTGGGTTCCTCATCTAATATTTCAAAGATCTGTATTGTCTTTTTTTCCCACCCAGTTAATTTAATTCCTTACTTCTGATTTTCCCCCTCTCAGGATGGCAGCTGGAGAGTTTCCAGTACTCTAACAGTCTTGGCTATGGGAAGGAGAGTCAAGCAGAGGCATACCCATTCCATTCCTAGCTTGAGCAGTGGCTAGCAAGTGGAAGGCAATCAGTGGAAGGCAAGTCAAAACTCCCCTGTGCTGGGCAGCAGCAGCAAGGGAGAAAGTCAAGGGTGGAAACTCAGGTTGACTGTGCAGAAGAAGGCAGTGGTAAACCACTGCCATATTTTGACCAAAAAACTCTAAGGATACTTCCAGAACGATTGCAGATTGAGGTGCATAGGAGAGATGTGTCCATGGAGGTGCTATGAGTCTTAATTGACTCAACGGAATAAGACAAGACTCCTGATTTTATCATTTTATATCTCCATTCTCACTTTTACTTATTGCGATGGTGGCACCTGATGCCCTTCTTTCTCCTTCATTGGATTAAAAGTCCCTGGAAAGCAGGGTGAAGTTTGTTGAATCATATTGTATGTTCCCAAGGACCTAGTGCAGTACTCTTCACTTGGTACATGCTAAATAAAAGCTGAGGATGATGATGATCCCATAGAATATACTCCATTTCCTATCTATTAACTCAGAATGATGGATTGTCAAAAGAAGGCTTCAAGCTTATCCCACCTGACAAAGATAGGACAAGTAGAGAAATGTTCTCTATGGGAAATGGAGGTAAATTTTTATAAATTATAGTAACCAAAACTCTTTAGCCTGCAGAGAACTCTCAAATAGTTTTGTTTCCCCTCAGGAATCGATTAATCAATGGGCTTTGCTGAGTGCACCCCATGTGCAGAGCACTGTACTAAATGCTTGAAAGAGTGTGGTACGACAGAGTTAAAAGACACATTGCCCACAACTATTTTAAGGTTTAGAGAAAGCTTAAATTAATTGGTTGAGAAGCAGTGTGGCCGAGTGAAAGAGCACAGGTCTATGAGTCAAAGGACCTGGGTTTTTAAATTATGGCTTCACCACTTGTTTCCTGAGTGCCTTTGGGGCAAGTCATTTAACTTCTCTGTGTCTCAGTGTCCTCATCTGTAAAATTGGGATTAAATCCTACTTCCTCCTACCTAGACTGGGATCCCCATGCAGAACAGGGACTCTGTCCAAATTTATAATCTTGTATCTTCCCCAGCCTTAGAACAGGGCTTGGCACGTAATAAGCACTTAGCAAATACTGCAGTTAATTTAATTAATTGATTGGCCATTTCATTCTCCACTAACTGATGTGGCTTGAAAGGCCAATAATGAGGAGATTCTGGAGAGACTATTCACATATTAGGGTTGCCAACTCAAAGCCTGAGATCAAAAAAGAAATTTGGAAGCAGTTCCTCCCCATCGACAAGCCCCCCTCAAAGAAGTAAAGTTATAGAAATCCAGCCGCTTTCATAGACAAGTGGTGAAGACAAGGGTACTGGCTTTAAGGTTTGTTTAGTCTTATGCAAACCCTAAAGTGCAGTCACCATATTTATTTGCAGAAGACAACAATAGCTATAAATATCCATTCACCATATAGAGATGTCTTGTTTTTAGTACAACTAGAAATGCCCATAGCATTGAACAGTAGGTGGCCTGGGCTATTGAAGTGGGCAGGACCCTGCTCCAAAGTGCTAATTTAGGCTAAATTCTGATTTGATAGAATTCAAAACAAAGTAGAACAAAGAGTCAGTGATGCATAGCATTTAGAGCTAGGAGCCAACACAAAAATGGAAGGTTTTTGAAGAACTTTAGTGAACACTGTTCCAGGGTCTGCTCCAAGCAAAATTGATGTCATGAAAAATGTACAAACTTAGGGGTGGATTGAGACAAAGGGAGCAGTCAAGGGAGAGGGACGAGATGAGCAGAGTGAGTGGGAGGAGAATGTAGGATATGAGAGCAAAGATGTGGCTAAATAACAGTGAGCTTTGAAAGCAAAAAGTAATTTGAACTTAATACTAAGGAAGAGAGTTACTAAGCTGACAGGGGGCTAGATAAAAGGTCAGAGAAGCTGGAAAAGAAAAGAGAATAAATTGGAAGGAACTTCTCTTTCCTTATTGAATCCATTGTCTGTCTCATCTACTTCAGACTTTTAACTTCCCACAGAACTCTCTGCCTCAACCATCTCTTGCCCCTACTGACCTTGCTGCCTAGTTCACTGGTAAAATTGAAACCATCAGGTGCAATCTCCCTTTAATCTCCCCTCTACCTCCTGACTCACTCCCTCCTCCTGCCCCTTCTACAACTCTCCCTTCCTTCAGAGCAGTACCTCAAGAAGAGATCTCCTGCTTCGTCTCAAAATCTACCCCTTCCACCTGTGCCTCTGACCCCATCCCCTCACAAGTTATTAAAACACTTTCCCCCCTCTGACTGCCATATTTAACCATTCACTCTCCAATGACTCCTTCTCCACTACTTTCAAATATGCCCATGTATCCACTAGCTTAAAATAACCATCCCTTCTCATCCTAACAAATCACTGCTTCATTTCCCACTTACCACTACTTTCCAAACTCCTCACCGCATCCAAGCTGGCTTCTGCTCCATTCACTTCAAAGAAATAATCCTCTTTAAGGTAATCCATGACCTTCTTGCCAAATCTCCTCATGGGGATCACAATTTATGAATATAGGTGAGGGAGAGGACTGAAGACAGGCACCATGGGAGAAAAGTAAGAATAAAATATTGAACATCATAAAGAAACAAATACACAAAACAATAAACACTAAGGACCTGTGGCTAAAGGAGCAGAATTTCAGGTTCTTCAGTATTCAGGGTCCACAGGACATGAGTGGCCACAGAAACAGCTACTGTGGGCACTAGCCTTCACTAAGTTATTTGAGCCAAATCAGGCTGTGTAATGATTACAAGTACATAATATACTACAGGTATATCTAGTTTTCTATAGCTCATTCTTAAAATCATATTTTAAAGTTGACCAAAGCCCATATACTTGAATATAGTTTGAGTAATTTGGTTGCCCATCCACCTCTGCATCAAACAGAAACTCCTTACCATTGACTTTAAAGCACTCAATCACCTTGCCCCCTCCTACCTTCACTCACTCATCTACTAATAAAGGCCAGGCCACACTCTTCATTCCCCTAGCATCAGTTTACAAAGTGCCCCAATCTCGTTTATCTCGGCACTGACCCCTTTCCCACATCCTCCCCCTACCCTGGAACTCGCTCACCCTATGCCTATGCCAGATCACACTCTCCCAACATTCAGAACATTACTTAGGTCCCATCAGCGTGGCTCAGTGGAAAGAGCATGGGCTTTGGAGTCAGAGGTCATGAGTTCGAATCCCAGCTCTGCCATTTGTCAGCCGTGTGACTGTGGGCAAGTCACTTAACTTCTCTGTGCCTCAGTTCCCTCATCTGTAAAATGGGGATTAAGACTGTGAGTCCCACGTGGGACAACCTGATTCCCCTGTGTCTACCCCAGCGCTTAGAACAGTGCTCTGCACATAGTAAGCGCTTGATAAATACCAACATTATTATTATCTCATCCAAGAGGCCTTCCCCAATTAAACTCTCTTTTCCATGGCTTTCTCTCCCTTCTGCATCGTCTATCTGTGACCTTTGGATATCTGACTTTTGCTCCACCCCCAACCCTCCTAGCACTTACGTGCATAACTCTAAATTACATATTTTAAATTCCTTATTCATTCATATTAATTTCTGTATCCTGTGGACTGTAAGCTTGTCATGGGCAGAGAGTATATTGTTTGCTGTATTGTACTCTCCCAAGTGCTTAGTAAAGTGTTCTGCACATAGTAACTGCTCAATAAATACAATTGATTTATTGAGAACAGTTTTAAAGTGTCATCTTGCCCAAGGTGAAGATGGCACTTCTAACTTCAGGACACCTTTTGTTGGGAGTAGTTAGGATCTATCACAGAAAAGCCAAATGTCTCCTTGAGGACTGTAATGAGACATTCATTAAGACAAAGTTGGCTTTTTGTCCAGGTGTGATTGTTTTGCCTGAGGAAAATAGAGAAGCAGCTTCTTTGGTCAAACAATCAGAAGCATTTATTAAGCACTTACTGTGTGCAAAACACTGAATTGAGTGCTTGGGATAGTACAATATAACATCAAACACATTCCCTACCCACAACAGAGCTCGGAGTCTAGAGGAGGAGACAAAAGTATGTATTTGTGGCTTACTATGTGTATAGCACTGTTCTAATCTCTAGGGAAAGTACAGTTGAGGAAGAGACATTTTCCCTCTCTTTAGGGAGCTGCATTAGGGAGCTGAGAAGTAGCGTGGCTTAGTGGAAAGAGTACGGGTTTGGGAGTCAGAGGTCATGGGTTCTAATCCTGGCTCTGCCACCTGTCAGCTGTGTGACTTTGGGCAAGTCACTTTACTTATCTGTGCCTCAGTTACCTCATCTGTAAAATGGGGATTAAGACCGTGAACCCCACGTGGGACAACCTGATCATCTGGTATCCCCGCCATCCCCCCGTCCCACCAATGCTTATAACAGTGCTTGGTACATAGTAAGTGCTTAACAAGTGCCATTATAGAGAAGCAGCGTGCTTAATGGAAGGAATCCGGGCTTGTGAGTCAGAGGTGTTGGGTTCTAATCCCAGCTCTACCACTTAGCAGCTGTGTGACTTTGGGCAAGTCACTTAACTTCTCTGTGCCTCAGTTACATCATCTGTAAAATGAGGATTAAGACTGTGAGCCCCACATGGGACACCATGATTACCTTGTATCCTTCACAGAGCTTAGAACAGTGCTTGGAACATAGCAAGTGCTTAACAAATACCATCGTCATCATCAATATAATGGGAGGAATTGACAGACAAAAGCCTACCACAAGTAGTTGGAGGGGGAAAAATAAAACATTGCTACAGCTGTTAATAGGAGAAGTGTGGATGAATAAATACACACATGAATAAGTGATAAAACGTGTCCCAAAGAGTCTTCATTTCTCTGGCTTTCTAGGAAGCTAAAGTACGTATTTAAAGACAACCTCCCTTCCCCCAAATAGATCAAGAACTACAATCCCAGTAAAATGATTCCCAACCCAAGGAGAAAATCTCTAACACCTCCTGCAACAAGCCTTCCACCATTAATTTCCCAGCATCATAAGTCATATCAACTCACGAGCCAGCTCTAGCACTTATGAACCAAACTTCAAAACTCTCATATATATGGTGCAATATGCTACACTAAGTGCTCGGAAGTAGAAAATCACGACTCGACACCTTCTCTGTCCACAAAGGAGCTTACACTCAAATGGAAACATTGTAAATATTTTTCATGCCTGCCTCCCCCGTTCTTACCTAGACCTAATACAGTGAATTGCACCACTTGAGCACTTAATAAATACCATAGCTGCTGCTACTATTACTACTGATTCAAACTACAGTACTGCTTTTGTTACTATCCCTCAGGAGAGTTTTATCTTCTTTCTGTGCCACTTCAAGCACCTAAACTGCCAACTTGGTTTGGGCCTTCAGGTATTTCTCTAAAACAAATAGGGCTCAAGCAAACTTGCCCGGGAAGTGGGATGACCTAGAACTGGGCAAGAGATCTCCCCCAAGCACCTAGCCCAGTGCTCGGCACACAGTAAGGCCTCAATAAAGAGAAGTGTTGACTAGTTGATAGAGCACAGGCCTAAGAGTCATAGGACCTAGGTTCTAATCCTAATTCCTCCATTTACCTTGCCCCTTTCTACCTCACCTTGGTAATCTACTACAACCCAGTTCCACACACTTCGCTCCTCTAATGCTAACCTTCTCACTGTTCCTCAATCTCGTCTATCTCACCGCCAACCTCTCACCCATCTCCTGCTTCTGGCCTGGAATGCCCTCTCTTCTCATATCCAACAGACAATTACTCTCCTCACCTTCAAAGCCTTATTGAAGGCATATCTGCTCCAAGAGGCCTTTCCTGACTAAGCTCTTATTTCCTCTTCTCCCATGCCCTTCTGCATCTCCCTGATTTGCTCCCTTTTTTCACCCTCCATCATCCCCACAGCACTTATGTACAGATCCATAATTCATTTAGTCATGTTAATGTCTATCTCCCCATCTAGACTATAAATTCATTGCAAACAGGGATTGTGTCTACCAACTCTGCTATATTGTTATATTGTACTCTCCCAGGTGCTTAGTACAGTTCTCTGCATACAATAAGTGCTCAATAAATACGAATGATTGATTGTCATTCATTCATTCAATAGTATTTATTGAGCGCTTACTATCTGAAGAGCACTGTACAAAGCACTTGGAATGTACAATTCGGCAACAGAGACAATCCCTGCCCAGTGACGGGCTCACAGTCTAATTGGGGGAGACAGATAGCAGAGTAAAACAGAATGAAACAAAAACAAGACATTATCATGATAAATAGAATCAAGGGGATGTACACCGCATTAACAAAATAAATGCACAACATTTAGTAAAGTGCCTGACACATAATAAGTGTATAACAATACAATTAAAAAATATAAATGCAAATGATTAATTGACTGAAAGGAAGGATCATCTCCCTGTAGCTTTCAGAAGTTTATGTGGGTGAGTACAACAAACCCAAATGAAAAACGGAAAAGTGGACAGGCCCAGGTCCTGCTATTCCAGAGGAGCGATCTAAACCACCGATAGGTCACTCACAAGGGAACAGAATGTTTGGACATCTGGCCCAGCTGAGTGCTTGGGCCAAGTGGTTTTGTAATCAATGCACTTATTTATGGAACAAGTGTCTGATGCCAAGTCAGGTGAGAAAATAAAAAGTAGGTGCTAAACTCCTGGTAAATTTGCTGGAGGAAAAGGACTGCCATTGTCCAGTGGTTTGAGCTGCAAAGAAAAGAGAAAATTAGACCAAAACCAGATTCTACAGTCTGAGGTTGAGAGAAGCCCAGGAGAAAAAAAAAAGTAGAGTTTTGTAGGAGGCAGCTGCAAAGTAAATAAGGCACAAGCCAGACAAAGGGAAAAAAGATAGAAATCCCTCAATTACAAAGGTGCTAAAAAGGCCCATTGGTTTCATGCCGGGTTGGCATTTTGCTCTATGAAATATTATTCAGGCAAAATGCTTTGAGATGATATGGCAGATGGATGTTGTTTAATGGCTAGTTATTGATCCACCTCATTGTTTGAATTATTAGGTTGCCTTATCTTCGGAGCAAGGGTCGGTGCCAGAGAAGAGAGAGGTGGGACTTTCTGTGAAACATAGGAGAAAGGAGCCCTCTAAACTGTAAGCTCCCTCTACACTGTAAGGTCCTTGTAGGCAGGGAATGTGTCTGTTATATTGTTATATTGTATTCTCCCAAATGCTTATTATAGCACTTTGCACACAGTAAGTGCTCAATAAATACCAATTGACTGACTGACTGAACCCAGAGCAACTGCGAGCTTCTTTTCCTTCATTGTCCCACCTCAGTTTTTGGGATCTGGAGTAGAGGAAGCAGGAAAGTGTAGTTTATTCCACTCTCCTGATTAATCTTCATGAGCTGATTCCTACAGCAGGAGTTGGGGAGGACCCCAATCCAGCCCTCTGACAGCCGGTTGCAGAGAGCTTCCGCCACTGCCTCACTCAGGATTGTGGAAGGTTGTGTGGATGAAGGGAGATGAGTGTGTGTGGAGTTTCCACCACTGAACGAGGGGACCAAGAGGCAGCTCCAGAAGGGGCAGGGGACAGACATTTCCACACTCATCAGCCCGCCTCCCTCCCCTCAAAACAGGGAAGTGGCACAAACCAAAGTGGCTCTGATCCAGCTCCTCGGGAGGGGTGGTGCTGACCAAGGTTCATCTTTCTACATGGTGGATAGAGGAAACAAAATGAGAACCCTTGCAATTGTTTTCTTTTTCTTTATTAAAAAATGACCAAAAAAAATCACCCAATGCTTGACAGGCTGTGAAAGGAAGGATGGGCACCAGGCTAGTCACATGACTGGCAGGGGGAGGGGGCTCCATGTTGGAGCATAGCTTTTGCCTTGGGAGTTGTGGAAATTATGAGATTCCCCAGGAAAATTTGTAAGTCAACCAAAATTCCTCTTATTATCATTATTTTTTATTGGTATTTGTTAAGTGCTTTGTGCCAGGCACTATAATGAGCTCTATGGTAGATACAAGATAATTAGGTTGGACACAGTCACAAAGGGCTCCTAGTCTTAATCCCCATTTTACATATGAAGTAAATTAGGCATAGAGAAGCGAAGTGACTTGCCCCAGGTCACTTAGCAGATAAGTAGCAGGGCTGAAATTAGAACCCAGGTCCTCTGATTCATTGTGCTCTTTCCATTAGGGAACACTGCTTCCATCATACCCCCAGAATAGTTGTGGCTTTTCATCTTTCCTTCCCAAGTTCCAACCCTCATCTGGTCCCCCACTTTCTACTAAAAATAAAACCTTGCAGGCTGACTTAATTTCTCCAGCCATGGACAAACACACTATTTAAAAATTGAAAATAAACATTGTATTTATCATCAGTCTTCCAAATAAAGAACACAAGAAATCTAAACATCAATTAATGGCATTTGTTAAACACCTACTGTGTGTCAATCACTGCTCTTAGCACTGAGATAGAAGCAAAGTATTCAAGCGTAGTAGCTAGAGCACAGGCCTGGGAGTCAGAGGGAAATGGGTTCTAATCTTGCCTCTGCCACCTGTCTGTTGTGTGGCCTAGGGCAAATCACTTCACTTCTCTGTGCCTCAATTTCTTCGTCTGTAAAATGGGGATTAAGACTGTGAGCCTCGTGCGAGACAAGGACTATGTCCAATCCAATTTGTTTGTATCCACCCTAGCGCCTAGTACAGTGCTTGGCACATAGTAAGTGCTTAATAAATGCCACAGTTATTATTATTAACATTATTAAGTCCTACATGGGGCTCACGGTCTAACTAGGAGGCACAACAGGTATTGAATCCCCATTTTGCAGCTGAGGAAACTGAGGCACAGAGAAGTTAAGGTCACACAGCAGCCAAGTGGCAGAGCTGGGATTAGAAACCAGATTATCTGGCTCCCACACCCGTGTTTTATCCACTAGACCTCACTGCTTACTATATGCAGAACACTGTACAAAGGTCTTGGGAGAGAACATTATAAAAGAGTAGGATCCAACACTCTAGACAGAGGTATTAAGAGAGATCGAACTGCAGTGTTTAACTCAGGCAGGCAATTTGGTGGTTCCTTGTGTTTGCGGGGCTAAGGTGTTATAAAAATGATTCCAGGATGAGCTCTTCTGGACACACCAATCCCTTACCAAATGTTAAGAGAAAGCTGCATCTTGTGTAAAAGGAAAGTGGACTGGAAGGCAGATCACTTCTAAGGAGGAGATGTAAACGGTGTGGTTTATTTTCCAGTTACAATCCTTTCAACTCAGAGTCTTTCTGAGGCTGAACTGTTCTTCTTATTCCACGCTTGACAAAAAATGCACTACTCTAAGTTTCTTAATGCAGCTTGCTATTCTAACGACTCTCCCAGCCTTATCAAATGCAACTACTCCCTTTCACTGCTTGCAAAACCTACCCTGAAAGTGTAGTGCTGGAACATTTGGCTGCCAGCTTTCTCTATAAAGAATGATAGATAGTGGTCCAGAGGAAATGTGAATTTTGGATGGATGGGATTTCATCCTGCTGATTACTTATAAGGAACATAAAACAGGGTCACCTGATAACTAATGTCTATTTGCTGTGGGAAATTTCCTAAAGGATGAGAGCTTAGGCTGGGTTCAGATAAAGTCCCATAAAATGTTTAAGAACAATCTAAATGCTTTGAGTTTGTTAACTTCTCCAAAGGATATCTTTTATCACTCTGTTTTGGTATTTCTTGTTCTGATGGAGCCAGAAAAACCAGATGTGAACAGAAAAGGAACCCACAAGACAGTTTTTTCGATGATTGTAGACCCCAAATAAATTTGGATCAAGTCTAATTCTAGTGATGATTTTTTCTATAAATGAGTTTGCTAAATCTGAGATCATTAGCGTCGGTATTAAACCCTCTGTTTACCTTTCCCTCCTACGCTGATAATGAACCCAGTGTTTAGCTGCATCTCTGGGAAATGTATAGTGATATATTATTCATGACCTTTCATTGTGCTCTTTTATGTTTACCTGACAAAACCAAGAACAGGTTCATGCTCCGCATCATGAATTTGGAGAATACATGTCACTACAAAACTTTCACACTTTACAAATGGGATAGAAAAAAATGCAGAGAACATAGGTTAGTGGTAATAATTACAGCTTGAATTTGTAAGGTGATTTTTCATATTTTCAAAGCACTTTCACATACTGCCTCATTTTATTCTCGTGATATCTTGTTATATTTGCTAACCCAATTTTACATAGGAGGAGTGGTCCAAAGAGGTTGTGACTAGCCTGAGGTTATATTAGAAGGCCGAACGACCGGGCTTGGGCTCAAATATAGGTCCATTAGACTCTCAGAGTCATGCTCTTTCCTCTAAATCATGCTCCAGTCTGCAGTAATATCTTTTGTGCAGGACCTACTACAGTATTCTTTGCTAAAACCAAAGTATCTATGGAGCCATTAGCTAATCAAAATGAAACCTGCGCCCCAGTAGAAATGAAGACGGGTTTGAAGACGGTAATGCCGACTTAGAGAGGATAATGTTCAAAGGGCACACTTGTCAAAACACTAAGCAATAGCAACACACTGCAATCAGGCATGAGAGAAATTGCATTTTAATGAATTACATTGTCTTCTGTTATTTAGCATTTTCCCATCCCAAGGAGAGCTAAGGCTCCTAGAACCACATTTTCCTAGTAGAAATCTTTCTCCCTACCTCAAAAAAAAACCACAAAAACCTAACAAAAAAACACGGGCTGTTTTTTAATATGAAAAGAGTAGACAATTCTTTAATAGTCATAATACTGATGGTGGCATTTAAGTGCTTCGTATATGCCAAGCACTGTGATAAGTCCTGGAGTAGGTACAGGATAATAAAATTGGACATTGTCCCTGCCCCACTCACAGTGTAGGAGAAGAGAGAATAGGTATTGACAGTGGGGAAACTGAGGGACAGAAATGTTAAGCAACTTGCCCGAGGTCACCCAACTGACAAGTGGTGAAGACAAGCTTTGAACCTAGGTCTCCTGACTCTCAGTCCTGTGCTTTATCCAGTAGGCAACGCTGTTTCTCTAGTTAATGTGAATAATAATCCTTAATAATGAAGGCCCCAAAGGCAAATCCTGTGTTAGATAGTTGATGAAGTAAGCTGCCTTCTCTGGGAGCCAAGAGCTAAGCCTTGATCCTTTCCCCAGATTGAGAAGGACAGAAAGAGTGGATAGTAACCAGAACAGCCCTTGGAGTGGATTTTTGGTTGCTCTCAGAACAGAGGGTGAAGTTCAGCAGTTAATCAAGACACCAAAAACACAAACATTCATCTTTCTTGCACACTGCGTGACCACCTCTCTAAAAATCTTAATTCTAGATTAGCTCCAACCATATCAGTGATGTTTATGAGTCCTAAAGAATTCCTGACAGCGCCAGCCTTCATTCACATTCCACCTCCCCTTTCTGTGTAGTCTCTGTGGGATGAAATAAGTGTGTGATACACAGACCAATGTGGTCTATTCAAGGAGCACAGACACTAACATTTAGGAAATTGTAAGAGCTACTTACCAATCTGAATTTGCCTCAGTCCTAAACCTTGGTAGCCTCGTTTATTCTCTTTTCACTCTCTTCTTTGTCCACATATTTGACACTAGAATGTGGCCTGAGTCTACTTATTCTGTAAACTTCGGTAGGCTCCTTTAGGAGCCTGCAATTTAAACTTGAAATACTAGAATTCTCTCCCTGCTCCTGAAAAAAATTAAAAAAAACCCTATAGAGAATAACATTTAAAGTTTACTCTTCGTTTAACATTCTTAAATGAATACTCATATTGTAGACAAAGACTTTGCTTTAAAAGTTTTCACATCACATTTGCAAAACTGTTTTCTTTATAATTTTTGCATCTTCACATAAAGAGGAAGCCAGATTAAGTGGAGTGATGATGGACTCCCAAGTGCTTAGTACAGTGCTCTTCACACATCAAACGCTCAACAAATACCATTTATAATAATGATTATAATGATGATGACTTAAGGTGGGAGAAACATATCCAGTCTGGTGTTGATGCACCCAGAATAGGTTCTGATGCACCCAGAATACAGTAGTCCATTAAGGTAGTCCATGGATTTACAAGGTAATTTGTGATTTACCTACACATCTACACAGCACTTATGTACATAGCCATAATTTAATTTAATGTCTGTCTCCCCCTCGAGACTGTAGATTCTTGGTAAGCAGGGAATATGTCCCACTACTCTATTGCACTGGACTCTCCCAAGCCCTTAGTACAGTGCTAGGCACCCAGTAGGTGATCAATAAATATCATTGATTGATTGGCAGAGAGCAAGCAGTCATTCATGTTTATTGAGCACTTATTGGGTGCAGAGCACTGTACTAAATGCTGGGACAGTACAATATAACAGCATTGGTAGACATGTTCCCTTCCCACAATGAGCTTACAGTGTAGAGGGAGAGATGCAAATACCAAGTATTGGGGGTAATAAATGTAACAGGACAACAAAGTAAAATCTTTAACAGTCCATTATGTGGAAGGGTTTCTTTCTCACACTGCACATTCTAATAAAATCCAACCATAAGGAACAACATCTTCAAACACTAGGGACAGCAAGGTGTGCATGTCATCATCAAATGCCATCGAGTCATTTCCGATACATAAGGACTCTATGGGCACATTTTCTCCAGAACCTATCTTCACTCTTCTGTAGTCATTCTGGTGTGTATATCCATAGAGTCCTCTTGGTAAAAAAAAAAAAAAACTGAAGTACTTTACCACTGCTTTCCTCCACGCAGTAAAAACTTAAGTCTCTGCCATTGTCTCTGTTCAACATTTTCATCACTTGTTCATCCACATCTGACTCTCTCCTATGCCACTGATGCCCAGCCCAGGAGAATCAACTTCGATGCTTTGGCTTAAATTTTCCATTATGGGTAACCCTGGTGAGAGAACATCTCTCAGGGACACATTCATTCAATCTTATTTATTGAGTGCTTACTGTGTGCAGAGCACTGTACTAAGTGCTTAGAATGTACAATTCAGCAACAGATAACGACAATTCCTGACCAACCATGAGGTCACAGTCTAAAATGGGGAGACAGACAGCAAAACAAAACAAGTAGTCAGGCATCAACACCATCAAAACAGATAAATACAATCATAGATATATACACATCATTAATAAAATAGAATAATCAATAATATATACAAATATACACATGTGCTAAGGAGAGGGGAAGGGGCTAGAGCAGAGGGAGGGAGTAGGGTCACTGGGGCAGTTGGGGAGAGAGGGAGAGAGAAAGGGAGGGAAAGGTTAACTGATATATGCAAACTCTCCTGCCAAGATAAACATTGATTCATAGGGGAGCCATATGCATATACATAGATACCTATACTTCTATATGGTCACAAGCATGCGCACACACACAAACACACATATCCGTGATAAGGGTCAAAATGGTACGAAAAATCAAGTGAATTGGCCTAATTATAAGACATTTTAGAACCTAGAATTAATCACCCAAATTTTCTTCCATCCACAATTCCTCTAGCCCAAGGAATCTCTTTGTATATAGTGAATGGACAAACCTTCCTAAGACTGTTTTCCTGTACGTAATTTAGGATAAACATCTCACTGAATTCCTGGAATATATTTATAGTGGTTTCACGGTGGAAAGAGGGACAAAATAGATTTTACATTTCACTTAAAGGAATTCCACAAATAGAACCCTTAAGGAAATGCTATTTGCTGGGAATAGCAGATACTTATAGTGGCCAGAAGAAGTGATTCATTATTGCTAATCAGTATTAATTTTCACTTTTTATTTGCAAAATGCTGCACAAACATGAATGCATTCTTCCTCATCGTCCCTTTGAAAAGGGCATTCGTTAGTAAAATAAAAATAATGATTAATAATATTTATTAATTTTCTCATCATTATTATTGTTCCCATTTGACATATATCAAGATTGAGGTTCAGATATCTCAGCCAAGGTCCCTGCACTAGGACAAGACTAATAGTATTCTCTATACATCAAATGGAATCACAATATCACAAAGAACAGACTTCTAGAATGATGTCAATCTCTCAGAAACCAAGCTCTGTACACATCAGCTCAACCTTTCTTTGTGCGGCTTAGGGAAAGAATTGAAGACAACAGGACACTCAAACGGTTGCTCTGGTTGCACAGAGTTCCAGGACTGGTTGGCACACTTTGTAATGATAGCTAAAAATAATATTTACGGCACTTGTTAGGTGCTTACTATGTGCCAGGCACTGTACTAAACGTTGGGATGAATACAAGCAAATGACAGGGGGCTCACAGTGTCAATCCCCATTTTACAGATGAGGTAACTGAAGCACAGAGAAGTGAAGTGTCTTGCCCAAGACCACACAGCAGACCAGTGGCAGAGCCATGATTAGAACCCATGATCTTTGACCTTCTGACTTCTGGACTTGTGGACTTCTATCCACTTCATCATCCTGCTTCCCTAGTAATGAGGTAATCAGGTGAAATCCCATAAGATGATCTGATAAATGAGAAGTTGATGTCAGCTGCTGACCAATTGTCTTCATAGTTTAAATTTCAGTCACCCAGTGTTGTGATCAGGGGAAGGCATGGAGAAAGAGGGAGATGGGATTTCCCTCTGGAGTTGTCCCTCGGCAGGGCAGAGGAGACAGTGTCAGTATGGGGACATGTGTGGTAGAGACAGGGGGTGGAAGCCCTGCTATAAGTCTTCTTTCCTGGAGCTGCCCCTGTGGCAGGGGTCGGAGAACAGAACCTCTAGTGCACAATTTCATTTACCATCCTGGGAAGTGGGGCCGGGGTGGCATCAGATTGTGTCATATGACAATCAGATGCCATAGAGAAGCAGCCTGACATATTGGATAGGCCACAGGCCTGGGAGTCAGAAGGTCATGGGCTCTAATCCTGGCTCCACCTCTTATCTGCTGGGTTCCCTTGGACAAGTCACTTCACTTCTCTGGCCCTCAGTTACCGCATATGTAAAATGGGGATTGAGATTGTGAGCCTCTTGTGGGACAGGGACTTTGTCCAACCCGATTTTCTTGTAGCCACCCCAGCGCTTAATACAGTGTCTGGTACTTAGTAAGTGCTTAACAAATACCACAACTTTAATTATCATTGTTATTATTATTTCAATTGTAGGGGATGTGGTGTTGAAGTGGCTCTTAATTCAATTTCTTTTGCTGGGGATTGGTAGATTTGATAGCATACCCAGACACATTCATAATCCAACCAAGATCTTGTTATGCAAATTGCACCCCTGTCACTTACCCTTGCACAGGACAAAGTCTCTGAATGAAGCAAAACCTATGAGGAAGAAATGCACAGAGGTCTTCTTGATATGCAAAAGTCAAGGAACTCGGAGCAGAAGTATAAGGGAGATCAGGATAGCCTAAAGAAGAAACAAAGCAGGAACAGCCTCTGTGGGAAAACTTGGAAGTATTCTCTACTCCTCCTTATCTTTCAAAAATCATGGTTTTTCTCCAAATCCTTTCTACTTTTCTTTCACAACATCTCCATAATATACCCCTTCCTCTCCATCAAATGGCCCTCAGTGGTTCAGGCATTTTCCATATCCTGTCTTGATTACTCCATCAATCAGCCAATCGTTGGTATTTATTAAGTGCTTACTGTATGCAGAGCACTATACTAAATGCTTGGGAGAGTACTATATAATGGAAATTGGTAGACACATTATCTATCCATAAGGAGCTTACAATTACAGAGGGAAACAGACATTAAAATAATTATGGACATGTACATAAGTGCTTGGTGGGGAGAGGATGGGGTGCATATCAAGTGCTTAAAGAGTATAGATCCAAGTGCATAGGTGATACAGAAGAGAGGAATTAGGGGAAGTGAGGGCTTACTCTAGAAAGGTCTCTTGGAGGAGAGGTGATTTTAACAAAACTTTGAAGGTGGGGTAAGTGGAGGTCTGTTGTATATGAAGGGGAAGTTCCAGATCAAAGGGAGGACAGGACAAAGGGTCAGTGGTGAGAAAGAGATCAAGATATAGTGAGTAGGTTGGTGTTAAGAGAGTTAAGTGTATAGGCAGAATTGTAGTAGGAAATCAATGCAGTAAGGTAAGAGAGGACACACTTATTGAGTTCTCCAAAGCTAGTCTTAAAGAGTGTCTGCTGAAGTGGACGTGGATGTAGACTAAATCCTCCTCTCTAAACTTTAAGCACATCTATAATTACAAGCTCCTTGTGGGCAGGAAACATATCTACCAAGTCTGTTGTCATTGTACGCCACCGAGCACTTAGTAGAGTGCTTTGCACACAGAAAATGGTCAGTGAATACCACTGAATGAATGATTGATTGGATGAACAACCACTGGAGGTTCTTGAGCAGTGGGAAAATGTGGACTGAACCTTTTTTAAGAAAAATGATCCAGGCAGCAAGATGAAATAAGGACTCCCCCATGACCTCCCTGCCACCTGTACTTCCCAACTCCAGTGTATACTTCAGTCTGTTGCCTGGATTATTTTTTCCAAATCATCATTCTGAGTACATTTACCTTCTTCTCAAAAACCTACAATGGTGACCCAGAAATTGGCTTTGGGGAACTCAATCTCTCTCCTTCTGACCAAGCCATTTTCTTTTCCCATTACTGTCCTTGCCCATTCTTCACCTTCTCCAAGGTAACTTACATCCTGGACCTTCTTCTCATGCCTCCTGTCATTGATTTCTTGACCATGACCTACCCACTTCTTGGAACACCTGCCCTCTTCAAATGCAATAGGCCACAACTCTCCTCATCTTCAAAATCCTGAAATCACATCTCTTCTAAGACATTTTCCTAGTTAAACACAATTTTCCTTTTGGTCTCGTGGAAAGAGAATGGGCTTGGGAGTTAGAGGACCTGGGTTCTAGTCCCAGTCTCCTACTTCCCTGCTGTGTGTCCTTGGGAAAATCACCACACTTTTCTGTGTCTCAGTTACCACAGCTGTAAAATAGGGATCAATACCTGCTCTCCCTCTTACTTAGACTGTGAAGCCGATGAGGGACAGGGGCTATGTCTGCCGTGACGATATTTTTTCTACCCCAGTATTTAGTGCAGTGTTTGGCACATAGTAAGCATTTAACAAATGTTCTTCTCCTCCCTTCCCCTTTCCCTTTCCCCCTTTCTCTGCCTCTCCTTATCTTTTCTTTCTCCTTCTTTTCCCTCTCCCTCTCTTTCTTCTTCTTCTCCTCCACCAGCTTTCACTATCATCTCAACTACTCCTGCACTTGTGTCAGCTGAGTTCCTGTAAATTAACTTTTCCCCTAGCTCTGATGTACATATCTTATATATCCTATTACTTAACCACTAACTCAATCTACCAATCAGTTGTATTCATTGGGCACTTACTGGGTGCAGAACTGTACTAAGTGCTTAGGAGAGTACAAGAGAGTTGGTATACACATTCCTTTCCCACAACGAGCTCACAGTAATGCACTCTTATTTCCTCTTTCTTCTTATTTGTGAATTACTTTAGTGTCGATTTCCCCCTCTAGACTGTAAAGGATTACGTCTAACTCTAGTATATTCTCCCAAGTTACTGTGCTTTATACACAGCAAGAGGACATTCAACACCATTGAATGATAGATGGATTGATTATTATTAATGGTAATGATAACAATAACGATTGTGGTATTTGTTAAGCACTTACTATGTGCCAGGCACTGTATTAAGTTCTGGGGTGGTTAAAAGCAAATTGGGTTGGACACAGTCCCTGTCCCACATGGGGCTTACAGTCTTAATCCCCATTTTATACATGAGAGAACGGAGACACAGAGAAGTAAATTCAACAGTGCAGTCTTTACTATCACAACATATGAAAGGGATTGGCAGCTGCTCTTTGGTCTCATCAGTCATACCCACACACACTGTGAGAAGGTCATCATCAATGTTGATTTCTGAATTAAAGGATGGGCATAATTCCCTGCATTTTATCATGTATTAAGGAATGAAAATAAATATATATCAATATTTCTCTGAGGTTCCCAGTAATAAATTATCCAGAATGCAAGTAATTATTTAACATCATTCAATCCAATTAGTCCCATTTTGTGTGGAAGAGAAAAGTCTTCATGCATCATTTTCCTGATTCACTCCTGCAGCTAACAGTTAATATGGCAGCTGCCAGTACAGCTTCCTTGTGTCACTACACAGAAGAGCAAGGAAGAACCTTCCCCATTGTGCACCCCATAACCAAGGTAGTATGGATTTATGTAAGCTGAATATCCTTCCTTTTCCCTTTCAAGTGGGGTAGGAAGGGGAAGAAACTGTGAACTCATTGTAGGCAGAGAATGTGTATTTTACCATACCCTCCCAAGCAATTAGTACAGTGGTCTGCACACAGTAAGTGCTCAGTAAATATGATTACTGACTGACCAAAAATAACATTAATTTTCAATTTATTGTTAAAGCCAACCTTGATCACAGGCATTCACAGACCACTGAAGACTAATACCATTCAGTGACTGAAAAACAACTAAGGAAAGCATTAGAAGAACTTAAAGATCAAGTCAAGAATCACACTGTTTAGTCTGTAACAGTGAGGGTTAACTATAAACATGGGAGTTCTGTTAAATGTCACAGTAGTTAGTATGTTCTAATCCCAGTCCCCCAACTTACTGTAGCTGCTGTAAAATATATAGCAATAATTTCCTGAGGCGGGGTAATGTATAAGGAATGTCAGGCAAGAACTGGGATATTTGCCTTAGCTCTGTTTTATTAAAGTGAAACTTTTATTAAGGCATGTGGTGAATTGAGCAATCTGTATGATTCATGCAGTTATAAACCTATTGCTACATTCACAATAAATCAATGAGCCATTGTCAAAGATTTGCTGTACAGTTAGTAGGAAATCAGGACAAAATCAGTGTGGGGACATTACTCAGACCATATGAAAGTATTAAATGTGAATTCTGGGTGTATTAAGTATGGAAAAATCATATTTCATGTACACTTTTTGTTGCAAACATCCTCTTTAGTACACTCCAATTTAGGTCAATCAGTAACAGCCTGCAACATGCACTATTGTTAAATAATTATTTGAAATATTTAAAATTCCACTTGGAGCTTTATGGTTCTGATTTATTTCAGAATAAAGATTTTGCACAATAAGCCTTCCTGGGAGAATAAAAAATCACAAAATTAAATTTAGAACAGGGCACCATCCCCTGCAAGTCATCTGAAAGCTTAAAAGCCTTCTAAAAATGCAACAAAAATATGTCCTTTCTGTTCAGAAATGTTGACTCACCAGCGGCAGTTAGACATCATCATTAAATTACATTTTCTCATCTCACTAGGTCTTTGGAAAAATGTTTCATTCTCCATCAGTGCATTTCCGGTAATCACTGAAAGAGCTAGAATGATGATTCTTATCTAGAACTCCTTCTTCATGTAATAGTGACAGAAATCCCAAGATAGCTCTTGGAATTTGTATTACTACTCCCTCATTTTCTAGTTTCATTCTCACTGTTCCTTGATCTTGCCTGTCTTGTCGCTGACCCCTAGCCCACGTCCTGACTTTGGCCTGGATTGCCCTCCACCCTCAAATCTGACAGACAATTACTCTCCCCTCCTTCAAAGCCTCATTGAAGGCACATCTCCTCCAAGAGGCCATCCCAGATGAAGCTCCACTTTTCCTCATCTCCCACTCCCTTCTGCGTCTGTAAACTCGTTGTGGGCAGGAAATGAGACTGCTGTTGCATTGAATTCTCCCAAGCACTTATTAAAGTACTCTGTACATAATAAGTGCTTAATAAGTATGACCGACAATGAATGAATTCTTTCAAATTGCCACATAGGGCCAGATTAAAAACAAACCAAGAGCACCTCTTCCCTTTTTTAGCTCAAAATTCATCAGCCAGTATGTGGATCCCAAGCTGATTTCCCATCCTGAAGCTGGATGCCCACCTGGCCCTTGTATTCTATATTCTAACTGTTAGCTAGGGGGATGATTTATGGCACTTTACATATGAAAATTAATGTCATGGGAATTCTAGTACCTTCTAGAACCAATGGTGGGACAGTTCAGGATATCTTCCACATCTGCATTTACAGATCAGCAGGATGAGGCATAGTTTGGACCAAAGGTGTGGGTGGGGTGGGTTCTTGGCTGACCTAGACCTCATGTTAGTCCATCGTAGGGTGCCTCTATCAGCAGCACATTTCAAAGGTGTAAATTATTCCAACCGCAGAGACTCCTAAATCAATATGGAGCTCCGGTCATATACATAAGAAATCCAAATTCAGAATCAAATATGTAAGGAATTTTGGGATTATTTTGTCCAGTAAACCATGGAATGTTCCTTTCATTTGATCTGAAATGCCCCAATGCACCACTAAAATATCTCTAACATAGATAACAGTGTGTCCTTTACAAGAAACGCAAATACAACAAAAACAAGTTAAAGCTAAGAAATCCATATGAAGAGTTTTCTAAATAAATCTAAGGGAGGGAAAAACGCAAATGGCAAGTGCTAAGGGCAGTTATTGAATTTCACCTATGTGGCAGTTTGCCCGTGTGGGCTAGTGAAGTGACAGGGCGATTGCTCAATGCCTCTTCACCCTGGCATGTTTCTGCTGAGCCATGTAGTGATTTCACCTTCCCAGCAGGTATGCTATATGCCGCAAAATCCCCTGCTTGCATTTGGAACAAAACCCACTGGTGACAGAAAGCTTGATGGAGAGACCAGCATGAGAGTTACATAATCTTTGGCCTTAGAATGGTATGTGTCTTTTTCGCTCTATGTTGTCCGAGATGATCTATCATAGACTATTATGTCAGATTATCCACTGGGACTTCAGTCTTTCTGCAGAAATGCAATTACGTTTCCGATAATGGTATTTCCAGTTGCTGAGATGGACAAGGCTGGTGCAGTGAGCGGATGAAGTGAGACTTCTTGGGTGATATAGAGTATGGTCAGAAGAACAGGGCATTGTATACGGAGCTTGACTGGACATTCTTTAAGTTGGTTCCACTGAGAGTTTTCACCACCCAAGACTTTCTCCCAGAGGTTACAGATGAGTACTCCAGAGCAGAAGCGGACCCAGAGGGGAAGGGATCTCTTCAGTTATGCACATTTGTCAGTGTTTCCCACTGGTTGGAGTCCAAAATTCTGGTGTCAATCATGACCCAGGGGCTCAACCCAAGATTCTTGGGCCATGACAGAGAATTGAAGCCAGGGCAGAAAACTTCATCCTGCTTCTTGAGCAGCATCTCCTCCTTTCACAGAGCTATTCCCTGCTTCATGTACTTGAAAACTGTTTACAAGTTACTCATCAGCATGCTTGTCACTTGATTAAATAATTTTTCTTCAATCATTTTCTGTGTTCTCCTCAGAATCCTCTTCATCTCCCATGTTTCACTTAGGTTATGGAGTCCAAAACAAAGAGGAAGGGTCATCTTCACTATAGAAAATAAACTTGCCCTGAGCCTCCACTATTAAAGAAATCCTCACACCATCATGACCCTGTAAGGGGGAGAGAGGGGTGTGCAATCAATAAATCAATCATTTGCAGAAAATCAGCGTGACCTAATGGATAGAGCACAGGTCTGGGAATCACAAGGACCTGAGCTCTAATCTCAGCTCCATCACTTGTCCTCTGTATGACCTTGGGCAAGTCACTTCATTTATCTTTGCCTCAGTTACCTCATCTGTAAAATGGGATTAAGACTGTGAGCGGAAATGTGTCTAACCTGATGATCTTGTATCTACCCCAGTACTTAGTACAGTGCCTGGCACACAGTATGCAATTAACCAATACCATAAAAAAAACTAGTGAGCACTTAATTAAGGCTGTGAGCAACAAGTGGGACAAGATCTGAGTCCAATCTGATTTGCTTACACCCACCCCAGAGCTTTGTACAGTGTTTGGCACATAGTAAGCATTCAACAAATACCATGACTATTATTACTACATGCAGCCCACTGTACTAATCACTTGAGAGACTATCAATATAAGAGCTGGTAAACATGTTCCCTCTCCACAAGGAGCTTACACTCTAGAGTTCAACTTGCAATGATCTGGAGTGTGGCCAAGTGGAAAGAGCATGGAATCATGAGTCAGGACACCTGGGTTCTAATCCCAGCTTCACCACTTGCTTGCTGGATGACCTTGGGCAAATTCCTTAATATCTCTGTGCCTCAGTTTCCTCATCTGTAAATTGGGGCTTAATCAAGAACCATTCTCCCTCTTATTTGGTCTGTGCTTCCCAGGTGGGACAGGGACTGTACACAACCTGATTATGTTATATCTACTCCAGGGCTTCGAACACTTTAGAATTTAACAAATACCACAATTATAATTGTTATTATTAGGTCCACAAAGACTGATTGAATGGGATGTCCCCACAGCTTTACCTCCATCACAGTTTATTGTTCCTCGTCCATCATATTCCCCATGTTTCCAGGGAGGGAAGGGCACTGGTCAAGCAATCAATCAAAAATATTTATTGAGTGCTTACAATGCTTACAGAGCATTGTTCTAAGCTCTTGGGAAAGTACAATGAAATTAAGCTTTATCCCTGCTCTCTAAGAGATTACAATCTAGCAGAGTGGACCAATATTAAATTAAAATACATGTAAGAAGAAACCAAATAATTCAAAGGTATGTACAAAAGTTGTACTGTAATAACAATTATGGCATTTGTTAACCACTTATGTGCTAAGCACTGTTCTAAGGGCTGGGATATCAAGTTGGACACAGTCCCTGTCCCACATGGGGCTCACAGTCTCAATTCCCACTTTGCAGATGAGGTAACTGAGGCACAGAGAAGTTACTTAACTTGCCCAAGGTCACACAGCAGACAAGTGGCAGAGCCGGGATAAGCACCCACGATCTCTGACTCCTAAGCACTAAAAATTCCTTGTACTCTCCTAAGCACGCTGCAAACGGTGAGTGCAAAAGAAATACTGCAAACGGTAAGTGCAAAAGAAATACCATTGTTTGACTGTCTGATTGGAAAATACACAAGTATGAATAAACAAGTCCTTAGGGGATACAAAAGAGCTGAAGTAGCAATTGGGGGGAAAATATGGTGGAGATAAGATAAATTAATGAGGGAAGTCCTCCTGGAGGAGTTGTGATTTCCAAAGGGCTTTGACAATGGGGAGAGCAGTGGTCTGCTGAGTGTGAGTAGGGACGGAGCTACCAGAAAGGCCACAAGGCCTGAGCAGGAAATCAGTTGAAAGAGAGATGAGTATGAGGCACAGTGAGTAGATTTGCTTGAAAGGAATGAAGAGTACTAACTGGGGTGTAGTGGGAGAAGTGTGAGAGCCAGTAGGAAGGGGATGGATGATTCACAGGCTTAAAACCAATGGTAAGAAGTTTCTGTCCAGTGACGAGGGGGAGAAGAAAACCACTGGAGGTTTTAAGAAGCCATAATGCCTAATAGGAAGAACAGGGGCCTGAGAGTCAGAGGATCTGGGTTCTCATCCCAACTCTACTACTTGCCGGATGTATAATTTGGGAAATTGACTGAACTTCTCAGCACTTCTGTTTATTCATCTGTAAAATGGGGATTAGATACCTGCTCCCCTCTTAGACTGTAAGCCCCATGTGGGAAAGTGACTGTGTTCAACCTGATTATTTCATAGCTAACCCAGCATTTTTCTATGGTATTTGTTATTTGCTTACTATGTGCCAGGCACCACTCAAAGCTGGGGTAGTTACAAGGTTGTCAGGATGCAAATATTCTTTGTCGCATATGGGGCTCACAGTCTAAGAGGGAGGAGGATTTAATACCCATTTTACAAATGAGATAACTGAGGCTCAGAGAAGTTAAATGCTTTACCCAAGATCACACAGTAAGCAATTGGCAGAGCCAAATGTGGGACCCAGGTCCTCCGACTGGGATCTAATCATTATTAGAGAGTGTGGCACAGAATAAATACTTAACAAATACCACCATTATTATTATGGACAGAATAAAGTATGGACTGGTGAGGAGAGAAACAGGAGGCAGGAAAATCAGTGAGGAGACTGAAACAGTAGTCAAGTTAGTATGTGACCAGTGCCTGGGCCAGTAGAGTAGCACTTTAGATGAAGATGAAGGAGTCAGTTTTGGAGATGTTGTAGAGAAAGAACTGACAATATTTGGTGATAGACCTGAATATGAGGATTAAAAGGAAGAAGGGAAGAATAGTGTCTACGCTGATGAGGTTGTGAAATGTGATGGGAACGTTAGGTGGAGAAAAGGATGTGAGAGGGAAGATGTGTTTGGAACATGTTGAGCATGTCACGTATGACGTGCCAGTGTGACATCCTCTAATAATAATAGTAGTGGAATTTAAGTGCTTACTATGTGCCAGGCGGTGTACTAACTGTAGGGGTGGATATAAGCAAATAGGGTTGGACATAGTCCCTGTCCCACATAGGGCTCACAGTCTCAATCCCCATCATACAGATGAGGGAACTGAGGCCCAGAGAAGTGCAGTGACTTGTCCAAAGTCACACAGCAGGCAAGTGGTGGAGCTGGGAGATGCCCTGGAGGGAGCTGGAAATGCCAGCTTGCTGAGAAGAAGAGGTCAGAGTTAGTGAGGTTGATTTGGGCATCATTTTCATAGGGATTATAGTTGAAGCCATGAGAGTGGATGATCACCCTATGAGACTGAATTTAGATCGCAAAGAGAAGGGGATTCAGAACAAACCTTAGAGAGACACCCAGAGTTGGAGGCTGGGAAGCAGAGGAAGAGTTGGCTAGAAACTGAAAAAAATAAGCCAAAAAGATAGGAGAATTAGGAGAAGACTGTATCCAGAAAAAGAAAAAAAGGTGGTATTATATCCAGAGGGTAGTGATCCCGGGCAGCAAACAGCCAAAATGTTGAGGAGGATTAAGACAGAATTGAATCCATTAAATTTGGGAAGAAAGAGTTAATTGGTCATTGGTCAATGGTCTCAGTTGAGTAACGTACCTGAAAGCTGGATCACGGGGGATAAGTAACGGAGTTGCCAGAAGTGAGTTAGAGGTAGCTGGTGTAAACAACCCATTTGGTGGGTTTGGGAAGTGCTTTCCTCTATTTTAAATCTAATTTAGTGTCCCTGTAGACTTAAGCTCCTGGAGGGCAGAGATCACTTCTACCAATTCTGTTGTACTGTACTTTTCTCGGTGCTTAGTATAATCTGCATACAGTAAGCACTCAATAAATTCCACCGATTGATTTGTTGGTTGGCTGAGAGGAGGGAGATGGGGTGATAGCTGAAGGATGCAGTGAAGATCGTGAGAAGGTGTTTTAGGGTTGGGAAGACATGGATATGTTAGAAGGCAACGGGGAAGGAGCCCCAAGAGAGTGAGTGGTTGAAGATGGTGGTCAGGAAGGGAAGAATAATGAGCATAGGTGCTTCAGTAAGATAGGAAGAGTTAGATTTGGAAACTCAGAGAGGTTTGACTTTGAAGAATGCAGGAAATCTCTCGAGGGATGGCTAACGAAGGATGAGAGAACAGATGTGGGGATCAGAGGGAGCTGGAAAAATGAAGGGGAGATTTTGGGCTTGACCTAGTGAGAAGCAGTGTGGCCTAGTAGAAAGAGCACAGGCCTGGGAATCTATTGGCCTGAGCTGTCATCCTGGCTCTGCCACTTACCTGCTGTGTGAGACCTTTGGCAAGCCGCTTATCTTCTCTGTTTCCTCCAAAATGAGGATTCAAATCCTGTTCTCCCTCCTACTTAGACTGTAAACCCCCTATGGGACAGGAACTGTGTTCAATTACCCTGGATGGGAAGGGTAGGCTTATTTCTCATACCCTGGGCAATGTGAAACTGTGTCTAGGGAGAGAATGGTTCATCTCACATACTGCCAGCTCTCACATATTACCAATGCATCTGTTTGGTATGCCTCAGCCAGATTCTGATCCTACCATTCTCTAGAGAGAAATTCACATAGAATCACAGTGCCAGGATACTAAACTATACTTTCCTGCTAATGAAATCACTATGTTCACCTTCATTTGTGAATACTATACAGAATACTGTTGCACATTCTTGGATTGTGCTGAAGTCAACATTTCTCTGCATGCTCCTATTGTAATTCAGCTCACATTTCTTTAGGTAGTTCCAAAATGCAAAGCACTATATTATCTCAGAGATAATGCCTCTGGGGCTTCCTCAGATTCAGTCCTCTCACATTTTGTTAGGGAGAACTGGATTCTCATAAAGGAGTTCCCACTGGGTAAACTGAATAGCAGAGCTGATTATATGTTGCTATCTCCTCCTCTTCCCCTTTCCTTTTCTCCTCCTCTTTGTCCTCCTTCTCCTTCTCTTTCCCTTCCTTGTTTTCTCCTCCTCCTGCCTTTCCAGGCCCTTCCTCCCTTTCCTTGTCCTCCTCCTCCTCTTTCTCTTCCTTTTGATGCTACTCCTCTACTCCTCCTCCTCATTTTTCTTCCCCACTGACCAGGATTACCATGAATCCTCGGGTGAGTGAGTAATGAGCTCTTTTCCATGACTACTTTTGAGTTGCGGAATTCTACTATCACTTTTAGCCTCGGCTCCAGGAATTCCAGGTCAATATACTAAGGTAGATTTGCTTATTTATCCCAAATGTGCCTGATTGAAAAGAATAGCTGGGAAATGTGGAATCCAATAAAGGCAGTAGTCAAATGAAAATTACAAGATCATATTAGTTTTCTAAATGCAGGTTCAAATATCCAATTTGCCTTTTAAATTTAAATTTACATTTGCATATCAGGCTGGGGGTATAAAAGCTGCTCCTGCATGCTCTTGGATTTTTCCATCAAGCCCAAGAAAAGCACCATGGAAACACCACCTTCCTTCCTGCCACTGAAAGTCCCAGCTACCATCATTCACTTGCAAGCTCTCAGATTCCCCCATTGCTACCAAGACTTTAAGGCTGTTTTGTCTGTGTTGCGTTTTAGTGGTTCATCACTGCTGTTGTGTCTGTCTCCAATTTCTTCTCCTCATTTGAACTTTTAGATTGTGAGTCCCATGAGAGACAGAGACCATGTTTAATTTCCACCCTTTTATTTTCTACTAGCACTTAGTACAGTGCTTTGTACAAAGTGAATACTTAATAAATACTACTACTACTTCTACTACCACTAGGTGTCTTGTCTTATGCTTTTGAGTCGTCTCCCACCTACAGCGACACCATGGACACATCTCTCCCAGAACACCCCACCTCCACCTGTAATCATTCTGGTAGTGTATTTGTAGAGTTTTCTTGGTAAAAATATGGAAGTGTTTTACCATTGACTCCTTCCATACAGTAAGCATATCACTCCTTTCCTCAAAAATTTCCAGTGGTTGCCTATCAACCTCCGCAAGAAACAAAAACTCCTCACTCTTGGCTTCAGAGCTCTCCATCACCTTGTCCTACCTCACCTCCCTTCTCTCTTTCTACTGCCCACCCCATACACTCCGCTCCTCTGCTGCTCACCTCCTCATGGTCCCCCGTTCACGTCTATCCTGCCGTAGACCCCTGGCCCACATCCTACCACTGCCCTGGAATGCCCTCCCTCCTCACCTCCGCCAAACTAACTCTCTTCCCCTCTTCAAAGCCCTACTGAGAGCTCACCTCCTTCAAGAGGCCTTCCCAGATGGAGCCCTCACTTTCCCTCTGCTTCCCCTCCACCCGCTGCTCCTCCCCCTTCTCCCTTCCCCTTTCCCTTCCCCTCAGCTGCGCCCCTTTTCCCTCAGCTCCTCCTCCCCTCCCCCACCCTCTGTTTCTCCCCATTCCCCCTTCCCTTCCCCTCAGCACTGTGCTCATTTAATAATGTTGGTATTTGTTAAGCGTTTACTATGTGCCAAGCACTGTTCTAAGCTCTGAGGTAGATAGAGGGTAATCAGGTTGTCCCACGTGAGGCTCACAGTTAATCCCCATTTTACAGATGAGGTACAGAGAAGTTAAGTGACTTGCCCACAGTCACACAGCTGACAAGTGGCGGAGCCGGGATTAGAACCCACGACCTCTGACACTCAAGCCCGTGCTCTTTCCGCTAAGCCATGCTGCTTCTCAAATATAAATATAAAGTTAAATATTATAAATATAAAGAAAAATATACTATATAAATGTAAAGTTAAATATAGCATGGCCTAGTGGAAAGGGCACAGTCCTGGGAGCCAGAGGACCTGGGTTCTAAACTCACCTCTGCTACTTGCCTGTAGTGCAACCTTGGTCATTCACTTAGCTTCTGGCTGTGTCCATTTTCTCATCTATAAAATGAAGATTAAATATCTGTCCTCCTTCCTTCTTAGACTGTGAGACCTATGTAGGACAGGGACTGGGTCTGACCTGATCATCTTGAATCTACCTCAGTACTTTGTACAGTGCTTGGCACATAGTAAGCATTTAATAAATATTATTATTATTATTATCATTAGATTTGAATACAGTCCTCTAGACTGTAAGCTTGTTGTGGTCAGGGAATGTGTCTACCAAGTATGTTGTATAGTACTTTCCCAAGCACGTAATCCAGTACTTGGTACACAACAATTCATTCATTCATTCAATAGTATTTATTGAGCGCTTACTATGTGCAGAGCACTGTACTAAGCGCTTGGAATGTACAAATCGGCAACAGATAGAGACAGTCCCTGCCCTTTGACGCTCTTACAGTCTAATCGGGGGAGACAGGCAGACAAGAACAATGGCAATAAAGTCAAGGGGAAGAACATCTCATAAAAACAATAGTAAATAAATAGAATCAGGGTGATGTACACCTCATTAAACAAAATAAATAGGGTGATGAAGATATATACAGTTGAGCGGACGAGTACAGTGCTGAGGGGATGGAACAGGTGAGGGGGAGGAGCAGAGGGAAAGCGGGGAGAAGAGGGTTTAGCTGAAGAGAGGTGAAGGGGGGGTAGAGGGAGTAGAGGGAAAAGGGGGGAGCTCAGTCTGGGAAGGCTTCTTGGGAGGAGGTGAACTTTAAGTAGGGATTTGAAGAGGGAAAGAGAATTAGTTTGGCGGAGGTTAGGAGGGAGGCATTCTAGGACCACGGGAGGACGTGGCCCAGGGGTCGACAGCGGGATAGGCGAGACCGAGGGACGGTGAGGAGGTGGGCGGCAGAGGAGCAGAGGGTGCGGGGTGGGCAGTAGAAAGAGAGAAGGGAGGAGAGGTAGGAAGGGGCAAGGTGATGGAGAGCCTTGAAGCCTAGAGTGAGAAGTTTTTGTTTTATGCAGAGGTTGATAGGCAACCACTGGAGGTTTTTAAGAAGGGGAGTGACATGCCCAGAGCGTTTCTGCAGGAAGATGAGCCGGGCAGTGGAGTGAAGAATAGACTGGAGCGGGAGAGATAGGAGGAAGGGAGATCAGAGAGAAGGCTGACACAGTAGTCTAGCCGGGATATTACGAGAGCCTGTAGCAGTAAGATAGCCATTTGGGTAGAGAGGAAAGGGAGGATCTTGGCGATATTATAAAGGTGAGACCGGCAGGTCTTGGTAACGGCTCGGATGTGTGGGGCGAACGAGAGACGAGTCAAAGATGACACCGAGGTTGCAGGCCTGACAGACAGGAAGGATGGTCGTACCATCCACGGTGATAGAGAAGTCTGGGAGAGGACCGGGCTTGGGAAGGAGGATGAGGATAAGCACTCAATAAATGCCATGACTGAGTGATTGATTGATTATGATAAAAGGAATGATAGCACCATGTGCTGCTGGTGAATTTGGGTGCAGTTTAGCAAAGAAAAGTATATTTGCTTGCAATCATTTAGACAGACAGGGCTTTTGGTTGAGAAATAATGTGTCTCCTGATTAATCTAGCCATCAGAAGCTGTCTGGGAAAAGAGAACAAGTAGGGAGGGAGGATTTGGAAAAAAACCTAACATCAAACATCTATTTGCCAATCAGAGAAATGCCCAGGTATTAGGCTGTGTGGGACGTACTCGGAGCTGGGGCAGATTCCTTGGAGAAGCTAAATTGTGTCTGTCCATGATACTGTAAGCTTGTTGTGGATGGACCAGGTCTACCAGGTCTGTTGTACTGTACTCTCCCAAGCACTGAATACAGTGCTCTGCACAGTTAGCACTAAATAAATACCATTAATGATGATGAATGGCCTAGTGGCAGGAGCATGGGCTTGAGAGTCAGAGGACATAGGTACTAATCCCGGCTCCATCACTTAGAGAAACAGCATGGCCTAGTGGAAAAAGCACAGGCCTAGGAGTCAGAGGACCTGGGTACTAATTCTGCTCTGTCACTTGTCTGCTTTGTGACCTTGGGCAAGTCACTTAACTTCTCTGGGACTAAATTAGCTCATCTGTAAAATGAGGATTAAAACTGGGAGCCCTCCTATGTGGGACACGGACTGTGTCCCAATCGCTTATCTTCTATCTACCCCAGAGTTTGTACAGTGCCTGACCCATAGTAAGCACTTAACAAATGTCACAATTATCGTTGTCTGTTGTGTGACCTTGGGCAAGTCACTTCACTTATCTGGGCCTCAGTTACCTCATCTGTAAAATGGGGATTAAGACTGTAAACCCCATGTGGGACAGGGACTGTATCCAACCTGATTACCTTGTATCTACCCCAGGGCTTAGAACAGTGCTGGACACATATTAAGCACTTAATGAAGACCATAATTATGATGATGATGATGACGATGACGATGACCAGTGTATTCCCACAACAATGTATTCATCATTACCAGATTTTTTATGAGAAAAATTAATAGTGATCATTATATTTATTAGCTATTAGTAAGGTATCAAGCATTGTACTAAGTGCTGGGGTAGATACAACATAAACAGATAGTATTTAGGCCATGTCCCACATTCTAGGGGGGAGAAGAGTCACTGAATCCCCTTTTATAGATGAGGAAAATGAGGTGCAGAGATGTTAAGTGACTTGCCCAAAGTCACACAACAGGTGATGCGACGAGAATCAAGGTTCCCTGATTCCCAAGCTCATATCCTTTCCATTAAATCACTCTGTTTTCTCATTCTTTCTAAAAATATTCCTGCCCCATTCACCCATATGGCTAAAGATCCAGCACATTTAAAACTCAGATGCCTTGGAGTTGCAAAGAATGAATTCCCAGTGCCTGTAATTTGTAATGTTTGCAAACATGTTTGATTGGTTTAATACTCTGTAGTCTCTCTGCACAATACTGCATCTAAAACACTCCATTTCCTCCCAGTAGAAACTAGACTTTGCTCTGACCTTTCATCATCTTTGTCTTACCGACACTGAAACAGGGATCATCTCCCATCAGGCTGCTTCAATGGCTTGTTTATGTCTGAGCTGATGGGGCTGGCTTCTCGTGGAGGACTTCAGCTCTGCTCCTGGAGTGTGTCAAGATCTAGACCTTCTCCTGATCTCCCTTGGGAGCTCATGGGCTTCCTTGTGAAGTACTTACGAAGGTCACTGTGCTCTGGCTGTTATAACTGGCTCAGCTCCATCTCCCCCTCCTCATTTGCAATTACGTAGGCTGCCCAGCTGCTCCCCCCGGCCCCCACACAGAGTTTCCCAACAAAATCTGAGAAAACAGATCACCCAGTGGCTCCCAAACACTCAGTTCTTACACTAAAATCACAGCACGCCAACCGACTCTTTGTTCTTACCCATTCACTGCTTCTTGGTATGCAAAATCCACACAGGAAACTGCCTTCTGGAAGACTTAAGGAACAGTCTATCTTTGAATACCTTCACTTTCCATCTTCCTCTTGACTCCTAACTAAACTCCGTAGGTTTGAGCCTCTTGATTTGCACTCTGTAAATGCCACACATACCCAGTCGCTTCAATAATAATTATTATAAATAATGATAACTATTATTATAATAGCATTTATTAAGCACTTACTGTGTATCAAGCAAAGTTCTAAGTGCTGGAGTAGATACAAGTTAATCAGGTTGGATACAGTCCCACACTGGACTCACAGTCTTAATCTCATTTTACAGATGAGGTAACTGAGGCACAGAGAAGTTAAGTGACCCACCCAAGGTCACACAGCAGACAGGTGGCAGAGCTAGGAATAGAACCCAGGTCCTTCTGACTCCTAGGCCCATGCTCTATCCACTAGGCCACACTGCTTTCCTTAGTTCTTGCCCTGCTGCTACTCAGACTGTGAGCATAAGTTATAACTCCATGAGGCTGATCAATTCCCGACTTTGTGATCTGAATTTCTTGCCTTGCTTATCTCAGTCTCCAATTAGATGGGAGAGTTTCCAATCAGGGCAGTGCCATTGTGGTGGCTTTATGGCCCTGTTCACTTTTCAAAGCCTGTTCCTGCCCACTCCCCACCCTATAAAATTCTTATACTCTTTTCATCTTCCAATTCATAATAAAATGTTAGCACCTACGATTCTGAATTTGTGGAGCATGTTACTTTTCCCAAAGTACTTTTACATCAGTGATCTCATTTCATCCTCACAAAACAACACTGAGAAGTAAGAAACTGACAGACATAGTTGTCTCTATCAGTCGCCGAATTGTACTTTCCAAGATTTTAGTACAGCGCTCTGCACAAAGTAAGCCCTCAATAAATACAATGGAATGAATAAACCCCATTTTCAGATAGGGACATTGTGGTCCTAAGTGACCTGCCCAAGGTCACTCACCAGTAGAGTGAATTAGCTGGGTCTTCTTAACACTTTGGCCCATGCCTTTTCCATTAGGTCAGACTTAAATCATGAGCTCCAGTGTTACGTGGTACCAGTGATTAACTGGCTGGCTTTCAGTACCAGCCGAGCCATGAATATGCTGATAGTTCTATATTTCTCCCCTCTCAGGATTACACCTGGAGAGTTTCCAATACTCTACCAGTTTCGGCTATAGGAAGGAGCATCAAGCAGAGGCATCCCCATTCCATTCCTCACTTGGGCAGTGGCTAGCGAGGAGAAGGCAATCTTCTACAAGTCAAAACTCACCTGTGCTGGGTAGCAGTGGCATGGGAGAGAGTTGAGGGCAGAGACTCAAGTATACTGGAAGGAAGAAGGCAATGGTCAACCACTTCCATATTTTTACCAAGAAAATTCTATGGATACACTATCAGAACGATTGCAGATGGAGGTGGGGCGTTCTGGGAGAGATGTTCCCATCAAGTCGCTGGGTTGGAGACGACTCAACAGCATCAGACAAGACAAGAGTACATTTCTGTTCCCTGCCTCCATTTTCTTTAAACCTCAGCTATTCTAAGGCACACTCCCACACCCAACCCCTACCCCACATACCTCTCATTAGTATATTTCTGGCACATTTGAGAAGTACCCAGCTAAGAGAGAAACAACATTATGGTACCACCAGCACATTCACCAAGAAACAGGAAAAGTGTGGAAAGCCAAACCAGATGAAAATGCCTCAAAGCAGCATGGCTTAGTGGAAAGAGCACGGGCTTGGGAGTCAGAGGATGTGGGTTCTAATCCTTGCTCTGCCATCTGTCTATTGTATCACCTTGGGCAAGTCACTTAACTTCTCTGTGCCTCAGTTACTTCATCTGTAAAATGGGGATTAAAAGTGTGAGCCCCACATGGGACAACTTGATTACCGTGCATCTACCCCCATGCTTAGAACAGTGCTTGGCACATTGTAAATGCTTAACAAATACCAATATTATTATTATCCTAGCTATTCAGACTTCTATGAACACACTATTTCAGAACTAGTCACAGTCAGTTTTAAGGCTCTGCCCCGATTCTCCCTATCTTATACTTTGGCCCTTTTTGCCTGCTATTCTCCAGTTCACTCTCTTCATTCCCCGGATGCCTAACTTTCTAGCAACATCTCGTATTTTTCAACTTTCCCAAAGTTGGTCACCTCATTCACACAGCTCCACCAGTCTGAAACTCTTTCCTTCTCCAAATTGGGCAGTCCACAGCTATTCCCATAATCATTGTCCTCCTAAAGTTCCACCTCAGCCAACAAAATTTACCCATATTAAATCCCAACACCCCACATCATATCAAATCATCAACTGCTTCTAACACTTACATATTTAATCATTTGTACACTTCATCAGCACTTATTCATAGATATGTGATTTATTGCACTATAAATCTATTCTGACTATGCTATTTGTAAGTTATTTTATTCCTATCTCTGCCATTAGAGTGTAAGCACCTAAATTCCACCTGAAGACTGCAAGCTCTATGAGGGCAGGAATCATGTCTACTAACTCTATTGTATTTTCCCAAGCACTTAGTAGAGTGTTCTGCACACAGGAAGCACTCAGTTATTACCACTGATTGATTGACTTTGGGTAAGGAACATGTCTCTTGCTTCGGTTGTACTTTCCCATGCATTTAATACAGAACATTGATTGTATTCAGTGGGAGCTCAATGAATACCTTAATTACTACTACCTTTATAAGCAAAATTCCTTAGATAGACAAACCTGTGAGTGTCACAAAGGCAGAATTTTGAATTTTCAGAACAGCTACTTAAGGCAGTCTGAGTGAGAGAGGCAAAGAGGGCTATCATTCAAAAAACTCCACTTTGCCTTTATTCCCAGATGACTTTAGAAACTGAAGACCTTTGCCATCTGGGAAATGAATCACCAAATCAACCCACCATGCAGTGTCTCTGGGAAGCGTAGTTCCCCTTCAGTCTCTTGTCAACTAGGAGAAGCAGCGTGGCGCAGTGGAAAGAGCATAGGCTTTGGAGTCAGGGCTCATGAGTTCAAATCCCAGCTCTGCCACTTGTCAGCTGTGTGACTGTGGGCAAGTCACTTAACTTCTCGGTGCCTCAGTTCCCTCATCTGTAAAATGGGGATTAAGACTGTGAGCCCCACGTGGCACAACCTGATTCCCCTGTGTTTACCCCAGCGCTTAGAACAGTGCTCTGCACATAGTAAGCGCTTAACAAATACCAACATTATTATTATTATTATTCTACCTCCAAGAAGGACATAAATGGTGTAACAGCCAGCTCTGCCAACAAGTAACAGCAGCTAAAATTCATCCCACTGGTCCTTTATGGCAAACAAAAATGATCACTTGCTATTTCGTGCTTCCCCAACAGAAAGCAATCATATAATTTCAAGTTTTGATTCTACCACAAAGCTCTAATTGAAGTCTAAAGTTGCCTCTCTGATATTTAATTCATATTTGTATGTTGAGAGAGTTTTAGTGGCATTACCCATGGTGAAACATCTAGAAACAGGCAAAATGAACAACTTTTTCATTTTCTTTTTGAAATTTGATCCTTTTTGAGAGAGGGGCTTATAGTAGTGAGCTAAGTTTTACACATTTCCCAACATTAGACTGAGCTGGGCTGAACTTTGAGTGTTTACCATTTTTATCCACCTGCCCTGAAATGAGTTTCTTGGAGAAGACCACTAAGATAAACCTGACTGACTTTTCCTAGCTTTCCTAGTTTTTGGGTCTGAAACACTTGTATCGTTTTCAGTCAAAAGCAAAAGAGTCGCCTCCGTTTAACCTTTCTTAATGAGAAATGGAGTAGAAATGCAGCTGGCTGTCTTCTTCGGACTGAAAGATCCTGCTTGCTAGATGTAGCAATTCCAAGAGATCCATCAAATCCTGGGGGCAGCAAGGTTAATGTCCCCTCTAGATCTCAGGCCTCCTCTCTAACCCCTTCTGGAAAATCCTGCTCAGCTTTTCTAGGATACACATAATAAAACCTGGCCATGGAATATGACATCTACACCATTAAAGGCTGAACAGAGTAATCCTGATATGTGCCGTGTTTCAGATACACAGAAGATCCATTTGCTTTCATTCACAAATGAAATGCTGACAGATTTATGATTATTTGGCTATTGTCTTTCTTCATGAATTTCTTATACTGGGGAGAAGACTATGGAAAATGGTTGCTGCGTGAATGAGTTATTACAGAAAAGACATCATCTGGGCTGGGAAAAAACATGGTAATGCTTCATAATGCTTCCCAAAGAGGCCTGTGAACTGAGCCCCTGAATACCATTCCTACCTATGCCACTATTTTCACGGTGGTTATGGGGACAGAACATGCCTCATGTCTAAATTGAGTCTGCTAATACCTTCCACATGCAGTGTGCTTAGTAGAGCAGGAACCAGGAAATCAGAGTTAACAGCTGAGTCTTCCATTCTACTTCTGGTTCCATTACTGATCCTCTATGTGACCTTGTTCAAGGCAATCATTCTTTTTGGGTCTTTATTTCCTTCATTATGAAACAGGAATGGAGCATTTTACTTTTTAAGTACTTGAATATGCTTTGAAATAAGAGTAACATAATTAAATTAAGTGTTTTAACAAAAGCTCTCAATGAGCTTACTAGTGAAACTAATAGATAGTGAGCCTCCTGAAGAACAGTGAGTGATTAAGTCTAATGAGATCAATCAATCAATGGTATTTATTGAGTGCTTACTGTGTGCAGAGCAACTGTACCAACCGCTGGGAGAGTAAAATCTACATGTGCATTTTCTCACTTGCTTAGTACAGCGTGCTGCACAGAGTAAGCATTTAATAAATACTATTACTATTACTCTTAATAGAATCAGAATTATTTTTATGCACTGATAGTGTAGGTTAAAGCAATTCATCCACCAGATCAATGTATCAAGCACTGTGATCAGTAGATGAGTTTTTTTTTTTTAGTTAATACCCTTAAATACTTTGCAAGCATAGAGAACTTCAACCTCATACTATCTCCTATCAATCAACAAATGGTATTTACTGAGCACTTATTGTGTGCAGAGCACTGTACTAAGTCCTTGGGAGAGTGCCATACAACAAAATAGGTGGACACATTCCCTGCCCACAAAGAGCTTATAGTCTAGGGAGGAAAAAGACATTAAAATAAATTATGGAATATGTTTATAATTGCTCTGAGGCTGAGGGTGGAGTGAATATGAAGTACTTAAAGGGTACAGATCCAAGTGCATAGGCGATGCAGAAGAGAGAGGGAGTAGGGGAAATAGGGGCTTAGTCGGGGAAGGCCTTTTCAAAGTGATGTGATTTTAGTAGGTCTTTAAATGTGGGGAGAGTGGTCTTCTGACATATGTGAAAGAGGAGAGAGTTCCAGGCCACAAGGGGAAGATGGGCAAGAGGTCGGCAACGAGGTAGTGTTAGGATGCTTGGCTTCTGAGTTGAATGGTACTGGACCGCTGGAGAGATTGGTCATTAAATGAAAAGACTGATGATTTAGTCTACTGATCTGATCATGGATTTCTTCATCAGAACCAAGAAAGGATAATAATAATAATAATGGTGGTATTTGTTAAGCGCTTACTATGTGCCGAGCACTGTTCTAAGCACTGGGGTAGACAGAGGGGAATCAGGATGTCCCATGTGGGGCTCACAGTCTTAATCCCCATTTTACAGATGAGGTAACTGAGGCACAGAGAAGTTAAGTGAATCATTAAATAATGAATCAGAAAGTTCCTACAGTTCCTTCACTAGCAACTCTGAAGAGGGAATTAGCCTGAACTAGCTCTGCAGAGGAAGCTTAGAGCAGGCAATGATATGTCCCTTTGGGGAGTGACCCCCATCAGCACTAAGCAGTGAGTTCCCATTCAATTGCTAGAGATTTTGACAGGAACTCTTCTCTAAAAAGCTGAGAGTCATCGGAGGGACTGTTTGCTCTATGAAGTTGACTCAGGGAAGAAACAAATCACAAACCAGCCAATCACATTTTGTAAACTGCACTCTGACACCTACTTTTTACTTAATCTGAGGAATACTGCTTTGTACACTTAAGACATTTTTTTCTTGGGCTAAGAAATGGAGTATTCACTTAACCTTTGGAGAGAATCAGGGCTCTTAAAAGTCAGTCTTTTCTTCAATGCTGTTTATAATTTATTTGAAAAGTCACTTTTTCCCATCCTGTAGGAGTCAATGTAAATCAGTCAGTCAATCATATTTATTGAGTGCTTACTGAGTGCAAAGCACTGAACTAAGCTCTTGGGAGAGTACAATATAACAGTAAACAGACATATTCCCTGACGACGATGAGCTTACAGCCTAGAGGGGAGACAGAAGCATCATGGTGTAGTGGATAGAACATGGGATTGGGAGTCAGAAGGTCATGGGTTCTAATCCTGGCTCCGCCACTTGTCTGCTGTGTGACCGTGGGCAAGTCACTTTTTACTTCTCTGTGCCTCAGTTATCTTATCTGTAAAATGGGGATCGAGACTGTGAGCCCCTCTTGGGACAGGGACTGTGTCCAACCCAATTTGCTTGTACCCACCCCAGCGCTTAGTAAAGTGCCTGGCATAGTAAGCACTTAACAAATGCCACTATTACTACTATGAATAAATTACATATATGTAAATATGTGCATATGTAAATGGCCTAGTGGAAAGGGCATGAAATAAGGGTCAGGTTTTTTTACCTGGGTTCTAAACCTTACTTTTTCACCTATGGGCCTGATATCTCTGGGCAAGTTGCTTCACCTCTTTTTGCCTCAGTTTCATCATGTGTAAAATGGGGACAAGATCCCTGTTTTCCCTGTTAGATGGTAAGCCCTACTGAGAGCTCACCTCCTCCAGGAGGCCTTCCCAGACTGAGCCTCCCCTTTCCCTCTTCTCTCCCTCTCCCCTAGCTCTTCCCTCTCCCCCTCCCCTCAGCACTGTGCTCATTTGTATATATTATTTATTACCCTATTTAGTGTGTTAATGAGGTGTATATCTCCTTGATTCTATTTATCTTGATGATGTCTTGTTTTTGTTTTGTTCTGTTTTGTTTTGCTGTCTGTCTCCCCCTTTTAGACTGTGTGCCTGTCATTAGGCAGGGATTTTCTCTGTTGCTGAATTGCACATTCCAAGTGCTTAGTACAGTGCTTTGCACATAGTAAGTGCTCAATAAATTATTATTGAATGAATGATGAGACAGGGATTGTTTCTCATTTGATTATCCTATAACTATCCTAGCCCTAATTACAGAGCTTTTCACATAGGAAATATTTAATAAATGCCAAAATTATCATTTATTTCATAGTAAATTAGGCCCAGAGCATATTCCTCTGGAAGGTGTGTGTTTTCATCTGTATCTCTGAATCTAATGATGAGGAACATTATTCCCTGAAGTATTGTGGACACTTCATTCGTTCAATCTTATTTATTGAGCACTTACTGAGTGCAAAGTACTGTACTAAGCACTTGGGAGAATACAATATAAGAATAAACAGTCACATTCCCTGCCCACTGTGAGATTACATCATATGTGGCATTGTCTCAAAGTCAACTTGCCATGGAGTCATCCAAGAGTGCTCAGAGGAAGCACTGTACTGTGTGAATGAATGAGAGAAGTACTGCCTCAAGCTGGGTGTCAACAGTTAGAGAAGCAGCATGGCCCAGTGACAAGAGCACGGGCTTGGGAGTCAGAGGACATGCGTTCTAATCCCTGCTCCTCCACTTGTCTGCTGTGTGATCTTGGGCAAGTCACTCCACTTCCCTGTGCCTCATTTACCTCATCTGTAAAATGGGGATTAAGACTATGAGTCCCACGTGGGACAACCTGATTACCTTGTATCTAACTACCCCGGGACTTAGAACAGTGCTTGGCAGAGAGTAAGCCTTTAGCAAATACCATAATTATTATTATTAGTAGTAGTAGTAGTAGTAGGAATTAAGAGAGACCATTAGTTTACTGGAAAACCAAAGGTTTGGTGCTAGTGACAAAATTCGCTATCCTAACTGCTCATTCCAGAGACTATTTCAATAAGTTTTCTGAGAAGACAAATGAAATTGACTCCAAATCCTAGGAGCAGGTTGGATACACTGTGGCCTTTTGCATGTGGGCCATTAAATAGACTTTTTAAAACTCACTGTTCTTCCTGTCAACACCCAGGTCAGAGTCAGAGGAAAACAAAACAGGAATGATATCCAGCTGTCGAAAAGAGGAAACCTGAGGCCCACCAGTAAAAACATTCAGAGATGAAGGAGCCAGTGTAGAAAGTGGAGAAACAAAGAAAGATGCTCTCCAAGGCAAAGCCCCATGCTCTGCTCTTACCACCAGCTCATTTGGTCAGCTGGAGGCCCAAGACTCTAGAGCAACTTCCTTCTTTGGAGTCCTTTGTCCAAATAGGTATTTAACTGGTGTCTAACTGGTATCTACATGGTATTCAGGGTTTAGAACAGTGCTGGGAACAAAGTAAGCACTTTAAAAATACCCTAATTATTACCTGCTAAATCTGGAACTTCAGATATATTAGTCTAAGAGCACATAACTGGTTGCCCAGTAGTTCTGGGGCCCAAGACACTTCTTCAATCTCCAGATTTCCTTTGTACTTTTCCACCACTGATTTGGGACAGAGATCCCCAGCTTTGCAAATGCCATCAAAAAAGATTTTAGGCCTAAGTAGTTTTCATGGTCCCTAAATATCACCCCAATCTTTCCTAATCAATCAATCAATGGTATTTATTAAGCATCTATTAATTTATTCATTCATATGTATTAAGTACTTATTGTGTGCAGAACATTGTACTAAGCACTTATCTACTATGTCAGAAGCAGCAGAAGCAGCATGGCTTAGTGGAAAGAGAACAGGTTTGGGAGTCAGAGAACGTGGGATCTAATCCCAGCTCCACCACTTGTCTGCTGTGTGATCTTGGGCAAGCCACTTAACTTCTCTGTGCCTCAGTTACGTCATCTGTAAAATGGGGAGTAAGATTGTGAGCCCCACGTGGGACAACCTGATTACCTTGTATGTACCCCAGTGCTTAGAATAGGGCTTGGCACATAGTAAATGCTTAACAAATGTCATAATTATTATTATTATTATTTGTATATCAGAAAATTACTCTCCCCCACTTCAAAACCTTATTGAAGGCATGTCTCCTCCAAGAAGCCCTCCCTGACTAAACCCTCCTCTCCTCTTCTCCCACTCCCTTCTGCACCACTCTTACTTGAGTCTTCATTCATCCTCCCTCCCAACCCCACAGCACATAAGTATATATCTGTAATTCATTTATTTATGTATTTATCTATTTATATTAATGTCTGTCTCCCCCTCTATACTGGGAGCTTGTTGTGGGCAGGATTTTGTCTGTTGTTATATTACACTCTCCCAAGAGCCTAATATAATGTTTTGCACACAGTAAGCGCTCAATAAATATGACTGAATATTCACCAAGCACTATTCTAAGTGCAATCAAACAATGGAATTTATTAAGTATTTACTGGGTGGACAGTACTGTACTAAGAGCTTGGGAGAGTACAGTAGAGTTAGGTTAAATGATGTCTGCCCTCAAGGAGGTTATAATCTAGCTGGGGAGATAGACACTGAGATAATTTACAACTTAAGGGAAGAAGAAATATGTCTATATGTGAGTTAACCCTTAAACCAGAAAATATGAACAACAAAATGTACTCAAGTGCAGTGGGTGGTTAAGAGTACTTAAGTGCATTTTTTTTGTTGGTTTTTTTGTTTAATGGTATTTATTAAGCACTTACTACATGTCGGGCACTGTGCTAAGTGCCAGGGTAGATACAATTCATTCAATAGTATTTATTGAGTGCTTACTATGTGCAGAGCACTGTACTAAGCGCTTGGAATGAACAAGTCGGCAACAGATAGAGACAGTCCCTGCTGTTTGACGGGCTTACAGTCTAATCAGGGGAGACAGACAGACAAGAACAATGGCAATAAATAGAGTCAAGGGGAAGAACATCTCGTAAAAACAATGGCAACTAAATAGAATCAAGGCGATGTACATTTCATTAACAAAATAAATAGGGTAATGACACCATATACAGTTGAGCAGACGAGTACAGTGCTGAGGGGATGGGAAGGGAGAGGAGGAGGAGCAGAGGGAAATGGGGGGAAAAGAGGGTTAAACTGCGGAGAGGTGAAGGGTGGGCAGTAGAGGGAGTAGAGGGAGAAGGGGAGCTCAGTCTGGGAAGGCTTCTTGGAGGAGGTGAGTTTTAAGTAGGGTTTTGAGGAGGGGAAGAGAATTAGTTTGGCGGAGGTGAGGAGGGAGGGCATTCTAGGACCGCGGGAGGACGTAGCCCAGGGGTCGACAGCGGGATAGGCGAGAACGAGGGTCGGTGAGGAGGTGGGCGGCAGAGGAGCGGAGCGTGTGGGGTGGGCAGTAGAAAGAGAGAAGGGAGGAGAGGTAGGAAGGGGCAAGGTGATGGAGAGCCTTGAAGCCTAGAGGGAGGAGTTTTTGTTTGGAGCGGAGGTTGATAGGCAACCACTGGAGTTGTTTAAGAAGGGGAGTGACATGCCCAGAGCGTTTCTGCAGGAAGATGAGCCAGGCAACGGAGTGAAGAATAGACTGGAGCAGGGCGAGATAGGAGGAAGGGAGATCAGAGAGAAGGCTGACACAGTAGTCTAGCCGGGATACAATGAGAGCCCGTAGCAGTAAGGTAGCCGTTTGGGTGGAGAGGTAAGGGCGGATCTTGGCGATATTGTAAAGGTGAAACTGGCAGGTCTTGGTAACAGATAGGATGTGTGGGGTGAACGAGAGAGACGAATCAAAGATGACACCGAGATTGCGGGCTTGAGAGACGGGAAGGATGGTCGTGCCATCCACGGTGATAGGGAAGTCTGGGAGAGGACCAGCCTTGGGAGGGAAAATGATGCAAGAAGATACAAGATATCAGGTTGGACACAGTCACTTTCCCACACAGGACTCACATTCTTAATCCCCATTTTACAGATGAGGTAACTGAGGCACAGAGAAGTGACTAGCTCAAAATCACCCCCAGACAAGTGGTGGGGCTAGGATTAGAACCCAAGTCTTCCCACTCCCAGGTCTGTGCTGTTTCTACTAGGCCACTGCTTCAAAATAAAAATGGTACTCATCATTTATCATGTGCCAAGTACTATACTCAGTGCTGGGGTAGATACAATAAAATCAGGTTGGACATGGGCCCAGTCCCACATGGGCCTCACAATCTAAATAAGATTTAATTCCCAGGTGAAGAAACTGAGGGACAGGCCCAAGGTCAGACAGCAGACAAGTTTCAGAGGCGGAATTAGAACCAAGGTCCTCCAACTTCCAGGCTCTTGTTCCTTCCACTAGGCCTTGGGACAGCAAAACCAGTGGGCGAGAATGTCAGCACTCTAGCACAGACTTAATGGTCCAGGTTACCTGACATGGGGCTGAGAGTCAGAGAACCTGACAAACAAAAGGACCTCAGGAAAGTCACTTAACCTCTAGGTCCCTCAGTCTTCTCATTAGTGAAATGGAAATAATGTCCCCTACCTAGGGAGGCAACTCCAACCGGAGTCCAACCTAGTCACATTCAAGTACACTATCTTCAACCCAGGAAATGACCTCACACCAACCTCAGCACTGACAGTGTACTTCAGGAACCACGGACAATAACTCTTTATCATCAGCGAGCAAGGAGGAAGGGGAGACATTCATCAATAGTTTCAATTTTTTCTCCTCCCAACCTGCCCAATTCTTGTAGCCCTATGGACATGCCCCCAAGTATTTTAGAATGGCTAATTTCCTCTCTGATTTTGAATCAGAATATTCTGGAATGTGTAGAATAAATAGCTAGATTTCTTTCTTCCTGCCCATAGCCCTGGTTCTGGAGATGACTTACCCAGGATGTCCCAAATCCCCTAAAGCCTCACCCAAGGAAATTTCTCTCATGGGTTTGGCAACTAGGAACTGGTTCAGCTAGCTCGGTGGAGGCCACCAAACCCTGAGGAGGCGTGTTCATGAACTAACTCTGTCAACAGTGAACCATTTCTGAAGAGTATCCCAGGGGAGGAGCTTCTCAGAAGTAAGGAAATAAGGTCACAGGAACCCTGCTCTCTCCACTGGACTTTACCACTGAGAGTACCTGGTTGACACCTGAAGGAAGCAAAGGGGCTACTGTGGATGGGGGAATGTCAGGCCACTTGTCTGCTGTGTGACCTTGGGTAAGTCACTTCACTTCGCTGGATCTCAGTTACCTCATCTGGAAAATGGGGATTGAGACCGTGATCCCTGCATGGGACGGAGGTTGTGTCCAGCTCTATTTGTTTGTATCCACCTCAGCACTTAGTATAGTTCCTGGCACATAGTAAGTGCTTAACAAATACCATTATTATTATATTTTGTGCTTAAACAATTTCCATCTTGGTTTCCTCTTCATATACCAAACATCGCTCTTCTATGCTTGTAACAGTTCCATTTTAAAGCTTTTTTTAAATAGTACTTGCTAAATACTTTCTATATGTCAGGCACTGTTCTAGGCACTGGGGTAGATACAAGGTAATTAGGCTGGACACAGTTCATGTTCCACAGGGGGCTCACAGTCTCAATCCCCATTTTACAGATGATGAGACTGAGGCATAGAGAAGTTAAATGATTTGCTCAAGGTCACACATCATACAAGTGATGGAGCCAGAATTAGAACCCAGGTCCTTCTGACTCCCAGGCCTGTGCTCTAACCATTAGGAAACTGTGCTTTTCCTCTAGGCTGTGAGCCCATTGTTGGGTAGGGATTGTCTCTATCTGTTGCCAAATTGTACTTCCCAAGTGCTTAGTACAGTGCTCTGCAAACAGTAAGCGCTCAATCAATACGATTGATTGAATGAATGAATGAATTGAATTATTGTAATGCTATTGTCCATTGGGGCCAAGTCCAGTTATCATCTCATGGTCCCAGGGGAGGGGGGCATTAAAATAAGGATCTCTTTTGCCCCAGTTATTTTCCTCATTAAGCCACTTCTCCTCTCTCTCCTCCCCACTCCACCAAGAGTAAACCCAGAGCACTTTGGTTGCAGGGCACACACAGTTAATAATAATAATAATAATTACAGCATTTGTTAAGCACTTACTATGTGCCAGGAACTTTACTAAACACTGGGGTGGGTATAAGCAAATCAGGTTGGACACAGTCTCTGTTCCACATAGGGCTCACAGTCTCAATCCCCCTTTTACAGGAGAGGTAACTGAAACACAGAGAAGTGAAGGGACTTGCCTAAGGTTACAAGTGGCAGAGCTGGGATTAGAACTCATGACCTTCTGAATTCCAGGCCTGTGCTCTTTATCCATTATGCCATGCTGCTTCTCATACTCTTCTTCTCAAAGTTTGAACTGGGGAAGAGGCCAGTAAAGGAGCAGAATGACTTGGGCAGGCAAAGTATTTGTGCTCTTTATTTCCCTTCTCCACTCTGGGACTCTAATCATAATAATTTTGTAACTTGTTAAGCATTTACTATTTGGCAGGCATTGTTCTAAGTGCTGGGCAGGATAAAAGCAAATCAGATTGGATACAATCCTTGTACCATATGAGGCTCACAGTCTCAATCCCCATTTTACAGATGAGGTAACTGAGGCACAAAGAAGTGAAGTCACTTGCCCAACATCACACAGCCAAGTGGCAGAGCCAGGATTAGAAACCAGGTCCTGAATTGGCACTTGGACAAACTATTGAATTCCCCCTTGGTTAGGAGGCAAGTGTTCCTGCAGGATATGCCAGCTTCCCATCCCAGAACAGAGACTGGAGCTGCTCCAAGTGGGGTCAGAAGGGACGTGGAGGGCAGTGAAGGACACAGTTGCTTGGGATGTCTGTCTCCCACCCACAGTTCCACTAGTCTGGAGTGGTTGGGAGTTCCCCAGGCTACATCTTAGTGGGAATGAGCTGTCTGCTGGACATTGTAGAAGCAGAAGCAGCCACCAGAATGGCACAGAATCTACTTCAACCATGTTTTTCTCACAATGCCACAAATTGTTTAGTTGAGCTGACCATTAGCTTTCCTAATAAACCACTAAGCCACCTGCTCCTCCTACCTGAAAGCCAACTGCTCTTCACTGTGGCAGAAATGAAGAGCACATTCATTCTCTCTAGAGCTGTTTTTCCTAGGCAACCTGAAATGCATCTCTTGCTTTAGAGCTGATGGAAATAATTATGATGATAATAATGATAGTAATTGTTAAACATTTATTTTTGCCAGGCACTGTACTAAACACTGGGGTAGATGAAACCAAATCAAGTTGGACACAGTCCCTGTCCCACGTGGGGCTCATAGTCTCAATCCCCAGTTTGCAGATGAGGTAACTGAGGCATAGAGAAGTGAAATGACTTGCCCGAGGTCACACAGCAGACAAGTGGCCGAGTCAAAATTAGAACCCATGACCTTCTGACTCCCAGGCCAATGCTCTATCCACTACGCCATGCTGCTTCTCATAATAATAATAATAAGTAATAATATTTATTTAGGGCTTACTATGTGCCAAACAGTGTAGTGGGGTAGATTCAAGATAATCTGATCATCAGACCAAGCTCCTATCCACCATGAAGTTCACATTCTAAGTCAGAGGTAGAACATGTATTTATCTCCATTTTGCAGATGAGGAGACTCAGGGGCAGTGAAGTGACACACCCAAGTTCACACAACAGACAAGTGGCAGGGCTGGAATTAGAGCCCAGATGTTCAGACACCCAGGTCGGTTCTCCTTTCACTAGGCCAAACTGAAAGTTTGGGTTCGGGGGGAAAGTATGGTACTGGAAGGGAGTTGGTGGGGCTTCTCTTCATTAATGAGATTGTCTATATTGAATTAAGCCTCTCCAGAGGGTAAGATTGTCAGCTGCCAAAAGCCATAAATTCAGTGGTTCATTAGAACTGAGAGGACCTCATAGCTCTACAAGGTGAGACCCCTGAAATTCATTTCACCACATTTTCAGACTAAAACTGTGGTTTCAGTGATGAAAATTTTCAAGCTGAACTCACTCAAATATCGAGCCCCTCCTCTTGCTGCTCTTTTGAGACAAGGTCCTTGGAAGAAGATGGATTTGGACGGAATGGGATGGGATGGTCTTTTCCTTTTCAGAAGTTAATTAAAAGCTGAGGAGCCTGAGGCGGGGGAGAGGCGGGGTCCTGAGAAGTCTTGCTGCTTGAGCACCCATCTGTTCAGCAGCTGTGGTAGTCGAGGTTGAAGGTGCTGGACATTTTCCTCCCCCATGTTATGCTACACAGTAGGTCTGCTGGTTAGGAAGTTCTCCGCTGCTACTAGTATCCGTCCCTCTGCTCTATTAAAAAGTTCAGAGGACAAGACCTCAAAATACTTGATGAACAACCTGTTCATTCACCTTTTATATCTTAGCTCTTTGGGCTAAAAGAGATTGGCTTTGATTGAGAATTTCTAGTTTTAGAAATTAATAATAATAATAATGTTGGTATTTGTTAAGCGCTTACTATGTGCCGAGCACTGTTCTAAGCGCTGGGGTAGACACAGGGGAATCAGATTGTCCCACGTGGGGCTCACAATCTTAATCCCCATTTTACAGATGAAATAACTGAGAGGTTAAGTGTCTTGCTCAAAGTCACATAAATGACGTGACAGAGCCAGGATTCGAACACATGACCTCTGACTCATTCATTCAATAGTATTTATTGAGCGCTTACTATGTGCAGAGCACTGTACTAAGTGCTTGGAATGAACAAGTCGGCAACAGATAGAGACAGTCCCTGCCGTTTGACGGGCTTACAGTCTAATCGGGGGAGACGGACAGACAAGAACAATGGCAATAAATAGAGTCAAGGGGAAGAACATCTGGTAAAAACAATGGCAAATAAATAGAATCAAGGCGATGTACATTTCATTAACAAAATAAATAGGGTGATGAAAATATATACAGTTGAGCGGACGAGTACAGTGCTGAGGGGGTGGGAAGGGAGAGGGGGAGGAGCAGAGGGAAATGGGGGGAAAAGAGGGTTAAACTGCGGAGAGGTGAAGGGGGGGTGGTAGAAGAAGTAGAGGGAGAAGAGGAGCTCAGTCTGGGAAGGCCTCTTGGAGGAGGTGAGTTTTAAGTAGGGTTTTGAAGAGGGGAAGAGAATCAGTTTGGCGGAGGTGAGGAGGGAGGGCGTTCCAGGACCGCGGGAGGACGTGGCCCAGGGGTCGACGGCGGGATAGGCGAGACCGAGGGACGGTGTGGAGGTGGGCGGCGGAGGAGCGGAGCGTGCGGGGTGGGCGGTAGAAAGAGAGAAGGGAGGAGAGGTAGGAAGGGGCAAGGTGATGTAGAGCCTTGAAGCCTAGAGGGAGGAGTTTTTGTTTGGAGCGGAGGTCGATAGGCAACCACTGGAGTTGTTTAAGAAGGGGAGTGACATGCCCAGATCGTTTCTGCAGGAAGATGAGCCGGGCAGTGCAGTGAAGAATAGACTGGAGCGGGGCGAGAGAGGAGGAAGGGAGGTCAGAGAGAAGGCTGACACAGTAGTCTAGCCGGGATATAACAAGAGCCCGTAGCAGTAAGGTAGCCGTTTGGGTGGAGAGGAAAGGGTGGATCTTGGCGATGTTGTAAAGGTCAAACCGGCAGGTCTTGGTAACGGATAGGATGTGTGGGGTGAACGAGAGAGATGAGTCAAGGATGACACCGAAATTGCGGGCCTGAGAGATGGGAAGGATGGTCGTGCCATCCACGGTGATAGGGAAGTCTGGGAGAGGACCAGGTTTGGGAGGGAAGATGAGGAGCTCAGTCTTGCTCATGTTGAGTTTTAGGTGGCGGGCCGACATCCAGGTGGAGACATCCTGGAGGCAGGAGGAGAAAGCCCGTGCTCTTTTCACTAAGCCACACTGTTTCTCATACACTGATATGCTCCCAGTCATCCCCGGTCATAAACCTGGAGTCATCTCTGACACTCTCTTTCAATGTGACATCTGTAGGTAGTTTATCAATATGTCCTGCCTCTTCCTCCTTGGCAATATTTCTCTGGTCTGCCCCTTTTCATCCAATCCTCTGGTTAATTACAGTCCTGATGCAAAGGCCTTATGAACTCCAATGGACTACTGTCAGAGTCTCTGAGCCGGTCTCTCTGCCTCCATTCTCTTGCACCCAATGGCAATAATCATCATCCTCTGTTGATTGGATCATTTTATTCCCTGCTACTAAAACATTCAGAATTACTCAATGCCCGAGTCCTCTGTCAATTTAGCCATCCTCACTCCTGTATTGCAAAGATTTCTGCTCCCCTGACACTAAACTGCTTCTTGTAGCTGGCTCACTTGCTTCCAAGTTATTGTTTATATCATTCCCTCCACTGGGACTGTCCTTTGCACTCCTCCTGGCCAAACTGTACAGCCCTCCACTCCTTCAAAACTCTTCTTAAAATCTGTCTCCTTCCAAAAACCTTCACGACAAAAGACTAGATTCTGTTCATTTCACCCAAATAACTTTATCTGTGTTTTTTTGGCAAATCTAGCGTATATTTGTACTCTTGAGGTCTGTGTCCCTGAAAGGATTACAGGTTCATCCTGACTGTGTATTTGCACTGGGGTGGGTTGGAGGTGGTTGGTCTTTTTCCTCCATTCAAAGGAAAACTCCCTGAAAGCATGGCCTGGGCCTTGTACTCCTTCTGAAGCTACCCAGTGTCTTGTCCAAGGTAGTGCTTCAGTTATAATAATGGTGGTATTTGTTAAGTGCTTACTATGTGCCAAGCACTGTTCTAAGCGCTGGGGTAGATACAAGGTAATCACGTTGTCCCACATGGGGTTCACAGTCTTAATCCTCATTTTACAAATGATAAAATTGAGGAACAGAGAAGTTAAGTGACTTGCCTAAGGTCACACAGCAGACAAGTGGCAGAGCTGGGATTAGAACCCATGTCCTCCGACTCCTGAGCCCGGGATCTTTCCACTGAGTGATGCTGCTAACCCAGTAATGGTATTTGTTAAGCACTTACTATGTGCCCGACACTGTTCTAAGCACTGGGGTGCATACAAGCAAATTGGGTTGGACACAGTCCCTGTCTCACATACGGCTCATAGTCTTAATCCCCATTTTACAGATGAGAGAACTGAAGCACCAACAAGTGAAGTAACTTGCTCAAGGTCACACAGCAGCCAGGTGGCAGAGCTGGGATTTGAATCCATGCCCTTCTGACTCTCAGGCCTGTGCTTTATCCACTAGGCCATGCTGCTTTTTCAAACCCATCAATCAATGGTCTTTATTGAGTGTTCAGTACGTACAGAGCACTTTACTAAATATTTGGCAGAGTACAGTACAATGTAATTAACAGCCACATTCCCTGCCTATACTCATGAGACTAACAGTGATGCTGTTGCTGACAATGGCCTTGTTTCAGATTATTGCGCATTGAATGCTCAGTACATTACATATTAGAATACCCCATTATATGAAGAATGTTTACTCCACAACTTTAGGCATCGTCCAGGGAGATCTTGTCTTGTCTTGCTGTCTAGTCATCTCCAACCCATAGAAATACCATCTCTCCCAGAACAACTATTGCCGATTTGTACATTTCAAGCGCTAAGTACAGTGCCCTTCACACAGTAAGCACTCAGTAAATATGATTGAATGAATGAATCTCACCTCCATCTGCAATCATTCTGGTAGTATATCCATAGATTTTTCTTGTTAAAAATATGGAAGTGGTTTACCATTGCCTCTTTCTGCTCAGTAAACTTGAGTCTCCACCCTCAACTCTCTCCCATGCTGCTGCTGCCCAGCACAGGTGAGTTTTTACTTGCAGCCTTCATTCATTCAATAGTATTTATTGAGCGCTTACTATGTGCAGAGCACTGTACTAAGCACTTGGAATGTACAATTCGGTAACAGTTAGAGACCATCCCTGCACACTGACTGACTTATAGTCTAATCATGGGCTTCCAGTCTAATCAAAGACAGCACTCACATATTTTATTTCTTTTGTATTTCCTAGGTACCTAATCTAGTGCTCCACACCTAAATAATACACAGTGCTCTTCCCATAGTAGGCACCCAGTACAGTACTTTTCATGTAGTAGGCTTTCAGTATAGTGCATGGTCTAGTGGATAGAGCAAGGGCCTGGGAGTCAGAACAACCTGGGTTCTAATCTCACTTCTGCCACTTATCCACTGTATGAACTTGGACAAGTCACTTAACTTCTCTGAGCCTCAGTTACTTCATCTGTAAAGTGGGATTAAGAATGTGCACCTCATAATAATAATAATATTGACATTTGTTAAGCGCTTACTATGTGCCAATCACTGTTCTAAGTGCTGCGGGAGATAAAGGTCATCAGGTTGTTCCACGTGGGGCTTACAGTCTTAATCCCCATTTTTACAAATGAGATAACTGAGTCCCAGAGAAGTTAAATGACTTGCCCAAAGTCACACAGCTGAGAAGTGACGGGGCCGAGATTAGAACCCACAACCTCTGACTCCCAAGCCTGTGCTCTTTCCACTAAGCCGTGCCACCTCATGCGGAACACAGAATGTGTCCAACCTGATTATCTTGTATCTACCCCAGTGCTTAGTATGGTGACTGGCACACAGTAAACACCTAACAAATACCATTAAAAAAATGGTATAGTGATCAACATGCAATAAGCACTCACGGAAGCACTCTACACTGATTGGGAGCCTACTACAGTAGCAGATTGCCTTCCACTCACTAGCCACTGCCTAAGCTAAGTATCGAATGGATATGTTTCTGCTCGACTCCCCCTCCTTCCCTATACCTCTGTCCCCCCTCCCTTCTCCATTGCCCCTACTCCCTCCCTCTGCTCTACCTCCTTCCCCTCCCCACAACACTTGTGTATATTTGTATATATCATTTATTACTGTATTTTATTAATGATGTGCATATATCTATGATTCTATTTATCTATTTTGATGGTATTGATGCCTGACTACTTGTTTTGTTTTGCTGTCTGCCTCCCCCTTTTAGACTGTGATCCCATTGTTGGGTAGGGATTTTCTCTATCTGTTGTAGAACTGTACATTCCAAATGCTTAGTACAGTGCTCTGTACACAGTAAACACTCAATAAATATGATTGAATTAATGAATGGTCAAGACTAGTAGAGTACTGGAAACTCTCCAGGCGTGACCCTGAAATGACTTGGTACTAGTGCTTATTACATGTCAAGCAATGTACTAAGAGTGCACTTACAATTTCAAAATAATTCTCCTTTCTTGGAGACTTGAGAAGTGTTTCCATGACTATATGAGGTTGAGGAAACCAGTACCTTCTGTTGAGATGTCAAAGTCTTAAAGAATTTAGCATTATTTAGCATTATTGGAGGCACTAACATCATAGGGGAAAAGGGGTTGAAGCAAGGTTAGGACAGCTAAGAGTAGTAACGTTCTGATAGTGGGGCAGTGGGTTCCAAAGGAAAAAGCATTTTAATGAGATTAGGAACTGGATTCTAATCTCAGCTCTGACACTGGTTGCCCTTTGGAAAGTCATTTATCCCCTCTGGGCTTTAGTTTCATTATCTGCAAAATGGGGATAAGAGGCTATTAGATTGTCAGTCTGTGTGGAAAAGAGCCGAGTCTTCTCTAAATTACCTTGTATGTATCCCATCCCAGAATTCAGCATAATGTTTCACAAATAGAGAGGGCTTAATAAATACCATAAATAACAATAGAGAAATATATTTCAAAACTGACTGTAGCCAGCTGAGAACCAAGTTAAAAGTAAAAAAATAAATTTAAAAAATCAAAAAACAATTGTAAGCTCAAACTCTTTGAAAGTGGGGATCATGTTTTTTATACCTCTGTTGTAGTCTCCAAAGCATTTAATTCAGTGGTCTGTGTAATATATGTGGTCAATAAGTACTATCATAAGAGTGACACAAAAGGAAAAATAAAAAGACTTTCCCAAACTTTGTCTCACCTCTGAGGAACCTGGTCATGTCCTTCTATTACATTATTTCATCTGTTCGTAATTTTTAATGTCTATCTCCCCCTGTAGTCTGTAAATTCTTTATAGGCAAGGATCTTGTCTACTAACTCTGTAATACTGTGCTTTCCCAAGAGCTTAGTACAATGCTCTGCACATAGTAAGAACTCAATAAATACCATTGATTGATTGATGGGGGCTTCCACTGAAGTCTGTAACTTAGTGTAGCTAGCATCTTCTGGAGGTCAAAATCATTTCTGCTCACTGTCCTATGCAGCTTCATGGATGCTATGAGGGCTCAGAAAGGACTGGCTGGTGCCCTCTAGACTGTAAGCCCCTTATGGGCAAGAAATGGATCAACCAACTCTGTTGTATTGTGCTCGCCACACTCTTAGTACAGTGCTCTGCACACAGTAAACTTTCAATAAATGCCACTGATTGATTAGATAGCAGAGAACCTGGTGATCATGATCATGTCCGTAAAGGAAGAAGGAACATGTAATTCAGCATTCTGGACCTCAAGATCAGAACATCAGGAGATGCAGGCTTCACAATATGGACATGTAGAAGGCAAATCATAAGCAATGTCAAAGAGAGGCATAGGACAGCAGACTATAATGACTGTGCCTAGAAATACATACAGCAGAGACTCAGAAATAATGAACTGAATCTTGAAATCCTAGAGAAAAAAGTGTAACAGCAGCTGATGTGCTGAAAAAAGTTTGACTATTCCAGTAAATGAATACCCATGGAGCATAGAAACATTATTTGCTTAACGTATTTCAATTTCATCATCAGTTTACTAATTCAAACAACTCACTTTGCTTCTCACTTCACTTTCTGTCATTTAAGAAACTTTAGAGATGAGAAACACATTGTTTTCTAAAGTAGCAGATATAATAAAAAGCATTCTGAAGGCTGACTAAAAGGGAAAGCTATGTTTTTCACATTTAACCTCAAGTTGCTTGAGAAGAGGAAAGTGTCATAGAATTCAACTCTAGCTAGGAGCTCTCTATTGATGTCTAGCTGGATGATAAGAACACTGTAGTCAATCAATCATATTTATTGAGCATTTACTGTGTGCAGACCAATATAATAAACACTTGGGAGAGTACAATGTTCCTCTAATGTTAACTTTCTCACTGTACCTTAATCTTGTCTATCTCACCATTGACCTCTAGCTCACATCCTACCTCTGGCCTGAAACACCCTCCTTCCTCATATTAGACAGTTAATTTATCTGCCCAACTTCAATGTCTTATTTAAAGCACATCTTCTCCAAGAAGCCTTCCCGACTAAGCCCTCCTCTCCTCCCACTCCCTTCTGCATTCCTTGACTTTCTCCCTTCATTCAGTCTCCCTCACATCCCCACAGCACATATGTGTATATCTGTAATCTATTTATTTGTATTAATATCTGCCTCACCCTCTAGACTGTGAGCTCACTGTGGGCAGGGAATGTGTCTGTGTGTTGTTGTACTCTCTCAAGCTCTTAGTAGAGTGTTTTACACAAAGTGTTCAATAAATATGATTGAATGAATGATTGAATACAGTGTAAAAGAGTTGGTAGATGGGCTTCTTGCCCACAAAGAGTTTACAGGTTAAGGGGTCTAGCAGTCTTTTATTTCTTTTATGAATAAATATTCTGGCCAACAACTGGGTGACTTGCAGTTGTTCCATTACTGAGAAGAGGAATAATTGAATATTGAGTTGCTGCTTTAGCAGCTACAGAATCATTGCTCAGAAGGGACTAGGAGTGGGTGGAGTCACAGTAGAGAAGAAGTATGCCTATTGGCTAGAGCACAGAACTGGGAATCAGAAGGAAGTGGATTCTAATCCTGACTCCACCACTTGCCTGCCACGTGACCTTAGGCAAGTCACTTTACTTCTCCGTTCCTCATTTGTCTCATCTGTAAAATGGGGATTAAGACATTCCCTATGTGGGATAGGGAATGTGTCCAACCTGATTAGCTTGTATCTACTTCAGTACTTAGTATAGTGCCTGACACACAGTAAGCTCTTAACTAAAACCACTAAATAAAAAACGACAACAACAACAAAAAACTGCTAGAGGTTGTTTAGCTTCGAATCAACTGATTCTCCCCCTCACAATCAACTGCAAAACCCCAGTTGGCAAACTGGGGGCTTTTCTGTTGATTTTTGCCATGACCTGCACAGTCCACCCAAGCAGTGCCATTTCTCTTTCTCTCTCTCTCAGCCACCCATCCCCTGACTCTCTCTCTCACGCTGTTCCCCAGCAGCTATAATAATAATAATAATGTTGGTATTTGTTAAGCGCTTACTATGTGCCAAGCACTGTTCTAAGCGCTGGGGTAGACACAGGGGAATCAGGTTGTCCCACGTGGGGCTCACAGTCTTAATCCCCATTTTACAGATGAGGGAACTGAGGCACCGAGAAGTTAAGTAGTAATTGTTCATCTGGTTTTATACCACCCAATCCAGTTTTCAGCTGTTCTGTCCCTTGTACACTGATAAGGCAGTGTACACCTTTCGGGTCACAATTTTACTTTTTAAATGAACAGTCATCCTGACTTGGCCCCTGCTGCTGTGCCAATCAATCAATCAATCAATCAATCAGTGTCATTGAGTGCTTACGGTGAGCAGAGCACTGTACTAAGCATTTAAGGAAGTACAGTACAACAGAGTTGGTAAACATGATCCCTACTCACAAGGAGCTTATAGTCTACAGGAGAAAGTGACCTGGGAAGCACCTGAGAAGGAGCAATGGAGGAGGTCATGGAAGAGGTTACTCTTCCCGCTTTCAAAGCCTTACTGAAGACATTTCTTCCAGAAGACCTTCCCAGACTAAGCCCCACTTTTCCTCATCTCCCACTCACTTCTGGGTCACCCTGACTTGCTCCCTTTTCTCTTCCCCACTTTCAGCCCCACAGCACTTATGTACATATCTGTAATTTTATTTGTATTGATCTTTGTCTCCCCAACTCTAGATTGCAAGATAACTGTGGACAGGGAATGTGACTGTTTATTGTTGTACTGCATTCTCCCAAGCACTTAGTAGAGTGCTCTGCACACAGTAAGGGTTCAGTAAATGATTGATTGAATGAATCACCTCAGCATCACTCTCATCAGTTTTATAGGTCCTGCAAAGTTTTGCAAATATCCATATGGCAGCTTCACTTTCGATTAGTTACACTATAGGGTCAGCAGAGGGTTATCAGGAATTCTTTAATATGCATAATGACCCTTAGTGGCAGCTCTATTCTTGCCAGCATTAGGTCCAATCTTTTTTAAATCTATCCAGAAATTATATTTTCTAAAGGGAAAATGCAACCTCACCTCAATTATACTCTAACTGTAAACTCGTTATGGGCAGGGAACGTCTGCTAATTCTGGCGCATTGTACTATCTCATGTGCTTAATACAGTGTTCTGCACATAGTAAACACTCACAAATTACTACTGACTGGTCATGGTGAAACCAGATTAAGAGTAGCAGATTCAGTTCTAGTGCAAGTCTTATTCAACCCCAACTAGATTTCTGTACTCCCAGCCCTACAGCATTTATTTACATCTGTAATTTAATTTATTAGTATTAATGTCTGTCTAAGCTTTAAGCTCACTGAGAACAGGGAATATATTTGTTATATTGTACTCTCCAAAGCACTTAGTACAGTGCTCTGTACACAATAAGTGCTCAATAAATGCAATTTACTATGAAGGGGACAGAGAGCATGGGGCAGTTCTTCAGTTCAGGCTACCTCATAGAATGGTGAAGGCAGACCAGAGGCTACCAATTGGGCAGGGAGCTGCTATCATCTGGGCAGACTTAATTAGGAGAGATGATCACAAGGGCACAAGTTCCTATCCCAAATCACCCCAACCCCAAACCTTTGCTTTCCAGAGCTGAACTTCACCCCCAAAGACTAAGCAAGTCCCAACTCTGCACTGTCTCAATTAACTGATGAATATTAGACTTTTAAGCCACAGTTGAATTTGGGATTTTTTTTCAGCTTGCTGTGATGTTTGCACTATACAGACATGCCTTTTTTTTTAGTGGTATTTGTTAAACACTCAGTATGTGCCAAACACTGTTATAAGTGCTGGGGCATATACAAGTTGATAGAGGTGGACACAAGTCCTTGTTCCTCATGGGGGCTCACAGTCTAAGTCGGAAGGAGGAAGTTTTTCTTTCAATTGAAATTCTAAGAGGACTGGGTGGAGACTGCATACTCTTCTGTGTTTTATATAATGCTCTTCATATTTAATAGCTATTATAAATTATGACAACTGCCCATTCGTTCCACTTGTTAGCTTCCTCTTCTACATTAAATATTTAGCAATCTGCTCCTTGTGAAATGCAGAAGGTGCAGATAGTCTTAATCTCAGGGAGCTTTGAAAAACTGCCTGGCAGTATGAAAGATTTAATTCACTGGCTTGGAAGATAAACAATCCAGTGCCACCAAGGAGTGCCAAGTCCAACCTCAACCTGTCCCACAGTCTCTCGTTACTCATCCAAATACCATTTTAATTTCAGGGGAAATTTGAAAAGATGATATTCACTACGAGTTCCAGAAAGGCAGTGGAACGTATGTAGAAACCAAGGAAGGTGAAAGTGGGACACAAATACATCAAGGAGGAATGAAAACCAGATGCATATAAGCTCAAGGAAGGAACAAGAAAAGGACAGCTGTCTCAGATGATATCTGATGCCTATGTGTTAACTTCTAATCAAGGAATAAAACTAACCAAACCAGTGAAGTAAAAGCTTAGGGGATTTCAGTTTGGAGAGGAAGACAAGAAGAAGATGATTTGCAGAGTTCAAGAAAAATTGATAAGGAAATGGAAGGGGTTGTTCTCCAGAACAGACCGGAAACTATTCCAGGAGATATTGAATTTAAACAGTCTGAATTAGGAGGGTGTAAAATAGTTCCTGGGAGAACAGTTAAACACTTCTGACATTGTATGAAATTTTTCAGGATCCAGGTGAACCACTGAGAAAATTATACTCAACACATCAAGCATTCTCAGAGTGGAGTTATTAAGATTAGTTCATATTGATGTATTTTAATAGAATTTTCTGGGATTGAAAATGCCATCTACCAAATATTCCACCAATTAACCTACAGACTAAGCTCTTTGAGGATGCTTTACCATTATGCCAATTAAAAATTCCTAATCAAAGTCTATGATTGTGGACCAAGATATGCTGTAATATCTTATTTATTCTTATAGGAATAAGAATAAATGAAAAGTTTCAATTTAAACAGTGAAAATCCAATTTTTATTAATGAAAGCATGCTATACACAAATCAATGTATTTCAGAAAGGACTTCAAGTGAAGTTGTAGCTTCTTAGCTGTATCATAGTTTGTGTATTTTATTTTATTTCTCGTATTTGTTTAGCACTTATTATGTGCCAGTATTTAAGATGGATGATGCTAGTAATGATAATGACATTGGTTAGGTTCTCACTATGTGCCAAGCACTGTACTAAGTGATGCAGTAGGTATAAAATGATCAAGTTGGAGACTGTTCCTACCCCGCATAAATTTCTCAGTCCAACTAGAAGGGAGTAGGATTTAATACCCATTTTAGAAGTGGAAGCCAAGGTTTAGAAAAATTAAGTGACTTCCCCAAGATCACACAGCAGAGAAGTGGTAGACCTGGGATTAAAACCCAGGTCTTCTGATTCCCAGGACTGTGCTTTTTCCACTAGGCCATACTACTTCTTTGACCTTGCCAGTAGGACACTGATTTTTGAAAAGACTCACACTTTCTTTCCATTGTCCTAGCAGAGTACAAAATGAAATAGCTAAACACCCCTCATATTTACATAAAAGTTTTATTTTAGCGAAACCAACTCACCTCAACGATTATATTTGATCTTTATGTTATTGCTTTGAGGTATGGAGAAGATATTATTATGCCATTTTGAATATGAAAATGCTGGGGTGCAGAGAGATTAAGTGATTTATCTGAAATCAGGTTAAGTAGCAAATTCAGTAACCATGATCTTTCCATAAGACCCTAAGGATCCCTATTCCCACCTTTTCTGGGAGAGAGCCATTTGCTAAATCCGCTCTTGTTTTGCTTAACAAGAGCTCCCTTTTTCTAGGTAATGGAGGATTGTTTGTCCTTTCTATCTCCTGTCTTAATTGCCTTGCCCTCGGGATGCAGAGGCTAATGCAGGGGTCTAGAGACAGAGTGAAGGGCAGAGGGTACCCTCCTGTTGCTGTATTAAAGAAGCAGCAGCGAAGAGAAGCAGCGTGGCTCAGTGGAAAGAGCATGGGCTTTGGAGTCAGGGCTCATGAGTTCGAATCCCAGCTCTGCCACTTGTCGGCTGTGTGACCCTGGGCAAGTCACTTAACTTCTCTGTGCCTCAGTTCCCTCATCTGTAAAATGGGGATTAAGACTGTGAGCCCCACGTGGGACAACCTGATTCCCCTATGTCTACCCCAGCGCTTAGAACAGTGCTCGGCACATAGTAAGCGCTTAACAAATACCAACATTATTATTATTATTATTAAAGGGGAGAGATATATTACCTTACCATTTTTAGCTCTTACCCCCGACCCCCTTGAATCCTTGTCAGAGGTAATCAGAAGACCTGGATTGACAACCCAACTTCAATCGCCGATCTGCTGAGTTACTTCAGGCAGGACACAATCTCTGTGTCACCCTTTCTTTGTCTAAAAAATAAGAATAATAAAACCTGCCACTCCCTTCTTCCAAAGGAATGTTGTGAAAATCAAATGTTATCACTCATGAGAAGTCGACTGGAAAAATAGAAACACCATTAAGAAAGTGATCAACTAAACCGGTAAGCAGCATGTCCTAGTGGAAAGTGCTGGGGGTTGGGAGTCAAAAGACCTGGGTTCTAACCCCCATTCTGTCATTACCTGTTGTGTGACTGGGAAAAACACTTCACTTCTCTGTGCCTTAGTTCTCTCTTCTATAAAATGAGAATTAAATTTTTTCATCCTCCAAAGACTGAGCCCCACGTGGGACAGGGATTTTTTCTGATCTGGTTGCGTTGCATCTACCCCAGCACTCAGTTCGAGATTTGCCACACAGTAAATGCCTAACAACTACCTCAATTATTAAGTATTAAACTCGTTGTACTGGCACTCATTCTACTATTTTAATGAAGAAGTTTAGGGACACTTTTCAAATCACTATTTATGTTAACATCTTTGAAGACCCAAAGGAGAAAGAAGGCAAGAGAAGAATATATTTCTAGAAACATCTTCAAACCAAGTTTCTTAAATTCTGATATGGACAATCAGATCTCACTCCTACCCAGCTTTTCTAGCTGAGTATCCAACTAGATTTAATTCTACTCCTTTTTAATGAATTGAACAGGTTTTTCCTCTCTCAGAGTAGAGGGAGGTAGGGAACTCCTTTGGGGCAGAATTGGGTGACTGCTTCCACCACACTTCATTGCCCTCTCAGAACAATCAATAAGTGATATTTATTCAGTGCTTACTGAGCACAGAGCACTGTACTAAAGGTCTGTGAGAGTACAACAGATGCAAAGAACACAACCCCCACCCTCAGGAAGCTTACAGTCTCATATAAATGATTAATAACCTCTTAGCTTTTTTTCTTGAGTCATTTGCAAAAGGGGATTCTCTAAAATTGCCAGTGGAGTCTTCTTGCTTACAATTTACAGTTTTGGCTTCTCCCTAGTTGCCTCTCACTGAGGCCTGCATCCAGGGCCCTGTGCCACTGCTTCCTTCCTTCCCCAGCTTCCCACATACTGTGTAATCCCCGCTCTCTGGGAGTCATGAGATGTTTCTGTCTCCCAACTGCTCCCTCCTTCCTTCCATCACTATTGGGACTCCCTTAAGCTCTAGCGGAACTTTAGCTGGCCAGTCCTGGACTAACAGAAGCAAGATCAGAACAAGCCAAATTCTGTCTGGTGTTAACCTAAGGCAGGGAAAGGGTGACTGTTTTAGGGGGTCTTTGAGGCTCACACACAGACACTCCAAGCATGCATGCACACATACACACCCCACATGCACACATTCAAAAAAAATCAGGGACACATTTAAGTGACCAGCCACACCCACTAGCCAATATTTCTCCCCATCACTTGTCTCAGTAGGGCTCTGGATGGAACCCTGAATGCTTGTCGCCATGATTTAGCAGTTTCCCCAATATATTTAAAAACCATGGAGTTACCTCTGACTTCTCATCCTTCCTTTTTCTAAGCTCCTGCTTGCCTCTGACTTCATGATATACAGAAAGGGAAATAGGGGCTTGATTAACCTTAAGCCTGTCAATCTCCATTCCCTTGGAGTTAAGGACAAAGGGGAAATAACTTATTTGCTTTCCTCCCCTCCCCCTTACTTGCATCTGAGCCATAGAACTCTAGGCTAGGTTGGGCCTAGAATGATTTTGATATTTAAGTGCTTAGCATGTGCCAAGCACTGTCCTAGGAGCTGGGATGGACACAGTATATGCAGATCAGGTACTGTCCTGTGCCACAGTGTAAGGAGGAGAGAGAACAGATTATAAATTCCATTTGACAGATGAGGAAACAGACACTGAGAAGTGAAGTGATTTGCTCGGGATTATACAGCAGGCAAGTGACAGAGCCGGATTCAAATTCAGATCTCCTGACTCCCCTGCCCATGCTCTTTCTATATGGCCATGTTGCTTCTCACATGTTGCTTTTCTTTTACTGCCTTCTCCACAGAAAAGCATAGATAAACAGAGAAAAAATAAATTCGGGCTAAAGTAGATGTGGGAAGAATTACAAGGAGCAACAGCAAATTTCCTCTCACTCCTCCCTTTGCTCTCCCTTACTACATGACCTATACATAACTGTATGGAAGGAGAGGGAATTTTCATCCCTTCGTTGTTCCCTATTCTTTGTGTCTTATTCTTCATGATGTACAACTTGTGAAAGAGAAAGATGTGCGCTGTGCTCCCTACGATATGGAAAACTCATCAAGGGTTTTGATCTCCATTCAAGTGTTTACTCTTTATTCTGACAGAACATTTTCAATATCATTTTAAAAATACCAATTAAAAAGCCAGTTTCCAAGTGGATATACTATTACAGTAGTCTGCCTTCGACCCGCTTTCAGTCCCTATGTATATTTGACCTGAAAGCGGAGTTGTTCTGAGATGAAATGTTAAACAATTCAAACCTAAAATGTTCCAGAATTAGAGTGAAGAGAGCTGGTGTGTAGAAATATGTAGGTCCTAAAAAATACAGTATGCAGTGCACTTCTGTGACTGCTAAAACTATAACATCTGGAATGCCATCCTGGAAAATGTCCAGATGTTTTCCATGAGGAACACTTTGTAAAAATTGTTAGCCTTCGAGGCATTTGTGAATTTTGTAAGCAGAATGTGCTCCCCAACTCACATAGGAGCGAATATAGGATTATAAAGTGCTAAATGCTTTTCACAACTGTATAAGCAATAATACTCTTTGGGTAAATATTCGTGGAAAATTATTTTTACAGACTATGGGAGTGGACGGATTCCAGTCTGCAATTAGACTTGTATTTCAGAAAATCAAGAAGTACAGGGCAAATTGTCATACAGATCTTTGCCTGCAAGCTTGAACAGCTAACCTGGGGATAACTTATGTATATGCTCCTGATTAATTTATTCACTGTAGTCAAGCCAACTCTGGATGAGGCAAGCCTATTTTTAGAGCTAATTTCATTTATCCTCCTTCCTGAAAAGCTTCGTTATATTGAATGAATCCTTGGTCCATGACCACTCATGCACCAAAACCATTTGCTTTAAGAATAAACATTAGAGGAACCAAAGAATGCATCTTGACTTAGAACGTATAGTTCACGCACACACACACACACTCACACTCCGAGTCATAGGTTTTGAAATAGAATTAAAAGGAAAACATGATAAAAGTGAATACATTTCACTTTTACCCTGAGTAAAACTCTGAAAAATACGCATCACATAAATTGGACACATCAAAGAAACCAGAAACCCTTCTTAGCTGCCACATCAGATAGTACTCGGAGTTGATTTTGTTTATCATTACGAAGTACCAAGAAATTTGCCTTCCCTATTTCCCCCAGCACTCTCCACCTCCCTTGTGGCTGTTGATTTGTATTGACTTGGTCCTTTCAGAAGTGACAGAAGTTCAAATTTCGATCATAAGCCAAGGGCTTTGGAGCATTCTTTAGTTTTGGGGCACATCAGGGCAGAGAGTCACTTGCAGAGCTGCTTCTTATTGAGGGGGTTCTGTGGGATCAACTGCTATGAATGGCTCTGTTGATTCTGTCCCCCAAGCAGGACCAGGTAATCAGCTCATGTAGAGGTAGATAACTCTCAAGCTGCCTCCCTGTTGGATGATATTTCCCAACATGAGCTAGTAAACGATTTGGGCATATCCCACTGCAAGTCCAAGTGTAAAATGGTTTTGGGTAATCCTTGGAAAATAGCTCATGAACAACAGAAATAGGAATCTACAAGCACATCCACTAACATGATAATAGAAGATTCCATTCCAGACATCCTGAAGAATAAAGGAAAGAGTTCCCTCTGAGAGACTGGTCACTGATTGGCTCAATCTTCTGTTGGCTCTACTTCACTAATACAAAGGAAAGAAAATTGGACTCTTTCTTGAGGACAGGGATAGTTTCTACCTACTCTACTGTATTGTACTTTCCCAAGTGTTTACTACAGTGTAACACACAGTAAACACTAAATCCCATTGACTGATCGATTTGACATTTTACTGCACCCTCTCAAGAGTTTAGTTCAGTGCAGTGCACACAGTAAACACTCAATAAATACATTTGATTGCACAATTGACTGGGTATGTTCTAGCCAATGTTTTGCAAGGTTTCTAAAGAGGAAGGTGAGATGAAAAGCAAGGTTAGCCCAGGCTACTCCATATTAGAACTTTATAAAAAGTTTGACTCCAAAGCCTCCCTCTCCTCACAGTCTCCTTCATACTTACTCCAGCCTCCTAAGAGGCAGTAAAAGAAATGGGAGCATTCTGAGAGGCATGAGCAGACAGCCCGAGGTTCACCCACCCAGTGTAAATCAGACTGTGCACCGTTCTCTGGGTCCCAAGAAAACCTCACGCTCAGATTTAATTTGCCCATCCTGAAGTATTTTTCCTCCTCATGCCAAATGCCATAATGCTTTCTGTCAGTGATTTGAAATTATTGTATAAGCTATATATCGGGTACACTATTGTTAATGAAATGCACACAAGATGATGAACAACTTCCTTTTCCTGCTGGAGCGCAGCTGTAACCAGGCCCTGTATCCTTGATGCTGTAAATCAGGCCTTTGTACTCCAGGAGGATTCAATCAGCTGCAGGTGTGGGCCGGCCAAGGTCCGTCTGGGATTAGGTAGCAGCATTTGATATGAGATCCCAAACAGCACTGGCAATCCCCACACCACATGCGGCCACGGTCTTTGGAGAAAGCAGAGGAAAAACGCTGATGAAACGTGGCACGGGCCCATGGAATGCAATGTCAAACTTCCACATCTGCAGGAAAGAAAGAAAGTTCCTAATTTTACAATGATGATGTCATGGAGAATACATGACAGTGGAAGCGATGGGCCAACGTTCTTCATAAATTTAACCACTTTGTAGGTGGCTAAGCTGAAGTTTTAGGTTTTCAGGGGACAGCCAGGTTTAACTGAATCTTCTCTTGGGTTGCATACAGCATTAATAATAATAATGTTGGTATTTGTTAAGCGCTTACTATGTGCAGAGCACTGTTCTAAGCACTGGGGTAAACACAGGGGAATCAGGTTGTCCCACGTGGGGCTCACAGTCTTAATCCCCATTTTACAGATGAGGGAACTGAGGCACAGAGAAGTTAAGTGACTTGCCCACAGTCACACAGCTGACAAGTGGCAGAGCTGGGATTCGAACTCATGAGCCCTGACTCCAAAGCCCGTGCTCTTTCCACTGCGCCACGCTGCTTCTCTAGTAGATGGCTAGCTGAAGGTTTAGGTTTTCAGGGGACAGCCAGGTCTAACTGAATCTTCTCTTGGGCTACATACAGCATTTGGAGACTGTGGAGGGGAAAAGGAAGAAAAATGAGACAGAAATCTAAAGAGAGCCAGAGAATTAAATATATATATGTGTGTGTATTCATGTATAATCTAACACACATTCATGTACACAAAACTTATACTTTATATGCCAGTTGTAAACAGAAGGGTAGATTATTTTTGATCATTTAATATTGAAAATGGATGATTGTCCTTGGAAAACAGTATATCATTTTAATATTTATTTCAGGCCTATGAAAAATACATGCTAGAAATTACTTTCCTTATCCCTAATTTTCGCTGCTATATTAGAAACGTATATTGTAATGTTGGTTTTTAATTCTTTGTGCTGAGGAAACATAAAATCAGTCTGGTTTTATTATTATTGTAAAGATAAAATATATTGAAGAATATATATCCCTATTCTTTTCAAGAATCTGTTTTTCATTAGCTTATCTTGATAGCTTAAGTTAATCATTATTTTCTACCATATATGATTTAGATATTATGTCATTAATACATGTACAGTCCATCTGAATAATGACTGTGGTTTTCTACTTTACAAATTCATCTACTTCACCAAGAAACCATGAGAGTCAAATTCCTTGCACCATCTGGTTTCCATTTTATGTAATTGCCATTTTTGGAGTTATAATCATGTGTTATTGTAAGGACCCAGTGTCAATCACTCTACTAATGGGGAAAATTCGATGCCTAAATACCTGGGAGAACAAGAAGCTGACTTAAACAGGTGCATTTAGACACTTGGTTTTAAGTATAATTCTAGTCTACCAATTTAAATAAATCATTTTAAAAAGAAACTATATTCTTACCTTCTCCTGTAGTAGGAGAACATTCAATACAAATGCTCTATGCCCACCCTATATAAGTTTCCAGGCTGTTCAACTATATACATCTGCAAATCTTTAGAAGTGTGTACAAATGTGTTCATTGAATATTGATTAATTAAGCTCTCTAAAACAGTGCATTAGTTCTGTTAACACAGAATGGTTGGAAGATGAAAAGCCAGCTTGACTGGTTTTCAGATGCTAAATCTTCTTTGCCAAAAAGCTGTACAACTAACAAAGGAGAAGAAGTAGCCACCTATCACTCACCTAGCCACCCTAAAGGGACCAGTGAGTCTCACGGGGAGGAGATTTGAGGTTTCGACATGACCAATAAAAATAGAAAAAGAAATGGGAAATGAGACAAAAATCAAATGTAACAAATTTCATTTGAACATATGGTATCTTGTCAAGAGTGCAGCATTTTAAAAGAGCAAGATTAAGGATGAGACTAGACCAAGATCTTCATATAAGCAACATAAATAATAATGATATTAATAATAATATTCATCACAACATTTGCTATATGCTACTATGGGTCAAGCTCTGTACTAAGCATTGGGATAGATATAAGATAATTAGGTCAGACATGGTCCCTGTCCATAAAGATCTCACAGTCTAAGTAGGAAGGAGAACAGGTATTGAATTCCCATTTTACCAATGAGAAAACTGAGGCACAGAGAAGTTTATTGGTTTGCCCAAGGTCACCCAGCAGGAAAGTGGTGGAGCTGGGATTAGCAGATCATGAGAACACCAACCGAAGGCTTTGTTTGTAATTTTGAGGGCATGACTATTCACTCACAGCTGAGAGCAGTTACAAAAAATGCTCAGTGCATTGGTTCAGTGGCAGTAGCTTCATAGATAATTTACAAGGCCACAGAATCTACTTAATTATCCAACCCATCTCTGACTGCTAGATTTCCACAAAGAAGGAAAAATGAAGGAAAAGGAACTAGCTTATTAGAGTAAGAAGTAGCATGGCCTAATGAAAAGAGCTCAAGCCTGAAAGTCAGAGGATCAGGGTTCTAATCCTGGTTTCACCACTTGATTGTTTTGGGATCTTGGGCAAGTCACTTAACTTCTCTGTGCCTCATTTACCTCATCTTTAAAATGGGGATTAAGACTGTGAGCAGCATGTGGGATGTAGCTTGTGTCCAAGAGAAGCAGCGTGGCTCAGTGAAAGAGCATGGCCTTAGGAGTTAGAGGTCATGGGTTCTAATCCCAGCTCCGCCACCTGTCAGCTGTGTGACTTTGGGCAAGTCACAACTTCTCTGTGCCTCAGTTACCTCATCTGTAAAATGGGTATTAAGACTCTGAGCCTCACGTGGGACAACCTAATTACACTGTATCTACCCCAGCACTTAGAACAGTGCTCAGCGCATAGTAAGCGCTTAACAAATACCAACATTATTATTATTAGTTCCTATATATCCCAGCAATAAATGAATTTGGGAGAAAATTAAGTCAAAGTGGTTTTGGGAAGGCCAAATGACTCAACTTAGATTAGCATATTTTGGACACAGTCAGGAGAACTAATTTTCTGGAGAAGACACTAATTCCAGGAAAAATCCAGGGAAAATGTGAAAGTGGCAGACCAGCAGCCAGATGGATAGAAACTATAACAGGGATAATGGAAGAACCATTAGCAAGGTTACGGATTATGGCAGAAGACAAAACATTCCCCCTCTCTGTCACCTCGACTCACTCCCTTTGCCCTTCCTCCCAACCCCCCGCCCCATAGCTCTTATGTATATATCTATAATTCTATTCCTATTGATCCCTGTTTACTTGTTTTGATGTGTATATTTATACTGATGCCTGTTTACTTGTTTTGATGTCTGTCTCGCCCCTTCTAGACTGTAAGCCTGGTGTGGGCATGGATTGTCCCTACTGACGAATTGTACTTTCCAAGCACTTAGTACAGTGCTCTGTACACAGTAAGCACTCAATAAGTATGACTGAATGAATGAATGATGCTTCTGGAGAAAAATACCCATGAAGTCCCTATGAATCAGAAATGACTCGACAGCACTTGATAATCCCACATTTAATACAGCACCAGGATCATAGTAAGGACTTAATAAATACCATTAAAAAAACCATTATTTCATCTCCTACAGGAAGCTTTTGCCTATTCCACACATGTAACCTCCTTACCAATATCACCATACCCTAGTGGCAAGAGCACAGGTTTGGGAGTCAGAAGACGTGGGTTCTAATCTTCACTTCACCACTTGTGGCCTTGTGCTGTGTGCTGTGTGGCCTTGGGCAAGTCATTTAATTTCTCTGTACCTCAGTCACCTCACCTGTAAAATGGGGATTAAGACTGTGAGCCCCAAGTGGGTCAATCCTATTACCTTGTATCTACCCCAGCCCTTAGGACAGTGCTTGACACATAGTAAATGCTTAACAAATACCATCATTATTAACAATCAATGTATTTATTGAGCACTTAACATGTCCATGTAGTTGCTCATTATTGTGTTCCACACCCAGTAAATAACCAGTACAGTGCTTTGACCCCGGGAGTCACTCATTACAGTACTCAACCCACAGTAGAAATGCAATAAAACTATTGAATGAGTTAATATTTCTATTCTATTGTCTTTGTGTGCGATGAGTGCCTTAACATTCATCCATTTGACAGAGAAGCTGGCAAGGAAAGATAGCAATAGGAAGGAAGCCCGGTGTGAGCAAGGATTGTCTCTCTTTATTCCTGAATTGTACTAAGTACTTAGTACAGTGCTCTGCATACAGTAAGGGCTCAATAAATATGATTAAATGAATGAATGAAAGAATGAAAGGGAGCATATACACTCTTGGAGGTAATCAGAGAGGCAAACAGAGATACACAGAAACATCAGTTCTACTGCATAGTTGGTGTGCCAGAACAGTGGGTTGATAAGGAGTGATTGTAGTGTTGTAGTGTGGAAAAAACTGGGGTCAATCTAGGTGCCTATGTTCTTCTCACAGCAAACAGCAGTTGGGTTCTGTTGTTTGCTTACAGGCTGTAAAGACAATTTGTCAGAATTCAGTCACAATCCTGGAACCTTCTCTGTACATCCTCCCCACCAATCTGACAGATGGCAACTCTCCTCATCATCACACCCTCCTGTTATCTCATCTTCTCCAGGATCCCCCTCAGATTAATTCATAACACCCAAGTCACATTAGCACACCAGCCACTCTTAGCACTTCCATATTATGCATATTCACTTGTTTATTCAGCTTATTCATAATAATTATATTTATGGTACTTCTTCAGGGTTTACAAGGTACCTAGCACTATACAAAGCCCTGGGGTAGATACATGATAATCAGGTCCCATATGGGGCTCACAGTCTATGTAGAAGGGAGAACAGATATTTAATCCCCATTTTGCAGATGAGGGAACTGAGAAATAAAGAAGTTAAGTGACTTGCCCAAGGTCACACAGCAGGCACGAGGTAGAACCAAGATTAAAATCAAATCCTTTGACTACAAGGCCCATGTTCTTTTCACTTGGCCATGCTGCTCCTTCTAGTTCTTCTGAGTGTATTTGTGCTACTTCCTATTACATCCCTGTTCTTTCTCCTGTTCATACTATTTATAAACAGTTTTTATCTATCTTCCCATGTTAGATTTCCAAGCTCAATGGTAGGAGGGAAAATATATCTTGCTTCTGTTGTATTATATCTCCCAAACATTTTAGCATAGTGCTTCACATAGTAAACTCTTGATCAATTCCATCGATTGATTAATTGACTAGCAGTTTTGATAATGGACTAGATCTTCTATGATTCAATCTTAGACTATTACTGTTGAAATCACAAAAATTTAGTTTTTTCTTTTGGGCTATTTGCTACATATTTGACAGAGACTAAAAGGCAGAGAAAGTCACTGCTGAGGAAATTAAAGATTAAACTTTGCTCATAATAATTGTGGTAGTTGTTATACTTGTATTATGTTCCAAACTATGTGATAAGCAATAGGGTAGGGGGGAGGAGGAGAAGAAGAAAGAAGAAGGAAGGAGATGAAGGGGGAAGAAAAGGAAGGAAGGAAGAAGAAAACAGAAGACTATATGGTATGTCCTCGCTATGTGCCAGCACTATGCTAATCACTGGGGTAAATGCAATACTAACAAATCATTAATTCATTCAATCATTTATACAGTACTTACTGTGTGCCGAACACTGTACTAAGTGCTTGGAAAGTACGATTCAGCAATAGAGATAATCCTGGCCCATAATGTGCTTACAGTCTAAGGTGGGGGAGACTGACATCAAAACAAGTAAACAGGCATCAGTATAAAGAGAATTATATATATGTATATATACAGAAGTGCTGTGGGTCGGGGGGAGGGAAGAGCAAAGGGATCAAGTCGAAGTGATGTGGAAGGGAGGGGGAACTGAGGAAAAGGGGCCTTAGTTTGGGGAGGCCTCTAGGAGGAGGTGAGCCTTTAGTAGGGCTTTGAAGAGATCGGAGGGAAGAGTGATTGTTTGGCAGATTTGAGGAGGGAGGGCTGTCCCGGTTAGAGGTAGGACATGGGCCAGGGGTCGGTGGCAAGACAGGTGAGATCAAGAGTAGCGGAGTGTGCAGGTTGGGATGTAGAAGAAGAGAAGGGGGGTGAGATAAGAAGGGGCAAGGTGATGGAAAGCTTTAAAGACAATTGTGAGTTTTTGTGATACAGCGGGTGACAGGCAACCACTGGAGATTTTTGAGGTGGGAAGGGGGGGGGGGGTGTGACATGTCCTGAACATTTCTGTAGAAAGATAATCCAGGAAGCAGAGTGAAGTATGGACTGAAATGGAGAGAGGCAGGAGGTTGTGGGTCAGAAAGGAAGTTGATGCAGTAATCCAGATAGGAAAGGATGAGTGACTGTACTAACATGGTAGCAGTTTGGATGGAGAAAAAGGGGTGGATCAGACCCACATGAGGCTCATAGTCTAAGGGGGATGAAGAACAGGTACTGAATCCCCATTTTGTAAATGGGGAAACTGAGGAGTAGAGAAGTTGCATGATTTGTCCAAATGACTCCAAGGGGATTAGAACACACAACTCCTGACTCCAAATTCTGGTTGTTGTTTTTTTTTTACCACAAAGCCACACTAATTCCCTCCATAAAATATAAACAGACTAGACACAGTCTTCTGCCCTACATAGGTTTCCAAATCACACTCTAAGTTTCACTAAATACCGAAAGATGTATTACATATGATAAAAGGTCTGTTTTCAGGAAACTCTCTCAGTAGAAAGCATTGTTTCTGCCCTGAGCTTACATAGGGAAAATGTTTGGTCTATGTAGGAGAGAGAAAAGGTGGCTAGTCACCTGGATTTACACCAATAATAACAACAATAATTGTGGTATTAAGTGATTACTAGGAGCCAAGCACTATTCTAAGCACTGGGGTATATACAAGGAAATCAGGTCAGACACCAAGCCTGGCCCACTTGGGGAATCACAGCCTTAATCTCTGTTTTACAGAAGAGGGCAATGAGGCACGAAGAAGTGAAGTGACTTGTCCAAGGTCACACAGCAGACAAATGGCAGAGCTAGGTTTAAAACCCAGGTCCTTCTGACTCTCAGGCCTATGCTCTATTGATTAGGCCACACTGCTTCCAGATACAGTCCCATTTTCAGTTGGCCCATGCCCTGCCTATTTCTTATAGGAAACCGAATGCTGTTTGTGTCCATTTAACATTTTTCTGCACCAAGCCTCCCTCCTTCATAACTCCTGCCACCAAGTTCCACAGCTGGGTCAGACTTCAAACTGACCTTGGAAAGGAACTCCAAGGCTCTAGCTCAAGTAGGAGTTTCAGGGGTCTCCCAGGAGATATACCCTAGGAAAGTGTGAAATTCTTATGCTTTCAGAAAATGGTGTTTGGGACATCATCACCTTATGCTGTGTCCATTGCTCCATACATGATACTAGTAATAATAATAATTATGGTACTTGTTAAGTACTTACTGTGTGTCTAGCGCTAAGTGCTGGAGATGATACAAGTTAATCAGATTGGACACAGTCTCTGTCCCTCATGGGGCCCACAATCTTATCCCATTTTATAGATGAGGTAACAGACACAGAGAAGATTAGTGACTTGCCCAAGGTCACACAACAGACACGTGGAGGAGCCGGGATTAAAGCCTCTGACTCCCAGGTCCATACTCTATCCACTAAACCAAGTTGCTTCCTCTTAATGAGCTGCTGCTCCCTAGATCTCAGAAGCTCATCCAGTGGGGCTGCTCCTATTCAGAACAATTTTCCTCACTGGATCTTCCCCCACTCCTCCATCTCCATTTCTTTATCTGTTGTACAGGAATGAGAATAGTGGCCACCCTAGACAGAGGCTGCATCTAAGCTGTTTATATCTTATTTAGCCCAACACTAGAATGGAATAAATGTTAAATAAAGAGAATTTTAGTAAATAATGTGCCCAATGAATCAACCTTATTCACTGAGCATTTACTGTGTGCATAACACTGTACCCATTAGTTGAGCACATAAAGTTTATCAGAATTGCAGGGCCTCTGATGCCACTTATTTTCAATCAGTCAGTGGTATTTATTGAGCACTTACTGTATGCAGAGCACTGGACTAAGCACTTTTTATGGTACTTGTTAAGCACTTACTATGTGTCAAACATGTTCTAAGCACTGGGTTAAGTACATATTAATTAGGTCAGACATAGTTCCTGTCCCAGATGGGGTTCATAGTGTAAGTAGGAGGGAGAACAGGTCAAATCCCCATTTGACAGATGAGGCAACTGAGGTAAAGAGAATGTGGTTTAATGGAAAGAGCAAGATTCTGGGGGACTGAAGATGTGGGTTCTAATCTCAACTCTGACACGTCTGCTTTGTGATCTTGTGTTAGTCATTTCACTTCTCTCTACCTCAGTTACCACACTGTAAAATGGGGATTAAGATTGTGAGCCCCATATGGGGCAGGGACTGTGTCCAACCTGATTAACTTGTACCTACTCCAGTGCTTAGAACAGTGCTTGGCACATAGTAAGTGTTTAATAAGTATTACATTTCTTCTTCTTATTATTTGTGCAGGGTTGTGCAGCAGATAAGTGGCAGAGCTGGAATTAGAACCCAGGTCTTTGTGAGTTCCAGATGTGTGCTCTTTACATTAGGCCATGCTGCTTCTCACTTGGGAGAGTACTGTAAGAGTTAAGTACACATGAAAGCTCTCAGATAGAGGAAACATCTGAATCTAAGGATATGTACCTAAACACTGTGGTTGACGGTAGCAACTAAGTGCTTAGAGGGTAGGACTAGGTGCATAGGTAACTCAGTAATGACTGAAAATAGGGTGGGGAGATGAGTGATTAGTCAGGGAAGGCTTCCTGGAGGAGATGAAGAATTAGAAGATTTTAGTAGAAATTTGAAGATGGGGAGAAATCTGTCAGATATTAAGGACCCTAGCTTTAATCTGAACACCAATTGGGGTGCACAAATTGGGGAGAGAAAGGTTGGATGGCTAGATAGAACTGAGGAGCCAGAAGCCCTAGGCATAAATGGTCAGCTATATAGAGAGGTCACTCCAGTAGCCTATTTAAAAACCCAGCTTCCTGGTCTCTCCCTTATAACCTCTCTCTTTCCAGTCCTACTCTGATAAATGTCACAGATTTCACTTCCCCATACCAAAAGCCCCGAGCTCTTTCACTTTTCCCAGTATTGGCTCCTTTCCAAAGGTTCAGCCTTCTAAACTGCTTCCCAGTCCTTAAAATTGGCAAGTTCCTCTCAGCTTTCAGCGCTATCACTCTCTCACCAGCCCAGTTTCATAGTAAGACAGACGATTTCTGAGACTGAGGGGAATACGTTAGAGTTCCTAAATTCTATATTCCTATTTTCACAGCTCAGAAATATGAATACTTTTATAAACAGGATCATGAGATTTAAAGTGAAGGGTCTTGCCAGAATTGTTAAATATCAAGTTCTTGAAGCAAGGAGAAGAGAATTTCCACACGCAAAGGTCCAGTGGCAAGATGGCAAGAGCACTGCTCTCAGAATGTAAATTCTGTGTTCAAGTACCAGATAGTCCTACAGCAGGCTAAACTGGGTGAAGAATAATCAATTAGTAACATTTGTTAAACCTCTATATTTTCTGTTATAATTCAGAACACATAATAGAAATCAGTATCAGTAAACGTAATCCCTGCCTTGAAGGAATTTCCAAATTTCACGGTGTACTCACTCATGGCAGGCCATAAACATGACTCGCAGGGCTGAGAGTAAATGATGCTACACAAGTGATGCCCTCCAGTTCTGCCATTCTTCTAATGCAGGTTTGAGATCTGTGCGCCTCAAATCCCTACACCCCTATCTCTGGCACCTTCTTTGACTAAGCCCAAGTGTTTCCCTGAAGGAGGAAAACTCACTGGGGACTCACCTACCATCTCCTTCCTAGGGCTGGCTGCAGGAAGCTCAAAGAGAACACGCTTCTCTCATGCCTGTGGTCCCGAGGTTCACAAGTCTCTCTAGTTTCCTTAGTTGCTCCCCAGCCCCTCCAACAGTCAGGCACCAAGATTCATTCATTCAACCATTCAATTGTATTTATTGAGCACTTACTGTGTGCAGAGCACTATACTAAGCGCTTGGAATGTACAATTCGGCAACACATAGAGACAATCCCTGCCCAACAATGAGTTCACAGTCTAAAAGGGGGAGACAGACAACAAAACAAGTAGTCAGGCATCAAAACCATCAAGGTAAAAAGATCACAGATATATACATATCATAAATGAAATAGAGTAATAAATAATGTGTATATTATAGTGCTGTGGGGAGGGGAAGGGAGTAGAGCAGAGGGAGGGAGAAGGGGGAATGGGGAGGGGAGGAGAGCAGAGGGAAAGGGAGGGCTCAGTCTGGAAAGGCCTCCTGGTGGAGGTGAGCTCTCAGTAGGGCTTTGAAAGGGGGAAGAGAGTTAGTTTGGTGGATGTGAGGAGGGAGGGCATTCCAGGTCAGAGGAAGGAAGTGGGGTAGGGGTCGACAGTGGGACAGGTGAGAACCAGGCACCGTGAGGAGGTTAGCAGCAGAGGAGTGGAGTGTGCGGGGTGGGCTGTAGAAGGAGAGAAGGGAGGTGAGGTAGGAGGGGGCTAGGTGATGGAGAGCTCTGAAGCCAAGAGTGAGGAGTTTTTGTTTCATGTGAAGGTTGATAGGCAACCACTGGAGGGTTTTGAGGAGGGGAGTGACATGCCCAGAGCATTTCTGTAGAAACATAATCTGGGAGCGGAATAAAGTATAGAGTGGAACGGGGAGAGGCAGGAGGATAATCCTGATCAGCCTGATCAGCCTGAGATCAGAGAGGAGGCTGATGCAATAATCCAGTCAGGATATTATGAGATCTTGTACCAGCAAGGTAGAAGTTTGGATGGAGAGGAAAGATCTCAGATTGTGGCTCTTAAAATGTGAAAAAATGACAATACATCTAGTTCAAACTGCCTTTCCAAGGATGTACTACTTCACCACCACAACATGCCCTGTACTTCTTTGGGGGCATCCTGGGACTCATGTTATTCTCCCCTTCAGGGGCAGGAACCTCATTCCTCCAGAATCCTGGTCAATGGACTCCACATCTCAAGGACACTCTCGATCCCTTTCTGTTCCATTTCCAACCATGGGCCTCAGTATGAGCTCTCCTTATGATCTGCTTTAACACATTCAGAGCTTGCTAACTACTACCCTCCAAGATAGGCAAGGGTCTCCTCCAACCACCTGCCTCCTCTACTTCCTCTCCAATTTTTCTTTCTGAATGACTCCCTTGTACTTCCCCCAGGAGGGACACCATGGTGTGACTCTCTTGGCTTCCTCCTTTCCCCTCTAAATATGTGGGCCACTGATCATTACAACAAGTCACTGGTGCTATAATCCGTGCTGATGCACGGGTTCCTGGTCATGAAGTCTCATGACCAAAGCCCATGGAAGAGTCTATCCTCATATAAAAACCCAATCCATTAATCTTTAGGATTAGTTCAAGCCAATGGGTTTCATCGGTCCTATTGGGTATATTATGTTGGTGCTAAAGATGTTTAGAAAGTCTTTACATTAAAACATATGAATTTCAAGCAATAGGTATATTAGAAATACATATTGTGAAACTTAAAATATTCATAAAAAGGCAATTCATTCACTTTACTTTATGAAAACTTTGCCCATAGTCCTTCCTGATAGATAGTAAGCTCTTCATAGGCAGAGAATGTGTCTCCTGCTTCTTCGCCTTTCCCTAATGCTTAGCACAAGGCACTTAAGTCAGTGGGAACTCAAATACCATTACTACTTCCACCTGGTTAACCAATATGGACTTAACTACACTTTGTAGAAGATAGGAACTCTGCTCTTGATCAATTCATGTTTTAAAATGTAGAGTTGCACATTTGAAAATCTTGGTGGACAATAAACAACTTCAAATTTTACAAGTCCAAATAGAAAAAAAAAGTAGAAGAAAAGAGTTCGATCCCATCCATGACAAAATGAGAAATGCTGAGGTTTTCAATTACTTGTTAAAGAACCATACCAAAAACATATGTGTCTATCAAGAATTATCTGTAAGATCACAACCACCACAATTATAAGAACTTTACTCGTCAGCTGTATAAAGAATGCATTGAAGTGCATGTTGCTCTTAGCTAATTTCTGTTGCTTTTTCATGAACAGTATAGCTTAGTGGAAAAAGCATGGGCTTAGAGGCCAGAGGACCTGGGTTCTAATCTCAATTTTGCCATTTGCCTACTGTTTGACATTGGGAAAGGGACAACTTCTATGGGACACAGTTTCCTCATCCATAAAATGGGGATTCAATACCTCTCCACCCTCCTTCTTAGGCTGAGAGCCCCATATAATAATAATGTTGGTATTTGTTAAGCACTTACTATATGCAAAGCACTGTTCTAAGAGCTGGGGAAGATTTACAGGGTAATCAGGTTGTCCCACGTGAGGCTCACAGTCTTAATCCCCATTTTACAGATGAGGGAACTGACGCACAGAGAAGTTAAGTGACCTGCCCACAGTCACACAGCTGACAAGCCGCAGAGCCGGGATTCAAACCCATGACCTTTGAGTCCCAGGCCTTTGCTCTTTCCACTGAGCCATTCAGGGACTGTATCTGATTAACTTAAATCCATAAAAGACCTTAGAACAGGGCTTGAAACATAGTAAGCACTTAAATACTATTATGATTATGTATTATTAAATATCTGTCCTCCATCCTAATTAGTCTGTGAGCCTGATGTGAGGCAGGGCTTGTGTTTCATCTGATCTTCTATCTACCCCAATGTTTAGTACAATGCTTGGCACATACCAAGTGTTTTACAACATTATTAGTAATAGTAACAATTATTATTATTATCATCATCGTCATTAAGATTTGGTTATTGTGGCTCAGTTCTCAGTTGTCTTAGCCCTGCCCAGACAATAGCAAGGAATGTCATCCAACAATTAATGTCTGAATAGAAACAGGAGTCTTGGCCATGTTTTCAAACAGAGGTGAGGTTCTCCAAAATGAGGAAGCTGACTGAAAACTACCATAAACCTTCTTCTTTTCTTTGCCAGCAGAAACCCAACCAGAGTCCAGTGGAACAGACTAATAAAAAACACTAAGAGCCCTCTGCTCCCTGAATCCTAATGTGCCTTCAGTCCAAAATGCATAAGCACATTTGCCCTCTGTAGAACAACAGAGATAAAGGAAGTCTAGGGAATATCACTGAGGCCCTTATCCTATATTTGTAAACTAATCGAAATATTTGATACTATTGTCAAACCAGGACTTGGACAGTTGCTAAGTCAGTTTAGCTGATCCGAGAAGTTCAAGGTCTCACAGTTACTCCAGAATGGTGTAGTTGGTTGAATTAGATTATGACTGCGTATGTTTTGCTCCGAGCATTGAAAAAAAAGTATCAAATAATGATTCCAAGCCTTTGGATCCCATGGGATAGGCAACAAGAGCCATTCCCTCAGTGTTATAGAGGCAAGAGCCTGAGAAAAATTCATAACACCTTTAGATATTTCCCAAATATTCAAACCTGAGATAATGAAGTTTAACATAATGCATAGGGAGATAAAAAGGGAAAGTCAACTCAGATCCAAACAGCTGCAGACCCTTAGATATACCCCCAAAAAGCTGTGTCCAACCTGATTTGTTCGTATGCACCACAGCACTTAATATGGTGCCTGATTCATAGTAAGGGCTTAAGAAATATTAGGCAAACTTCTTTAAATATTGCACAAAGCTCTGAGGGTTTGGGTTCAGACATCAGCAAACTGGGCAAGATATTCTCTAGGCTAGTGGTGTGTATTCCAGCAGGCAGGGAGAGAAAGCCTGAATTTAAAATGTCCATCTCCTCCTCTAGACTGTAAGATCCTAGGGGGCAGAAAATGTGTCTATCAAATCTTTTGTACTGTAGACACCCAAGTGCTTGGTACAGTGCTCTGCACAGTTGCGCACTCAAAAAACTCCACTGATTGATTAAAATCCTGACCCTGAAATATTTCTTAATAGCCAACACTAACTCTGAAATGATTCTGAATAATGTTCTGTGCCTGGTTTCTCTTACTTATCTCTTTGTTTCATAGAAGCTTTGGGAAACAACTAATTAATGGTGTAATGCCTGTTGAAGTACTTGAGTGGAAATTTCAAATCAAGTTAAGGCATAATTGCTAAAGTGCTGAAACTTTTAAAGCATGGGTAAATGTGACAAAAATATCTACCCAGCAGATAAATAGCATCTGATGATGGTCTCTTCACTGACTTTGTAGCAGACAATTCAAGAAAAATGGCCCTTTCTGGTCAAAGGATATTTCCAGTCCCACCTCTGCTCCACCTGAGAGGATATGAGCAAGCCAGGCAAGTAAGCAGCCATTTTCAGGTTTGACAGTGTCAAACCAACATGGGGAAGCAGCATGTTCTAGTGAACACAGCAGGATACTGGGAGTCAAAAGGTCATGGGTTCTAATTCTGCTGGTTCCTCCCCTTTTCAGCTGTGTGGTCTTGGGCAAGTCACTTCACTGTGCCTCAGTTACCTCATTTATATAATGGAAACTGAGACTGTGGGCCCCACGTGGGCCAGGGACAGTGTCCAACCCAATTTGCTTGTATCCACCCTAGTGCTTAGTACAGTGCCTGGCAAATATTAAGTGCTTAACAAATACCACAATCATTAATATCATTATTATTAACACATTTGTCAGTGTCAGTCCGAAGTCTGAGTGATCTCAGTGAAGTTTTCTTCCCTTTTCAAATTGGTTACTGGGGCCTTTACCACATGGATAGCTTAGTCAGTAAAATCTAAAGCTCGTTCTCCTTTCTCGTTGTTGAAACAGACTTCATCAGTCCAACAGAAAGTCTTAAATTATGAAAATATGTACTCTAAGTATAATGATGATGTCCAACATGTGTCGCTATGTCAAATGTGCTCCGGTTTATTGTTCAAACACAAAGTCAGTCATCTGACTGGATTAAAAGTTTTGAGATAGGATGGATTCCTAGCCTGACTGAGAAAGATGAAAGAATCTAGTTTCTAGAGGGTTAAATCAAGATATGAACATTTATCTGTAATATTTTACAAGTAAACCATTTCCACCTTGCAGAAAATTATCCTGAACAATTTATCTTCTATCACCCTGCTTGACTCTGTTTTGTTACACTAGCTCATCTTTCATTCTCCAGATATGGAAGTACCCCATATTATTAATTAATTTTCAGATATTAAATATGTTTGGGGTTTTGGAATATTTTGTCCGTACTTCATCTGCTGTACATTTCTGGTTTTATCAGCTCTGGGCTAACATATGTCACAAAGCTTATCCTCCTTCCCACACTATATCAGAGCTCTGCACACTTACTTTCAGTGTCACTTAGTGATCTGATTCCAAATTGGGATCTAATCCATTAGGGTTAGAGCCATTCTGATCTCATTTAGCAAGATGTCTGGAAATTAGTAAGCTATTTAAATCATGCTCCTAACCCTTTTTTTTTCATTCCAGACAAAATCCAAGTCTAACAATTCAGGTTAATGTGAAGGACTAGAATCATTCTGAGTTACTGAGAAGGCATCAAGCAAACAGAGAAGCAGTGTTTAGTGATTAGCTTGCATTTACCCATGTTCAGTACAGTGCCTGGCACAAAGTAAATTATTGAAAAAATCCTATGAAAAATGATTGGAAGAGCAGACTGAGTAAATATAGTTAAGGTCATTAAAAATACATCCATTAGGAAGCCACAGTGATCAGAAATATAGAAAGACCTTTGCAGGCCACCTATTTCTTGCCTTCTTTCCTGGCATAGGAGTTTCACAGAACTCCAATCCCCCACCTGTCACCCTACCCGAGAGAGAGGCGCAACAAAAGCCAATGTGTTTTAGCACAGTCTGAAACTTCTGGACTACAAGAACTAATCAGGCCTTAAAACCTGTTCTTCCTTTGTAATGAAAATGGAGAGTATAGAAGCAGCAGCCTAAAACTTCAGGCATGGAAGGTGAAACAGTAAACCTGGAAGTGCCACAGTTGAGTCCTGACAGCACCGATACAAATTCAGCATCACTTAAGAGTCTGTTGGGAACCTTGGGAACTCCTACAATAAGATTAAGATTAGATTAGATTAGATAGATTAGATAAAATTAGAACTGGCAGCAAAAGAATATGGGGAAGCTTCAGCCACTTCATGGAGTCTGTATTGACCCATCTGGTTCTCAGACCAGGGAATTCTTGGAAGAATTAGGTGGTGTGGATCCCTTGGGCTTCATTAGGCTCCAGAAAGATCTTAGGAGTGGCGGGGGTGGGGGGAGAAGGAGGGGAGAAGTCACTCCTTTCTCACTTCTATTTCTACTCCTCTAGCCAGCCCCATCTTATCCTATCACACCAAATTCAGGCTAGCCCTCATAGGCATACCTTCTTTTACAATTCTCTCTTTACTTGTCTTGTGGTGACTGCCATATTCTGCTTTGGACTAAATGTCCAGAAGTAATATGGACCCTGGGGTGAGCAGAGGGATGCTGGAATTGTCTAGTGGAGGAAGAAAGAGGAAAGTGGTAGAAATAGGGAAATATGGGGAAGAGTGAGAGAGAGATGATAGCAAGGGAGACAGGTCTAGGAATCAGAAGGACCTGCATTCTAATCCTGGCTCCGCCACTTTCATTCATTCATTCATTTAATTGTATTTATTGAGCACTTACTGTGTGCAGAGCACTGTACTAAGTACTTGGAATGTACAATTCAGCAACAGATAGAGTCAATCCCTGCCCAACATGGGCTCACAGTCTAAAAGGGGGAGACAGACGGCAAAACAAAACAAATAGGCATCAATACCATCATAATAGATAAATAGAATCATAGATACATGCACATCATTAATAAAATGGAGTAATAAAAATCTATACAAATATATACAAATGCTGTGGGTAGGGGAAGGGGTTAAAGCAGAGGGAGTAGGGGCAATGGGGAGGGGAGGCAGACAGAGAGAAAGGGAGGGCTCAGTCTGGGAAGGTCTCCTGGTGGAGGTGAGCTCTCAGAGTTAGTTTGGCGGATGTGAGGAAGGAGGGCATTCCAGATCAGTGGTAAGATGGGGGCCAGGGGTCAACGGCAGGACAGGTGAGAATGAGGGACCATGAGGAGTTGAGCAGCAGAGGAGCAGAGTGTACTGGTTGGGCTGTAGAAGGAGAGAAGGGAGGTGAGGTAGGAGAGGGCAAGGTGATGGAGAGCTTTGAAGCCAAGAGTGAGGAGTTTTTGCTTCATGCACAGGTTGATAGGCAACCACTGGAAGTTTTTGGCAGGCCACCTATCTCTTGCCTTCTTTCCTTGCATAGGAGTTTCACAGAACTCCAATCCCCAACCTGTCACCCTACCCAAGAGAGAAGCACAACAAAAGCCAATGCCCAGAGCATTTCTGTAGAAATATAATCCAGGCAGCAGAGTGAAGTACAGACTGAAGTGGGGAGAGACAGGAGGATGGGAGATCAGAGAGGAGGCTGATGCAATAATCTAGTTGGGATATTATGAGAGACTATACCAGCAAGGTAGCTGGAGAGGAAAGGGCTGATCTTGGTGATGTTGTGAAGGTGAGACCAGCAGGTTTTGGTGATGGATTGGATGTGTGCGGTGAATGAGAGAGCAGAGTCAAGGATGACATCAAGTTTGCAGGCTTGGGAGATGGGAAGGATGGTAGTGCCATCCACAGTGACAGGGAAGTCAGGGAGAGGACAGGGCTTGGGAGGGAAGATAAGGAGCTCAGTCTTGGACATGTTGAGTTTTAGGTGGCGGGCAGACATTCAAGTGGAGATGTCCTGAAGGCAGGAGGAGATACGAGCCTGGAGGGAGGGAGAGAGAACAGGGGAGGAGAGGTCTATTTGGGTGTTATCTGCTTAGAGATGATAATTGAAGCCATGTGAGCGAATGGGTTCACCCAGGGAGTGAGTATAGATGGAGAACAGGAGACCAAGAATTGACTGTTGAGGAACCCCTACAGTTAGGGGTTGGAAAGGGAAGGAGGAGCCCATGAAGGAGACAGACTGAAAGGCCAGAGAGATGAGGAGAACAAGGAGAGGATGGAGTACATGAAGCCAAGGTTGGATAATGTGTTGAGGAGAAGGGGATGGTCGACAGTGTCAAAGGCATTTGTTTGCTGGATGTCCTTGGGCAAGTCACTTCACTTTCTGTGCCTCAGTTACCTCATCTGTAAAATGGGGATTAAGAATGTGTGCCCCATGGGGGGTAGGAACTATAGACTTGATTACCTTGTATCTATCTCAGTGCTTAGAACAGGGCTTGGCACATAGTAAGTACTTAACATAAACCACAATTAGTATTATCATTAAGTGGAAGCTGGTGTCCAGCCACGCTGGAGGCATTGCCTGTCAATCTGACCCTATTGACCATAAAAGCTGAAAGAAGGGAAAGAGCAGCAAGCTATTCTACTCCCCTCCAACCTTATGAAGTGCAGGAGGTCATTGCATCACAGATTGGCCAGCAACCTGGCCTAAGAGACCTAAGAAATATGGTCTTTTTATTTTTACTAACACAATGAATTACCAATGTGCTGGGCAGATTAATATTATTAACTTTGGCAAACTTGTAGTCCTTTTCTCCCTGAGGGTAAAGAAGGGACTTGCTGGTTTGGAGATCCTCCAATAATAACTCCACCGGAGAAATATTTCTCTTGGACTGTCCTACAAGAGGAAGTGCGCTAAATTAGAAACCATAACCTGAAGGGATCTTGTAGAGGCAAAGAAGCTCTTGTCTACTTGAAAGGTTAGTGTGTCATCATCTCAAGATCACAACAATCAAGCTGCATCAGGAGGCCAACAGGGAGCAGAAACCTTAAGATTCCTAGATTGGATCATCTCAGGTAGGGCTCTTGCAGGAAGAGCTGGTGACTGCACAGTTCTAGGAAGGGAAAGTAATAACTGCTAAAGTGAGACATACACCAACCAATGTAAAATGGTGGTCACGTGACAGTTCTTTGTTGGAAAAGTTCTTCGTAGAAGATGAAGACAATAATACATACTGAGACCTTAGAGCCAGACATCAACTCCTTCACCTAACCCACACCCCTAAGAACGCACTACCAACTATTCAGCTGAAAGTGTAGAAGGCCATTATCCAGTTCCTGGAAGATGCAGTGAACTATCCAACCTACTAGAAAGCCACCGTTTAACAAATGATGAAGGGGCAAAGGAGACATAAAAACATAATAGCAATAATAATAATAATTATAGTATTTGTTAAGCACTTATTATGCTCCAAGCCCTGTACTAAGCACTGGGGCAGATACAAGATTATCGGATTGCACAAAATCCCTGTTCCACATAGGGCTCACAGTCTTAATCCCCATTTTAATAATAACAATAACAATGATATTTGTTCAGTGCTTACTATGTGTCAAGTACTGTTGTAAGCACTGGGGTAGATACAAGCTAATCTAGTTGGACAAAGTCCCTTTCCCACATGGAGCTCACAGTCAATCCCAATTTTACAGATGAGGTAACAGAAGCACAGAGAAATTAAACGACTTGCCCAAGGTCACAAGGAAGACAAGTATTAGAACCCAGTTCTTTCTGACTCCTAGGCCCATGCTCTATCCATTAGGCCAAGCTACTTGAGGGAACTGCTGCAGAGAGTAGGTAAATGACTTGCCCAGAGTCACCCAGCAGACAAGTCTCGGAGCCAGGGTTAAAACCCAGGTCCTTCTTACTCTCAGGCCCTTCTTACTAGACTATGCTAAGAAATAGAAAAAAAATCAAGAGATCACCAAATCTCTCAGGACAGAAGGATTTGTTCCCATTGATGTGTGTGTCTATAATGTGACTCACTCCTGAACTTTGTTTTCTTAGTCTGGCCATCCAAGATTAAAAAAAATCAAAAACATGTGGATGCTTCTGGTAGAGACGCATTGCTAAGTGCATGGGGAAGGAAGATTTTTCTTCCCCACATGCTCCCATTCTTGGAAACCACCCTTGGGAACGTCAGGCCCAGTATCTATGGGACTCTGGAGGCCTGAGTTCTAATCCCAGCTCTGCCAATGACCTGCTGTGTGACATGGGCAGTCAACACCCTCAAGTAACAAATAGTATTTCCTGGGCATCTACTGAAATGAAGACGCTGAGCAAATAGTATAACTTCACCTCAAGACATTACAATAAGCACTGGGGAGACTGACAGGTACAAATCCTTCACACGTAGTTGGAGGAGGAGAAAGAAACTATGCTACAGATGTAAACAGATAAATGTATACGGGCATGATAATACTAGTCAAAAATACATTTAAGTGCTAAGTTTAGATGGAAACAAATAAGAAGGGTGGCTCTTGACTAGATGAAACCTGGGAAAGTTGACCTTAATCAGATTTCTCCACCACACAAAGTTTCATGTCCTTTCAAAATGTACAGTTTGGATGCACCTTTGCCTTTATTTCCATTCAGCTTTGTCCTTTATTTCCATTCAGTCATACTTACTGAGCTCTTACTGTGAGCAGAGCACTGTACTAAGCGCTTGGAATGTACAATCTGGCAAAAGATAGAGACAATCCCTGCCCAACAATAGGCTTACAGTCTAAAAGCTTATTTGGAAGTTCCCAGGCACACCTGCCCAAATGACAAAGCACACCTCACCAGGGCTACTTGGGCAAGGAAAAAGGATTCTAAAGGGTGACAGCAGGCTTCACTAAGGGCAAATACAGACTAGCACAAATACTCCAAGAACCTTCCAATCTGGTGAAAGCAGTATGCTTGCTAGCTCAGCTCCTTCACTCTTTGCTAATAATCTTTTCTTAAAAAAAAACCAAAACAAAAAGCTGTTGTTTTCATTTTACTTTGAGGTTGAAAATATTCACAGCTGCACTTTAGAAACAATATATCCTTTTACAAACAAAAAGTGAACCTATTGTCTAAACTCCTGTCATAATTTGGGGAAAACAAAATCTGAGAGAGAGCTCATGCATGTTCTGATGCAGGATTTTATCTCAGAAAGGCTAATGATGTTTAAAATAGCCAAGATCCACCTTGGGTATACTGACAGTGAGCCCCATGTGGCTGTTTTCAACCCGATTACTGTGTGGCTACCCAAGTGCTTAGAACTGGGCCTGGCACATAGTAAATCCTTAAATACCATAATGATAATAATAATAATTATTATCTTAGACTGTGAGTTCTGTATAGGCCAGGGGCTGTGTCTGATCTGATTATTTTGTATCTACTCCTACCTGTAGCTCACTGGCTTTAAAACACTCAATCACTCACCCCATCCTGCCTCATCTCACTGATCTACTAGATCCCAGACCACATATTCTGCTCCTCTATAGCCAGCTCACTCTGGACACAATAAGCACTCAGTAAATACGATTGACTGTCTGATTGTAGGTTCAGGACATTAAATAAGTCAAAACCACCAAAATGTCCTGGTGATTTGTAGCATTTATCCCAATCTCATCCCAGGCACCCACAGAGTGAAGGTGGCCATCTTACGTCAGGCAGAGCAGTCCAAAAAGTGAAAATAATGGTTGGATGAGAATGTTCATAGTAATGCTATTGATCAGATGCCTCCTGAATGAAGCACACTGTCCTAAGCACCTCAAAGGAACTAAAGATATTGAAGACAGGTTCTCTGCCCACAAAGAGTTTTCATAATCAACCAATCAATCACATTTATTGAGGACTTACTGTGAGCAGAACACTGCACTAAGAGCTTAGGAGAGTACAATATAGAAGAATTGGTAGACACATTCCCTGTTCATGATGAGCTTACACAAGCTTTTAAAAAGACATAGAAATATTTACAAACAGTAGAATCAAGAAAATAAAGGAATATCAATTAATGATATCTATTGAGAGCTTACTGTGTTCAGAACATTGTACTAATCTTCTGGGATAGTAGAATGCAACAGAGTTGTAGGCATGTTACCTGCCCACAACAAGCTTACAGTCAAGGGTGGGGAAGCTGACATTAATATAATTTATGATATATAATTTTAATTCATAAGAATATGCATTTGTACACAAGTGCTAAAGATGGTCATATAAAAAAGAAAGGCAGGAAGTGGATAAAGATAAGAAATGGCTAATTAGATGTGGAAGGCTTATTCTAGGAGATGGGCATTTACCAGGACTTTGAATACGGGTAGGGTTCAAGTACAGCAGATTTAGCAGAGAAGGGGATTCTAGGCCCTGGAGCATCCTGTAGACCATAACCTCATTGTGGGCAGGGAACATGTCTATCAACTCTGTTTTATTATAATCTCCCAAGTGCTCTTGCACATATTAAGCACTTTACAAATACCTCCCCTATCATAGTGGTACCCTCTCAGGGTGGCAACTGAAGAGTTTCCAGTAGTCTACCAATCTTGGCTATGGAGGGAGAGTCAAACAGAGATATACCCATTCCATATTTAGCTTGGCCAGTGGCTAGCGAGTGAAAGGCAATCTGCTACAAATCAAGACTCCCCTGTGCGGGGCAGCAGCGGCATGGAAGAGAGACAAGAATCCACCAATCAATCACATTTATTGAGGACTTACTGTGAGCAGAACACTGCACTAAGAGCTTAGGAGAGTACAATATAGCAGAATTGGTAGACACATTCCCTGTGCATGATGAGCTTACACAAGCTTTTAAAAAGACATAGAAATATTTACAAACAGTAGAATCAAGAAAATAAAGGAATACCAAGGAATGTGCTTAGAGAGAGATACAGTAGCTCATGCAGTTCATTCTGGCTGGATCTCCTAGGCAGAGAAGCACTACCAATCATTACTGGTTTCCCTAACTCCATCCCCAAGAGAGCTCAACTCTACTCCCACCCTCGCGGCCGAAATCCAGTCCTCTTTCAAGAATATCCCCAAAGGCTTCGGAGGGGGGAGTCTGGCCTGAGAGAGTCTGTGAGCTTGCTGTTCACTAGTCTCAGCCTGGCTCAGTGGAAAGAACCTGGGCTTCGGAGTTAGAGATCATGGGTTCGACTTCCGGCTCTGCCACTTAATAATAATAATAATGTTGGTATTTGTTAAGCGCTTACTATGTGCCGAGCACTGTTCTAAGCGCTGGGGTAGACACAGGGGAATCAGGTTGTCCCACGTGGGGCTCACAGTCTTAATCCCCATTTTACAGATGAGGGAACTGAGGCACCGAGAAGTTAAGTGACTTGCCCAAAGTCACACAGCTGGCAAGTGGCAGAGCCGGGGTTCGAACCCATGACCTCTGACTCCAAAGCCTGTGCTCCTTCCAGTGAGCCACGCTGCTTCTTGTTAGCTGTGTGACTGTGGGCAAGTCACTTCATTTCTCTGTGCCTCAGTTACCTCATCTGTAAAATGGGGATTAACTGTGAACCTCACGTGGGACAACCTGATTACCCTGTATCTCCCCCAGTGCTTAGAACAGTGCTCTGCACAGAGTAAGCGCTTAACAAATACCAACATTATTATGAGTCTCCAAAACTTCTGGCTTCCATGGCCATAGGCCCAAGGTCACACCAATACGTGCCCACCACCATGGTCTTGTCTTGTCATATGCTGTATAGTCATCTCTGACCTATAGCAACACCATGGACACATCTCTCCTAGAATGCCCCACCTCCATCTGCAGTTGTTCTGGTAGTGTATCCATAGTGCTTTCTTGGTAAAAATACAGCAGTGGTTTACCACTGCCTCCTCCTGCACAGTAAACTTGACTCCCGGCCAATAAACAACCACCAGATTGTTGAGCGAATCCTACAGAAGCCTGTCACTTTTCAAGCATTTAGTACAGTGCTTTGCACAAGTAAGAACTCAATAAATACAACTGAATTTGAAAATTTGATTGAAATTCTAATGAGACTTTTGGGCTCTCTGCTCCCAACATATTCTTTACCTACTGAGCTACAGGGATACAACCTTATGCCACACATCATAATAATAATAATAATGGTAATTGTTAACTGCTTACTATGTGTCAAGCACTGTCTTAAGCTCTGGTGTAGATGCAAGGTAATCAGGTTAACCCATGTGGGACTCACAGTCTTAATCTCCATTTTACAGGTGAGGTAACTGAGGTACAGAGAAGTTGAGTGACTTGCCCAAAGTCACACATCTGATAAGTGGCAGAGCCAGGATTAGAACCCATGACCTCTGATTCCCAAGCGCGTGCACTTTCCACTAAGCCAAGCTGCTTCCCCGGCCTCTCTCTCTTCCAGATATGTGAATAACTCCACCATAGACTTCACTTTCCCACCACAACATCCAGGATACTTGAAGTTCTCATCTACTAGACCACCATGCGGCCTCCCTGGGCTCCTGCACCAGCTCCTCTATCACTGAGGAATTTCCATCCATTTTTGCCATACACCACTCCAGGGGGAGGGAGAGAAGCCTGGCATCGCCTCCACAAAACCTTGGGAAGATTGGAGTGGCTGACACTGTAGCCCTTGAGAAGCAGCATGGCTTAGTGGAAAAAAAACAGACTTGGGAGTCAGAGGACGTGGGTTCCAATCCTGCCTCCACCACTTATCAGCTGCCTGACTCTGGGCAAGTCTCTTGACTTCTCTCTGCCTCGGTTACCTCATCTGGAAAATTGGGTTTAAGACTGTGAGCCCCACATGGGTGAAACTGATTATGTTGTATCTACCCCAGCGCTTAGTCCAGTACTTGACACATAGTAAGCACTTAACTAATACCATAATTATTATTATATTAATAATTATTATCACTATTGCTGTAGTTGTGAATAACAATGATAATAATGGCTAAGTGCTTACTTTCCCAAACACTGCATTAAGTCCAGAGGTAGATAGAAAATAAATTAATTAATTATGGTATTTTTAAATCAGGCCAGACATAGTCCTGTCCTCCATGGATTTTGCAGACTAAGTAGGAGGGAGAACCAGTACTGAATCCCCATTTTATGGATGAGGAAATTGAAGTAAAGAGAAACTAAATGATCTTTCCAAGGTCACAAAGCAAACAAACAACATAGCCGTGATTAGAGCCCTGATCTTCTGACTCCGAGGCCTGTGGTCTTTCCACTCTAAGCCACAAGGAGACTTAAACCCTGCTCCTATAGCCACATTACCCTACTGATCATCATTTTTATTTTGTCCATGTCCTTGTGTTGTCTTAATGTTTTGTTTCATTATTCTTATATGTCTGTCACCCGAAGCCTTCTCCCTCTAATATCTGTAGACTGTGAGTCCTTGAGGACCAGAGACTGTGTTTGTGCTGCCAAAATCCACCCTTTCCTCTCCATCTAAACTGCTACCATGCTAAGGCAGTCACTTATCCTAACCCACTTGAATTACTGAATCAGCCTCCTTGCTGAACTCTCTGACTCTTGTCTTTCCCCACTCCAGTCCATACTTCACTCTGCTGCCCAGATCATTTTTCTACAAAAATGTTCAGGCCATGTTTCCCCGCTCCTCAAGAACCTCCAGTGGTTGCCCATCCACTTTCCACATCAAACTCCTCACCATTGCCTTTAAAGTACTTAATCACCTTGCCCCCTCCCACCTCACCTCCCTCCTATCCTACTACATCTCAGCTTGCACACTTTGCTCCTCTAATGCTAACCTCACTGTACCTCAGTCTTATTTATCTCACCAACGACAGCTTGCCCACATCCTGCCTCTGACCTGGAATGCCCTCCCTCTTTCTATCTGACAGAGAATTACTCTCCCTTCCTTCAAAACCTTACGGAAGACACATCTCCAAGAGGCCTTCCCTCACTAAGTCCTCTTTTCCTCTTCTTACATCTGCGTCACCCTGGCTTGCTCCCTTTACTCATCTCCTCTCCCAGCACTACACCCCTTTGTACTTATTTCTAATTTATTTATATTAATGCCTGTCTCCCCCTCTAGACTGTAAACTCATTGTGGGAAGATGTCCATTTATTGTTGTACTGTACTCTCCCAAGATCATATTCCGGTGCTCTGCTCACAGTAAGCACTCAATAAATATGATTGAAGGAATGAAGAGGGCAAAAGAGAAAATTAAAGAGAAAAAGGGAGAGAGAGCGTGGTAGGGGGAGAAAGAGGTTGAAGATAGTGGAAAGGCAATGGAGGAGGATTGGAATCAGTATTTTTATAATCCTCTCTATTGTAAACTCCTCTGCTAGATTTTAAGTCCACTGAGGTTAGACATCATGTCTACTAATTCTATTGTACTCTCCATAGTAGATGCTCAATAAATATTACTGATGACTTATTTTTAAGAGATGAGAAGGAACAGGGTCATAAGCTCAGGTAGAGGGGGTAGAGTTAGAGAGCAGATGGAAAATATCTTCTTGAAAGATAGAAGATGTGGGAGACACTGTGGGAAGCTTATGCCTGGTAGTTCCTGTTTTATTGACAGAATAGTTGGCAAAGCTGTCAAGGATTTTTAGGGGAGGGGATAGTTGGGACATGGGGAGGAGTTTTAGCAAGGAATTAATGGTTTGGAATACTTGGTGTGGGGAATGGGATTCAATGAGGGATGAGTAGAAGCATTGCCAAGAAGAATATACTGCTATATCAGTCAATGAAAGGGGCTCCCAAAGGGAGGGAGATGCGTTCCCACTTTGACGTGCATCCATATCCTATGTAGAGAAGGAGTGAGAGATGGGAAGGAGATGAAGGGCTTCCATGAAGGATTAGCATAGTTTTGAAGCACAGCCCATTTATCAGGATGACCTGATCAGGCAGTGTTTGCTCTGAGGCTGTTAGGCAAATATAATGGAAGAGTAATGGGTATGAAGTAGGAGAGTGCCACTCCTCAACCTCTCTCTTTGCAGCTCCCTTATGCCCTGTCTTCCCCTCTTTTGCCTTATTCTCTCCCCTCCCCACCCATCAAGACCCTTCATTTCTCCCCAGGAAGGCTGGCTATAGCCCTTATTTAAAGCTCCATGCCCAGTCAATTATGGCTAGCTTACATTTGCAAGAGCCACTAACATTTTGCAGGGAACTTGAAAATTTAGAGTGAAAAGCTCCAAACAAGTTCCAAGTGCATCAATCAGGTCATATTTTTTAATGAGCCAAAGTAGTCTGGAGGATTGGAGCATGTCCGAAGACACGTCTTCACTTCTTCCTTCTAGCTCTCTTGGCCTCAAGACCTGCATCACTGAAATGGTGATGACAACTCGTTCTGTCTGCTTCAGAGAGCTGCTGGGACACAGTAGGCTTCAGAGCATTCCACCAGATCTTTCCCCATTACCTACCCACTCTCCTCTCCCAAGACACCGAGTTTGCCCCTTTTCACTTTCTGAGGTAAGCTACTGGCAAACTCCCACTCATGGTGCTCGTGTCATGGACGCACTGCTCACAGCAGCATGGCCCGGAGGAAAGAGGACAGACCTGGGAGTCAAAGGTCATAGGTTCTTATCCCGGCTCTGCCACATGTCAGCTGTGTAACCTTGGACAAGTCACTGCACTTCTCTGGGCCTCAGTTATCTCATCTATAAAAGGGGGATCAAGATTGTGAGTACCATGAGGGATATGGGCTGTATCAACCTCATTAGCTTGTATCTACCCCACTGCTTAGAACAGTGCTTGGCACATAGTAAGAGCTTAACAAATACCACAATTATTATTATACTTTTGCCCCTGCGTGGAACTCCCTCCCCTGTCAAATCTGCCATTAGCTGATTAATTCATACTGCTCTCTCTATGCCATCTTGATGCTCATTTATTTGTATCTTATTGATCAATTCCTTAATTTAGTTTTCATAATTTATGCTCCTACTTGAGCATAAATGATATAAACTACACATACATACACATATCTAAATAAGTGTATACCTATCTTATACCTATACCTATAAATGTTTGTCAATACATGCCCCTTTGTCTCCCCCATTAGATTGAAATTCCTCAAGGACTGGGAATATATCTTTTACTTTTGTTGTATGTTCCAAATAACCTAGTTTGGTGCACAGAATTCAACAGGCACCCACTATGCCTCTCTACATTTAAGAGGCATCCAACACAGTACCTTGAATTCAATAGGCACCCAGTACTATGTCCTGCAGTCAATAGACACCCAGCACAATAGTACCCTGTATTCAACAGGAACACAGTCGGTATCCTGTATTCAGTAGTCCTTACCATTGACTTTAAGACACTCAGTCAGCTCTCTCCCTCAGTAAGTCATTCAGTTGTATTTATTGAGAGCTTATGTGTGTAGGGCATTGTCCTAAGCACTGAGTACAATATATCTCCCTTCTATTTAACCTTGCTGATCTCCTACTAGAATCCAAACTGCACTTTCCTCTCCTCTAACACTAACCTACTCTGTACCTCAATCTCACCTAACCCAAAACCGACCTCTTGCTTCCTTTTTTTCCTCAAACCCAGGACTCCCTCCCTTTATATATTTGACAGTCTACCACTATACCCACTTTCAAAACCCTCCTAAAATCACATCTCTTTCAAGAGGACTTTTCAGATTTAAGCCTTTTATTTTCTCTCTACACCCCTCCCTCTATGTTGATTATAAACTTGGATATGAACACCTTAAGTTCTCTGATAGTCACCCCAGCCCAACAGTGCTTACATAAATATTTTAATACTCTATTTCTCTTATTCCTAATCTATTTTAATGTCTCCTTCCCCCATAAACAGTAAGTTCCTTGTGGGTAGGGATCAAGTCTACCAATTCTGATGCATTGTATTTTTCCAAATGTTTAGGACAGTGTTCTGCACACAGTAAGTGCTTAATACCATTGATTGACAGAGTCACCCGTACATTGTCCTCCATTTAATAAGAAGCCAGTATAGTGCCCTCCTTTCAATAGCCACAGAGGACAATGTCCTGCATTCAATAGACACAAAGTACAGTGGTGTTGCTGAATGTTTGCAGGACCCAACATCTGCATGACTCCTCTAGGCCCTGATCACACCCAATCCTGGCTTCTCCACTAATCCCACCCCTACTTCTTCCACCATAGGACCAACTCAGCAGCAATAACTGGGCCAAATTATCCTGCTGGGGAAGCATCCTGAGAGAGGACCATAATCACAATCCCCCACAGCTCAGAGAGAAGCCTGTCAACAGTGAAGAGCAGAGGGCAGTTAGACTCTCTCTCAAGGCCTTTCTTTTTTGTTTTTTAATGATGCTTGTTAAGCACTTACAATGTGTCAGGCAGTGTACTAAACTCTGGGTTGGATTCAAGTTAATCAGATTGTACACTGTAAATGTCCCACATAGGGCTCATAGTCTTAATCCCCATTTCATTTTCAGATGAGGTGACTGAGGCACAAAGAAGTTACATGACCCAAGGGCACAAAGCAATAAAGTGGCAGAGTCAGGATTATAACCCAAGTCCTCTGACTCCCAGGCCCATGCTCTTTCCACTAGGGCACACTGCTTCTCCCTGCCCTGTCTGGTCTGGCTGGTCCCTATAACTGTGGGGGTCTAAAATGGGGGACAGGGTGGGGTGGCTGTAGCTGGGGAAGGACAGGCCTAGCTATGAAACATGTACGAACTGTACATCCTGAACTAGGTAAGGGATTTTCACAGGGGTGAATGGAGTTGCAGGGATGAGGGCTCAAATTTGGGGGAATGGTGACAGGGCATATGGTGTCTGTGGGAAAATGGGATGCAGTGGAAGGGGAGATGCTTAATGATGGGCAGAGAGGGGAGAGGAAAGATAAGGGAGAGGAAAGGGGCTATCTAATCCCCAGAAGAATCAAAGGATCCATCTTAAATCTAAAGAAAAACTGGACTAGACAATCAAATTAGTGCCACAAAGGTGGATGTTGCTGTAAAGCTCATTTATTCATTCAATTGTATTTATTGAGCTTTTACTGTGTGCAAAGCACTGTACTAAGTGTTTGGAAAGTACAGTGAAATTGATGTGCTGTAAATTTGAAATATGGTCCATGGCTAGGAACTCTGTAAGTTCTGTTCATCATTTCTCAGAGCCTGGTAGTTATTATTAATGATAATAGTTATGATAATAATGACATTTCTTAAGCACTTACTATGTGCCAAGCACTGTTCTAAGCACTGGGATAGATGCAAAGTAATCAGGTTGCCCTTGTGGGGCTCACAGTCTTAATCCCCATTTTCCAGATGAGGTAACTGAGGCACAGAGAAGTTAATTGATTTGCCCCATGTCGCACCGCAGATAATTTGAGGATGATTTTGTAAATCAATCATTTGTATGTATTGAGCACTTTCTAAGCGTTTGGGAGAGTACAATACAGGAGATGACACGGTGGTGTTGGGCACTCATGGTTTGTCTATCCCTTTTATCTGCTGATTCTTTAATTCATATTTATTTCTCAATGTTCTGGATAAATAGCTGACATTGCAAATAAAAATGCATGAACTAACCAGCAACAACAAATAAATCAGAATAACAACCTAACTTTAGTTTCCATCTTTTAGAGCCCCATCAAATTGTAAGCTCTTTGAGGACAGGGTTCATAGCTGTGTGACCTCACGCAAATCACTTCACTGGGACTCAGTTACCTCATCTGTAAAATGGGGATTGAGACTGCGAGCCCCACGTGGGACAGGGACTATGTCCAACATGATTTGCTTGTATCCATCCTAGCACTTAGTACAGTGTCTGGCATCTATTCTTCACTCCACTGCCCGGCTCATCTTCTTGCAGAAACGATCTGGGCATGTCACTCCCCTTCTTAAACAACTCCAGTGGTTGCCTATCAACCTCCGCTCCAAACAAAAACTCCTCACTCTAGGCTTCAAGGCTCTCCATCACCTTGCCCCTTCCTACCTCTCCTCCCTTCTCTCTTTCTACCACCCACCCTGCACGCTCCGCTCCTCTGCCGCCCACCTCCTCACCGTCCCTCGGTCTCGCCTATCCCGCCGTCGACCCCTGGGCCACGTCCTCCCGCGGTCCTGGAACGCCCTCCCTCCTCACCTCCGCCAAAGTGATTCTCTTCCCCTCTTCAAAACCCTACTTAAAACTCACCTCCTCCAAGAGGCCTTCCCAGACTGAGCTCCTCTTCTCTCTCTACTCCCTCTGCCACCCTCCCTTTACCTCTCCGCAGCTAAACCCTCTTTTTCCCCTTTTTCCTCTGCTCCTCCACTTCTCCCTTCCCATCCCCTCAGCACTGTACTCGTCCGCTCAACTGTATATATTTTCATTACCCTATTTATTTTGTTAATGAACTGTACATCGCCTTGATTCTATTTAGTTGCCATTGTTTTTACGAGATGTTCTTCCCCTTGACTCTATTTATTGCCATTGTTCTTGTCTGTCCATCTCCCCCGATTAGACTGTAAGCCCGTCAAATGGCAGGGACTGTCTCTATCTGTTGCCGACTTGTTCATCCCAAGCGCTTAGTACAGTGCTCTGCACATAGTAAGCGCTCAATAAATACTATTGAATGAATGAATTAACATATTAAGTGCTTAACAAATACCATAATTATCTTTTATTTCTTTTATTGCTGATCTATTCTCCCAGGCACATTACATACAGAGATTGATTGATTGACAGAGGAAGATCACTATCAATAGCCAGGTCCTGTTCCAGATTTTGAAAGTCAGCAGAGAAAAATATTTCCAGAGCAGGTGAGCAAGAACCAGGGGTCTCCTCACATCTCCTCACCTTTACCTTCCTGAAGTTACCCATTCAGTAACTGTAAGCTGACAGATACCAGTTGGTGTCAAGTGTTGTGATGATGAATAGGGAGAGAAATGATGACTGCATCATTTTTCTTGACCATCTTTTTTTGAGTTGAATTTTGAAGAATTTGGTGATCTAGTGGAAGACAATCTGAGGCCATCAAACATAATTCACCCTAAAAGGGCTCTTGAGATTTATTTTCACTGGTAACTCATTTTTTAGGGAAATGAAAAACAGTCCCAAATGAAAACAGTCACTAAGGTAAAAAGTTCAAAATGAACCCAAATAGGAAAACTCTCATGATGCTCATCAATGGGTTCCAGAAAATGTTCATCAAAGTATTTGTTAAGTAGCAGAATCCATATGCATTTTTTCATTTTTATTATTATTATTAATAATAATGGTATTTGTTAAGCAATAATAATAATGTTGGTATTTGTTAAGCGCTTACTATGTGCCGAGCACTGTTCTAAGCGCTGGGGTAGACATAGGGGAATCAGGTTGTCCCACGTGGGGCTCACAGTCTTAATCCCCATTTTACAGATGAGGGAACTGAGGCACAGAGAAGTTAAGTGACTTGCCCACAGTCACACAGCCGACAAGTGGCAGAGCTGGGATTCGAACTCATGAGCCCTGACTCCAAAGCCCATGCTCTTTCCACTGAGCCATGCTGCAATCCTATGTGCTGAACAGTGTTCTAAGTGCTAGGATAGATACAGGGTAATCAGGTTGTCCCACGTGGGGCTCCCAGTCTTAATCCCCATTTTCCAGATAACTGAGGCACAGAGTAGTTAGATGACTTGCCCAAAGCCACAGAGCTGACAAGTGGTAAAGCCAGATTAGAATCCATATCCTCTGACTCCCAAGCCCGCATGCTTTCCTCTAAGCCATGCTGCTTCTATATTCTTTATTCTATATAGACTTTGATTTCCAACTTCAGCTATTTAATGTTGTTTATTTTAGGTCTTCATTAAGCCACTCTAGTTCTCTGTTTGTAGGGAAAAAAAAGCTATATATTCAATGTGCTTGAAGTTCACCATTCAATCGAATCACTCCATTCTCCCCAAATCAATCATTAGTATTTATTGAGGATTTGTTATGTACAGAGAGGTATATTAAGCATTTAGGAGAGTACAACTGTCCCTGGCCCAAAGAAGTTTATAATCTCTCTATTACAAAAGCTTGTAATAGCTTCCAATATCCTGTAATGTTAATTTCCTGTACTCTCCATCAGATGACTCCACTAGAGGCTTAATTCAGTGCTCTTCAGTACCTAATGTATCCTCTTTTCACCACTGACCCTTTTTATACTCTCTCACCGTTCTTAAAGTCCTCCCTGTTCCTTTCTGACAGACCAACATTCTCCCCAGCTTCAGAGCCCCATTCTCAAACCACACCTCCCTTGGGGAACCTTTCCTGAGTAAAATGATAATAGTAATAATTGATATGTGATTACTACATGCTAAGCACTGCGCTGATCGACTGGGTAGAAACAAGATAATCAGGTCCCACATGTAGGAGGATTACAGGTATTGAATCTCTGTTTTGCAGATGAGGGAACTGAGATACAGAGAAAGTGACTTGTCTAAGGTCACACAACAGACAGAGCAGACAAGTGGAGAAGCCAGATCCTCTCCCAGACCTGGGCTCTTTCCATTAGGCCATGAGAAGCAGCATGGCTTAGCGAAAAGAGTACAGGCTTGGGAGTCAGAGGCTGTGGGTTATAATCCCAATTTTGCAAAATTTATCAATTGTGTGACTTTAGGTAAATCACAACTTTTCTTTGCCTCAGTTACCTCATCTGTAAAATGGGGATTAAGAATGTGAGCCCCACATGGGACAACCTGATTACCTTGTATCTATTCCAGTGCTTAGAACAGTGTGTCTCTGGGCAGGGATTGACTCCATCTGTTGCCGAATTGTATATTCCAAGCACTTAGTACAGTGCTCTGCACATAGTAAGCACTCAATAAATACTATTGAATGAATGAATGCTTGGCACAGAGTAAGCACCTAAATACTGAAATGATTATTAGTATTAATAAGCTCTTATCTTCCCATCCATTTCCTTCCTTACTTGTATCACCCAGGCACTTGAGTCTATACTCTCTAAGAACTTAAGTACTCAGCCCACCTTAACAACACCTGGGAATATATCCTTATACTTTTCTTCCCATACCTACAGTTTATTTTAATGTTTGTCTTCCCCATCAGGGCATTTTTCTTTAGAGTAGGGGGTCAGAGGTGCAGTGGAGGGGGTATATTTTGAGAGGAGGCAGGAGAGGGCAAGGTGATTGAGTGTTTGATCAGTACAGTGCTTGACACATAGGAAGGGCTTAAATACCAAAATTATCATCATTATTTATCTCCTTGAGGCTGTGATGGTATTTCACCTGATCCATAGAAATTTTACTAGTATTTATGAATAGTTCACTTGGTGGAGTGGCATGTTCTACACAGGCATTCGTAAATACTTCCTTGCTTTTCCTCCTTCCAGTATCACAACTAATTTTTATCCACATTAGCTTAGAAATAGCTCCTGGAAGGCTGTGATCATGTGTCTTCCTTCTGTTCACTTTCCCAACCACTTAATAAGGCGTTTCACACTTAGTAGATGCACAACAAATACCATGAATGAGGAAGAGGCTTAATAATCATCCTAATCTCAAGGTAGGAAAGACCCAGTGCAATGTTTTAATGGAATGGGACTTGTTTAACTTGAAGAGCAAGGGCCACTACATGGTGGAAAAACAGATAAAACCTCAACTAAAAATGAACACGAATAGCTTGGCCAGAAGACAAGAAGAAGAAACATCCCACCAAGGAGGACCAAGCATATTCGTTCCTTTTTTTGTAAAATGGAATTTGATAAGCACTTACTACATGCCAGACACCATACTAAGTGCTGGGGTAGACACAAGCTAATCAAGTTGGATACAGTCCATGTCCCACGTAGGTCTCACAGTCTTAATCCCCTAGGCACAGAGAAGTTGAGTGACTTCCCCAAGGTCACACCACATACAAGTGACGGAGCTGGGATTAGACTAGCACCCAGGACTTCTGATTCCCAAGTTCATGCTCATTCCATTAGGCCTCACTAACAGGTTTAAAAGGCTAAGTCCCAGTCATAGATTAATTCTCTTGGTTGTGAGGAGACTCAAAGGTACCACATTAAAGTACAGGAAATTTGCAATTTATAAGCATCAGAATTACAGCCTCCCAATTTCCAAGCCTATTTCAGGTTTATAAAAGCAGATCCAACTTGACAACAGCAAATCAGTCAGTGGCAATTACTGAGAGCTTACTATGTGACAAGCACTGTACAAAGTGCTTGGGAAGCTCATTACATGCAGGGAATGTATCGCTAATTCTGTCATATTGCTCTCCTCCAACCATTTAGTAAAGTGCTCTGAACATAGTAAGCACTGAATAAATACCATTAACTGATTGACTGACAAAGTACTATACAACAGAGTTGGTAGACACCATATCTGCCCACAAGAAGCTTTCACAAGACTCAAATAGCATACAATTATGAACCCACTCTGTCCCCTGGACTGTCTTGTGCTCTCTCCCCACCCTTTTTTCCCATTTCCTGCTCTTCATGAATATGTCAGCAATCAGTGGCATTTATTGAGCAGTCACTGTGATCTGTGCACTCAACTAGGCACTTGGGAGAGGACAATACAGGTGAGTTGATAAGCATGATTGCCCTGCCTTCAAAGAGCTTACAGTCTCTCTGGCTCAGTTTGAGTAACTAGCTCAAGGAGGAACCAGGGAAAAAAAGCAAAGTTCTTATTCAAATAGTAAAGACAACACTGAAATGTCTGTCTCACTGTCTAAACTGTAAGCTCATTGTGGGCAGGGAATGTGTCTGTTTACTGTTATACTGTATTCTCCCAAGTGATTAGTAGAGTGCTTTGTACACAATAAGCGCTCAATAAATACAATTGAATGAATGAATATTGTGTTCGCTCAAGCACTATGGCACCGACTCTCCCGTTTCCTTAAAAAAATTAAATTAAAAAGGTAATACACATTTCCCCTCTCACGGTCGCACCTGGAAAGTTTCCAGTACTCTATCAATCTCGATTACAGGAGGGAGAGTCAAGCAGAGGCATACCCACTACATTCCTAGCCTGGCCAGTGACTAGTGAATGAATGAAAGGCAATCTGCTACAACTCACCCAGTGCTGGGCAGCAGCTGTATGGGAGAGAGTCGAGCACAGAGACTCGTTTGCTGTGCAGAAAGAGGCAGTGGTAAACCACTTCTGTATTTTTTCCAAGAAAACTCTATGGATATGCTACCAGAACGATTGCAGATGGAAGTGGGGCATTCTAGGAGAGTTGTGTCCATGGCGTCACGCTGGGCCGGACATGACCTGACAACATAAGACAAGAATATGTATTGTTCAGTTTAATCCTGTGCTATATTTGTGTTATATTTTTATCTTTGATGTAATTTTACCAATAAGATTGCTATTTTCAATAGAAAATACGACCAAGTAGCTGTGATGTACCTCACGCTTGACTTCTGCTTCCATATCCTGGTTCGTGCTGTTTCGCTGGCTTGGAACTCCTTTCCTGCCAACATCAAGCCATAGGTCTCCTCACATTCAGAGTGAGTTTAAGCTCCTTGTGGACAGGAAACAGAGTGCTTCTTTAGTCTTCACTTTTCAAATACTATTTCACTGCATTACACCAAGTGGGAGTTTTAGAAATATTACTCCTGCTCCAAGAACAACTACTGTTACCACCACTAATAATAATATAATACATTATAATAATGTTGGTATTTGTTAAGCGCTTACTATGTGCCGAGCACTGTTCTAAGCGCTGGGGTAGACACAGGGGAATCAGGATGTCCCACGTGGGGCTCACAGTCTTAATCCCCATTTTACAGATGAGGTAACTCAGGCCCAGAGAAGTTAAGTGAATTGCCCACAGTCACACAGCTGACAAGTGGCAGAGCTGGGATTCGAACTCATGACTTCTGACTCCAAAGCCCGTGCTCTTTCCACTGAGCCACGCTGCTTCTCTACCTCCGTAACCACCGTAATTACTACTATAATAGTCATCTTTAATTGACTATGCCATGCTATACAATTTTGATAAAAATAAGGTACTTGGCACTGCTTCAGGAACCAATCTCCTACTTGAAACACTGTTCTTCACGGGGAAAGTGGTGTTGACTTTCTACTTTTCAATCTAAGATGCAGTTTTCAAGAGCCAACTCCAAGGACTGACTGAATTCAGAATTGAAGTACCAAGAAATTGATTAGACTTTTTTTTATTCAATAGTATTTATTGAGCGCTTACTATGTGCAGAGCACTGTACTAAGCGATTGGAATGAACAAGTCGGCAACAGATAGAGACAGTCCCTGCCGTTTGATGGGCTTACAGTCTAATCAGGGGAGACGGACAGACAAGAACAATGGCAATAAATAGAGTCAAGGGGAAGAACATCTCGTAAAAACAATGGCAACTAAATAGAATCAAGGCAATGTACATTTCATTAACAAAATAACTTAGATAATTTAAATAATTTAGATAACTTCATGGGTCATAGTCACTTACCCTCTACCAAAAATCAACAATTTGATATGCTAGTGTGCTCTAAAATACATTTATTGTGGTAAATATGTATGCAAGATGTTGGACGTACAACAGTGACAGTAAGCAGCGTGGCTCAGTGGAAAGAGCCTGGGCTTTGGAGTCAGAGGTCTTGAGTTTGACTCCCAGCTCTGTCACTTGTCAGCTGTGTGACTGTGGGCAAGTCACAACTTCTCTGTCCCTCAGTTATCTCATCTGTAAAATGGGAATTAACAGTGAGCCTCACGTGGGACAACCTGATTACCCTGTATCTACCCCAGCACTTAGAACAGTGATCTGCACACAGTAAGTGCTTAACAAATACCAACATTATTATTATTATAATAATTTACTGCTTTCTTTGTGCCAAGTATTGAGATAAAGTTGTTCAGATAGGGCTATTCCTGTTCCATATGGGATTCAAAATGTAAGAGGAAGGGAGAGCAAAAATCGCCCTCCCCCATTTTACAGATGAAGAAACTGAGGCACAAAGAGAGTAAATGACCCTATTTTGTTTACCCAAAACCCAGGTTCCCAAATCCCAAACCTTTCTTCTTTCTTTTATGCCACTCTGCTTTTTCAGATCTCTTTTCTAGAATGATAGGTTGATAGGGTCTTCCCAACCTCATTTTACAGAGATGCACATAGATATAGCAATTTGAATAGCTTGAAAAAGGTCAGTTGGTATTCTACCAGCCTGGTAGAACTGCTAAAATTAGCCAAGAAATCCAGAATTAAAAGTTCATATTCAGGCCATAGCTATATTAGAATATAATATTTTATTCTTCCCCACCCAAGACTCTGTTGTCCAGATTCTGTCATTTTTCTTTCCACTGCTTTATATTTTACATATCTTGTGCCATCTTACCATGGTTCTCAGCTGGGAAGAAACTACTCAAATTTTCCTTAATGAATTCATTTTCTCTTAATCTCCTTTCTATGGGAAATCTATTTCTCCACTCTGTAACCTGGGATTCTCTGTAACTGTTTACCTACTTTACCTACTGCCTCTCCATAATTGGAATGTTGGATTTTATCCCAAACTCACATTCTGTTGTCATTGATCTATGTTATTGTGTAATTATGTCCTCATTTTCCTGATGTTTCTCTCAACTTCATATAACCACTGAACCGGTGAATATTATTCACTTCTGCGTGGCAGAATTTAGAATTTGTTCAGGGAGTTCACCCTTTTCAGAGTTCAGAAGTATGGAAAGAAACATTTCCAGGAAGATGAATCAAAGAAATACCGAGATGACTGGAATGTAGAATGCACGAGTGAGAATGCACGTCTCTTTCACTCCAGTAACCAAAATGTACTCATTTGGGTCACTGTTTCTGATTTCCTTAAATTCTTTGCTATTAGAATTATGTGTTGCTCCCTTTGTTCTGTTTCCCGCTTCTCCATCCTCCCCATCCCAAGGAGGAACTTTCATTGTTGTGTTCTGGCTATACATAGGGTGCAGCTTGAACTAATTATATGACATTCTTTACTTACAAGTAGCGATTTAGAATATGGAGCACTCTGGGATGGTTCAATTTCTGTTTAATGGGGAATGGAGCATTACCTGAATGCACTTCTGGGTGGAGTATATGTCTGGAAAGCAGTTAGAATACAGGTAGCTAGTGCCAGCAAAGATTTCAGCATTGCAAATATGTATCTGGCTTTCAAGTTGGCAGCAAGTATTGGATACACTGTTGCTATCTAACAGAGAAGCAGCATGGCCTAGTGGAAGAGAGGCAGGCCTGGAAGTCAGAAGACTTGTGTTCTAATCCTGGATCTGCCACATACCAGCTGTGTGACCTTGGGACAGTCATTTAGTTTCTCTGGGCCTTAGTTCCTTCATCTGTAAAATGGGGATTCACTATCTGTTTGGTTGTCTGTTTGTTTTTTGGCATCGTTAAGCCATTACTATGTGCTGGGCACTGTACTAAGTGCTGGGGTAGATGCAAGCTAATCAGGATGCGCACAGTCCATGTCCCATATAGGGCTCACAGATTAATCTCCAATTTCCAAAGGTGAGGTAATTGAAGCAGAAGTGTTGCACAGCAGCAAATAGTGGATCTAGGACGAGAAAACAGGTTCTCTGACTTCCCAGGTCCACGCTTTTTTCCTCCTGTTTATAATTTGAGCACCATGTGGGACCTGGTGAGATTGTATCATCTCCAGCCCTTAGTAGAGTGCTTGTCCCATAGCAAGCAAATACTACAATTATCATTATTATTTTAAGATATATTGAATCTTGTGTCAGGAAATGTCAATTTCTTCCATAAATGATTCCCGGGATGACCATCTCCTGTGGTGGAAATGGAAGCAGCTAATAAAAGGACTGAACTAAGAAACAATTCAGGTACCATTTTGGGAACCATTCTTCGACTAAAAATTCTATTCCCTAGACCCCAGGAAGATGCATTTCTCAGACCTCTCTGGGGGATGGCAATATTTCTCCAAAGATGAAAGTCAATTAGCAAGATGGGGAGGGAAAGAGGAGGAACCTCTGGTCCCTGACTCATCTAGAAGTTCTGATGTGCAACTATTTGAACACATAGCATTTGTGAACACATAATAGACAAACATTATCCACCTTCAGGGCCAAAAAAAGGCTGGAGGGTTTATAGAACTTAATAGCACTTATTGAACACTTACTGTGTGTGGACCACTGGACTAAGTAAAATATATCAGAGTTGTTAGATGTTCCCTGACCATAAGGAGTTTAAAGTAATGCATCCATGACTGTTTGGGTGTATGTTTATGGAGGTTTGAAAATTAATTGAAGTTTTTATCATTTAAGGAAACAGTTGACTCTTCTATTTTTTTTCTCCCTGTATGTTAAAAACTAGAACTCTGAGTCTATGATTGGGATGGTAGTTAAATAATGATGGAGGCAAGCATGAGCTTCTACCTGTTTCTTTCACCTGATGACTGCAATTCATGATCTGAAAAATGATTAAGAACTCAGAATCTATCATCCATGGCCAAAAGTGTGGTTTGATGACTTCATAATATCAAATAAGTAAGCTTTGGCTTTTTGAAAATAATCTCATCATCATTTTGACAGTTCCATATGGGAAATAAGATTAAGGAAGGACATATTCTATAGCAGTTTTTTAAATTCATCATTATTCAATTTTGACTCATCCATCATAATTATGATTGCTATAAAAAAAACTTGAAAAAATAGACAATATAAATTGCTACATTGGCTATGTCAGTGTTATTCAGTATTATATTTTTAAAATCTGAATAGTAATCAATAATTTTCAAAAAAATCCATGCATATGCAAATGACCAATTCCTACTTGTCCCAAGGAGCTTAGTATTTTCTAATCCCATGCTACTGGAGATCAAATTCAACACAATCAACTAACAGCATTTATTGAGTGCTTACTGTGTGCAGAGTATTGTAGTAAACTCTTGATATTTTGAGATTTTCCCCCCAATCCATACTTTTCTCCATATCACTATTATTGTAATCTAATTTGAACACAGGGGAGATGCAAGATAACCATGTTAAACAAAGCCCCTGTTCCTAAATCACAGCTTTAATAAATCACACATCTATTACTATAGAAATGCCTTAGTGTGGTGCTTTTGCAGTAAATGATTTCAACCTGATAGACTCTGGTGCTATTTTCCCCTGCAAAGCCTTCTGCTCTGGCCAGAGCTGGATTGTCTTTTCTAACAAAGTTAACATACCTATCGCCTTTGGTAATCCATCCTGGTGTTTTGGAATGGTGATCCTTGTAATCATATGCATTTTGCCTGGACCTACTTCTACAACATCTGCCAACAATTTTTCCCCTAAGGATAAATTTCTTCCGATCAAAATTTACACTTTTTTTTTTAAAGATTCATACCTGCTTTGCATATTTTCATAAATGTAAGTTCCAGTCTCATCTAATGTTCCTCCAGGACATACCCCAAATATGACATTAATGTACATTCTACACATTCTAGGATTCACTGTACTTTTGCTGCAAACTTTAGAAGATGGAAACAATCCAAATAGTACTGAAATGCTCTAATAATTACACACAGTTTTCTAGATTCTTCCAAAGCTAGAGTTGCATGTAGGAAAAATGTTTGACCCAGGCAATTTAACCAAATATGTCATCTCTTCTAGGAATGGGAAAATATAGTTTATTCACTTTGTGATGTAAACACTTAAGGAAGCAGTCATTTTTCCTTAATACTAAGAACTATTAAAACTCATCTTCCAAAAGGTCTCCCCTGATGAAACTGCATTCTTTCCTCCCACTCCTTTCTATGTTGCCCTTGCACTTGGATTTTTACCATTTATTCACCTCTCCCTCAGTCGCTCAGCTGGTATGAATGTATCTATAGCTGTGTGACTGTGGGCAAGTCACTTCACTTCTCTGTGCCTCAGTTCCCTCATCTGTAAAATGGGAATGAAGACTGTGAGCCTCACGTGGGACAACCTCATTCCCCTGTATCTACTCCAGCGCTTAGAACAGTGCTCTGCACACAGTAAGTGCTTAACAAATACCAACATTATTACTATTATATTAATGTCTATATCCCTTCCCCAGACTGTAGGCTCACTGTAGACAGAGAACATTCTACCAACTCTGTTATAGTGCATTAGCCCAAGTGCTTAGTATGGTGCTTTGCACAAAGTAAGCTCTCAATACATACAGTTGTTGATTACCACTGCATAATTCTGTTAACTTTATTTTGGTTTATTCATCTTTTCATGATTCCCTTAAAATTAAAAGCACTTTCCTTTCTGCGGGTGTGAGCAGAACAAAGTCCTTAAGAGAGATTTTATAAAACTTGAACCAGGTCCTTGAACCTTTATATATCTTGATGTGATGTTTCCAGCACCTACTACTGTTTTAACTTTTGTCATCTTTCTTTCCTTATTCCATCCTGATATATGTTCAGCTCCCAATTTTTTCCTGGGATGTGGCATTGCCAGAGGCTTTTTTTTTGTCCCCTAAAATTGTTTCCTGTATCCACTTTGTTTTTGGTTTCCCAGTTTCATTTCTTCAAACAATAGTCATTTGAGTATCATGCTGTCATTTATTCATTCTTCTTTTGTGTTCTATACAATATAGCTGAGTTACGGTGAGCATAACTTCAATGTTAAGAAACTGACTTGTTTGCAAAACTCTTTTATTTGTGATCTTGCCTTCAAATGCTTTTTGATAATCTTTACAAGATGAATTAGCTTTAGTTGCTTAATATACCTTTTGTGCCTTTATTTAAATCCAGTGTATTCCTACTGAGTAGGTTTTCTCCTGAAAATCCACAAATCCTGCTTCAAATCACTTTTTATCTGCAGTGAAGAAGTCTCCTAGAATTCCATCTATAAACACTGATAGCTTACGAAAGTTTCACATTATCTGGTATCTTACATGGTATTTAATTTTGCCTTATTTTGATTCATGAAAAAGAGGAAAAAAAATATTAGGATAGTGGGCTTGAGTCCTATATGGGAGTCAGAAGACCTGGGTTCTAATCCTAGTTTCCCCACTGCTGTGGCAGGCTTTTCTGCTGTGACCTTAGCAAGTCACTTAATTTATCTCTATCCCTCATCTGCAAAATGGGGATTCAATAGCTCTCTCCCTCCTGCTTAGACTGAGCTCTCTGTGGGATTTATCTTGTATCTATCCCAGCACTAAGTATAGTGCTCAGTACCTAGTAAGAATTTAGCAAATATTATTACATTCTCTTAATATAAGATCATATAGATCTAGATCATATAGCTCATTATAGATCTAGAAGTCTCCTCTTCTAGACTGTAAGCTCACTGTGGGCACGGAACATATCTACTGACTCTGAGTTTATAATAACTGACTTGAGTGAATAAAATATGCATTATTCATACTTACATTGGTGACTTCCTGACTGTTCTTCTGCATGGATAAACAATGCTCATTCATAAGGAAATTGATGTTATCTTCTAGTCAAATCTCATTATGAAGAAAATTTGTTCAAATGCATTTAAATAATTATATTTACTGAGTGCCTATTAAGTGTAAAGCACTAGACTCTGTACTCCAGAGAGTTAAACAGAAGCAAGACAAGTTTTCTTCTCTCAAGGAGGTTAAAAGCTCTCAAGGGGAGAGATGGATAGTAATTACGTACAAATAATGAAGCAGAAGCAAGATATAAATCAAGCAACCTTGTTAATTTTGCTGTGGCAGGATTTTCTGCTCCTTAAGGTCAGGATAGACTCTACCAATTGCATTGCACTCTCTCAATAAGTTATTAAAATGCCCTGCATATAGGGAGCATCCATTAAATCCCATTGATTGGTTTTAGTTATACTTAGCGCCCACTAGGTGATCAGTACTGTTCTTTTTTTTGATGGTATTTGTTAAGCAATTACTATGTGCCAGCACTGTGGTAAATACAAGCTAATCAAGCTGGAGACACAGTCCCTGTCCCAGATGGGGCTCACAGTCTTAATCTCTATTTTTCAGATGAGGTATCTGAGGCACAGAGAAGTGAAGTGACTTTCCCAAGGTCACACAGAAGACAAGTGTCAGATATGGGATTAGAACCCAGGTCCTTCTGATTCCTAGGTCCACTGACAATCCCCCAGGCCACTCTGCTCTTGCCCCCTTGAATAATGATTAACATCCTCTACAACTGAATAGCAAACATGATCAAACTAACTGGATAATGTTTCATTTCCTTTCTAGTTATGGGACACAGAAAATATTCCTTTAACAGATGGAGTTAGCATGACTGCTTGAGGGGCCTTCAGAGGCCCCATATCAAAGAGGCTCAAAAGAGTCTGGTGAATCACTCTGAAGCAAGACAGAGGTGAAATTCAGAGGAGCAATAAAGGCAGAGTCTTAAAGACCAGGATTTGGATCTGGCAGTGGGTCTGCCATCTCTTCTAAATAGGGAAGCTTTGACGATTTGTTGTGGCTACTTCAAGGAATGTGAACAGGATATACAGCATGGTGTAGTGGAGAGAACATAGGCCTGGGAGTCAGAAGGACCTGAGTTCTAATACCCAGTCTGCCACTCATCAGCTCTGTGACTGTGGGCAAGTCATTTAATTTCTCTGTACCTCTGTTACCTCATCAGGAAAACGGGGATTGAGACTGTGAGCTCCATATGGGACAGGGACTTTATCCAAACCAATTTGATTGTATCTACTCCAGCGCTTAGTACAGTACCAGTAGTAAATGCTTAATAAGAGAAGCAGCAGTGTGGCTCAGTGGAAAGAGCCCGGGCTTGGGAGTCAGAGGTCATGGGTTCAAATCCTGGTTCTGCCACTTGGCAGCTGTGTGACTGTGGGCAAGTCACTTGCTTCTCTGTGCCTCAGTTCCCTCATCTGTAAAAAATGGGGATTAAGACTGTGAGCCTCACGTGAGGCAACCTGATTAGCCTGTATCTCCCCCAGCATTTAGAACAGTGCTCTGCACATAGTAAGTTCTTAACAAATACCAACATTATTATTATTAAATACCACAGTTATTATATACTTCTCAAAAAAATTTTGAAAATCACCATGAAACCTAAGGCCCACTCCAAAAATGTTTAAGGCTAACAAGCAGAAGTTCACTAAAGCAAGCCCCACCTGCTTCCCCCTGCAGTGACATTTCTTGGTCTCATCAGTAGAGCTCACTGCCCAAGGGTATGCATTTTTAGGAGGCTAAACAGTTTCATTCCAGAAGGATGAGGGGCCTCTGGAAGCCAGACCAAGAAGCTTCAGGGAAATTTGGCCATATTTGTTTCCAGGAAGGGGCTCACAAAGACCTGGGAGGAGAGAACATGGTAAAAGGATGGCCTTTGCGTGAATCGTGGTTCCAGCGAGGCAGGATGAAGAGACAGCAGCAGCCTGAGGCCTGGCTGCTACCCGGGCCTCGTGTGCCAGGCCTAATGCCCTGAAGATACCCAACAGCTGCTCCCTCCCCGCCTACCGTCAGGCCTCCTATCCTGCTTTGTTCCACTGTGGCGGGGAGAGGACAGTGCCTGATTCCTTCCGAACTTGTAGAATGTTGTTTTTGGGCTGGTTTTGACTGCAGCTGTTGTGACTGGTGGACTGCCTGAGTGGTGAGGACATGAAACTGCTTCTTCAGCCACAAACTTCTGCAACCTGCACCGTTCTCATTCTTATCCTTGTCTTTTCAAGTATTTCTCCTTGTTTTATTTTTTCTCTATATGTCCAACACCAACCTTTCTTTTTATTCCTAGACCGAGAACCAGGTGAGGACCAGCGATTGAGTTTAAGTCTAATTCATGCATTTTTCCTAGTCATCAGTATAGGGCTTTGAACACAGTTGAAGCTCACTAAATACATTAATTAATAAATGAAGATAAACAGGAGTATCTGCTAAAAGCTGGTTGAGGCAGGCAAAACTCTTGCTTAATTTAGGATCTTGGATTTCAAGTTCCACACAAAACTTAAGAACACTGGTTTCAAGGGGTCAAGTCTCTCCCCATGTGGAAGAATGATAATATTCACAGAGAAGCAAAGCAAAACATTTTGTACTGGAACCAGTTACTCAATAGAGTGGGGACAAGAGAAATCCTTCAGAAAAAAAAAAAAGAGTTCATCAACCCTTCCAAATATCACATTCCAAAATACATGGTAATTCTACTGAAGACAATGGAGATATTGACAGATTATCACATAAATGCTCTACGTAGACTAAGTCAACCGTAGCAGAAGTATGAAGGATTCATAAAAGGAATTAAGTCCATTTGGCATAAAGCATTAAGGAAAATAATACACTAAAAGTCTAAAAGTGAATTGTTTGGGATTTTCAGGGATTTAACCCAAATTATATATAGTTATGAGCAATTCAGATTAAATACTCAAAACTCTTTGACATTCCAGATTAGGTTATTTCCTTAAATATAGAGAGGGAAATTGCCAAGTGTTTCTGGAAATTTCCAATTTTGGGAACTGCTCACTTTTCAGGATCCCTAATGGAAGCAAAGCTTTTCTACTTGAGATAGATGTCAATCATTCGCTAGGAGATTTCATTGAGAAACCAGCCAATTAAAGGGGAGGAATTCTCCCCTTGCCTTGTACACATGACTACCTGGCCGCTTGTTTCCTCCTTCCTTTTATCCATCCATCTGCCTTGGTGGGTTTCCCTTTGGTTTTGGTTCTCTGTTTATCTGCTCCTCTTTCTTGCTTCCACATTCTCTTCACCCTAATGCAGCTACCTAGGTATGTCTGTCCATCTGTTTCTAAGCAGCACTGCTCAGTGGAAAGAGCCTGGGCTTGGGAGTCAGAGGTCATGGGTTCGAATCCTGGCTCTGCCACTTATCAGCTGTGTGACTGTGGGCAAGTCACTTAACTTCTCGGTGCCTCAGTTACCTCATCTGTAAAATGGGGATGAAGACTGTGAACCTCACGTGGGACAACATGATTACCCTGTATTTACCCCAGCGCTTAGAACAGTGCTCTGCACATAGTAACTGCTTAACAAATACCAACATTATTATTATTATTACCACCTGGAGGGAATCTGTCTACCTACTCTGTTACATTGTACTGACAATGGTGCTCTGCATACAGTAAGCACTCAAATACCATTGATAGATAAGAGCAAGGGCTTGGGAGTCAGAGGTCGTGAGTTCTAATCCCCGCTCCGCCACTTGTCAGCTCTGTGTCTTTGGGCAAGTCACTTAACTTCTCTGTGCCTCAGTTACCTCATCTGTAAAATGGGGATTAAAACTGAGAGCCCCAAGTGCGACAACCTGATTACCCTGTATCTACAACAGCACTTAGAACAGTGCCTAGCACACAGTAAGTGCTGAACAAATACCATCATCATCATCTTAATGCTTTGGCCTACCTTAACAGCTACCTTAGTTTAAATGAATTCTGGGTTGCCCTGGTTGCGGTTTTCTACTTATACCTAAACTGTAAACTCATTGTGGACAGGGAATGTGTCTACCAACTCTGCTATATTGTACTCTCCCAAGTGCTTAGCACACTGAGCACTTACTATGTGCAGAACAGTCAATTGTATATATTGAGCCCTTAATGTTTCCAGAGCACTGTACTAAGTGCTGGAAAGAGTACAATACAGCAATAATAAGCTACTTTCTCTGCATTAATGATGATGATGACAAGCTGGCCAAAGAGAAGGAATCTAAAAAGGAAGAGAGAAAATCCCCAGAGCCAGAATGAGGCCAGATGCCCAGAGGGAACAAAGGGGTATAAGTAGGTATTCACCAGAAGGTTAATTTCCTTTAGAATGAACAACAGAGAAGGACCCGTGGATGGTGGTCCCACAGAAGAGCTCCTAAAGTAACAGTCATTTGGTTATGAATAAGTAGGGGATCAGGGATTCCTAGATCTAGTTTCATGCTCTGGTGTATTGCTACTGTTGGTGTTGAAACCCTTAGCCAAGTAAAAACTAATTAACCAAAGAGAGTGCCTGAGTAGTCTGTGTTTGTGTGGGCTTTATGACTGGGATTGCAATCCCTCTAAAGTAACAAAATAAGGCAACTGACATTCCCTCCTAACCTCAGTCAGCTCTTATGGTGCAGGCCTGGTTAAATGAACCCCATGTACATCCAATACCTCCTGCGTGTAGCTGAGAATCGTGGGATGGTGACAATCTTTGGGTGCAGTTGAATGAAGTCCACAAAAGTCCCTACCCTGAATATGAATTGCTGAGAACACTAGAATCCAGGAATTACAGTGCATCAAAAAGAGATTGTAAATGTTAAACTCCAAGAATCTATCCTAAAAAAAAATTCACCTTCAATGCCCTCCCTAAGCCCTCATTTCTCTTAATCATTCTCTCTTCACCTATTCACTTGGGTAAGTGCTTAGTACAGGGCTCTGCACACAGTAAGTGCTCAGTAAATATGATTGAATGAATCTGTATCCTCTAAGCACTTGATATTTATCCCACCCTCAATCTGACAGCACTGCAAATGAATATCCCTATACCCTGCCATTTCCATGTAATTTATTTTAATCTTTATTACCTATGCTCAACTCTAAGTTCATCACTGCCAGGAATTGAGTCTACCAACTCTATTGTACTCTCACAAGTGCTTAGGACAGTACCCTGCACACAGTAAGCATTCAATAAATACCATTAGTTGTTGCTTCTTGGTAAGTAGAGCTATGATATTCAGATTAATCTCATTGTCACCAGAAAACTCCCATTTTCATTAACACCACAGTAATGAACAGATTACTTGAAAGAACACATTTTAAAAATACCCCAGGTATCCACAGGTCAGAGTTTGGAGTGAAATAGGGAGTACAGATTTAAGAATGAGTAAGCCCTAGATGTCACTCAAGCAATCTTTTACAGCATGTAAACATGGGAGAGCAATTACAGAAAAAATCCTTCTTAGTATCATCTCATCATTTTCTAGTCTACTCTGCTGAGCAACAATTAGAAATACTTGGATAAAATCCTTCTAACAATCTGGCTAATGGTTAAGATGTCAGATCATTAAGGTAGAGGCTGAGTCTATAAAGTCTTTTTAAACAAAACATTATTTTGAATTGGTAAGATGTCTTTTTTCTCAAAGCATTCTTATATTACCTACCTCACTTGGCCTTGCCACTCTCCTGTGAGATAGGAACATATTTTATTATCCCCATTTTACAGATGAGGAAACATTCAAAGTAATGCCAATAAATGTGTTTGATAATGACACACAGAGAGGTTAAGTAATATGCTTGAGGTCACACAGCAGGGTGGTAGAAGAGTTGGAGCCAGAACCCACATCCTTTGACTTCCTGACTAATGTCTGCTTCATGAGACCAAGCCACCTCTATTAGACTAGCCAGCACAAACTCAGCCTGAGGGAAACAATGTGCAGAAGGATTCATCCTGTCTTAGTGGTTAGACAGAAATGATGCAAAAGCAGAATTAAATAGGGTGACTCCACAAACTATACTGTTTTAATATATTCTTAGCTCTCCATTCATTCATTCAATTGCACTTGAGTGCTTACTGTGTGCAGTGCACTGTATTAAGTGCTTGGGTGAGTACAACTATAAAAAGACACATTCCCTGCCACGGTGAGCTTACAGTTGATAGGGGAGGACAGACATTAATATAAGTAAATTGCAAAAAGGTGCATAAGTGCTGTGGAGCTGGGAGAGGGGGGGAAATGAATGAAGGGAATGAATCAGAGTGTTGCAGAAGGGAGAGGGAGAAGAGTAAAGGAGGGTTTAGTCAGGGAAGGTTTCTTGGAGATGTGCCTTCAAGTGAGCTTTGAATAGGGGGACAGTAAATGTCCGTTGGATAAGAAGAGGGAAGGTGTTCCAGGAGAGAGACTGGATGTGGTCAACAGGTCTAACAACTCTATTATATGGCACTCCTCCCAAAGCTTAGGACAGTGCCCTGAACATAGTAAGCTCTCAATAAATGATTGAAAAGCAGAATATCCTAGTGAGAAGCAGAGTTTCCTAGTGGATAGAGCACAGACCTGGTCAGAACAACCTGGGTTGTAATCCCTGTTCTGCCACTTGTCATCTGTGTGATCTTGGACAAGTCACTTCACTTATCTGTACCTCATTTACCTCATCTGTAAAATGGGGATAAGAATGAGAACCCTATGTGGGACAGGGACGGAGTCCAACCTGATTAACGTACCTAACCCAGTGCTTAGAACATTGCCTGGCACATTTAAAAAAAAACAAAAAATTGATTGATTGAAAATGTACAGTTTTCAAGTGCTCCAAATCTGTTCTGATCTGTTAATGGGATTATCCTGAAGCAGTGTGGTCTAGTGGAAAGAGCACGTGCCTGTGAGTCAGAAGACCTGGGTTCTAATCCTGGATCTGCTGCTTGTTTTGTTTTTGTCTGAGCCTGGGCAAGTGACTTCACTTCTCCGTGCCTCAGTTTCCTCAACCGTAAAATGGGGATTAAATCCTACTCCCTCCTACTGAGTTAGCCCCTTGTGGAACAGCATTTGGGTCAACTTGATTAACTTGTATTTACTCCAGCACTTAGGACAGTGCTTGAAAAAATAGTAAGTGCTTAAAATTATAACAACAACAATAGCAATAAAGCCTGTTTTGGACAGGAATTGTCTCTCTCTGTTGCTGAATTGATTTGCAAGTACTTAGTACAGTGCTCTTCACACAGTAAGTTGTGTGCAGATTGAATGAATGAAATAATATCTTGTAGCTCCTATGAGTGACAGACTGTGAGTCCATTGTTGGGTAGGGATTGTCTCCTCATTTAGTACTGTGCTCTGCACACAGTAAGTGCTCAATAAATACCACTGAATGAATGTATGGGTAAAATGACTTGTAAGGAGTTACAAAAGGATATAATTGTTGGGATAAGATAAAAAGGAGAGGAAAAAATCTGATCCTATTATAATTCTCCTGGTCAGTATATTTTCCCAACCCAGATTTTAAAAACATCCATATTGGATGGTCACAACCTTCTGCAAAAAAGTGAAGCATTTAACAGAATTCACTTATAATTTAATTTCTGTCTTCCCCTCTAGACTGTAAGCTCACTGTGGGCAGGGAATGTGTCTGTCTACTGTTATACTGTATTCCCCCAAGAGCTTAGTACAGTGCTCTGCACACAGTTCAATATAAGTGAATGAATGAATGAAGAATTATCTGTCAGAGTCAGGAAGTGATTTCTGCCTTGTTGGTATGGGACCTTCACAAGACTGAGCCTCCTTCTCCAGTGAAAAGGCCGATTCTCAAAGATTTCTTTCAAATTTGAAACATGAAAGTCTACAGAGTCTTGGTTTTCACAAACTTTTCCAAAATTCGCTATCAAAGCCCTCTGCTTTGGCCTCTGTGCTTTCCAAAGGTAGGAGTTGCATACCTGGCATTGTTTTTAGGTGTTTGTTTATGATGGTGTGCAATGTGATCTTATCACATTCACACCTATTTTGATGTTTTCTGCCTTAGGTTATAAGCTTCTTGAGGACAGGAAGATACAACATCTCCCTTGAGATGGTTTGTATTGTATTAAAGGAATAGATGGAGGCACCTAAGCAACTTGATTTGATAATAATGCAGGTTAAAGAAGAAAAACAAGAGGGAGTGTAGACCCTATTCCCCAAACAAACTTCAAGCCCAAAATGTAATTCAAGAGGGATGTGTCCCTTATTTGATAATAACAATAATAGTATCTGTTACACACTTACTTTTTCTCAAGCACTGTTCTAAGCACTGAGGTAGATAAAAGTTAAATCAGTTACCCCACAGTCCTGTCCCACACGGGGCTTACAGTCGAAGGACGAGGGAGGAGAGATAGTCAATTTCCATTTTATGGTGAGGAAACAATCTTTGTAACGGCTGAATCTGAACTCTGAATCTGAGTAACGGCTACCTTACTGTTACGGGCTCTCGTTATATCCCGGCTAGACTACTGTGTCAGCCTTCTCTCTGACCTCCCTTCCTCCTCTCTCGCCCCGCTCCGGTCTATTCTTCACTCCGCTGCCCGGCTCATCTTCCTGCAGAAACGATCTGGGCATGTCACTCCCCTTCTTAAACAACTCCAGTGGTTGCCTATCAACCTCCGCTCCAAACAAAAACTCCTCACTCTAGGCTTCGAGGCTCTCCATCACCTTGCCCCTTCCTACCTCTCCTCCCTTCTCTCTTTCTACCACCCACCCCGCACGCTCCGCTCCTCTGCCGCCCACCTCCTCACCGTCCCTCGGTCTCGCCTATCCCGCTGTCGACCCCTGGGTCACGTCCTCCCGCGGTCCTGGAACGCCCTCCCTCCTCACCTCCGCCAAACTGATTCTCTTTCCCTCTTCAAAACCCTACTTAAAAATCACCTCCTCCAAGAGGCGTTCCCAGACTGAGCTCCTCTTCCCCCTCTACTCCCTCTGCCATCCCCCCTTTACCTCTCCGCAGCTAAAGCCTCATTTTCCCCTTTTCCCGCTGCTCCTCCACCTCTCCCTTCCCATCCCCACAGCACTGTACTCGTCCGCTCAACTGTATATATTTTCGTTACCCTATTTATTTTGTTAATGAATTGTACATCGCCTTGATTCTATTTAGTTGCCATTGTTTTTACGAGATGTTCTTCCCCTTGACGCTGTTTATTGCCATTGTTCTTGTCTGTCTGTCTCCCCCGATTAGACTGTAAGCCCGTCAAATGGCAGGGACTGTCTCTATCTGTTGCCGACTTGTTCATCCCAAGCGCTTAGTACAGTGCTCTGCACATAGTAAGCGCTCAATAAATACTATTAAATGAATGAATGAATGAATCTTTGGGAAGGGAATGTGTCTATTATTGTATTGTACTCTCCCAAGTGCTTAGTACAATGTTCTGCATGCAGTAAGATCTCAATATAAACAGCTGAATGAATGTGGCAGGCAAATGGAAGAGCTGGGATTATTTATCCATTCAATTGTATTTATTGAGCACTTGTGTGCAAAGCACTTAGCCCTTGGGAAAAGTACAATACAACAGACACATTCCCTGTCCATAAGTAGCTCAGATCTTCAGAATCTCAGGCCTGTGCTCTGTCCACTAACTCTCTAAGTGAGATTCTTTTCCTAAAGATTCCAGTCCCTCGAACTATTAATTCTGGTATTTGTTAAATGCTTACTAAGTGCTGTACTAAGCACAAGATATTCCGATCAGACATAGTTCCTGTCCCATATGGAGTTCTCAGACTTCCCTGAAAATCAGCTTGTCTGAAACATTTCCCATTCTAAATTCAGGACTCCCTAATTCCCTTCAAGAAGGGTAATCTGATGGACACAGATAAATCTGTCTAATGATTCAGCAGACAGTTTCTGACTCACTTTCTTTATATGACCTACAGCCATCACTCAATCTAGCTGCAGAAGTAGGCTCTCCCTGGAAACCAGAATCTTATACAAATGTAGATTTCCTGGATAAATAAATTATAAAAGAAAGATTTATAAGAGTTGCATGCCTAAAATTATACAAGGGCTTCAGTACAAGACGATAAGTAACGTAAAACTACAGTATAATGCAGTGTAACCAGGGTCACCGTTCAACAGTGCAAATGTATTTAGTCAGTTCCCCATTCTATGTTACAAACATAAGACGATAATTGATTACACTTAATCTATCAAGCCAGTGGTATTCTAAACATTTACATTTCTCAAAGAGTTAGTCTTTATCTGAGAATTTGGATCTTGCATTCAAAAAGCATGAGATGACTATGAACATAAACCCTTACACAAATTAGATTTCATGTCAGAAAACATTACTACTTCAAAGGGAACATAAAATTCAACATTACTTCATGTTACCTTTATTGAAAATAGCATGACAACATAAGCTTAAAAGTTATTTTAAATCTCAAATTTTGGTATGTGTGGGTGTATACATGTAGACATATACTGAAATTATAGGGTGCAATTCTGCATGACATGATTTCCTGAACTCAGTGACTGATGCAATTCCAAATGAAGATCTGTAGAATTCAAAGGCCTAAACTCTAAAATTCCACACATAGCAAAAATTATTTTAACATGTATCTCTTAATTAAACTTGTAATTAAATCCCTCCAAAATGCTGTTAAATGCAGTAATTTGAAGGGACAGGCCATAATCTGATAAATTATACATACAATGCTGCCTGCCTATTTTCCATTTCTTTTGAAGGGAACAATTTACCCTGCAGTGAAAGGTTGATTGCATTCACTTTACAGGCAGTCATCAGAGTTGGCCACAATCAATTCCCAAAACCTTAAGATTGAAACATTGTAAATGAAACCAGTTTTCTCTTAACACCTTCTGAATTAAGGACAGATACACAGTTTGCACTAAAATGTGAGAAGCAGAATGGCCTAGTGGAAAGAGCATGGGTCTAGGGAATCAGAAGGATCTGGGTTCTAAACCTGGCTCTGCCACTTGTCCACTATGTGATTTGGGGCAAGTCACATAAAGAAGTCACTGAGGAAGTTCTGTGCCTCAATTAGCTCATTGTAAAATGGGGATTAACACTGTTAGCCCCATATGGGACAAAGATTGGGTCTACCTTGATTATCTTGTACTCACAGCAGTGCTTAATATAGTGTCTGGCACATTGAAAGTGCTTAAATACTTTCAAAAAATATTCTATGATCCCAGTTGTGTACTCACAAACAGATGAGTAAAATAATTACATATATGCATCCTCATTGCAAATACCTATCATATGATCTAAAATCCTTTAGAAATTAAGAATGATACAGAAAAGAAATATTGGTCAGAGTCATATGATAATAGCAGTAGCAGAGACCCACTGTGTCCTGTATTAAGCACATAATACAAAATAAAAAGTGTTTTAATCCCTGTCCACCAGGAGTATCTGATACGCTAAAATGATCTAAAAAGCATATTCAAATTTAAATATCTTAATTTCACAATAAATGGGATCACGGGTACATCTATTTGGGTGAGGTTTCCTCAACTTTAATAATAATAATTATGATTTTCAAGGCTCCCATGCACTCCTCCCTACCCCCAGAGCCACAAATTCACCCCCTCCATCTTCATGGTTCCATTTTCTGTCCTCCTTCACTCCCCTGCCCCACTTTGTTAGGGTAGGTTGTAAACTCCTTATGGGGCAAGAATTATGTTTACCAACTCTATTGTATCATACTCTCTCAAGTACTTACTACAGTGCTCTGCACATAGTAAGTGCTCAGCAAATATTATTTTTTAATGGATACCATAAAAATTGTTTAGGGTTTGGGTGGGATGACCCTTCCCCAGGAGCAATCAACTCACCACTGTAGAGACCGCTGCAGTTACAAGGGTCACCTCAAGTCAGCAGAACTAGCATTAGCACTCACTTCAGCTCTTATGCAACCTCTGGGATCACAGTAGCCATGAGGACAAGGATAATGTGGTGGGGAAGCCTGAGTGGAGAACCCACCATCACCCCACTTTGCCTACATTTAGCCTCATATTGCCTAGCACCCATGACTAGGTCAGTCCTGACATGGGCAGGCTGTTGCTAGGAAAGGGGATGACCCAGCTGGCCATAATCAAGGTTAAAAAGGTTTTCAATCATCAATTAGTGGCTACAGGTGGGGAAGAAGATGGCCTTTCCAAGATACTGTGGGATAAGGTGGAAGGAGGAGGAAGAGGATGAGGTTGATTCAGGGTTCTGGAGAACAGGTGGCTAGTTTATGGGAACCATTGGAAAGTCATTTTGGAGCTAAGAGGAAAATGTTAAAGAGAGATAGGAGGTGGAGCTGGATCACTCAGGGAGAGTGTGGGACAACAGACACATGGGCAAGCAGCATGGTGTAATGGATAGAGCATGAGCCTGGAAGTCAGAAGGTCATGAGTTCTAATCCTGACTGCCACTTGTCTGCTGTGTGACCTTGGGAAGGTCACTTAATTTCTCTGTGCCTCAGTTATCTGTAAAATGGGGATTGAGACTGTGAGCTCCACATGGACAAGGAATGTGTCCAACATGATTTGCTTCTATCCACCCCAGTGCTTAGTACAGTGCCTGACACATAGTAAGTGCTTAACAAATGTCATAATTATTATTATTAACACCAGGCAGGGTCACAAGGAGGGTTAACATGTCCATCTTACCTTCAGTGAAGCCCCATATGAAGCTCCTGACATCATCATTACTTTCGATGATACTAACAACCTCCTGGTCCCAGAAGCCCCAAGTTTTGGTGTCATTCTTGATTCCCCCCTCACTTTCAACTCTCATATGCAAACTACTGCTAAATTCTGTTGGTTTTTCCTAGACATCTACCCACTCTTCTCCACCCTTAATGTTACCAGCTTGGCCCCTGCAGTGGTGATATTGTGGCTAAGCTATCTTATCCACTTCCTCACTGGTCTTCATGTCTCCAGCCTTCCGCTCCCACAATGTACATGCTTCTGCACATTTCATATGTCATCTCACACATTTCCCTTCTTCAAAACCCTCTGTGGGCTGCCCATTTCTCACTTCATCAAGCAAAAATTCTTCATCCCCAGTTCAAGACTCTCTGACAACTCTCTACCTCACATACCAGTCCTCTTCATCCACTAACTGCTGTTTTCATTTTTGCCAAGCCAATCTTCTAGCCATATCTCACTCTCAATTCTCTCCCATCTGTCTCCTCACTCAAACTGGCCATTATCCTGAAACTGCCTCCCCACCCCAATAACCTAATAGACCACAGCTCTCCTCACCTATAAAACCTTCTTGAAATCTTTCTTCTTCTAATGGGCTTTTCCTAATTAACTCTCAACACTCCAAGTCATACCAGCTGCTTCTAGTATTTACATATTAATCAATTAATTCTTCCTCAACATATGTGTATATATTAATTCATGTTTGATAGATTGCACATTCAATTTATTTACTGCAATTACTCTATTTATGAGTATTTTAATGTTGGTCTCCCACATGAGAAAGTAAGTCCCTTGTGGACATGGAACATGTCTCATGCTTCTGTTGTTCTTTCCCAAGTACTTAGCACAGTGACTAGCACCCAAATTGTGCTTAATAAATATTTTTACCTTATTAGTGCCACAGGGGAGGATAGGACCATAAAGTTGGACCTGATGTTGTGAAAGCAAAATGGGGTTCTAATCAAGAAACCTCATCAGTGCCATCCATCGGAATCTAGAAATTCATAAATTGACGGCTGCTGTAGCCACTGACTAAATCAATCCTGGAAGGAATGCAAAATGAAATAATTCTTGTGGATAGATAATTTTTTTCTTCTTCTTCAAAAGGTTGAAATGATACTCTGAAGGTGATATGGGCAACCAATCTCCTGGCAAAACTGCCCAGTCTTCTAAAGATCAAAATTTTCCTGCCCTACCCTGATGTAACTGCAACAAAAAAGACTACATCCAAAATCTCATTGTGTTTGCTTAAAAACAAGGCTGCTTAAACTTATGACATTAAAAGACATATAGAAACCTTAACTTTCTTTTTTGACTCACATTGACTTAGATTTTGTCCCTCATAGATAGTTTCATTAAGAAATTTCTTGTTTATCTTTATGACTGTGTCTGCTTGAAATGCTTTAGAGAGGAGGAAATTGCCATGACATTCTAATAAATGATGCCATAGTCCCACACAAAATCTGATACCCGACTTACCTGCTCTTGGAGTTATGGGAAGACTAGTCTCAACTTTTTGGAAGGAGAAGCAAATATTTTTATTGAACTGCTGACTAGGGGCCCATAGTTAGAAGTAGAGCTGTAATCTGAACTCCTGACATCCATGGCTTCCTTACATCTGGTCTTTTCTCTCGCAGATGGTGGATAAAAAAGCAGGATAAGAAAGAGGAAACCTAGAAAGACTTGGTCAAAATCCATTTTGAGTCATGACAGTCCATCACTCTAAACTGTAAACTTGATATGGACAGGGAATATGTCTGTTTTATTGCATTATTGTACTCTCTCAAGCACTTAGTACAGTGCTCTGTACCCACTAAGCTCTCTCATCCTGTAGATTCTAAGCTTGCTGTGGGCAAGGAATGAGTCTGTTTATTGTTGTACTCTCTTAAACACTTAGTACACAGTAAACACTAAATAAATACTATTGAATGAATAAATATGATTGATTCTTAACAAATCACTGACTGATGATTATTTGTTGCTGAACTGTACTTTCCAAGCACTTAGTACAGTCTCTGCACACAGTAAGCACTCAATAAATACAATTGAGTAAATACGATTGAATAAATGATCCACTGACATAAATAATGAGCTTCACCACTTCAACAATCTTTAACTGCAATAGATGGTAAGATCTAGAATGTACGAATTGTGTCTGTTACCTCTATAGGTCTCTCATTCATTCATTCATTCATTCATTCATTCATTCATATTTACTGAGCTTTTACTGTGTGCAGAGCTTGGAAAGTACAATTCAGAAATAGAGACAATTGCTACCCAACAACAGCTCACAGTCTAGAAACACTTCGTTAAGAGCCCAGTGGTGTCTGCTGAGGAGGCTGAGGTATTCTGTAATCTGATCACAGACTACACATGCTATCCCTGATTCCAGTTGTGGGCAATATATGTTTCTGTATAATAGGGGACAAGGGACAGGAGTGAGGATGGTTCAATGCCAGCCATCCCTACTATAGCAAAAACAACTCAAGCACATGTTCCGCTGGCGGTAGAACAAACATTTCTCTTCTCAGACATTGGTGTATACCAGTACTTAACAAATGCTCACTCAGTATGAGCAGGGGGACAGAAAAGCAGTAGTATTTATAGTAGTAGAAAAAGTGTATTAATCTATTTTCATGGGCACAGTAGAAACTATGCAAGAGATTATCTCTCAGCAATCCTAATAATAATAAAATATAATAATATATAATGATACATGTATATATTATCAAATTTATTAAACATTGATTATGTGCCAAGCACTGTACTAAGCCCTGGGGTAGATACAAGATATTCAGGTGGACAAAATCCCTGCCCCATATGGGCAGGGATTATCTCTATCTGTTGCCAAACTGTACATTCCAAGCATTTAGTGCAGTGCTCTGCACATAGTAAGCACTCAATAAAAATGAATGAATGAATGAATGAATGATTCACAGTATAAGGAGGAGGGAGTAGGATTTAACTCCCTTTTTACAGCTGAGGAAACTGAGACACAGAGAAGTTAAATAACTTGCCCAAGGTAATACAGCAGGACAAGTGGTGAGGCCAGATTTAGAACCCAGGTCTTTTGACTCCCAGTTCTATATTCTTCCTTAGGCCGTACCACTTCCTTACACTAATAGATACACCCTTATCATCAGAAGTTTCATCATATATCTGAAGGGTCATTTTATGACTTTTGATATAATATTCTGTTCTTCGTGATTCTTCAGGCTAGAGAGACTGATCTGTGAATGAGATGCACCTGTAGATGATTTCTGTAACTTTTCTGCTTATACTGCACCTCATAGGGAGTGCTGTTCTTGCCTGTCACAGGCATCATGTATCAAAAGCAAGTGAAAAACTTCCTGCCATGATAAACTGGCAGTAATCAAGCAATTCCAATATCAATCAATCAATCAGTGGTATTTATTGAGTGCTTACTGTGTGAAGACCACTATACTAAGCTCTTTGGAGAATACAATACAACAGAGTTGATAGATACTTTTCCTGCCAAACAAATCCCACCTACTGGCCAATATTGAAAGCTAGTCAGCTGGGGAAAAAACCCTCTACTTTCAGTCACGCATCCCAATCCCAGGTTTCTCAGAATATAGGCTGGAGGCCGGAGAAGATTGACAGCTTTCTATTGCCATTTCTTCTGTCTGTGTGAAATTTGCAATATCACAACATGAAAAGCTAAAGGGGGAGGGGAGGGGAGGGAGCAGAGCTTTTTCTCCAACAGTGAGCAGATGGCATCCAGATCTCATGTGCCATTTGGAGATCATTTCCAAGTTTATTCCAGAGAGTTTCTTGGTATCGTCATCTTCATCTTGAGGGTAATTGTTTCCAGGTCCCACAAGAAGCTTTGGAAGTAACGATGGTCACCTCCAACATACAATTAGAGTGCGAAGAGTTGGGATAAGCCTTTCTGAACAATCCTGACCCACACTTCTCCATTCCCCTGTAATTCTGTAATTTTATCTCTTTCACTAAAAATGAAATCCTTAGAGCTGCAAAACAGGAGACTAAAGGACTGTTGACCTGAAAAATCTGAAAGGAAAATGAGTTGGAAAAAAGTCTCTGAAAAAGTAATGTCACATCATCCTAATGGCAATCTTAGCCCCAAAATTTATGCAGCCACACTTAGAACTTACATATATATTAATATACATACTTTACTTTTTTATTTCTTATTCATTTTCAATGATAATAATAATAATGATAATGATAATAATTCTGGTATTTGTTAAGCACTTACTATGTGTCAAACACTGTTCTAAGCACTGGGTAGATGTAAGGTGATCAGGTTGCCCCACGTGGGGCTCACAGGCTTAATCCCCATTTTCCAGATAAGGTAACCGAGGCACAGAGAAGTTAAGTGACTTGACCAAAGTCACACAGGTGATAAGTGGTGGAGCCGGGATTATTACCCACAACTTCTGACTCCCAAGTCCATGATCTTTCCACTGAGTCACGCTGCTTCTCTAACACTTGCTGTTACCAGTGACATATTTATTTTTTCTCCTCCTCCTCTAACCAATAGTAATTTATTTGTGTCAGTGTCCCAAAGTTAGATTGTAAGCTCCTTTAGGGAAGACATCATGTCTTTATCTACACTGTACTTTCCGAGAGTTCTGTAGAGTGCTTTACTACTGTATTACAGTCTCCCAAGCACACAGTAAGCCCTCAATAAATACCACTGATTACTTGCTTCATACACAATAGGTACACAAAATCTACCAGTGATTGACTGGTTGATGACTCCTCATGTTTGCCATATTACCTCTCTTCCCCTCTTCAAAGCCCTACTGAGAACTCACCTCCTCCAAGAGGCCTTCCCAGACTGAGCTACCCCCTTTTCCCTCTGCTCCCTCTGCTCCTCCCTCTTCCCCTCCCTCTTCCCCTTCCCCTCCCCTCAGCACTGTGCTCATTTGTATATATTATTTATTACCCTATTCATTTTGTTAATAAGGTGTACATCCCTTGATTCAATTTATCTTGATGATGTTTTGTTTTTGTTTTGTTTTGCTTTGCTGTCTGCCCTGTTTATACTGTGAGCCCGTCACTGGGCAGGGGTTATCTCTAACTGTTGCCGAATTGTACATTCCAAGCACTTAGTACAGTGCTCTGAACATAGTAAGTGCTCAATAAATGCTACTGAATGAATGAATGAATTGACTGATCTGAATGTTGATTGGTGATCACATAAGATTAACTGTCATGCTGTCATGTCTCAATTTAGTATGCACATAATTCCATATGTCTATGGGAGGACAGGGATTGTTCTCTTTTGTTTCTTTGACCTGTGTGTCCCCTCTACACATTATCTTCCTCTGACTTCAAAGGAAGTACTATGCCTGAATAAGGACCCACAGCAAAAGGTCAGAAATAGGATCAGTTGTTCTATTAGCTATATTCCTGTATTGGGTGAATAGCATGGAATCACAAAGACAGAGACCCTTTCTCTCTCTCTCTCTCTCTCCCCCTCTCTCTTTCTCTCTCTCTCTCATCACAGTGGCATATCTGTAACTTTACTCTTCAGGTTAATACCTTCTGATCCGTAAGCCATTGACTCAAGGAAAAACTAATAAGCTTTAAAATGACTGTTCAAGCCTGCTTTTACATTCCACAAGCAGTGAAATAATGTATAAATGTTCAAACACTACTAATGCATAGATTGCTCTGAAAACACCCTCCTTTTTCTTCTATGTGCATCTCAAAATATATAAAGTACAGCCAGAGGGAAAATTCAGATTCAGTTGGACCAACAATTACAAGAGTTGGATTAATCCCAAAAGAGGGGTTTTTTTTGCTTTTTTTGTTTTTTTTTAAAAAAAAACCCTCCCCCTCTGGAGATAGTTTCACCTCAGCAGCAGAGAATATTTTCATCTTAACAACAGCTGGATGAATGTCTCTTTGTATTTAGCATCACGAAATCCAGAAATACAAAGACAGGTCCTGACTGGAGCTGGACAAGACTGGGGAGCCAGGCCTGGCAAAACAAGTTGCTTTGCGCCAAGATTTTCTCATATATATTTTTGGGCTTTCTTCCTACTTGCCATTTTTGGGTATAAAAATTCCATCATTTTGGCTTAGATGGTCTGTTTCTGAATTACTGTTTACCGTCAGATTCTTTTACCAGTGAAACAACTTTTTCTACCAAGGGAACAGTTACATAGTTTTCAAGGGAAAATAAACTCCACTGGAGTTCATTCAATTAAGAGTATTGATTGAGTTCTACCATGCACCTACTTGGGAGAGAACAACTGTTATGAAAGGCAGGTCTCTGTTCTTGAGGGACATACAGTTTAGTACGGGAGACCAGTAGAGAGTAGCTATTTCCAATAGTTATATTAAATTAGGGAACGTTTTTCTGACAACGCTCATCTATCCAGATAGGATGTGATGTGATGTTGAAAGAAATAAGGGTGAGCTTGCCTATAGCATCAATCAAGTGACTCTACCATAAATCAAGCTTTCCTGAATGCAAAATTCACAAGAACATAATCCCTATGGTAATGGAGGAGGAGAAAGGGTAATAGTATTTATAAAGTGCATACTGTGTACAAAGCACTGTACTAAGTGCTGGATGAAAATACACAAGTGGCAAGTGAACACAATCCCTGACCCTTATAGGTTCACAATCTAAAAACTAGACTAGCAAAGTCAGAGTATGAGAAGAAGTACCGGTGAACAAACAAGTAACTAAATATGTAGAGTGAGTAGTCTGATACATACATACATGGTTAGGCTGATTGTTGGCAAGATATTCCTAGGAGCAGTGAAAATTATCTGGGAAGGACTGTCTAAAGGACATTATTTCATGATGGCCTTAGAAGATGGACAGAGCTGTTAACCTGGATGGTTTCAAGTGGGTGGGAGTTCACGGCAGAAAGGTGAGCAATGGGATGGAGGTGGGAGAGTAAAGAGTGAGGTATTGAAAGAGGCTGAGGCTGGGGAGTAGTGGATGAATGGAACAGTTAAGTAAAGAAGAGAGAGCCTTGAAAGCCAATGAAGAAGCAACGTGGTCTAATGGGTAGAGCATGGGCCTAGAGTCAGAAGCACTTGGGAGAGCCTTGAAAGCCAATGAAGAAGCAACGTGGTCTAATGGGTAGAGCATGGGCCTGGAGTCAGAAGCACTTGGGTTCTAATCCCAGATGTGCTGCTTCTCTGATGTGTGACCTTGGGCAAGTCATTTCATATCTCTGGGCCTCTGTTACTTCATTTGTAACATGGGGCTTAAGACTGTGAGCCCTATGTGGGACAGGGACTGTGTCCAACCTAAGTTGTATCTACCCCAGCTTAGTAGAGTGCCTTGTCTTGTCTTATGCTGTTGAGTCATCTCCGAGCCATGGCGACACCATGGCCACATCTCTCCCAGAATGCCCTACCTCCATCTGCAATCACTGTGGTAGTGGATCCATAGAATTTTCTTGGTAAAAATACACAAGTGGTTTACTGTTGCCTCCATCCGCACCGTAAACTCGAGTCTCCGCCCTCGACTCTCTCCCGTGCTGCTGCTGCCCTGCACAGGTGCGTTTTGACTTGTAGCAGGTTGCCTTCCACTCGCTAGCTTCTGCCCAAGCTGGGAATGGGTAGTTCTGCTTGACTCTCGCTCCCACAGTCAAGACTGGTAGAGTATTGCACTATTGGTAGAGTACTGGTAGAGTCTCCGGGCGTGACCCTGAGAGGGAAGTACAGTGCCTGGCACGTGATAAATGCTTAACAAATACCATAAAAAATGGTCATGATGCAAAGGAAAATGGGCAGCATTCAAAGTTTTTCCAGGGTGAAGAGCTGTGTTCAGGTGTGAAACTGTATGTCACTCTCTCCCTGACCTCTACCAAGTACAATCAATTCACAGGCTCCTCAGTTATCCCACAGTTTCATTTTACCATGTGCATACAGAAAAATTACAGTGCTCACATTCCCCAGGCTCATGCCGCACCCAGAAAATTTGTTTTAAACATAAAAGGGAAAAAGTAGTACAGACTGCTGGTCTAATACTTAAGATATTTTGCTTTTGGGATATTTGGATCAATATTTCTGATAATAGAACTATGTGCCTTCCATCTGCCTCAATTCCTGTTCCAATTTTCTCTTCATTTGTTCCTTGTTCCTTCACCTCCCCCAACAAGCAATCAAAAGAAAGTTCTTCTTCCTGCCTACTTAGACCTTCAGCCCCTTGAAGGACTTGGACAGTATCTGACCTAATTAACTTGCACTAATTTTTGTGTTTGACACATAGTAAACACATAACTAATACCATAAAAAAACCTGACCCCAATGTATGCATCTTCTCACTATAGCCAACCATTTCCGTAGTAATTGGGAGGAAGGGCAGGGATAACATAGATAAAAGAGATGCACATTTTAGCAAATGACTTTATTATCCTCTATCACAGCTGCCTACAAGTTGTAACTCCTTCCCAAACTGCTACCTGCCTCTGATAGAACTGTGAATAAGGAGTGGACTGGCCAACAGATGGTAGCATGAAAGAGGAGGAGGAGGAGAAAAGAGCCTGGATATGTAGAATCAGCTCTTGAATCATCAAGAATTGACTGAATATCTATTTCCATTAGTAAATGAGTGTTGAAAACCCTGAACTGAATGTAAAACAGTTTCAATCTGTCACAAATATACCTGTCACAAATATGTACTCATGCAGACCTTCCTTCTCATCTGTTCCAACATGTTCATGAGCGTTCTACTGCTACGGAGTCCCAAATGGCCAACTCTTACAGTTCAACTCTGTGCAGTGATTTTATTCCAGCCCTTGGAAGCAGGGTGAGAAATCTCTGCTAACAATTGTTGGAATTATGGGAAAGTTCTGACCACTCCCGAAGGGAGTAGGGCGGGATGCTTATTGAGTGCAGGCAATGTGTCTACCAAATCTGTTGCACTGTACTCTCCCAAGCTCTTAGTACAATTCAGAACAGTGAGAAGCAGCATGGTGTAGTGGATAGAGCACGGGCCTGAGAGTCAGAAGGTCATGTGTTCTAATCACAGCTCCCGGCCATTTGTCTGCTGTGTGGCCTTGGGCAACTCATTTCATTTCTCTCTGCCTCAGTTATACCTCATATGTAAAATGGAGATTGAGCCTGTGAGCCCCATGTAAAATAGGGACTGTGTACAACCCAATTTGCTTGTATCCACCCCAGCAACTAGTACAGTGCCTGGAATATAGTAAGTGTTTAATAATAATGATGGTATTTGTTAATCGCTTACTACTGCCAAGCACTGTTCTAAGCACTGGGGTAGATACAAGATAATTAGGTTGGACACAGTCACTATCCCACATGGGGCTCACATTCTCAATCCTCATTTACAGATGAGGTAACTGAGGCAAAGAGTAGTGAAATTAATTACCCAAGGTCATACAGCTTAACAAATGCCATAATTATTATTATCATTATTGCTCTCTGCACAGAGAAGTGGTCAATAAATGTCATTGATTGATTGATTGTTCCCTTTGGTGGGAAATGAATGCTGCTTCTCTTATGGATGTGTTGTATTTGTGGTTTTTTGAGCTCCTTGTGGGCAGGGATTATGTCAGCTGACTCTACTGTATTGTACCGTCCCAACTGCTTAGTACAGTGCACTGTTCAAAGTATGTGTTCAGTAAATTACATTGATTGAATTTTACTTAATATGCTCATTATTTCTTGTCCAGTAAGACCATCCTATTGTACTCAATACCCTTGTGTCTTTCCCTAGCACAGTACTTTGGACATTGTAAGTGTTACAGCAATTTCATATGGTAATAATCAATAACAATAATAAGCATACTTAAGCTTGATGAATGAAAATTATGAGGCAGAGACAGAGGTGAACTTCACTTGAATCCATTTCTACAGAGGTTAGAACTCAAAAATATAAGTCAAAAGATCCAGAGTTCAAATTGACACTCTGGGGCTATTCACACCCCTAACACAGATCCTCTGTCAGATATTTTGTGTCTCTCTCAGATTGTTTCTTTTAACTGCATGTCTGTGTAAGCTTGTCCTCTAGACTGAGGAATAGAGAATGAGGACTCAGAGCAGATCTCAAAGGCAGTGTGAAGTGAAGAGTCCCAGATTCTAGTCCTGGCTCTGCCACTTGTCTGATGTGTGGCCTGGACAATTCATTTATTGCCTGGATGTTTCCACTTCCTTGTCTTTGAAATAGGGATAAAATTCCAGTTCTTCCTCTTACTCTGTTAGCCTTACATGGGGTAGAGACTGGATCTGATCTGATTATCTCGCATATACCCCAGCACTTATCACAGTGCTTGGGACACAGTAAGTGTTTAAAAGATATCATTGTTATTACCTGGCACCCATCCATCAGTCATTCATTCATTCAATAGTATTTATTGAGCGCTTACTATGTGCAGAGCACTCTACTAAGCACTTGGAATGAACAAGTCGGCAACAGATAGAGACAGTCCCTGCCATTTGACGGGCTTACAGTCTAATCGGGGGAGATGGCAGTCTTCTTCACTACAACAGAGCTGAGAGACAATCAAATAATCAGATTGTCTCAACCTGCAGTTGGACTATAAAATCTTTCCACTTGTGAGGTTAGGAAAAGTTAGGGTCCTGCCCATTGGTTTGGGAGCATTTGAGTCCCCTGATTTAATCCTGAAAGAAATGGAGATTAAGAATAACTTCGAGGCTTCTAGGGCATGACCATCACATGCAAAATCTTGGAGATGGTGGAACAGGAGGAGTCAGAACCTCAAGAGAGAGAAAGGAGAAAAACTCAAGGATACATGATATAGATGTGAATTGCCTAAGGTACATTTGGTTGGCTCACTGCAGCTCCTGAGTGCCTGTATCTGACCATCCTACAGCCAGTTGAAGGAGTTGAATTACGAGACACTACTGAGCCACATCCTCTGAACAGTTCCTGCAGACAGCATATGATTGTTTGGAAGATCTGCCGCTGTTCTGACGCAGTGAAATCACAGTGGGACACAGAGACTGGGAAAGCGACAGAAAGAATGTTTCTGAAAAATGAAAGTTGGAAGTCGGCATCCTATCCCATGAGACTTTCAATGCTGCATCCCAGCTCCTCGGGTTGGGAGGGGTCCTTCTCGCTGTCACTGCCAATCCACCACATGAGTCTCTCAACACCATATCCCGGCTCCTCAGGGGATGGTAGGCGTGTCCACTAGGGGCATTCCCCTCCCTAACTCCTGGCCCTTGTGGCCACTGCCCTTCTGGAGAAGAGGCAGGAGGGCTCCAGGACAGATGGTGTAGATGGACAGAGAGGCCACTCTTGGAGAAGTAGAAGCTGGGCTCACTGGAATGACCCGTCTCCCTCTTCCTTGACACTGACTCCTTGCCACTAGGGTAGCCATAAACATCATCTAAATGCCTAGACAATAAAAGAGGTGGCAAGAAAGTACAGCAGCTTATCCATCTTGGAAGACTTCACTAGATAAACAGGTTGTAGTTCAAAATGGCGATAATCCTATGGGGAAACAAACTAACACATTTCATAGCCGGAAAGATGATCAAGGCTCTCCATGATCCTCAAGGTCTGTGGGGAAAAAGGATGGACACTTTTGAAGAGTCTTGAACAGTACTACTTCTGACCCCAACTCAGTGACCCAATGACCTTCAGCTCTTCCCTTCTTCAAAGTCTCCCTAAAATCCCACCCTCACTAGGAAATTTTCTCTGATTAATTTTCACCACCTCAAGTTATTTCCACCCAACAGCATCCTCTAGTACGTTTGCAAAATCAACCATGTTTATTGCTTTTATATATACTTAAATCACTTAGACCACACATATCAGAGCACTTTAATTTTGTTTTCTAGTCTTTTAATCTATTCACTTTTCTTTTCTTTTGCTATGATAGGTTGGGTTTCTAGGTTTCCTTCTTTGCCCATCATTTCCAAACAAGTACTGTCTACTTGTTTTGTTGTTTTTCTTTTAAAAATAGCAATTGTAAAACACTTACCAGGTTTCAGGCACTATACTAGGCATTGGAGTAGATACAAATTAATAATGATAATAATGAGGTTGGTATTTGTTAAGCACTTATTATGTGCAGAGCACTGTTCTAAGCGCTGGGGTAGGTACAGGGTAATCAGGTTGTCCCACATGAGGCTCACAGTCTTAATCCCCATTTTACAGATGAGGTAACTGAGGCACAGAAAAGTTAAGTGACTTGCCCAAAGTCACACAGCTGACAAGTGGCAGAGCCAGGATTCGAACCCATGACCTGTGACTCCCAAGCCTGTGCTCTTTCCACTGAGCCACACTTGTTGGACACAGTCCGACTCCCACAAGGGGCTCACAGACTTAATCTCCATTTTACAGATGAGGTAACTGAAGCACAGAGAAGTGAAGTGACTTGCCCAAGGTCACACAGCAGACAAGGGGCAGAGCTGGTACTAGAATCTTCTGAACTCCATACCTGTGCTTTGTCCACTCGGCCACTCTACATCTATTGGACTGTAGTTTCCTTGTGGGCAGAGACTTCTCCCAAGGATTTGATCAAGTGTTCTACATACAGAAGGAACTCCATAAATACTACTGATCGCATGACTGATAATGGGATTGGGTGGAACTTCACCAGTTCTACCAGAAGATCTAGACTCTGGATTTAATACCATCAGTAGATGAATCAATCAATTGCATTTGCAAAACACTGTACAAAGCACTTGGGAGAGCACAATATAAAAATATAACAGAGATGGTAGACAAATTCCTTGCCCTCAGTGAGTTTACAGTCTAAACTTAGGCCCAGTAACCTATTAAGCAAATGTAGCTGTCTGGAAAAATTCATCAAGATTCTGAGACTATTTTATGACTGGCACAACAAGCATAACTTGCTTTGCCAAAGCCAAGAGTGTTCTATCTGATTGGTTTCCCTATTGGCAGTGGGCGAAAATGGGGATGTGTAGAGAACTCAACTTGTTCTATGCTGCCAAGATAGGGGATGAGTTAAGAAACTGTTCTACACCTCTGGGAAATTCTTCCAACTCAGCTGACTTCAAAACTTCTACAAACAGTCATTCAAGAGTTAACGCTATTCAGGTGATGGTATCCTAGAGGACCCTCATCCCAAAAGACAGGTAAATAATGGGAAATACCTTCAATGAATCAATCAGGTATTATTTTCCTGTCTTTTCTCATGCTGTTGAGTGTCCCTGACCCATAGCAACGCCATGAGCACATCTCTCCCAGAACACCCCACCTCCATCTGAAATCCATAGAGCCTTCTTGGTAAAAATACAGAAGTGGTTTACCACTGCCTTCTTCCTCACAGTAAGTTGAGTCTCCACCCTCGACTCTCTCCTGTGCAGCTGCTGCCTAGCACAGGTGAGTTTTGACTTGTAGCAGATTGCCTTCCACTCGCTAGCCACTGCCCAAGCTAGGAATGGAATGGGTAGGCCTCTGTTTGACTCTCCCTCCCATAGCTGAGACTGGTAGAGTACTGGAAACTCCCGAGGTGCAATCCTGAGAGGGGCAGGAGTTATAGGCTGAACATAAACCTAAAGAAAACTGAATAAATGAATCAGCCTACATGAGGGTAGGCATACAAATAACTCAAACTGTATCTTGGCAACACAGAGCTAAAAGCCATAATAAGCACACCAACCAACAATAAAATGAGAAATAAGGAAGTAGAAAATGAAAACAAGAAGACCAGACTCATCCTTTGGGAGACTGTCAGATCGGGTATGGTGGCAGCATGGATTCGTGTTCTAAACCAAAATAAAATTTTGTAAAACTATAGGGTTGTCCTTGGCAGAAAGACCTGAACCAGTCTGGCAGTCAGTTGTATTTATGGAGCACTTACTCTGTGGCAAACACTGTACTAAGTGCTCATGAGAGTACAATATAACAATATAACACGGGTATTACAACTGGCTCCTTGAACAGTCCCACTAGTATGATTTACAGGACTTGTTATCAAATGCCATGATAAATCACAAAAGATTCAGTACTGGATCTTGGTCAGTAGAAGCAGAGTGGCTCAATGGAAAGAGCCCGCGCTAGGGAGTCAGAGGTCATGGGTTTGAATCCCATCTCTGCCACTTGTCAGTTGTGGGACTATGGGCAAGTCACTTAACTTCTCTGTGCCTCAGTTACCTCATCTGTAAAATGGGGATTAACTGTGAGCCTCACATGGGACAACCTTATTACCCTGTATGTATCCCAGCGCTTAGAACGGTGCTCTGCACATAGTAAGCACTTAACAAATACCAACATTATTATTATTATTATTATTAACATATATATGCTGGGTGGGATATGGGAAGAAAATGACTGATAACAGAGAAAACATTTTTAGGACAAGGTAAACAAAGTCTCCAGTGATGCTACATCTCAGCTGAACACTGCGAATCAGTTGCAGAGGCCACAAAAGCATGGCAAACAGCCATCAGGTAGGAGAAGCTCTTTTAGAGAGATGAGGCAAAAGAGAAAACAGCACTGGGTACTGTAAACATTAAGCATGACAACACAACAAGGAGCAATCTTTTTGTGGGCACAATGTGATCGGGTCTGTGGGTCCCACATTTGTCTTTTCAGCCAACCAATCAGTCAATCAGTGGTATTTATTGAGCACTTACTCTGTGCAGAACACTGTACTAAGTAGAGAAGCAGCATGGCTCAATGGCAAGAGCCCGGGCTTGGGAGTCAGAGGTCATGGGTTCTAATCCCGTTTCCACCACTTGCCAGCTGTGTGACTTTGGGCAAGTCACTTAACTTCTCTGGGCCTCAATTCCCTCATCTGTAAAATGGGGATTAAGACTGTGAGCCCCACGTGGGACAACCTGATCACCTTGTATCCTCCCCAGTGCTTAGAACAGTGCTCAGCACATGGTAAGCGCTTAACAAATACCAACATTAATTAATTAATTACTTGGGGGAGTAAAATACAACAGAGTTGGTAAATACCTTCCCTGCCCACAAAGAGCCACACATGCACAAATACCTGAATTTCATCATCTTCTAACATGAAGGACAGCTATTCCTATAGAACAATTTGCAGATGCCAGATCCCTGAATGGTAGCTTTGTAATCAGTCAGTTAAAGGAAAAAAAAAATTACTCCCCATTAGCAAGACCTGCATTTGAAACAAACTTCCATCAGCCACAGAAGATCATTCCTGCATCCTAGGGGTGAATTATTCTTAGATGTTAGAAGATGCAAGATTTCTGAAAGGTGGTGTTTCAGGGCTGAACATGCTAAATACTTCAAGGACAGAACAAGCATGTTGTTGCTAAAGACCAATTGTTTTGGCACAAACCTTCATTTCTAATTAGCATGATCTGTTGTGTGGAAATCACTAATGTGAACTGGAGAATCTAGTCCCCCTCCTGCCCATGAAACATCCCAAAGATCCCTAAGGCTGGAGCATTTCATGATAAGGTCACATAAGGTCACATCTTCTCCATGAGTCCTTCCCTGATTAAGCCCTCTTTTCCCTAGCTCTCTTCCTTCTGTCATCTATGCACTTGGATCTGTGACTTTTGGATATTTGATATTCACCCCACCCCCAACCCTACAGCATTTATGTACCTATCTTTAAATTTCTTATTATAAATTACTTATTTATTCGTATTAATGCCTGTCTCCCCCTCTAGATTGTAAGCTCATTATGGGCAGGAAACATGTTTACCAACTTGCTTGCACTGTACTCTCCCAAGAGCTTAAGAACAATGCTCTGCACATAGTAAGCACTCACTAAATACCATTGATTGATCAATTGATTGAACACACCGATTTCTCTACTCTCCCAGGATGTAGATAACAGTAATATATATTTTAAGCAAAATCTATTTAAAGGGTTTTTGAACAGTTCCCTTCAGGATTCAATCAGTGGTATTTATTCAAGTGCTTATTATACTGCTCTGATCACATTAAACACTCAATAAATACCACTGTTTTATTGAGCACTTCCTGTCTGCAGATCATTGTATTTAGTGTTTGGGAGAGTAACAGTTGGTTGTCAAGCCCCTGTCCCACAGGACCTTAGAGGGGGAGACAATGATTTATATAAATTAATTAATTATGCCTATGTACATAAGTGCTGTGGAGGCAAGGTGATTAAAGGGTACAAATCCAAGTGCCATCCAAGTATTCCTGAGAAAAAGATAGTAACCAAATTTAAGTTGTCGTTAAGAAGAATACTGCATGCCTGTGTACATAGAACACATTCGCTTCACCAAAATTGAAAAGCTTTAGACAAGTTGCTTCACAATCTTTCAGGGTATTCTTGTGAGGAACAGTGTTGGAAGTAAGACTTATTCCACCTAAGCCCTTCAAAGGCAAGCACTGTTTCTTTTTACCTCTATATACTCAATAAGTGCTATTGTTTGATAATTCCCATAGAAGCAGAATCTCAAACTATGAAGTGTAGCAGTCCTGTTGGGAGTCCACCACAGCAAATAGAATGGCCTGGCCTACAGTCAGAATAATAGAGTCAGTCAGTCAACTGCATTTACTGAGTGTTTACTGTTTGCAGAGCACTGTATTAAGTGCTTGGGAGAGCACAATACGACAATATAACAGACACATTTCCTGTGTACAACCAGCTCACTGTCTAGAGAGGAGGCAGACATTAATATAAATAAATTACAGATGGGTACATAAGTACTATGGGGCTTGGAGGGGGGATGAATAAAGGGAGCAAGTCAGGGTAATACAGAAATCAGGAGAGAGGTTGCGCTAACTACTTCAGGTGAAAGTGAGACATTTAAAGGACTTGGGAAAGAGTTGAGTTGGCCTGCCCTGTTGGCTTCGTTGCTGCCAGTTAATATTTCAGGGATTTGCTAAATAGCAGGATTGCTGTCTATAAAGGTACAGTTTATTTCAATTTTTTTATGGTCTTTGTTAAATGTTTATATTGTATCAAGCACTGTTCTAAGGGCTGGGGAAGATACTCAGGTTAAACACAGTTCCTGTTCCTAATGGGGTTCCAAGTCTAAGTAGGAGAGAGAACAGATATTGAATCCTCATTTTACACTTGAGGAAACTGAGGCCCAGAGAACTTAAGTTGTGAGCCTCACATGGGACAAGCTAATTACCTTGTATCTACCCCAATGCTTAGAACAGTGCTTGGGACATAGTAAGCACTTAACAAATACCAGCATTATTATGATTAAGTAACTTGCTCATAGCAAACAATTGACGGAGCCAGGATTAGAATGCAGGTCTTCTGAATCCCAGCCCTATGCTTTTTCCACTAGGCCACACTGTAGTTCCTTAGTAGAAGAATTTATTTTGACTACTTCTGTAAATATTTTGGTTGTTTGTCTCCCACATTAGAGTCTATGTCCTTTATGGACAAGAAATGTGTCATTTCTTTGTTCTATACTTTCCAAACACTTAGTCAAGTTTAATGCACCAAGTGGGTGCTCAATAAATACTCATTCTACTCTACCTATTACTGCTATTACTCTAACCATGTAAGCAGTGGACCTGTCATGTTTCTGGGCCCTTTTGTTAAAATAAAAATGGTTCCTCACTGAGCAAGGATCTTATTTCAAACACAAACCGTAAAAATCATTCAGAAGCTCACAAGGGTGTGATTGAGGCATTTGGGGGTCACCATCGTTTGTAGGTTAAGAGGCTGAGAGTGCACTACTTGCAGGGATTGGCAGCCCAAAGCCACAGGGACACCCGGGATCCTGTCAGATCATATATTTTTAAAAGTCAGACGAATTGCCACACAATCAGCAGGAACAGAATAATCTCCTGAACTGCTTCTCCTTCCCAGAGATGCTGATGAGCGAGGACATGAAAATCAAAGGTATGGACCATTCAAATTTCTGTCAAGACTTCTTTTAATAAGATCTAAAACCTTGTTAATCATTTAAGAGTGTATGTGTCTATGTGTTGGGGGTGGGGGATAGAGAAGGGGAGTGGGGGAGGAGGAAATAGATTTTGTTTTATGGAAAAAAACTAAATCATGACTCCATTTTGAGGGGAGCTCAGAGCTTGACGTATTTATTTTCCCATGTGGTTCCAGGAGCAGGAATTTGTGGAAATAGCTCTACTCAGGGAGGAATTTTGACAGTCAAATTTGCAGTAATTATATCTATAAAAAGGATCTTTAAAAACCCCACATTTGCCTTGAATTAATAGCAGTATTTACGTTAAACTATTCCATTTGTTTCATAAATTCATAAATAAATTTTTCAGTTACAACCCTTCATTAAGTGTAACAGAAAAGAAGATACTTTGCTGCTTACTCCAACAACTATTGTATTATACTCTCAAAAGTGCTTAGTACAGTGCTTTGTGCAGAGTAAACATTTCATATTGACCATGCTTAATCATTTTCCAAAGCATTTCCCAGGTCCAGCCCTTCCTCGCCACTTAAACAGTCGCCATCCTTGTTGAAGATCATGATATAACACAGTTAGACTACCACATCAGTCTCCTCATTAGAACCCCTGCCTCTAGCCTCTCTCCATCCAATCCATGTTCCAGGTTGCTGTCCCTATCATCTTCTTGCAATATTGATCAACAAATATCTCTGCACTCCTCAAAAACACCTAGGACTGCCCTTCATTCTCCATACTAAGCAAAATGTACTTAACACTGGCTTTAAGCCCCTTTACCAACTTTCTCCACCTTATATATAGATTCTTCATTTCTTCCAAATTCACCCCCCAAATCTATCCTGTTCTTGACTCTGTCATCTTCAACCTCTTATCCATACAGTTCCCAATCAGTCAGTAGTATTTACTGAGCACTAACTGTGTGAAGAGCACTGCACTAAGCACTTGGGCGAGCACAATACGAGTTGTTAGGCTCAATGCCTGCCCCACATCTAGTGGACGTAGTTGCAATCCCTGCCCTGTAAATTCTTCCCCTCTCCCACCAAGAGCATCAGGCCTCAGTTTCCTCTGACTCAATCCCTATTTCTTCCAGGAATCTGGCTGATCAATCCCCAACACCCCAAGTTATAGCAATTCAACAGATACTCTTGGCACATCTATTTATGCACACCCTTACAACTTTTACACATATGCCTATTTAATTGTGCTTTTCATTCTATTGACTATATCAGTATAGTGAAAATAAATATTTTAAACTATTATACTTATTCTACTACCTTGCTGATCCACACTTTTCATACTTCTCCCACTCTTTGTAAATAAGTTTGTAAGGATGCTGCCCCCATTAGAAAGTATGCTTCTTGTGGATAGGGAACCTGTACTTGGTGTGGTGAGCCCACAACAAGCTGCCTTATTAGTGACTGTTAGTGATCCCGTGAATAACATCAAGAAAGAGACTGTGAAGGCACTGATGGGCACTACCTGACATAGGTGATTGCAGGCCTGTGGCGGGGGAGCGTGTAGGGAGGCATGGCCTTCTCTCCCTATTCTACCCGCTAATGGGCCTAAACCAATCAATGACTGCCACGTAGAGCCAGAGCTGCGACGTCTAAGGCATATGAAAGGCACTCATTTTGAACCTTGAGGAGACACTGAAGGCACACAAGGAGCATGCAGGTGCCACAGAGGGAAGTACCTAGAGCACAAACATGCAGAAGAGAAACAGGAAGGCAGTATTTATTCACTCATTCATCCATTCAATCGTATTTATTGAGCACTTACTCTGTGCAGAGCACTGTACTAAGTGCTTGGAAAGTACAATTCAGCAACAAAGAGAGACAATCCCTGCCCACAATGGGCTCACAGTGTAGAAGTGGGAAAACAGACATCAAAACAAGTAAACAGGCATTAATAGCATCAATATAAATAAATAGAATTACATATATACACATAAAAAAAAGTAAAAGTGAGAAGCAGCATGGCTCAGAGGAAAGAGCCCAGGCTTGGGAGTCAGAGGTCGTGGGTTCTAATCCCGGCTCTGCCACTTGTCTGTTCTATGACCTTGGACAAGTCACTTAACTTCTCTGTGCCTCAGTTACCTCATCTGGAAAATGGGGATTAAAAACTGTGAGCCCCATTTGAGACAATCTTATCATTTTGTATCCCCCAGCGCTTAGAACACAGCTTTGCACATAGTAAGCACTTAACAAATACACCATTTATTTATTTATTTTATTTTAAACAGGTATTAATATAAATAAATAGAATTATAGATATGTACATATATACACATGTGCTGGGGGCTGAGAAGGGTGTAGAGAAAAAGGAGTGAGTTGAGGCAATGGGGAAGGGAGGGAAAGCTGAGGAAAAGGGGGGCTTGGTCTGGGAAAACCTTCTGGAGGAGGTGACCCTTCAGTAGGGCATTGAAGGGGGGAAGTGTGACTGGTTTGGCAAATTTGAGGAGGAAGGGCATTCCAGACCAGAGGTAGGATGTGGGCCAGGAGTTGATGGTAGGACAGTTGAGAACAAAGTTAGTGAGAAGATTAGCACCAAAGGAGTATGCGGGTTGGAATGTAAAAGGAGAGAAGGAAGGTGAGGTAGGAGGGGGCATGGTGATGGGGAGCTTTGAACCCAATAGTGAGGAGATTTTGCTTGATATGGAGGTTGATAGACAACCACTGGAGATTTTCGAGGAGGAGGGTGACATGCCCTGAATGTTTCTGTAGAAAGAAAATCCAGGCAGTGAAGTATAGACTGAAGTGGGGAGATGTTGGGAGGTCAGAAAGGATGCTGATACAGTAATCAGTTTAGATAGGATGAGTGATTGTACTAACGTGCAGCAGTTTGGATTAGAGAGGAAAGGGCGGATCTTGGTGATGTTGTGAAGGTGAGACTGGCAGGTTTTGTTGACAGACTGGATATGTGAGGTGAATGAGAGTGGAGTCATGGATGACACCAAGGTTGAAGGTGCATGTTGAGAGCAGCAGAAGCAGCAGGAGAGCAGCACTTGAAAGAAGCAGAAGGCAGCAGTACTTGGAAACAGAAAGAAGAAGCACTGGTAGAATGAGTTCCCTTGATCAGCAGACTGATCAAGATTGGACCCTTGGTTGAGTGAGTGTATGCATGTGTCACTCCCTTGCACGTTGGTAAAACTAAGTAAAAAACTTTCCACAGTAACCTTGGTGATCTGAGGTATGGTCTGACTTTACTACGTGTCATCGAGGATTCCCTGGTCCAGTAAGGTCCTGGTTGGTACAAAGTGGGGGCTTGTGACACTTGGCTTCTGGTGTACCTTTCCAAATGTTTAGCATACTGTTTTCACTCAGTAGGTACTCATTAAATACTACTGATTGATTGATCTATTGATTGATTTTAGAGTGGGTGGGCTGCCCAGACCACAAAGGGCAGAAGAAGGAGAAATTACTGGACTTTCTGAAATGAAAGGGAAATTAATTGTTAATTATTTAATCAAGGTACTTGTTAAATGCTCACTATGTGCCAAGAACTGTTGTAAGTGCTGGGGAAGATATGAGTTAATCAAATTGGACCCAGTCCCTATCCCCCAAGGGACTCGCGGTCTTAATAAGAGAGGGTAGGATTTAATCTCCATTTTACAAATGAGGTAACTGAGGCACAGAGAAATTAATTGAGTTCCCCAAGTCACACAGCAGACACATGGCTGAGCTGGGATTAGAATCCTCGCTGCTGAATCTCAACAATTCCAGTGGAGGCTGGGGACAGGTCAGGAAAAGCAGTTAAAAGGAAAATTGAAAAATAAAGTTTTCTCTTCCTTACCCGGAGGTTATGCACCATGACCTTTGTGTCACAGAGAAGACATTTGAAGAGCATCTCATGAGTAGAAAAGATAAATGGATGTTATAGACTTGAGGTTATCTAGGTTAGATCTGGAGGACAGAAAGAAAAAGGAAATGCTTTAAGAACACAGTTAAACAAAGCCTCTGACAGTGGTGCTTCCATTGGATAACGGGGACTCATTTACAACAGTTTCCACAAGTTACTATGGTAAAGATAAGGAAGGAAAATTGCATGAGCACCAGGCACTGCAAACATCCAATATAATATCACAAGAAGAGTTTGCCTTTTTGGGTGCAAAATGCACTGTGGGAACCTTCTCAGTTCCGATACACCCGTAAGTGAATTTCACCTTTAGTAGCACCTTCTATGAGAATGAATTAATTAAGCAATGATATTTCATAATATGATAATGTGTACTCAGTGTGTGTGGAGCATTATAATACGTAGTTGGGGAGTACAATTCAGATGAGTTGGCAGACATTTTTCTTAGCCATAGGGAGCTTACATTCTATAGGGGGAGATCAATTATGTATACGAATATAAGCACTGTTGGACTGAAAGTGGTGTGAATCTCAGGTGCTTAAAGGCTTCAACCCCAAGGGCAAAGATGATGCAAAAGGAAGCGCCAATAAGGAAATGAAGGCTTAGTCAAAGAAGACATCTTGGAAGAGATGTGATATGAAATGGAATTTGAAGTTGGGGAAAGTGGTGATCCGGCACACATGAAGGAGGAGGGAGTTAGAGGCCAGAGGGAGGACAACGGCATGGGGTCTGTGATATGAAAGACAACTATAGCTTAAGTTCCAGAATAGAGTTAGTCTATGGTTAAGATAGGCACCTAATTTCAAGTTTCTATTGCCTATTCAATCTGCCACCAAATCCTGTCAGTTCAACCTTCACAACATTGCTAAAATCAACTCTTTCCTCTTCATCCAAGTGGCTACCACATTAATCTAAGCACTTATCCTATCTCATCTTGATGACTTGCATCAGTCTCCTTGCTGACCTCCTTGACTCCTGTCTCTACCCCCTCCAGTCCATTCTTGACTCTGCTGCCCAGATCATTTTTCTACAAAATCATTCGGTCCATGTTTTCCCAATCCTCAAAAACCTCCATTGGCTGCCCATCCACTTCTGCATAATTCATTAATTGATTCAAACATAATTTATGGAGCACTTACTGTATGTAAAGCACTGTACTCAAACAGAAACTCCTTACCATTGGCTTTAAAGCACTTAATTACCCTTGCCCCCTCCAATCTCACCTCACTACTTTCATACTACAACCCAGCTCGCACACTGTGTTCCTCTAAGGCCAACTTACTAACTGTACCTTGATCTCATTTATCTCAAAGCTGAGCTCTGGCCCATGTCCTGCCTCTGGCCTGGAACACCTTACTTCATAATCAACAGATAATCTCTCCCCCCACCTTCAAAGCCTTATTAAAAGCATAACTCCTCCAAGAAGCTATCCCCACCTAAGCCCTAATTTCCTCTTCTCTTCCTCTTCCCCTTCTGTGTCACCCTTGCACTTAGATTTGCACCCTTTATTATCCTTCAGCCCCAAAGCACTTGTGTACATATCCACAATGTAATTATGTATATTGTCTGTTAACCCTTCTAGGCTGCAGATTCATTATGGGAAGGGAATGTATCTACTGATCCTTTATATTGCATTCTCCCAAGTGCTTCGTCCAGTGTTCTGCACACAATAAACACTTGATAAATACTATTGATTGGATGATTGAATAATAATATTCAATATTCAATACTATTCAACTCCAACTCTCTCCTGGACTCCCTCCAATCTGGCTTCCGACCCTCCACTCCACCGAAACTGCCCTCTCTAAGGTCACCTATGACCTCTTTCTTGCCAAATCCAATGGCTCCTACTCTATCTTAAACCACCTCGACCTCTCAGCTGCCTTTGACACTGTCGACCATCCCCTTCTCCTCCACAATTTATCTCACCTTGGCTTCACGAACTCTGTCCTCTCCTGGTTCTCCGCTTATCTTTCTGACTGTTCATTCTCTGTCTCCTTCACAGGCTCCTCCTACCTCTCCCAACCACTAACTGTAGGGGTTCCTCAGGGTCAGTTCTTGGCCCTCTTCTGTTCTCCATCTATACTCACTCCCTTGGTGAACTCATTCGCTCCCACGGCTTCAACTATCATCTCTATGTAGTTGATACCCAAATCTACATCTCCTCTCCTGTTCTCTCCTCCTCCCTCCAGGCTCGTATCTCCTCCTGCCTCCAGGTCGTCTCCAACTGTTTGTCTGCCCACCATCTAAAATTCAACATGTCTAAAACTGAGCTCCTTATCTTCCCTCCCAAACCCTGTCCTCTCCCTGACTTCCCTGTCACTGTGGATGGCACGACCATCCTTCCCATCTCACAGGCCCACAACCTTGGTGTCATCCTTGACTCTGCTCTCACATTCACCCCACACATTCAATCCGTCACCAACACCTGCCGGTCTCACCTTTACAATATTGCCAAGATCCACCCTTTTCTCTCCATCCAAATGGCTATCGTGCTGGTACAGCTCTCATAATATCTCGACTGGATTATTGTGTCAGCCCCCTCTCGAATATCCCTTCCTCCTGTCTCTCCCCACTCCAGTCTATTCTTCATTCCGCTGCCCGGCTCATCTTCCCACAGAAACGCTCTGGGCATGTCCCTCCTCTCCTCAAAAACCTCCAGTGTTGCCTATCAACATTTGCACGAAATGAAAACTCCTCAATTTTGGCTTTAAAGCTCCCCATCACCTTGCCCCCTCCTACCTCACCTCCCTTTTCTCTTTCTACTGCCCACCCCATACATTCCGCTCCTCTGCTGCTCACCTCCTCACTGTCCCCCATTCACGCCTACACCACCGTCAACCTCTGGCCCATGTCCTACTTCTGTTCTGGAATGCCCTCCCTCCTCACCTCGCCAAACTAACTCTCTTCTCCTCTTCAAAGCCCTACTGAGAGCTCACCTCCTCCAAGAGGCCTTCCCAGATTAAGCTACCCCCTTTTCTCTCTGCTCCCTCTGCTCCCCTTCTGCTCCCCCTCTGCCCCTCCCCCTCCTCTTCCCCTCCCCTCAGCACTGTTCTCATTTGTATATATTTTTTTACCCTATTTGTTAATGAGGTGTACATCCCCTTGATGCTATTTATCTCGATGATGTTGTCTTGTTTTTGTTTTGTTCTGTTTCGCTTTGCTGCCTCCCCCGTTTAGAGTGTGAGCCTGTTATTGGGCAGGGATTGTCTCTATCTGTTGCACAATTGTACATTCCAAGCACTTAGTACAGTGCTCTGTGCATAGTAAGCGCTCAATAAATACTATTGAATGAATGAATGAATAGTAATAATAATAATTGTGGTATTTGTTAAGGGCTTACTACACTTCAAGTTATTTACTAGGTGGTGGGATTGATACAAGATAATCAAGACATATACAGTCTGTTCCACAGTGGGTCTCATCGTGAAATAAAAAATCATTTATTCCTGGTTGAAGGAGGCTTAAATTTTTGACTTGGATAATTAAGTGCGTGCATTTGTGTATATGTAAAGTTGTTACATCTTTGTGACATTTGTCTGTTTGAGAGTCCCTTGATTTGGGGACATTGAGCTATTGCTCATTTGAGGAAACTGAGCAGTGCAATTCTTCCTTAGCTCACTCCTGGCTGTTGGGAATTGGTTTTACCCTGTGACGTCTCACATCACTTTTAAAAGATTTTTCACAGTTTCGACAATAGGAAGAGTGTAGGTGACTGATTGCAGCTGCTGCCAAAAGGTTCCCATGACTCTTAGGGGTCCAATTTTAGAACATTGTGTGATGGACGCTCCAAAATAACATAGGTATTCATTCATTCAATTGTATTTATTGAGCACTTACTACATGCAGAGCCTTTAGAAAGTACAATTCGGCAACAGATAGAGACAATACCTACCCAACAACAGGGTATTGTCCAAAAGCAGTAGTAGGAGCAACTCAGAAAGGGGCAATAAAGGTGAAGCTATCTGTGTTTCCTTGTTTTAGCTGGAAGGATTCCAAATAAGAACAGTGGGCATGCAAATCTGTGAAGTGTTCCGTATTTTTAAAGCCCTGCTAAAATCACATATCTTCCAAGAAGACTTGTCTGACTAACCTCTCATTTCCCCACCCTATTCTCTTTTCCTTCTGCCTAACCTATGCACTTGTGTCTATTCCCCTTAAGTACTTTGATACTCACCTCACCCCTAACCCCACTTAAGTATATATCCTTGAGAAGCAACATGGCCTAGTGGAAAGAGCACAGGCCTGGGAGTTAGAGAACCTGGGTTCTAATCCTCACTCTTTCAATTGCTTTGCTGTGTGACCTTGGGCAAGTCACTTAACTTCTTTGTGCCTCAGTTTCCCCCCACTGCAAAATGAGGATTAAATCTTACTCCCTCCTACTTAGACTGTGAGTGCCATGTGGGACAGAGACTGTGTCCAACCTGATAAACTTGTATCTTCCTCAGCTCTTAGAACAGTGCTTAACATATAGAAAGTGGTTAACAAATATCACAATAATAATCCTTATGCTCTCTGGTGTCCCTTATCTGTAATTTATTTTTACATCTGTATCACCCTGACTTGTTCATTATATTCATCCCCTCTCCCAGCCCCACAGCAATTATTACATATCTGTAATTTATTTATTCATACTATCATCTGACTCCCCCACTGGACTGTAAGCTCCCTGTGTGCAGGGAATGTGCCTGTAACATTGTTATATTGTATGCTCCCAAGCACTTAGGACAGTGTTCTACACACAGTATAAGTGCTTAATAAATATGATCAGCTGACTGACTTCTGTAGCCTGACTAGACTGTAAGCTCCTTGAGGGTAGAGATCTTGTTTATCAATATCATGGGATTTTATTCTCCCAAGAGTTTAGCGCAGAGCTCTGCACACAGTAAGCATTCATTAGATACCATTGATTCACTGATTGAATGCAAGGTGGCTATCCAGATGTTTCCACATGGTGGCTAACATAGTTCAAGGAGTTTTGGTGGATAATCATTCATTCATTCAATAGTATTTATTGAGCCCTTACTATGTGCAGAGCACTGTACTAAGCGCTTGGAATGTACAAATCGGCAACAGATAGAGACAGTCCCTGCCTATTGATGGGCTTTACTGTTATTTCCCAATCATGTTCATCGAGTTAATACTGTCATAATGTTTTAGAGATGGACAAACTGACATGGGTAGAGATTTGGGGAGGGATATGAACCATGAAATTAGAGCTCAATTGTTGGTTCATTACTCAGATTTCTTGGAGGTTCAATGGCTTGCAAGCTGCAGAATTGGAAAACCCAAAAGGAACAAAGGTGTCATCACTGTGTCCTTTGAACAGCCCTGGCTCAGACTAGATCTTGGCGGTTACAGGCAGCATCTTTACTAATCTAAGCCATGGTTTCCCTCTTAAAAAGACAGCACTGAGGAGACTGTGCTTTAGCATTTACTCATGTCCCAGGAAAGTGTGTTGCGATATTAGCGCCGACATGGGAGTTGAGTAGCACACTGCTTCTTACAAGTCACATGTAGCCCTTCTTCTGTAGAGAATCAGCGTGGCCTAGTGGAAAGAGCATGGTCCTGGAAGTCAAAGGACCTGAGTTCTAATCCCAGCTCTTCCCTATACCTTCACTTCACTTCTCTGTGCCTCAGTTACCTCATCTATAAAATGGGGATTAATATTGCGAGTTCAATGCGGGACAGTGACTGTATCCAACCCTGTACTTTGAAGTACTTAGTACAGTGCTTTGCACAGAGTAAGCGCTCAATAAATACAATTGAATGAATGAATATACCCATTGGTGACCTTGGGCTAGTCACTTAACTTTTTTGGACCTCAGTTCCCTCATTCCAAGGGATTGTATATTCCAAGTGCTTAGTAAAGTGCTCTGCACATAGTAAGCATGCAATAAATATGATTAAATGAATCCGCAAAATGGGGATCCAATACCTGTTCTCCCTTCTATATGGACTGTGAACTCCCTATGGAGTCTGATTATCTGATACCTACCTCAGTGCTTAGCACAGTAGTTGGGTCTTTGAAAGCACTTAACAAATACCAAAGTTATTTTTGTTGCATATCCCACATAGAAATATTCTTTCATTTCACACTACTGGGGGCAATGACCTATGGTGTGCTGCTCCTCCAGCTCTTGTGGAGGGCAGAGCCTCTGCCCACCACAGGACCAGGCTTGGGAAGCATGTGGCACCTAGACCCACCCCTCAGCTCCTGCTCTTGCTGACTCCTGCTACTCTCAGCCACCCCCCATCCCCTTGCAGGATCATCTGCTCTCCACCACTCTCCCCCGGCTTCCATTTAATCTCCAGAAATGTAGGACCACCAATCAGCCTTTGGAAAATTTTCTTCTTTCCATCTCACCTCTTAGCCATATTTTGATTTTGGATGAATACTCTTCAGTTTTTGAGCCTTGACCACCTCTGTCAATCACAGAAAAGAAATAGAGAGAAAGGGATCAATTAAATCCTCACATAAACTTAGGCAGGGGGTGTGTCTGTTATACTGTTATATTGTACTATCCCAAAAGCTTAGTAGAGTGCTCTGCACACAGTAAGCACTCAATAAATACAATAGATTGACTGAATGATTTCAAAAAAGACAATAAAGAATCTTTATGGTGAAATAAACTCTAGACTGTAAGCTTGTTATGGGGAGGGAATGTTGGTATTTGTTAAGAGCTTACTATGTGCAGAGCACTGTTCTAAGCACTGGGGTAGATACAGGGTAATCAGGTTGTCCCACGTGAGGCTCACAGTCTTAATCCCCATTTTACAGATGAGGGAACTGAGGCACAGAGAAGTTAAGTGACTTGCCCTCAGTCACACAGCTGACAAATGGCAGAGCAGGGATGTGTCTGCTAATTCTGTGTACTTTCCCAAGTGCTTAGTATAGTGCTCTGCATATAGTAAACACTCACTAAATATCACTTAATTGATCGATTGATTGAAACACAGATGGGTGTATTCCCTCCATAATTAAAGATACTCTACACACTTTTACGGTTCTCTGGAAGCATTCTGCTATACTACACCCATCAGCAATGTGGGGACTGGAAACATGTCCAAAGGATAAAAACGAACCAAGACTTGGAAGATATTCATATTGTATGAGTTTGTCGATTTTCAAGCCCCATCTGAGGAAGTGCTGAACCCGAAAATGAGTTCACGCTCAAATTTTTAAGAACGATAATGGAGTTAATTATTACTCTCTCAGACCAGTAGGTGGCAATGAAGAGCAAACACTCCAAGTTCTTCACTGATACAGAGGCCGGTGAACTTTTTTGATCTGGAACAAGAGATATTTTAAAATCAACTTGTCAAAGCGAATCAAAAGTGGTTTTCCCACAGTCACACTTGGGCCGAGGTATTGGCATTATAAAGACCTTCGTGGTTCTCCCCGCCTCTTCGGTTTTTGGAAATCAGTTCCTTAAACCATTCCAAGCAGGTTATGAGGCGGCGTGGTCTAGTTGAAAAAGTACAGGGCTGCCATTCAGGAGAACCAGGTTCTAGCCCCAGCCCAGCCAATGGCATATGGTATGAAACTGGACAAGCGTGGGCTTTGGAGTCAGGGCTCATGAGTTCGAATCCCAGCTCTGCCACTTGTCGGCTGTGTGACTGTGGGCAAGTCACTTAACTTCTCTGTGCCTCAGTTCCCTCATCTGTAAAATGGGGATGAAGACTGTGAGCCCCACGTGGGACAACCTGATTCCCCTATGTCTACCCCAGCGCTTAGAACAGTGCTCGGCACATAGTAAGCGCTTAACAAATACCAACATTATTATTACTTCACATCTCTGGGCCTCAGTTTCCTCTTCTGAATAAAAGGGAGAGAATAAGACCTAATTTAGGGATATTGTGAAGACAAAACTAGGTAACTCGTGTTTAAAAATCATTGTGGAAAAAAATGTAGTCTCTATAGTAATATTATTATTTAGTGTTTAGTGTTTACTCTGGGCGAAGCACTAGGTAGACACAAGATTATGAGATTGGGCAGACTGTCCCACATGAGGCTCTCAAATCTGTTTTATCTATTTATTTTGTAAATGAGGAAATTGAGACCCAGGGAGGTTAGTGACTTGGAAGTAGCATCCAGTGGAAAGAGCATGAGCCTGGGGGTCAGAGGACCTTGGTTCTCAACCTGCCTCTATCACTTTTTCATTTCCTTATGATATTTGTTAAGTACTTATTATGTGACAGGCACTCTACTAAGCACTGGGGTAGATACAAAATACTTGGGTTGGACATAGGCCCTGTCCCAAGTGGGGCTCACAGTCTTAATCCCCATTTTACAGATTAGTAAACTGAGAAACAGAGAAGTGAAGTGACTTGCCCAAGATCATACAGCAGACAAGTGGTGGAGCTGCGTTTAGCCAGGTCCTTCTGACTCCCAGACACGTGCACTATCTACTAGGCAATGCTCATGTGTGACCTTGGGCAAGTCACTTCACCTCAATTTCCTAATCTGTAAAATGGGGATTTTACTTGAGAACCTGTTCTCTCTCCTACTTAGACTGTGAGCCCCATGTGTGATAGGGAATGTGTCCGGCCTGATTAGCTCGTATCCCCCTCTAGACTGTGAACTCATTGTGGGCCACTTAACTGTGCTGTATTGTATTCTCTCAAGTGCTTAGTACAGTGCTCTGCATACTATTAGTGCTCAGTAAATACCATTGATTAATTGATTGATTGTATCTACCCCATCACTTAGAAAAGTGCTTGACATATAATAAGTGGTGAATAAAGACTGTAATTACTATAATTATTAGCCCAACTTCACACAGCAGGCAGTGACACCACTGGATTTGAATCCAAGGCTCCTGGCTCACAGTCCTGTATTCATTCCACTTAAGTAGTAACCTAATTATCTAGTTATATGGTGTCACGTTCTTCCAGAATCCCACACTGAGGAAGTCTCATACTGTAGTATGCACCTCCTGTCTGACTTTATCTGCTTGTGAATCACTATTTCTTCTAACACTACATCACTGTCCCCAGAAGTGTGCTATAAGAAGATGGGTGTTCTGCTCTACTGTTCTATCCAAAATACATAAAGAAAGCATGTGTGAGGGCAGACTAATCACCCAACATTCCTGGTTTTGCTATTTCTAGTCGTGCACTGGATTTTCCTTTCTACAGCATGGATGATAAAAAAAGGTGTGTTACCTCATCTGGAAAATGGGGATTAAGACTGTGAGCCCCACGCGGGACAACCTGATTCCCTTGTGCCTACCCCAGCGCTTAGAACAGTGCTCTGCACATAGTAAGCGCTTAACAAATACCAACATTGTTATTATTAATGCTAAAGCACTTTAGCTAATGATAATAATAGAAATTATTATTATTGTTAAGTGTTAACTATGTACCAAGCACTATTCTAAGCACCGTAGTATACAAGTTAATTATGCTGGACACAGTCCCTGTTCACATGGGGCTCACAGTCTAAGAAAGAGAGAGAACAATTGTGGCATGGAGAAGTGAAGTGATTTCTCAAGTTTACCCAACAAGAAAAGGGTGGATCTGGGATTAGAACCCAGGGCCTGTGACTCTCAGGTCTGTACTCTTTTCACCAGGCCTTATTGCTTCTCATTGCAACAGATGCCAACCAGAGCCTCTGCTTATGCCAACGGTATCAAGGATGCTAATACTTTCCAATTGTGGAGATATAAACTGAGGCCAAGTTGTGAGAGAGTGGAAAAAGATGAGGCATAGCTAATTGATAGCTGACTGTTGCCAGGAAGACTGCCAAAACAGGTCCCATCCATGACACGTGAGTTGCCATACCAGTCTCATACCCGATTCCCATGTCTACCATCCCACCATTTAGCCCACGTTCCCTGTTGCTGCTCTTGAATTCCAAGTGGGTGTTCCTAGAAGTTTTACTTTGTCATGTTCAAAATGAGATTTATTTTTTTTTGTAGCAAATGGTGGTTGCTTTGTCATGTTTAAAATGAGGTTGGTTTTTTTGAAGCAAGTGGTGGCTGCTGAGGATGGTCTTGAGGAAGCAGCATATCTTAGTGGATAGAGTGCAGGCTTGGGAGTCACAAGAACCTGGGTTCTAATCCCAGGTCCACCTTTTGCCCACTATTTTTTACATCATCAATGATATATTCTGAGTGCAGAGAACTGTCTTTCATACCTACTGTGTGCACAATGCTGTTCTGGGTGCCTGTGTACAGAGCACTGAACGTAACATCTGTTTTGGGCAAAGCACTGTACTGGGCCTTAGGGAGCATGCAACAGAAGTAGAAGATGCGATCCCTGCACTCTAGTTACAATCTAAGGAGAGATACAGGCAGATTCTAATTATATACAAGAAGATGCAATATTGTACTGCTAAAATAGACAATCACATAAGATGCTAAACTTCTAGGCAAAATGTATAGCACTCTGTGGTATAAAATGATCAAATGATGAAAGCAAATGTCTGAGGGGATTATTAAATTGCTATTTGAGAGAGATGAAGTAAACCCCTTTTTAAAGAAAGCATATCAATCTCTTTTTCAGATTTCAGGTTCTTTGGACTTTTGCTTTCTTGAGGTTTCACATTTTGGAGAAATACGGTGTATTTTCAAAGTAAAAATTCTAATTTACTGATCTAAAGTGTTTTTTAACTTGGATTACATGAAATATTTTTGCATGGTTACAATTTATGCATTGTAGTTGGGACAAAAATTGATTGCAGCAGCAATGTTTGCTTTAAATGAATGCCAGATTGTGCCATAACTCAAACAAATGCATGAACAATATCAGTTTCACTTTCTGTCATGTTTAAAATGAGATTTTTTTTTGTAGCCAGTGGTGGCTGCTGAGGATGGCCTTCTTTACACCCTGAGTCACTTTTGTGCAATGTAGGCACCCATATGGGCAACAAAATTTTAATACTTCAAAAACCCAATCTGGGAATTTTCATTCTATATCCTCCCCGCAAAAAAATACATTTCCAATCGGTGATTCAGAGAAGACTTTTTAGAAATTTGCATATATATTTTTCAGCCTTATCCAAAACCAAGCCATTTTAATTCGGAGGACAACTTTTTTTCATCAAAACCTTGTCACATCCCTCGTCGATAACTACGTCCTGTTCTGGGTTACAAACGCGGAGAGGGATGCGGAGAACTTGGAAAAGGTTCAGAGAAGAGCCACAAGGATGATTAAAGGAGTGGAAAATCAGGCCTATGATGAAAGGTAAAAGGAATTGTGACTGTTCAACTGGAGAAGAGAGGGCTAAGGGGTGATTTAATAATAGTCTTCAAACACATGAAGCGCTCTTACCCAAGAAGATGGCCACCAGCTGTTCTCCAAATTCCACTAAGGGCCAAACAGGAAAAAAAGGAATTTAAACTGCAGCATGAGGAATCTAGATTAGCAAGAACAAGAACTTCCCAGTGGTCAATATGCAGATTGCCAAGGGAAGCTATGATTCTAGAAGACTTGACACCTTCCCCAACCACTGAGGTAGTCACTTCTGCAAAGCTGAGCTAGGAAGAATAGCAAAGCTCTTGGACCCTATATCATAACCTGCTGAGCTCTACAAACACAATTGATAAATTGGTGGCATTTGTTAAGCTCTTACTATGTGTCAAGCACTCTACTAAGTGCTGGGATAAATAAAAAATAGTGGGATTAGACACGGACTCTGCCCAACATGAGGCTCACAGTTCAAGTAGGAAGGAGAACTAGTATACTAGTATATATCAGAACACCACTGATTCCACCTTCAAAACAATATTAAGGTCACATCTCCTCCAAGAGGTCTTCCCCACTTAAGTCCTCTTTTCCCCAGTTTAGTCTCCCTTCTGTGTCATCTAAGTACTTATATCTGTGACTTTTGGGCGTTTGATATTCATCGCACCCCCAACCCTAAAGCCTTTATGTACAAAAATTTATTCATATTAATGTCTGTCTCCACCTCTAGACTGTATTATCATTATGGGCAGGAAATATGTCTGCTAATTCTATTTTATTGTATTTTTCCAAGCAGTACAGTCAGTCAATCATATTTATTGAATATTTTCTGTGTGTCGAGCACTCTACTAAGCACTTGGGAGAGTACAATATAAAAATATAACTGACACACTCCCTGCCACAATGAGCTTAAAGACTAGAGGGGGATACAGACATTAATATAAATAAATTAAATTACAGGCATGCATAAGTTCTGTGGGGCTGGAAGGGGGTGCAGGAGCAAGTCAGGGTGAAGCAGAAGGGAATTGAAGAAAAGGAAAAGAGGACCTGGTCAGGGAAGTCCTCTCGGAGGATGTGCACCTTCGATAAAGCTTTGAAGGTGGGGAGATTAACTGTCTGTCTGATATGATAAGGGAGGGCATTCCAGGCCAGAGGCAGGAGGTGGGCAAGAGGTCAGCAGTAAGATAGATGAGATCGGGGTACAGTAACAAAGCATTAGAGGAGCAAATGTGTGGTCTGGGTTGTAGTGGAAAGTACTGAGGTGAGGTAGGAGGGGACAAAGTAATTGAGTGCTTTAAAGCCAATGGTGAAGAGTTTCTCTTTGATGTGGAGGTAGATGGGCAACCACTGGAGATATTTGAGGAGTGGTGAAACATGGCCTGAACATTTTTGTAGAAAAATGATCTGGGCAGCAGAGTGAAATATGGACTGGAATGGGAAGACACAGGAGGCTGGAAGGTCAGCAAGGAGGCTGATATAGTAATCAAGGTGGGATACGATAATTGGTTGGATTAACACGGTAGCAGTTTGGATGGAGAGGAATGGGTGGATTTTACTTATATTGTGAAGGACAAACTGACAGGATTTAGTGATGGATTGATATGTGGGTTGAATAAGAGAGAGGAGTCAAGGATAACACCAAGGTTATGGGCTTGTGAGACAGGAAAGATGATGGTGTTGCCCACAGTGATGGGAATGTCACACAGAGGACAGGGTTTGGGAGAGAAGATAAGGAGCTCCATTTTAGGCAAGTTAAGTTTGAGGTGATAGGAGGACATCTGGGTGGAGTTGTCTGTACATAATAAGTGCTCAATAAATGCCATTGATTGACTGATTGATTGGTTGATAGTATTGAATCCCCATTTCACAAATGAGGAAACTGAAGCACAAAGAAATGAAGTGACTTTCTCAAAGTCACGCAGGAAGCAGGTGGCAGAGCTGAGATTAGCACCCAGGTCCTCCGACTCTCAGGCCTGCGCGCTTTCCAAAGGCTATATTGCCATTCCTCAAGCATTCAGGGTACACCCTTCTAAAACACATACACAAATTCTTTTGCAATGTACTGAAACACTGAGGGTGTATCACAGGATCGATATAATTATCTTCATGAAAAACGATAAAAGATCACACTATGGCAACCAACTGTGGTACATTCCTGCTAGCCTTTGCTGGCAAGATCCTTGCCAGACTTCCCTATCTCCTGTCTCTCCCGACTCCAGACCAGACTTCACTCTGCCGCCTGGATCATTTTCAGAAAAAAAACATTCAGCCTACATTTCCCCACTCCTCAAGAATCTCCAGGGGGTATCCATCCACCTCCACATCAAACAGAAACTCCATACCATTAGCTTTTAGGTCCGCAATCCGCTCCCCCACTTCTATCTTACCTTAGAGAAGGAGCGTGGCTTAGCAGAAAGAGCATGGTCTTGGGAGTCAGAGGTTGTGAGTTCTAATCCAGACTCTGCCACTTATCAGCTGTGTGACTTTGGACAAGTCACTTAACTTCTCTGTGTCTCAGTTACCTCATCTGTAAAATGGGAATTACGACTGAGCCCCACATGGAACACCCTGATTACCTTGTATCTACCACAGCGCTTAAAACAGTAATTGGCACATACTACAACACAGGCCGCACACTTCAATCCTGTAACACTGGCATACTCACTGTGCCTAGACTTCATTTATCTCACTGCCAACTCTTCACATTTGATGTATCACCACTCTTCCCACCTTCCAAGCCTTCCTAAAATCACATTTCCTCCAGCTTTCCCTGACTTCATTTTCCCTCATTCATAACTTCTCTGTGCCTCAGTTACCTCGTCTATAAAATGGGATTAAGACTGTGAGCCTCATGTGGGACAACCAGATTACCCTGTATACCCCAGTGCTTAGAACTGTGCTCTGCACATAGTAAGTGCTTAACAAATACCAACATTATTATTATTATTTATTGTGTTGCCTTAGCATTTGGATATGTACCTCTTAAGTACTTGATATTCACCCACACAGCACTTAAGTATGTATCCTTATTGTCTCCACTTTCCCCTGTCTAAAATTTGTTTTAAGGCCTGTCTCTCCATGTGGATTGTGATCTCCTTGGGCAGGGATCAGGTCTACCAACTCCATTATATTGTACTCTGCCCTCCCATGCTTAATTTAGTGCTCAACAGACAGTAAATGCTAAATAAACATGATTGATGGATTTATCCTGTTGCTAATGGTTTATTTCTCCCAGAACATGGAGGACTAATTGCTAAAGGTAAAGGAAAATGCTTCAGGACTAAGTGATCTCTTTCTTCCAGCTGCTAGGCTCATTCTGTGATCACAGTGGGGTCTATTTCAGTGATTTCCCTATTGCTTCATGCAGTTTCCCAACAGTTTAATTACTGCAGACCTGGCCTGTGATGGGGAGGGTGGGGTGAGGGAGAGGATGAAGGTTTGGATAGGGGGACGGGAATAAACTAGCACTAGTTGTGTCTGGGTAGTGTGTTTCTTGGGGTTCGTGTAGTTTGGGTTAGGGGCTGGGAGTGGACAGGGGACAGCAGGAGAAAAGGAAGATTATAAGGGAAACTGGCAAAAAATGTCTCCTTTCCTTTCCTGAATCCGAGACTCTAGACATAAGCTTAAAGGTATTCTTCAATAACCTATCCAGGAATCCTGCCAGGATTAGGGCAGCATGAGATTCTTTGTTATTGATGCTTTCTTTGGAATGGGAGAGGTGCTGGCATGCTGAAAAACAGGTACTATCCTACTGCTCAAGGAAACTGCTCCTGTAGGTGGCATCAGAAGGAGGAAAGCCTGGCATTTGGGGAGTGGCAGAATCTCAATTTCCCACCCAGCATAGCTCCTGACTAGGACAACTCCTTGCTGTGGATTGGGTCACTCCATTCCCCCATCACAACTGTCCAGTTCCGAACACATCGGACACAACATCAGAAGCTCCCCTCACCTCACCAACTCCAATGGCTCAGCCCCTTAGAACCACGGCATAAATTAGGCACTGCCTACTTGTGTCCACAGCCACCATTTTCTCCCCTTTCTTCAGGAAGATCAAGGGTATTTATTGAACACTTACTGTGTGCAGAGCACTGTGTTAAGTAAGTCCTTGGGAGAGTACAATACAACAGAGTTGGTAGACACGTTCTCTGCCTATAACAAGCTTAAAGTCTCGAGGATGGTGATTACGATGGCATCTTTGAAGTCCTGTGCCATTCCCTCAGTGTTCCATAATAGTAATATTTTGATTTAATATATCATTTTTATTTCCAAAATACTTTCATGATACTTGGGTCATTTTTGTCTTCACAATATCCCTGTGAGATAGGGAAAGGACAGTTTTATCATCCCTATTTTGTAGCTGGGGAAACCGAAGCACAGAATGATTAAAAGGCCTGCTTAAAGTCACAGAACTGGCAAAGCAGGGAATAGAACCCAGACCTTTGGGTTTCTAATTCTGTCCTCTTTCCACCACACACACGTTGAAAAAAATTTTGTGTCAACATCCAATTTTTATTAGATCTCTTCAGAACTTAAATATTTCTACAGGTCTGCCATCAGACCCAGGTAGCTTGCTATTTTTAGTGGTTTTGACTGAGGTAGTGGTTTCCCGTACACTGGTCTCAGGTGGGGCCTTCACATAATAATAATGTTGGTATTTGTTAAGTGTTGACTATGTGCAGAGCACTGTTCTAAGCACTGGGGTAGATACAGGGTCATCAGGTTGTCCCACGTGAGGCTCACAATCTTAATGCCCGTTTTACAGGTGAGGTAACCGAGGCACAGAGAAGTTAAGTGACTTTGCCACTTGTCAGCTGTGTGACTGTGGGCGAGCCGGGATTCATACCCATGACCTCTGACTCCCAAGCCTGTGCTCTTTCCACTGAGCCACGCTGCTTCTCTTCACATATGTGTTGCTCTGGAACTGGACAGGGAATGTGTCTGTTTACTGTTGTATTGTCCTCTCCCAAGCTCTTAGTACAGTGCTCTGCACACAGTATGTGCTCAATAAATATGATTGAATGAATGACCTCTATGCTTTGTGGACCCTCATGCTCACTGGGGCTAAATCAATTAATGGTATTTATTGAGCGCTTACTATTTGAAGAGCACTGTACTAAACACTCAGGAGAGTAATATACAACAAAATTAGCAGACACATTCCCAGCTCATAACAAACTTACAGTTTAGTAATAGATGTGTGCAGAATGTCAACATAGCCTTCTGACCAAGAGTGCATGATTCCTTCTATGCTGTGATGACAGTGGACTCTTCTGTCCTCTTCAGAGGTGCAGAGATTATAAATGTGTGACTCCTTTTCAGAGGTGCAGGGGTCATAGATGCGTGACTGAATATTTTCTTGAGTGATGAGTAAAATGCCCTTAGTTTGGTGGCAATCAGCATATTCGATGCATATTATTGCTTCTTAGCTGGATAGGTATGGACTACAGGTTTTTGTTACTCTCTCCTTTCCTTGATTGTGTAAAGTTGTTGGGTATCACTTTGTTAGAGGTCATTTTTACACCTGAGTCAATTTCACCTTGCCCAGAGCACTTAAGAGCATATCATTATAACCGTTTGCCTCGCCTATCCTTAATTTATTTTAATATCTTTCTCCCCTATTAGGTTATATGCTCCTTGAGGGCAGGGATCATGTCTATTCATTCAATAGTATTTATATGTGCAGAGGACTGTATTAAGCGCTTGGAATGTACAATTCGGCAACAAGTAGAGACAATCCCTGCCCATCGACGGGCTTACAGTCTAATCAGGGGAGACAGATGGACAAAAACAAGACAATCGCAATAGAGTCAAGGGGATGTACACCTCATTAACAAAATAAATAGAGTAATAAAACGAATAGGGTAATAAAAACATACAAATGAGCACAGTGCTGAGGGGAGGGGAAGGGAGAGGGGGAGGAGCAGAGGGAGGTGAAAGGGGGCAGAGAGGGAGCAGAGGGAGCAGAGGGAAAAGGGGAAGCTCAGTCTGGGAAGGCCTCTTGGAGGAAGTGAACTCTCAGTAAGGTTTTGAAGAGGGGAAGGGAGTTAGTTTGGCGGAGCTGAGGAGGGAGGACATTCCAGGACTGCGGAAGGACGTGGGCCAGGGGTAGATGGTGGAATAGGCATGAATGGGGGATGGTGAGGAGTTGAGCGGCCCAGGAGTGGAGCGTGCGGGGTGGGCTGTAGAAAGAGAGAAGGGCAGAGAGGTAGGAGGGGGCAAGGTGATGGAGAGCCTTGAAGCCTAGAGTGAGAAGTTTTTGTTTCGTGCAGAAGTTGATAGGCAACCACTGGAGGATTTTATGGAGGGGAGTGACATGCCCAGAGCGTTTCTGCAGGAAGATGAGCTGGGCAGCGGAATGAAGAATAGACTGGAGCGGGGAGAGAGAGGAGGAAGGGAGATCAGAGAGAAGGCTGACACAATAATCCAGATGGGATATTATCAGATATCATGATATTATGATATTATGAGAATAATAATTATTATAATATTATTATGAGATATTATTTACTCTATTGTACTCAACCTAGACTGGGAAGCAGCAACATGGGAAAGAGTCGAGGGTGGAGACTCAAGTTTAATGTTCAGAAGGAGGCAGTGGTAAACCACTTCTGTATTTTTACCAACAAAACTCTAAGGATCCACTACCAGAACGATTGCAGATGGAGGTGGGGCGTTCTGGGAGAGATGTGTTCTTGGCATGGCTATGGGTCAGAGATGACTTGATAGCATATGACAAGATGAGGCTCTACCAAGAACTTGGTATCATGCATTACAAAGACTAAGGGCTCAATAAATACCACTGATTGATTATTTGATAAATTTTCAAAGAACCAATCTTATGGGGCCCCTAATAATAAAAATAATTATGGTAGCTGTTAAACACTTACTATGTACCAAACACTATAATAAGAGTTGGGGGTAGACAGAAGGTAGGCACAACAGGCACAGTCCCTGTCCTTAAGGGGATCCCAGTCTAAGGTGGGGGGGGAGAATAGGTATTTCAACCCTAATTTACAGATGAGTAAACCAAGGCACAGAAAAGCCAAGTAACTTGCAAAAATCACAGAGCAGGCAAGTGGAGGATCCAGTATTTAGAACCCATGCTGCCTGACACCCATGCCTGTGCTCTTTCAAAGAGGCCACACTGCTTCATTTTGTCACATCCACAGTCTTGCTCAGGAGACAGTGCCTTGTAGCAATACCCATTTGCCATCCATGTTGGTACCTGTAACTAGGGTACCATGTCCCAGTGGGGCAAGCAGCATGGCGTAGTAGATAGAGCACAGGCCTGAGAGTCAGAAGGTCATGGGTTCTAATCCTGCTCTGCCACTTGTCTGCTGTGTGACCTTGGGCAAGTCATTTCACTTCTCTGGGCCTCAGTTACCTCATTTATAAAATGGAGATTGAGACTGTGAGCCCCACTTGGGACAGGGACTGTGTCCACCCCAATTTGCTTGTATCAACCTCAGTGCTTAGTACAGTGCCTGGCAAATAGTAAGCACTTAACAAATATCATTATTATTATTATTCTCTTATCGAAGACAGCATCTCAAAGTTTCCTTTATTCTCCAGGAACTGGACACTGAGTTTTCTTCAAGCTTTGCATGGCATTTTCAATACTCCATTTGGATTTATCAGTTGGATGTCTAGGTCAACACTAATGCCATGTATGGCTAAAGAGATTGTTACATTTGGCATCTGCTGCTGCCAGAGGATAATATAATTAATGAAATGCTGCTAATAAAATTGGGCACATTCCTGCTGTCTTCCTCAGAATTCTGAGTTCTCTACCTTTATAATAGGACTTAAATTTATGGTAGGGGTGTAATATCTCAATCAGTCAATCCATAGTATTTATTGAGCACTGATTGTATACAGAACACTGTATTAAGCTTTTGGGAAGAGTACAAGACAGCATCATTGCCCTCACAGAGTTTACTGTCTCACTACCATCTTTATATGTGTTGGGTTTGTTTTTCTTATAATGGTGATAGGTTCCACTGCACCATCCCCACTCTGTCACCTCTTGCCCCCAGTGGCTACTATCGTGCATTGTCAGATGGCTGGCTGGGGTTAGAGTTGTGCAGCGTAAGACTGTGGACCAGAATCCATCTGGTATCCTCAGCTGGAACTATTTCCCTGCTTCCGAAGTCTTTGTTTTCCATTCGAATGACTTCTTAGTCCATTGTTGGAGCCACAGAGGATGGTTATTGAACTGAGTACTCTTTTATAGTAATGGTAAATCACTTTGGTATTTTTACCAAGAAAACTCTATGACTACACTACCAGAATGTTTGCAGATGGAGTTGGGGCAATCTGGGAGAGACATGTCCATGGAGTCTGTATGGGTTGGAGACCACTCGACAGCATAAAACAAGACCAGGGAATCTTGCATATACTTGCACACAATTACTTTGAAAATACAAAAGTGTGCTTTTTTCTGTCTCTTTCCTTCAGGGTGAGCGTTACTCAGATACCAATATGGAAAGGTGACATATATGTCCAGTAGGACCTACAATATTTCAGTATTTTTCAATAGTGGTGGTGGTTTGTGTTGAGCTCTCCACACTCTTTTTCCTGGTCCCTAGGTCCAGCAGACAGATAGCTGGAGGGAGAATCACTGCAGTCTGTGGTTTCAAGGTTATTAGACTCTAAGATCTCAGCAGTGGCAGACATCATTTTCCTCAACCATTTTATTTATGATCAATCAATCAATGGCATTTATTAAATTTTTTCTGTGTGCAGAGCACTTGACTAAGCCCTTGGGAAAGTACAATTCAACAGAGTTGGAAGATGGGGGTGATTTTTGAGAATAATATTCAAATTGATTTAGGAAAGTTTGGGGGATGTTCTTCCCTCTTCTGTGAAAACCAGAGGAAAAGCAAAAACAAGAAATGAAAATATAAAGAACATCAACTTACTCTATTTGCAAATTATAGCTGAACATAGATACACACAGTTGTCTTCTGACCTAGTCAGACAAGACTCAGAAAATCCACCTCTGGGTGCACTTAATAATAATAATTGTGGCATTTGTTAAGTGCTTACCATGTACCAGGCACTGTACTAAGTGTTGGGGTGGATACAACCAAATTAAGTTGGACATAGTTCCTGTCCCATGTGGGGCTCACAGTCTCGATCCCTATTTTGCAGATGAGGTAATTGGGGCCCAGAGAAGTGAAGTGACTTGCTCAAGGTCACACAGCAGACAAGTGGCAGAGTCAGGATTAGAACCCATGACTTTCTCAGTCACGGGCCTGATACCCACTATGTCATGCTGACCTGGACCTAGACCTTACTGACAAACCATTCTGAGATGGCCAATAATAATAATGATAATAGTAATAATAATACTTGTGAAAGGTACTAAGTGCCAAGAATTATAGTAATAATAATTGTGGTATTTGTTTAAGTGCCTATTGCATGTCAAGACTGGGGTAGATACCAGATAATTAGGTCCCACATGGAGCACACACTCTCACTAAGAGTGTAAACAGGTACTGAATCCCCATTTTGCAGATGAGGGAACTGAGAACAAGAGAATTTAAATGACTTGCTCAAGGTCAAGCAGCAGGGGTAGATCCAGGATTGGAACCCAGATGCTCTGACTTCCAAGGTCTAAGCTCTTTCCACTAGTCCCCGCTCTTTCTCCGCTCTAACCGCTAAAGACTGCTCCAAAACAAGGTGCATCCAACACCAAGGATGCTGTTCTCTGACCACAGATTGCCCCGATCTCCTTTATCATAAAGTAGGACCACCCCAAATGCAGCTTGTAGTGTATCAGCTCATAGCTGAGTAGCCCATGCACAACCAGTGTCTCCATCCTTCCTGGGTAATGAATGTTCTCATTGTCACTCAGCCCCCCCAGTCGAAGGGGTACAGTTTGGTAAGAGGCATTTGGAGAGAGTCAAAATGTAGGAGAGAAAGTTTAAAACCTTAAAATGATAAATTCCCACACTCTACAGTGAATAATAACAAGCATTATTACTATTATAATTATTGATAGTTATAATTATGATTATAATGGCATTTGATAAGAGATGATGATGATGACATTTGTGAAGTGCTTACTAAGTGTCAAACACTGTTCTAAGTGCTGCTGTAGACACAAGCTAAACAGATTGGACACAGTCCATGGGACTCACAGTTTGAATCCCAATTTTACAGAAAAGGTAACTGAGGCACAGAAAAGTTAAGTGACTTGTCCAAGGTCACACTGCAGACAAGTGGTGGTCAGGATTGGAACCCAGGACCTTCTAACTCCTAAACTCATGCTCTATCCACTAGGCCCTGCTGCTTACTAAATGCCAAACACTGTACTAAGCTCTGGGGTAGATAAAAAGGTATTCATGTCAGTAGAGTCCCTGCCAAAAGGGCTCACATTCCAAGTATGATTCCTTCTAGACTGTGAGCTTGATGTTGGGTAGGGATTCTCTCTATTTGTTGCTGAATTGTACTTTCGAAGCACTTAGTACAGTGCTCTGCACACAGTAAGTTCTCCATGACTACTACTGAATGAATGAAGTATGAGGGAAGAAAGGTATTGAATCCCCATTTAACAGACGAAGAAACTGGGCCACAGAGATGCTAAGTCACTTGCCCAGGGTCACACAGCAGGCAAGTGGCAGAGCTGGGATTAGAACCTAGATCCTCTGACTTCCAGACCTGTGCACTTTCCACTAGGCCATGCTATTTCTACACCCCATAAAGCAGGAATCCAAAAACTACATTTCCACAGAAGTCCCCTTTTCTGTAACAGGTCTCTCAAATTTATTTATCCTGAAATGTTTGCCTCCCCTTGTAAATCCTAAGTCCTTGTGGGCTGGGATCTTGTTTACAAATTCTACTGTACTGTACTTTCCCAAGCTTTTAGTACACTGCTCTGCATACAAGAAGCACTATATAAATACAATTAATTGATTGATTGATTGATTGGAATAACACATTTTCAATCAATAGTATTTATTGAGCACTTACTGTGAGCAAAGCACTGTAGCAAACACTTGGGAGAGGACAATAACAAAGAATTGGTAGACATATTCCCTGTCCACAATGGGTTTTCCTTATAGGACTGTAGACTGTCATAGTCAAAATAAAGTAGCTTGCTGTGTTTATTGATCTCCTGTTACCCACAACTCCCTACAGTAATCATCCCATCTCTCTCCTATCAGTCCTCTCCAAACTCCTTGAGTGAGTTGTCTACATCTACTCTCTCAAGTTCCTCTCTTCCATTTCTCTCTTTGACCAACTCCAATCTGGCTTCTGCACTCTTCACCCCAAAGAAACCACCGTTTCTATGCTCACCAATGATATAATAATAATAAAGTTGGTATTGTTAAGCGCTTACTATGTACAGAGCACTGTTCTAAGCTCTGGGGTAGATACGGGGTAATCAGGTTGTCCCACGTGAAGCTCACAGTCTTAATCCCCATTTTACAGATGAGGGAACTGAGGCACAGAGAAGTTAAGTGACTTGCCCACAGTCACACAGCTGACAAGAGGCAGATCTGGGATTCGAAACCATGACCTCTGATTCCCAAGCCCATACTCTTTCCACTGAGCCATGCTGCTTCCCTAAAATAAGGTAATCAGGGTGTCCCATGAGGGGCTCACAGTCATAATCCCCATTTTACAGATGAGATAACGGAGGCACAGAGAAGTTAAGTGACTTGTCCAAAGTCACAGAGCTGATGAGTGGCAGAGCCGGGATTGGAACTCACGACCTCTGACTCCCAAGCCCGGGCTTTTTCCACTAAGCCATTCATCCTTGCCAATCCCAATGGCCTCTACTCCATCCTAATCCTCCTCAACCTCTCAGCTACCTTGGAACACTGACAACCATTCCTTCTGCTGGAAACATTACCCAAATTCAGCTTCAATGATGCTGTCCTCTCCTGGTTCTCCTATCTCTGTGACTGCTCATTCTCAATCTTTTTTAAGGACTCCTCTCCTCATCTGTCTCCCATCCCCTAACTGTGGTAGTCCCCCAAGGCTCAGTTCAGGGTCCCCTTCTGTTCTCCATTTACACTCACTCCCTTGGAGAACTCATTCACTCCCAAAGATTCAACCACCATCTCTTTAAGGATGATACCCAATTCTGCATCTCCAGCATTGATCTCTCTCCCTTTCTGAAGTCTTGTATTTCCTCCTACCTTCAAGACATCTCTACTTGGATGTCTTACCAACAACTCAAACTTAACATGTCAAAAACAGATCTCCTTATCTTCCCACCAAAACTCTCCGATCCCCCTGATTTTCCCATTGCTATAGACAGCACTGCCATCTTCCCTGTCTCACAAGCCCAGGCCCACAGCACTTCACGTACAAATGTGTCATTTATTTATGTTAAAGTCTGTCTACCCATCTAGACTGTAAATTGTTGGAGGCAGGAAATATGTTCATTTTTTCATTCAATCGTATTTATTGAGTGTTTATTGTGTGCAAAGCACTTGGGGAGCAGCGTGGCTTAGTGGATAGAGCACGGGCCTGGGGATCAGAAGGTTGTGGATCTAATACCAGCTCTATCACTTGTCTGTTGAGCAACCTTGGGCAAATCACTTCATTTCTATAGACCTCAGTTACCTCATCTGGAAAATGGGGATTGAGACTGTGAGCGCCACGTGGGACAGGGACTGTGTCCAACCCAAATTGCTCGTACCTAACCTAGAGCTTAGTACAGTGCCTGGCACATAGTAAGTGCTTAAAAATATCATTATCATTATTATTATTATTGGGGGGAAAGTACAATACAACAATAAACATATACATTCTCTGCCCACAATAAGCTTACAGAGTTGTGTTGTACACTCCCAAGAGCTTAGTACAGTGCTCTGCACACAGTAAGCACTCAATAAATATGATTGACTAAATGATTATCCTTAACTCATCTCTCTCATTCAACCCACATATTTAATTTACCACCACATCTTGTTGGTTTAACCTTTGCAACACTGCTATAATCCTTACTTTCTTCTCCATCAAAACTGCTACCACTTTTCCTAACCCACCTTGATTACTGCATCAGCCTCCTTGCTGACCTCTCTGCCTCTGTCTCTCCCCACTCCAGTCTGTACTTCACTCTGCTGCACAGATCATTTCTTTACAAAAATGTTGAGTGCGTGTTTCTCCACTTCTCAAGAACCTTCAGTGGTTGTCCATCCACCTCTGCTTCAATCAGAAACTCCTTACCATCAGCTTTAAAGAACTCAGTCACCTTGTCCCCTCCTAACTTACCTCCCTGATTTCCTACTACAATGCAGCCTGCACACTTTGCTCCTCTAATGATTATTAATAGTATTTATTGAGCGCTTACTGTGTGCAAAGCACTGTACTAAGTGCTTGGGAGAATATAATATAACATCAAACACATTCCCCAACAACAACGAGCTCAGAGTCTAATGCCTGCCCATTTACTGTATCTCAATCTCATCTATCTTACTGCTGACTTCTGCCCACATCCTGCTTCTGGCCTGGAATGGCCTCCTTCTTCCATATCCAACAAATGATCTCTCTCTACCTTCAAGCCTTATTAAAAGCATATTTTTTCCAAGAGGGCTTTTCTGACTAAGCCCTTATTTCCTCTTCTCCACTCCCTTCTGTGTCATCCTTGCACTTAGATTTGCACCCTTTATTCACCCCTCTTTTCAGCCCCACAGCACTGAAGTACAGATTTGTAATACATTTATTTATATTAATGTCTGTTTCCCCTGCTAGACTGTAAACTCATTGTGGGGTGGGAACGTGTCCATAAACTCTGTTATATAGTACTTTCCCAAGTGCTTAGTACAGTGTTCTGCACATAGTAAGCACTCAATAAATACGATTGATGAATTAATTGACTATTAACTGGATCTGGTTTGGACAGTCTTGTGAAGACAGACTCCCACTAGTGATACATTAAGGGGGTTAGATGGGGGTTCAGAAATGAGATGTTGGTTGCGGAGAGTTAGAGATGGGAAAGAAAAGTAAAAATAGAATATGTTCAGTGTTTGCACACTGAGAAATCCATGGAAATTCACACCCCTTTCCATATTAGCCAGGAGGCTTGGAGAAAGGAAACCAGAATTCCACAAACCCACTCTTTCCTGAGCTAAACTTGTGAAAGGATATAGAACTTGAAAAATCAAAGACAAATATAGAGAGGTAACTTAACCTGCTTGCTGCTTTCCTGCTGCTTTGTCCTGAGGCTAGAAGGATTGGGGAAAAGGGAAAATTGAAGAGAAATAGCAGTTCAGTGTAGAATACAATTCCAGAACCAAGTAGTGATTAAATTTTTAAAGTATTTTATTGGTCACCTACACATTAACATAGTAAAAGATCAGCACACAGAAATAAAATTTGGTTCTGAGACACAGTTAATTCATTCTTTCTATTGGTGTGAATGTTTTTCAGAGCTAAAAGCCCAATTCTGTAGCTCTAGTAGTCATCTCTAAGGAGATAAAGAATGAAGTTAAGTGCTAGCTATTTACCAGTTCATGGTGGCAATAGCCCTTGGGGTTTGTTGTTTGAGAGCATCTTTGGATAAAATGAGTTTTTGAGAAGCTGGAATTACTTTTTGATAGGATTCATGTCAAGTCAGCATAGGTGATCAGAGAATATTTCCTAAGGATCATATTAATCAAAACCATTCTTTACACTGCTCAACAAAGGAGTAAATGTCTTTCTAAAAAATGCTACATTTCCTCCCTTTCATATACAAATTTCCATACATTTGCTGGGAAGAAATTTTGGGATCATTAGTAAGGTAATCCAGTTTAATTAATCAGTCATAATCAATCAGTCATCTATTGAATACTTAATGTGTGTAGAGCACTGTACTAAGCACTTGAGAGAGTACGATATAACCCTAACTGCCACCTTCAACTGTTTTCTCTCCAATGGCTAATTCTCCACTTTTTCCAAATATGCTCATGTCTCCCCTATCCTTAAAAAAAACTTACTTAACCCCTCAGAACCTTACAGTTATTGCCCCATCTTCCTCCTACCTTTCCTCTCCAAACTCCTTGAGTGTGTTGATTACACCTGCTGTCTCAAATTCCTCTCTTCCAATTCTCTCCTTGACCATCTCCAATCTCGCTTCCAGCCCCTACACTCCACAGAAACCGCCCCCTCAAAGATGACAAGTAATCTTCTACTCCATGCTATTCCTTCTCAACCTTTCAGCTGTCTTCAACAATGTTGATCTCCCCCTTTCCTGGTAACATTATCCAACCTCGGCTTTACTGACACTGTCCTCTCCTGGTTCTCCTCCTATCACCCTGGTTGCTAATTCTCAGTGTCTTTCAAGGACTTCTCCTCTGCCTCCCACCCCCTAATTCTGGGGATCCCTCGAGGTTCAGTTCTGGATCCCCTTCTATTTTCCATATACACCCACCCTCTCGGAAAACTCATTCGTTCATACAATGGTATTTACTGAGCACTTACTGTTTGCAGAGCACTGTACTAAGCTCTTGTGAAGTACAATTCAGCAACAAATAGAGACAACCCCTACTCACAACGGGCTCACAATCTAGAAGGGGGAGACAGACATCAAAATAAGTAAACAGGCATCAGTAGCATCATTATTGATAAAGAGAATCATAGATATGTACACATCATTAATAAAAATAAATAGAATTATAATTATAAATATGTACATATATGCACAAGTGCTGTGGGGCAGGGGGATAGAGTAAAGGGAATGAGTTGGGGCAATGGGGAGGGGAGAGGGAGCAGAGTAAAAGGGGGGCTTAGTCTGGGAAGGCCTCCTGGAGGAGGTGAGCTTTCAATAGGACTTTGAAGGGGGAAAGTGTGCTAGGTTGGCGGATTTGAGGAGGGAGGGCATTCCAGGTCAGAGGTAGGACGTGGGCCAGGGGTCGACAGTGGAACAGGCAAGAAGGAGCCATGGTGAGCACCAGAGGAGTAGAGTGTGTGGGCAGGGATGTAGAAGTGAGAAGGGAGGTGAGAAGGGGCAAGGTTATGGAGAGCCTTGAAGTCCATAGTGAGGAGTTTTGGCTTGATATAGAGGTCAATAGGCAACCAGTGGAGATTTTTGAGGAGATGGGTGACGTGCCCTGAATGTCTGTGTAGAAAGATAATCTGGACAGCAGAGTGAGGTATAGACTGAAGTGGGGAGAGACAGGAGGTTGGGAAATCAGAAAGGATACTGATGCAGTAAGCCTGCCAGGATATGATGAGTGATTGTACTAATGTGGTAGTGGTTTGGATCATTTGCTCATATGGCTTCAACTACCACCTCTATGAAGATGACACCCACATCTACATCTCCAGCTCTGACCTCTCTCCCTCTCTGAAGTCTCACATTTCCTCCTGCCTTCAAGCCATTGGATGTTCTGCTATCACCTCAAACTTAATATGTTCAAAACATAACTCCTTATCTTTCCACCCAAACTCTATCCTTCCTCTGAATTTCCCATCACTGTAGATACCACCACCATCCTTTCTCTCTCACAAGCCCATAATCTTGGCATCATCCTTGACTCCTCTCACCCATTCAACCCACATATTCAATCCATCACTAAATCCTTTCTGTTCAACCTCCACATCACTAAAATCCATCCTTTCCTCTCCATTCAAACTATCTTGTTAAACCAAGCACCTATTCTCTCCCACCTTGATTACTATATTAGCATCTTCCTGACCTCCCTGCCTCCCATATCTCCCCACTCGAGTCCATACTTCACTCTGTTGTCCTGATCATTTTTCTACAAAAAGGTTCTGTCTATGCTTCCCCACTCCTCAAGAACCTCCAGTGATTGTCCATTCACCTCCACATCAAACAGAAACTCCTTACAAGTGGCTTTAAACCACTCAACTACCTTGCCCTTTTCCACCTTACCTCGCTACTCTACTTCAACTCAGTCTGCACACTTTGCTCCTCTAATGCCAACCGACTCATTGTACTTCAATCTCATCTATGTAGCTGCCAATCTCCCACCCATGTCCTGCCTTTGGCCTGAAATGCTCTCCCATTTCATATCTGATAGACAGTTACTTTCCCCACTTCAAAGCCTTACTGAAGGCTTATCTCTTCCAAGAGGATTTCCCTGACTAAGCTATGTCAGTTTATTGTCATATTGTACTTTCTTAAGTACTTAGTACAGTGCTCTGCACAGAGTAAGTATTCTATAAATGACTGAATGAATGAATGAACAAATAAGTCCCCTTCCTTTTCTTCCACTCCCTTCTGCCCTTCTACGTTGCCTTGTCTTGATCTCTTTATTCATCCCCCATAGCACCTATATTCATATCTGTAATTTATTAATTCATATTTATGTCTCTCTTCCCCTCTAGACTGTAAGCTTGTTGTGAGCAGGGAATGTATCTGGTATATTATTATTTGGTACTCTCCCAAGTGCTTAGTACAGTGCTTTGCACAAATTAAATGGTCAGTAAATACGATTGACTGATTGATTGTATTGGTACACATGTTCTCTGCCCACACTGAGCTCACCGTCTAGAGGAAAGAGTCTAATCTAGAATCCAGTTTACTTTTTCTAGGATTATTAACACTGATTGAGAAATTCATTAAAAATCCACTATCATAAAACTACTTTTAGGGATTTATAATAAATGAAATTATTGCAGTTATCATACATTCAAAAGTTGACCTTTACAAGTTTAAGGTTTCTGGTTTTCCCAATAATCATGGTATTTGTTAAGCATTTACTTTGTGTCAAGCACTGTACTTGTGCTGTGTTATATAAAGATCATCAGGTCAGACACAGCCCCTATCCCACAAAGAGCTCACAATCTAATTAAGAAGGAGTAGAGGTAGTGAATCCCCCCATTTACAGGTGAGGAAACTGACGCACAGGGAAATTGACTTGCACAAGGTTGCACAGCAAGCAAGTGGCGAAGCTGGATTAGAATCCAAATCCTCTGACTCCTGGGACTGTGCTCTTTCCCCTAGGTTATGGTGCTTCTAACACCTTTGAGAAGACTCTTACTTCTCCTGTTATCTGCAAGGAAGAGGGCATACCAAGTCTTTAATAACAAGGAGGCATGAGGGGAGAGAGCATTCACAAGATAGTGATCAAATAGTACCACAAGAAACACAAACAATAATGATAGTTTTTTTGTTTGAAAAGTGCAGAAACCCAGTACGCAGTTGCCTTGGTAGCCACCGCAGTCTCAGCCACCCACATTAGTCAGATGTTTTTCAGGCTTCCTGCTGGGCCTAATCCTCTTGCAAAATGCTTAGGAGGTTCTTCAGTCAAAAGCATTCGCTGCAGTTGGCCAAGACCCATCAGGAATTCTCTTACTTGTAGAGCCCCAACTAGACCCCAGGCCTCCTGATTCCCAGTTCCATGCTTGTTCAGCTGAGCCTCTAACTGGCATAGACAAAGGAAATATTGAGACCCAAGGGCAGTAGGTTAACATTTATTTCTCTTTAGTAAATTTTTAAAAATTCAAATTTGGTAACCAAGTCTTGCTCATCAGTAACTGCTCCTGTGTCTATGTTCCTCTGATTAGCTCTCTCTGCAAGGAGCAAATTGATGCCAAAAGGAAAATTTACAGCATTCAGTTCTGCAGACAAGCATGACTTTAAGCACCAATCTAACTTGAGCTGGAATTTCACCCATCAGACATACCTACTAAGTCAGGTTTCCTGACCCACAGACAAAACCTTCCTATTGGCTTCTCCACTTGATTGACAAGCTACATTTCAGGTGCCTTTACCCCCAGTCTGTGCCCCGAGTGGCAAAATAGGTCCAGACTATGGATGCAAAATTTGCTAGTCTAATCTATAGCCTTTTTATCTACAGGTAAATAATAATAATAATATGCTATTTATTAAATCAATTAATCAATCAATCAATGGTATTTATTGAATGTTCACTACATGCAGAACACTGTAGTAAGCACCTGGGAGGGTACAATACAACAGAATTAGCAGGCATGTCCCCTACCCATGATGAGCTTAAAGTCTAGAGGGAGACACAGACATTAAATTGAATAAATAATTTATAATACATAATTCAATGATGGGCACATGAGTGCTGTGGAGTTGGGGATGAGGTGAAAAAATCCACTATCATAAAACTACTTTTAGGGATTTATAATAAATGGAATTATTGCAGTTATTGTACATTCAAAAGTTGACCTTTACAAGTTCAAGGTTTCTGGTTTTCCTAATATTCATGGTCCAAAGGTCAGAGACACAAATATAGTGACAGAGAAGGGAGAGCAAGCCAGGGAAAAGAGGGCTTAATCAGAGACAGTCTCTTGGAGGAGCTGTGACCTTAATAAGGCTTTGAATGTGGAGAGAATGTTGGTTTGAGGTATATGGAGGGGAAAGGAGTTCCAGGCTAGAGAGAGAGCATGGGAAAGGCATCGGTGTTGAGATAGGTGAGATCCGGGCATGGTAAGTAAGCTGGTTTAGAGGAGCAGAGTATGCCAACTGGGCTCTTGTAGGAGATCAGTGAGTGCCTTAAAGTCAATGAGCTAAAGGCAGGAGGAGGTAGAAGCTAATCAGATCAGACACAGCCCCTGGCCTATATAGAGATCACAACCTAAGACAAAGAAGTAGGTTAGGGAAGCACTGTGGTCTAGTGGATTGAGCATGGAAGTCAGGAGGACCTGGGTTCTAGTTCCAGTTCTGCCACTTGTCTGATGTGTGATCTTGGGCAAGTCACTTCTCTTCTCTGTGCCCCAGTACTTCATCTCTAAAATGGGGATTAAGACTGAAGCCCCATATGGGAAAGAGATTGTGTCCCACCTGAACAGTGCCTGGAACATGTAAGCGCTTAACAAATACCATTAAAAAAAACCCACAACTTTTATTGTCATTTTACCTATAGGGAAATTGAGTCACAGAAAAGTTAAGTGCCTTTCCCAAGGTCATACAGAAGGCAAGTGGCAGATCCAGGTCTAGAACTTGGGTCTTCCTATCTCTCAACTCTGTGTCTTTCACACTAGATTTCTTCCCTGCATGACCTCGCCCTATAAAGGTTTTCAATTATTTGAGTAAAATAGTGGTGAAAAGTGCTAGTATCATGTTACTGTAAACATGACATGGCTAATGGGGTATTCATTAACTGGGCTATTTAAGAAACATTCTGATTCTGGAACAGTGTTTCACTGATGACCGGATTGGATTCGTGCATAAGAGTCAATGCGATGCTGAAGGGAATTTCAATCAGTGCTGTTCAAGAACTACTTTGTGGCCATTTCCAATCAGAGGCAGTGTTCCACACATTTGCCACTTTTTAGTTATCTTGCTGATTTTCTCCACTGAGATTTCAGAGGAAAGTTTGGAAGAACTGAAATAGCTTCCCTGCTCACATTTAATAGTAATCTAAAGACCACAGGAGGGGCAATAGGGGGTAATTTGTGATGGAGAGAAAAAGAATCTCATTTACCAGCACTCTACCATAGCACAAAGGTCTGTCAAATAGAACAACGCTAATATCTTGGATTAGTAGAGGAACAGTATTGACTAGTGGAAAGAGCACAGGCTTGGGAGTCAGAAAACCTGGGTTCTAATCCTGGCTCGGCCAGTTGTCTACTGTCTGACTGTGACTGTGCAAGTCACTTAAATTATCTGTGTCTCAGTTTCCTCATCTTTAAAATAGGGATTCATTGCTGTTCTCCCTCCTACCTAGACTGTGAACACTATGTGGTATGGGGCAGTGACTGACCTGATTAACTTGTATCTACCACAGCATTTAGAACAGTGCTTGACTCACAGTAGCACCTATCAAATACCAAAATAGTAGAGTTCTTTATTTGCCAGAGTCCCTTCACACTGGTTAACTCATTTTACCATCACAACATGACTGTGATGTATGGAGAGGCAGGAAATGCTTTCCCCCTTATTCAGATAGGAAACTAGAGCGCTTAAGGATAAAGTGATTTTTCCAGGATCACAAAGTAGGGAGGGCTGAACCTCAAAGCTATAGACCTCAAATCCCTTTACCCAGGTCTCCTGACTCCCAGAGTTTCACTCATGTCACCAGTCCACTCTTCCTCCCTAGCAGTGACTCCCAAATCAGTTTTTACATAGGTGTTTTCATTTGAAACAATGGCTGTTCTAATTGGCACCAGAAGAAAAGTTCCATTTTACTTTATCAGGGAATCTAGATGTTGGAATACCAAGCAGGAATCTACATTCTAATCTCAACTCTTCTTTTGATACCATTTATCACCACAGACTTAGAATACAACTTCCAGTGAGCCCAATTTTCCTGTCATCAAAACAAGGAGATAACTTATCATTGACCTCTTGCTTGTAAAGCTATCTGAGATCTGTAGAAGAAAGGACTAGAAACACAGACACACATTTTTATTTTGTTGGTTTGAAATTCCCCACTAATTTGTTCTGTCCTCTTAAGGATAAAGAACCAATACTCTGAAAGTCCAGCATTGAAATAAAGAGAAAAGCCATGAAAGATGTGTTTTCCTGGGCTTTCACAGTTACATTAAGCACTCTTTCAGGCTTTTTCTACCAGAAGAGTGGCATTCATTAAATCTGCAGCCAGCAGCACACTGACTTTTCAACTTTACTAATGCATTTCTTTGACTTCTACAAAACATAGGAAGTGGCAAGTGTTACATTCCCAGAAGCATTATAAAGTTCAAATCTCCTGAACTTCTCTTATATTGTTACTCTGTGGTCGTTCATTCTGAAGGCATCTCCTATTATATGGGAAAGTTGGGTTCCCAATAACAGTCAGCAGGACACTGAGACGATTTCGGGTTAACGGTTTTCAAATCAAAAACATGAAAACCAGAATATACCTTTTGAACCTGCTTTCCCCTTGGCCTAGATGGTCTTTATGATTTTCTCCTATACCATTCTGGTTATTTTTGCTTCTAGAGCAAAAGGCTTCCCATGCATTTTTCAAATGTGGGCGGGGGAAGGCATTCGGTGATCTCAAAGCATGTGTTTTTGATTTTTATAAGATTATGGATACCAAAGGAATAAAAATGGAAATCACTACTGCCAAGATATGAAAGAAAGTTTGCATAGTAAAATCACTTAAACCTGAACATTTGGACCCAATAAGGCAAACGGTACGTTTTTTCCATATTTTTGGAAAGTGTGCATTTTCAGCAAATTAAGTGGTACCAATAAAAAATAATGATTCTCACTCAGTTTATTTCCTTAAATTAGATTGTTTTATGGTTTTCCAGAACACAGTTCTGAATCAAGCTATATGGCAAACACCTGGGGATAAAACAGAATCGACTATTTGCTTCCGCAGAGGAAAAACCAACCATTAGTTTTCTTCCAAAGCTGGAACAAAGGTTTTCTAAAACAGGACAAACAGATACTTGTGGAACTTAAGGAATGATCAGTTACATCCTTTCACTCATTCATTCATTCAAAAGTATTTATTGAGCGCTTACTATGCGCAGAGCACTGTACTAAGTGCTTGGAATGTACAATTTGGCAACTGATAGAGACAATCCCTGCCCAATGATGGGCTCACAGTCTAAACGGGTGAGACAGACAACAAAGCAAAACAGAACAAAACAAAAACATCATCAAGATAAATAGAATCAAGGAGATATATACCTTATTAACAAAATAAATAGGGAAATAATACATACAAGGGAGGGTGGGATATACATCCAGAAGGCTGGAGACAGGTCCAATAAGGGCTTTATAAATTGATTGGACAGTTTCATCCTTGGGACTCAAATTGATCATGCTTTTTTTTTTCCAGGATGATCTAGAATTCAGTTTATTAAGGAAATGGAGAATGGTATTATCAAGGCTTTTCACATCAGCCATTCATAATCAATCCAGTGTGTTTCTTTATATACTCATGCACATAAAAGCTCATGTATATGAGTAAAGGTAGGCGAGAAAGTAGAGCAAGAGGGAAAATATGTAGAGGTGAGATTTAGCTAGAAAAAAGTGATGAGGTGATGAGGTCCACGATAGCTATTCCAGAAAGGAAGAGTTACAGAAAAGATGTTGATTATACTGGCAAAGTGAATTTCTTAGGACAGCTGATTTTGCATAGTGATCGCCAGGACCCCGATTTATTAATAGGATCTTGAGAAATTCACCAAGATCTTTGAGGTTGTTCCACAGTAGAATAGCCCAGTGGAAAGGGCAGAGGTCTGGGAGTCATAGGACCTGGATTCTAATCCTGGAAAATTATTTGATTTCTCTGTGTCTAATTTCCCTCATCAGTTAATAGATTAAATACTACTCCCTCCTACTTAGACTGTGAGCTCCATGTGGGACAGAGACTGTGCTCTACCTGATTATCTTGTGTCCACCTCAGTACTTTGACTAGCAATCGACACAGAGTAGATGCTTAAGAAGTATCATAATTGTTATGTACCTGAGATCTGGGGTAGTGCCTGGTACATAGTAAGCTCTTAACAAGCACTATTAAAAGAAAAAAGATTGAATGGTTTATCAAATTGAATCTGAAGGTGCAATTGACCCTTTCCCCATTACCGTTGGAGTGAAGAAGATCAAAGTGGTAGATTTAGACTCATTCAACATATTCTACACTGGTATGCTTGAAGATGCTATTTGGGATGGAGAAGCTGAATAAATACCAACATTATTATTTACTCGCCCGCTCAACTGTATATATTTTCATTACCCTATTTATTTTGTTAATGAATTGTACATCGCCTTGATTCTATTTAGTTGCCATTGTTTTTACGAGATGTTCTTCCCCTCGACTCTATTTATTGCCATTGTTCTTGTCTGTCCATCTCCCCCGATTAGACTGTAAGCCTAAGGGACTGTCTCTATCTGTTGCCGACTTGTTCATCCCAAGCGCTTAGTACAGTGCTCTGCACATAGTAAGCGCTCAATAAATACTATTGAATGAATGAATGAAAGCTGGAGTATGCATTCAAACTCCTGGACAACAATTATTACTAGTATTTAAATAATAGTTTCAAGAGACCCTCTCCAATTAAACCCCTTTTTCTCCAGCTCCCTCTCTATCTGCATCATCTTTGCACTCGGATCTGTGAGCTCTGGGCATTTGATATATTCACCCATGGCATTCATGTACATAACTATACATTATATATTATAGATCACTTATTGATATCAATGTATGTCTCCCCCTGTACACCATAAGCTCATGGGCATAGAATGTGACTGAATTCTGTTGTAATGTCTTCTTCCAAGTACGTGGCTCAGTGGAAAGAGTACTAACTTGGGAGTCAGAGGTCTTGGGTGCTAATCCTGGCTCCACCACTTGTCAGCTGTGTGACCTTGGGCAAGTTACTTAACTTCTCTGTGCCTCAGTTACCTCATCTGTAAAATGGGGATTAAGACTATGAGCCCCAAGTGGGATAACCTGATCACCTTGCATCCCCCCCAGCGCTTACAACAGTGCTTCACACAGAGTAAGTGCTTAACAAATACCACCATTATTATTACTAAGTACAGTGTTGTGCACAGTAAGTGCTCCATAAATACTGAATACCTATTTTCCAAGCACTGTGCTAATTGTTGGGTGGATACAAGATAATCAAGTGGAAAACAGTCCCTAAGGGCACATACAAAATATGATATAAATGATAATAAATTATTCTCTAGAGTCAACATAGCACTAGGACCTAAATTGACCCAAGATTTTAGCTAAGCCCATATCTAGAAAATACTAAATGTAACCAAAGAAGTTCTTCAGCAGCTTAGATCGTAATACAACCACCTAGGCAATGAATCAATAGAATTTATCAAACACCTAATAATGTTGGTATTTGTTAAGCGCTTACTATGTGCCGAGCACTGTTCTAAGCGCTGGGGTAGACACAGGGGAATCAGGTTGTCCCACGTGGGGCTCACAGTCTTAATCCCCATTTTACAGATGAGGGAACTGAGGCACCGAGAAGTTAAGTGACTTGCCCAAAGTCACACAGCTAGCAAGTGGCAGAGCCGGGGTTTGAACCCATGACCTCTGACTCCAAAGCCCGTGCTCTTTCCAGTGAGCCACGCTGCTTCTCAACTGTGTGCAGAACACTGTACTAAGACAGTAATTTTTAATTAGGAGGTTTGATTCTAAACCTTAAGAAGTATAAAATCTAGTGGAGAGAGAAACACATAAATTTATAGCTAGGAGGAAACTATGGAATATAAAGATATATACATACATTTTTAGGCAGAATCTTAGTACCCAAGTGCTTCAGTGACGCAAAAGTGATGAAGAGACATTTGGGGGTAGCGATATAAGAGGCTAATCAGGAAAGGTCTCCTGGAGGAAATGTGATTTCAGAAGGGCTTTGAAAATGGGGAGAGCTATGATAGTCTATTGCTATGATAGTCATTCATTCATTCATTCGATCATATTTATTGAGCACTTACTGTGTGCAGTCCAGTGTACCAAGTGCTGGGGAGAGTACAATACAAAAATAAACAGACTCATTCCCTAACCTACCTATTGAGTGATGCAGAGATGCACAAATTGGAATCAAAAAGCCTGCATGACTTTGGATAGATTAAGAGTGGGATAAAAATGGGGCATTAGGAACCCTATCAAGTTAAGGGCCTTTAAGGCTTTCATAGTGTCTGAATGTTTGTATGATTGTTAGAACTGGACCCATGACAGATGTGACCTCCAGTGTCACCCAGATAGTAGAACAGTATTACTAACATTAAGGTCCAGGAATGCAGTCAGCTCCAAGCATCAAGGCAATGTTCACAGTAATCCAGTTTCTCTAAGTGGGATGGCTGAGGAACTGTATTGTATGGGGAACTGTGATTGATCAATACCAGCCAAGAGGGCAAAAGAAACAGTTTAAAGACACACAGTGAAACATAGTTTCCAATAATATGTAACAGTATAACATTGGGATGCTAGGAGATCCCTAATCTTAATAATAACTGCGGTATTTGTTAATTCCTTACTGTGCCAAGTACTGTACTAAGCACTGAGGTAGTTACAAGATAATCAAGTCCCATATGGGACTCACAATCTAAATAGGAGTGAGAACAGGTTTTGAATCCTCATTTTTCAGATGAGGGAACTGAGGCCTAGAGAAGTTATATAGATTGACCAAGGTCACATAGCAGGTAAGTGGTGGGGCTGGGAGTAAAACACAGGTCCCCTGAATTCCAGGCCCATGCTCTTTCCACCAGACCATGCTATTTCACAGCATGGCTCAGTGGAAAAAGCATGGGCTTAGGAGTCAGAGGTCATGGGTTCTAATCCCAGCTCTGCCACCTGTCAGCTGTGTGAGTTTGGACAAATCACTTAACTTCTCGGCGCCTCAGTTACCTCGTCTGTAAAATGGGGATTAAGACTGTGAGCCTCACATGGGACAACCTGATTACCCTGTATCTACCCCAGCACTTAGAACAGTGCTCGGCACATAGTAAGCGCTTAACAAATACCAACATTATTATTATTATCATTATTATTACACTCATGCACACTCACACACACGCACACATATTAGGAAAATTTAACAAGATACCAAATCAATAAATACTATTGAATGAATGAATCTGCTCCTTGCTGCTTAGGAGAGGTGTGGTGATAACATAAAGCTGTGAAGTACATAAAAAGGAGGACAATTTGACTTTTGCCTCTTTTTATTAAACATTAAAAGAAAAGTCTATTCTATGCTACTCAAAACAAAAAGAAATGAGGATAGAATGATCTAAAGTTAGGTTTTTAAAGCAAGTGTGGTCAGGACAGATTGAATTTTAGAAATTAGAAATATTATTAAAAATGATTATTTCAGAGACGGCTGAAAAAGAAGCCATTTTAAATATATTCAACAAAATTTCAATCAATTGATCAATACCTAATATTCATTGAGCACCTTCTGTGTGAAAAGCACTATGCTATGTTTGCTTTAGATGAGTTTTATCCATGACAAATTTCAGAAACAGATTCAGTATCTAAAGAAACAATTTTTCATTTATTGTTTAGGGAAAAATGGCCATCTAATGAAGTCTAAGATATTTCAAGGTAATCCTTTTGGGGGAATGTAAATCAATCAAAATGATTACCATACTCATAAAGTTGAAAAAATACTGAGGTTCATTTGAGTGAATTTATCTTCATCCACTTCTGAAGATAGTTTGCCTTTTGCCTCTCTTGGTTGCCTGTTTTTGGACTATTTCTCTAATCAATAACATAGGAACATGAACAGGAACAAAGAAATAGCATGGCCTAGTGGATAGTGGCCTGGGAGTCAGAGGAAATGGGTTCTAATCCTGGCTCTGCTACTTGCCTGCTTTGTGACCCTGGGCAAGTGACTTAATTTATCTGTGCCTCTGTTCCCTCATCTGTAAAATGGTGATTAAGACTGTGAGCCCCAGGTTGGATGGGGACTCTGTCCAACCCGAGTCGCTTGTTTCCACCCCAGTGCTTAGTACAGTGCCTTGCACATAGTAAGTATTTAAAAAATACCATTATCATCATTATTATTATCAATAACAGGAAAAATAAAAAGAAGCTGAAACTTAAATCTGTCCTATTTGTTATTTTAATGGTTCTTTGAGAACAAGGATGGATTCTGGTGTCTTCAATGAATATGAGGATTTGCTGGGGATTGCCAAGTCTTCCTGCACTCTCTCTTACCCCAGCCAATTGTCTAGATACAAGAATTTCAGAATTCCCCAATATTCATGAGCAATATCATCAGATGAAATTTGGGGACCAACTCATCTTCCTCATGTAACCCTTTGACAGTGGGGGTAGAAAGAAAGAGGTAACTTTTTTTTTCAAAAGTTTGGACAAGTGTGAGATGACTTTTTGGAAATCATGTAATAATAACAATAATAGCTATGGTATTTGTTAAGGGCTTACTATGTGTCAAACACTGTTCCAAGTGCTACACAAGAAACAGGCTAGTTAGGTAGGACTCAGTCCCTCTCCCACATGGGACTACAGTCTTAATCTCCATTTTACAGATGGGAAAACTGAGGCACAGAGAAGGTAAGTGACTTGCCCAAGTCACATATAGCAGACAAGTGGAAGACCCGGTATTAGAACCCAGGTCCTTTTGATTCCCAGGCCCATACTCTATCCACTAGGCCATGCTCCTTCCCAAGTTTATAATGAAGGTTGTTCTTTGGGCAATCCCAGTTCCCACTCCTCTTTCAGCTAACTGCTCCAACGCCAGCACTCTCCCATCCTAAAATCATCAGTAGTCAATCCTTTCACCTTCCTCATGATGGGCTGCCTAGGACAGTTTTCCTCTCCAAGATCGGGGAAACTCTCAGGCTGTCCCTAAGGTACTTCAAACCCATCATCTTCTCCCAAATAATGGGCCGCTTCTGCGGTTGTTGATCTTTACAAGCTGGTGGAGGATCTGGGGGCAGGCAGCTGTTGAGGCAATTTTGGATTGTCCAAGTCCCTCAGTGTAAATTATTCTGGTGGTTTTGATTGATTTCTAGGAACTCCTTTAAGTCCCCCTCTACAGAGAAAACCTGAGGGCAAAAAAAAATAATAATCTGTAAATTGCCTCTATGAATGTTCTTTGGGGGGGACTATTTTACAAAACATTGCTGAGAACCACAATTATAAGTCTTTCTATACCAAGCTTTGAGAACCGGCCTTTTGGAGACGGAGCACATATGGGACTGGTTGGTAGATGCTTGGGTCCTCGGAGGCTGTAAATTCAAACCACCACAAATCAGTTCAAGTTTAGATTCAGACACGCACAGTTTTGCATTAAATCCCAGCTAAAATATGGGCACATATGTTTGCTCCTGCACAGCAGTTACATCTGCGATGCCACTCCGTCATTTCATTTTATAGAAAGATTGGAAGCCAAGAGCAAACAAGCCTCCTACCACCGGCAGCAGCATGGAAGCCCTGAATCACCGTTAATTTTTACAATATAGCAATTAAAATGCCTGCCAACTTACAGGCCAAGAATGAAATTTATCTTTCTTATTGTGTAGTTGCCTGGCCTAACACAGCCTTTGACACTACTCTGCAAATAGCATATTGCTTTAATTATTGAGGTAACTAATTTTGACAACTTATTCCCATCATTCCTTTACATGCAGTCTCTCTTTTGTTGCCTAATGCTGACTTCAGCTGGTTTTCTTATCTGATATTGTCATAAACGTAATTTCCAGTTCAGTCACAGGAGCTGGAGAAGCTTGGCTCTATATAACCAGGAAATATGTGAATCTTTCAGTGGTTGACTAAGTAGACAAGTGAGTATTTAAAAATTCACTCCATCTCAGAATTCATCTTTTGTTTCCATATATATTAATAATGATGGTATTTTGTTAAGCACTTACTATGTGCAAAACACTATTTTAAGTGCTGAGCACTGTTTTTACCTTTCTGTAAAAATCCAATGCTGAGTCCGTGACACCTTAAAATAACCCTAGCGCAAACAAAAAACAAAACAGGAACAGGCACCATCCAACAGAAACAGATTAAAAAAAAAGCCACAGTGATATTTGGAAGGAAAGGAAACATACATTTATTACTTATTTAGAAACAGTCCCAGCTCCTGTTGCTTGAGTAAAGAGACCAATTCCATTCATATTACTCCATTCTCCTTCACAAGCAGCCAACTCTATCCTCTCTAAATGGCAAGCTCGAACTCTGATTTAAAGTAGTATAAAAACTTCCATGAGAAGCAGCATATCCTAGCATAGTGGATAGAGCATGGGCCTGGGAGTCAGAAGGCCATGGGTTCTATTCCCCGCTCAGTCACTTGTCTGCTGTGACACCTTGGTCATGTCACTTTACTTCTCTCTGCCTTTACTTCTCTTTGCCTCAGTTACCCTCATCTGGAAAATGGGGATTGAGACTGTGAGCCCCACATGGGACAGGGACTGTCCAACCTGATTTGTTTGTATCCACTCCAGCACATAGTATAGGCATATAGCAAGCACTTAACAAATACCACAATTATTATTATTATTTGAGAACTAGGATTTTCCCTTTGGCCTCTCTATTTCTCGATCTCTTTTTTTTTTCCCTAAAATACAGTAGTCTTCTCTCTAGTTCATTCATTCAGTAATATTTCTTGAGCACTTATTGTATACAGAGCACTGTACTGAGCTCTTGGGAAACTGCAGCACAACAATAAACAGTGACATTTCTGGACCAAATTGACCTTACAGTCTAGTGATTAGAAACTAGAAAGCTGAAGGGAAAAATAGAGTTGCTATCTTTAAAAGAGAATGTACAGGAGAGTTTCAATATTTGAACTTTGTAGATAACCAGAGTGGTGACTGATAGACATCAGCAGCATCTCAAGTCAGAGTTTGGAGTGGGAAGCTCGTTTTGGGCAGGGAATTAATTTATTCAATCACATTTATTAAGCGTTTACTATGTGGAGAACACTGTATTAAGCTCTTGGAAAAAAGCTTAATGATGTACAATACATCATTAAAGAGTGACAATCCCTGCCCACAATGAGCTCACAGTCTAGAAGGGGGAAACAGATATTAATACAGATAAATAGACATCAAGAATTACAGATATATACATAAATGCTGTGGGGCTGGGAGAGGGGGAAGAGAAAAGGAAGCAAGTCAGGGTGACACAGAAGAGAATGGGAGATGAGGAAAAGTGGGTCTTACTCTTGGAAGGCCTTTAGGAGGAGATGTGCCTTCAGTAAGATTTTGAATGGGGGGCTGTGTAATTGCCTGGCAGATTTGAGGAAGGAATGGGTCTGCTTTTTTGTTGTGTTGTACTTTCCCAAATGCTTAATACAGTGCTCTGCACATAGTAAGTGCTCAATTACTATGATTGATTAATTGATTGGATTGAGTTATTTCTATCTCTACTTTGCCCCAAATCCCAGTGCTGCAGAACCATATAAGGTGAGATCTGGAAATCTTCATTGATCCGGTCTCTCAGTGAAAAAAGTAACCCCAGCTCTGATACAATTATCTTTCTCACAGACAACCAGTAAGTCCTTACAAAGAACAAAGTACTGGGTATTCACATTAAAATTAATTAAGATGCTTATCCATGGCCCATAAGGAACTTCCAGTTTAAATGGGGGAGGACAGTCACACAGAATTAAAGACTATAATCCAAACCACAATGAAAACAAGTCCTAGAATCATCTGTAACCCTCTTGGTAAATGGGGCAGACTAAAAGAATCCACTAGTTTTGAGTCCAAAGCCTCGGGTTCCAAAATTTCCTGGGTCTCAATCATGAATAACAAAAAAAATTTAGGCATCTCCAAGTCCTCTGCAGAAGCAGACCAATCATGATCTGTGAGATTAAGACAAACACTGTAGCTATTAGGAATTTAGAAATAATACAAGTCCCTGGAACAAAACAAGTTCAGAATCTGGGCTGTTACATACTGTACTCAGTGTTGGGGAAATACAAACAGGCACTCGACGCCATTCGAAGGTTTACTATCTAATGGGAAGATGGGCAAATTCAAAAGTATTTATGCAAAGTGGGATAGGGGACAAAAAACAGAGAACTAATATCAACCAAAGGCTCCTTCCTTTGATTCTATCTCCCTTCTCATGCCTCTTGTGGAAGTATTTTGCTGCTGCCAAGTATCCTAGCCCAAAGGTGGACAGAGGATACGAATCAGCCCCTCTGTAGACTGTAAACTCCTTGTGGACAGGAATCATGTTTATCAGCTCTATTGTCCTGTAATTTTTCAAGCACTTGGTACAGCGCTCTGCACGTAGTAAGCACTAAATAAATACCACTGATTGAGTAGTTGATAAATGAATCAATAAGTGAATGGATCAGGAAGCATGTAAGTGCTAAAACTTTTGGGATGGGTTCATTAATTTCATGAGGTTGGTCAATTTACTGCAGTCTTTCAGAATCAGAATTGACACTGGGCAAGTCATTTCATTACTCTGTGCCTCAGTTTCCTCATCTGTAAAATTGGAATTAGGACTGTGAGCCCCATGTGGGGCAAAGACTGTAACCAGGTTGTACCCAGTGCTTAGAGCAGTACCTGGCTCATAGTAAGCACTTAACAAATGCCATTAAAAAAAAAGAGTTGACACTATTGACATCATCACTCACAAATAATGAAAATGTCACTAACTGCTGGTATCTTCCACACTGCACCCACAAACATTTTCATTTGCTGAGCTGTCATGTTTGCTATTTGCAATGCCTTATGCTGTTTTCGATTTTGCCTCTTGGTTTCACAATTTTCTCGAAGACAGCTAAAAATGACTTATCCTATTTCTGATTGTCACATACCAGGCTGCTCTGCCTGCTGTTAGTTGTGGATTGCTGGGAGACAACATGTCACATCATTTTGAAGTTGTCCTTCATGGTATTTTCACGGGTTCTTTTGAATTTCTTGCTCCCTACTTCAGACCACCATAGATCAGCAGTTTAGGTATTCTGCTGACATCCATTCTCTTCACATGTACAACTCAGCAAAAACATGATTCAACAAGTGTTGCAAGTGGACTGGATTTCAAAACCTCCTTGTTTCTTCTTCCATTTGATGTTTGGTATGGCTAATGGTTGGATCTGGCAGAACAGCTCCAGAAGTCAAGTTATGACATCTGTGCTAAATCAGGTACTCTCCATCATTTTGAAAGTGGGACAACCGTGTCTTGTTCAACTCTCTCGCCTTCAACGTCTATACTCTCCCCCTGGTCCGGTATGCCCTCCTTGTCCCAAATCCATCAAACTTCATACAGTTTTCTGTATATTTAAAGCTCTCCTAAATTGCCATCTCCTGCAGGAAGCCTGACTTAATTAATTCACAGCACACCCTGGTCCTGTCAACTCAACACCCATCCTGAGCATTTATGACTTTTGTTGCCATTTGAGCATTTAAATACCTACATCTATTTTATTTATCTGTGAAAAATATTTCCCCCTTATTTCATCTCCTCTAGACTTTAAGCTCCTTCAATCAATCATATTCCAATCCATCATATTTTTGAATGCTTATTGTGTGCAGAGCATTGTACTAAGCACTTGGGATAGTACAATAAAAGAGAGTTGGTGGACATGTTCCTTGCCCACATTGAGGCCACAGTCTAGAGGGGAGACAGACATTGATAAAATCAATGAATTACAGATGTATATATAAGTGCTGTGGGGCTGAGGGAGGGGTTAAAAAAGGAAGCAAATCCAAGTTCAAAGGCAATGTACAAGGGAGTGGGAGAAGAGGAAATTAGGGCTTAATCAGGGAAGGCTTCTTGGAGATGTATTTAATAAAGCTGTGAAGGTGGGGAAAGTAATTGTTCCATATGAAGTACTTATTACAGTGCTCTGCACACAGTAAGCATTCAGTAAATACAATTGAATGAATGAATGAATGAATATAAAGAGTGAGGGCATTCCAGACCATCAAAAACACGGGGTGTGAGAGGTTGGCAGAGAGATAGATGAGACTGAGGTCCAGTGAGAAAGTTGGCATTAGAGAGTGAAGTGCACAAACTGGTTTATAGGGGGATAGCAGTGAGGTAAGGTAGGATGGAGCAAGGTGAATGACTGCCTTACAGCTGATGGTAAGAAGTTTCTGTTTGATTGTAGAACTGGAAGGTCAACCAGTGAAAGTTCTTGAGGAGTGGGAAAACACAGGTTAAATATTTCTTTAGAAAAATGATCCAGGCAGCGTAGTGAAGCATGGACTGGAGTGAGAAGAGACAGTGGGTAGGATGGTCAGCAAGGAGGCTGATAGAATAATCAAGATGGGATAGGATAAGTGCTAGGATTAACGTGGTATCATTTTGAATGGAGAGAAAGGGTGGATTTTAGTGAGTTAACTGGTCTGGAACTCCCTCCCTATTCATATCAGACAGTCCACCACTCTTCCTACCTTTTAAACCCTCTTCTAACCAAATGTCCTCCAGGGGACCTTCCTTGACTAAACCCTTTATTTCCCCTATCTGCCCTTCCCCTGTGGTGACTACAAACTTGGTTGTGCACCCTATAAGCATTTGATACTCATCCCACCCCCACACTACTTGTACAAACATTCTTAAACTTTATTATTTCCTTTATCCCTAATCTACTTTATGTATGCCTCCCCCCTGTAATCTCTATGTCCTTGAAGAAGGGATTGCATGCCAGAACTGCTAACTTTGTTGCATTATGTTTTCTCAAGCATTTACTACTGTAATTTGCACATTGTGATCGCTCAGTAAATACACTAATTGACTCTTAGATAAACAAAGGAAGGCCTATTTTGTCTAAATTTCCTGAAAAATACATATCTGTGAGACGGTGAAAGAATCTCAAAAGGGCAGTAGAGGAACCACCTGCAATTGAACCACCAGATAACCATAACCCTTTATTGAATACTGCAAGAAAAACTGCCTTGCATAATTAAGGTGAATGACTTTTATAAATTTAGCCTAGACCTAGCATTCATTTATACTGTTAAATATGACATAGATGCTCAGGTTGGTTCTGCATAGAATCCAGTAAAGCACAGATTTGAAATAAGATTGGTTAATTGTAATGTAACTAGACAAAGTGATAAATTGGGCCCTGGGCAGATTTTTTTTCTAATTGAATTATACAGTTTGGTGGTAATTGCCAAACCTTGACTTTGTGCTGCCTAGATAATTTATCCATGCCCTACTAAACTGATTTTCTGATCATTCAAACTTGTGCAATAAACCACATAAGCAAACAGACAGAAATGGCCCATTTTTTCTGATGCTGTTTGAGGGATACAGTATAAAACACTAACAAAATAACCATCACATCATGGAACATAAGGGTGTTCTGTGATGATATAAGAGGCCAATTTCCCAAAAAGAACAGCCCTTGTAGCAAATGCAGCACAGAGAAGCAGCATGCCTAGTGGATAGAGCACAGGTCTGTAAGTCAGACATCCTGGGTTCCAACCCCAAGCCCGCCACTTTTCCTCTGTGTGACCTTCGGCAAATCCCTTCACTTCTCTGTGCCTCAGTTCCCTTATCCATCAAATGGGGATTAAGATTGTGAGCCCCATGTGGGGCAAGGACTGTGTCCAACCTGATTATCCTGTATATACCCCAGAGCTTAGGGCAGTATCTGGCACTTATCAAGTACTTAGCAAGTACCATTAACAAAGACCACAACATGAGCTGACCAGATACAGAAGCATTATTGCAAAACTAAACAAAATAGACCACCTGACTATGAGAAACTCTCTGAGTTGGGTGCTGGGTCTATTCTTTTGGAGAGGCTGCGTTAGAAAGCTATCAGAGGATGGACTCACAAACAGAAAATCCCATGTCATAAAAAATGTCATCACTAGTACAGAGCAATGATTCATGGAGTCTGGCATTCTGACAGTGACACTGAGGTGGTTGGAGATAAGAGTTGTCCTCCACAACACCAACATCAATATTTAGGAATATTAAGTGCTATACCATCTAGCATCCAGAACAATTCCTCCTTATATCCCAAAGTTTCCATGTGGCAGAGAGATAAGCATGCCATGCTGTAATCGAGAAGGGAGCACCTCTTTTGGAAATGAAAACTCGAGGGGATCGATCAATCTATCCATCTATCAATCACTTATTTTATAGAGAACTTGTTTGAGCAGAGCTTGTGTTAAGTTCTTGGGGCTGTGTGATAGATGTGAGGACTTAAATGTAGTGGGGAAGACAGACATTAAATGAATTACGGGTTGCAGTAGCAACAGAGTTAAGGATATGATGAGATGGTGGATAATGAGGCAGAGAAAAGAGTGCAAAGTGTGCCAGACACTGCAACCAATAAACATGACAGCACATGATGGTTTCTGTATGTGTACATAGTGTGGCTGGGACTGGTGGCCTCACATTGTTTTGTTCTCTTCAATCACAAAGGGAAACTTCAGCATAAGAGACAGTAACTTCGAATACAGAGGACACATTTTATTTCTGTGTGTATGCATGTGTATGTGTGTGTGAATACATATATACATACACTCACATTGCACATATAAAAATTACTTAGATAATTAGTCTCCCCTCTTCAGAGCTTTATTAAAGGCACATCTTTTCCAAGATGCCTTACCAGACCAAGCCCCACTTTTCCTCATTCCCCCACTCTCTTCTGCATCACCCTGACTTGCTCCATTTGCTCTCCCCTCCCCTTCCCAGCCCCACAGAACTTAGTGTACATATCTGTAATTTCATTTATTTTTATTGATGTCTGTCTACCCCGATCTAGACTGTAAGCTTGTTGTGGGGAGGAAATGTCACTGTTTATTGTTGTATTGTACATGGCACAGTGGATCCACTGGTCTGGAAGTCAGAAAATTGTGGGTTCTTATCCCAGGTCTACCACTTATCTGCTGTGTGACCTTGAGCAAGTCCCTTCACTTATCTGGGCTTCAGTTATCTCATCTGTAAAATGGGGATTGAAACTGTGAGCCCCATATGGGATGGGGACTGTGTCAACCCAATTTGCTTGTATCCACCCCAGCACTTAGTATAGTGCCTGGCTCACAGTAAGCACTTATCAAAAATACCACAGTTATTTCCTAAGCACTTAGTACAGTGCTCTGCACACAATAAGGGCTCAATAAATATGATTGAATGAATGAATGAAAAATGTGTGTGTGCATATTTTTATATATGTGTGTGTGTGTTTGTGTAGGCATACATATAAAAGAAGGGGTAATTCATACATTCATTCATTCAAAAGTACTTATTGAGCGCTTAGTATGTGCAGAGCACTGTACTAAGTACTTGGAATGTAAAGCAGCGTGGCTCAGTGGGAAGAGCACGGGCTTTGGAGTCAGAGGTCATGGGTTCTAATCCCGGCTCCAACATTTGTCAGCTGTGTGACTGTGGGCAAGTCACTTCACTTCTCTGGGCCTCAGTTCCCTCATCTGTCAAATGGGGATGAAGACTGTGAGCCCCACGTGGGACAACCTGATTCCCTTATGTCTACCCCAGCGCTTAGAACAGTGCTCTACACATAGTAAACGCTTAACAAATACCAACATTATTATTATTATTACAATTCAGCAACAGATAGAGACAATCCCTACCCAATGACGGGCTCACAGTCTAATCGGGGGAGGCAGATGGCAGAGCAAAACAGAATGAAACAAAAACAAGACAACATTATCACGATAAATAGAATCAAGGGGATGTATACCTCATTAACAAAATAAGTAGGGTAATAATATATACAAATGTGCATAGTGCTGAGGGGAGGGGAAGGGGAAGGGGGAGGAGCAAAGAGTGGGGTGGGGAAAGGAGGGGAGGGGGAGCAGAGGGAAAGGGGTTTCAGCTGAGGGGAGGGGAAGGGGAAGGGGAGGAGCAGAGGGTGGAGGGGGAGCACAGGGAAAAGGAGGAGCTCAGTGTGGGAAGACCTCTTGGAGGAGGTGAGCCCTCAGTAGGGCTTTGAAGAGGGGAAGAGACTTATTTTAGCAGAGGTGAGGAAGGAGGGCATTCCAGGACAGCGGTAGGATGTGGGCCAAGGGTCGACAGCAAGACAGGTGTGAACAGGGGACAGTGAGGAGGTGAGCAGCAGAGGAGCGGAGTGTATGGGGTGGGCAGTAGAAGAGAGAAGGGAGGTGTGGTAGGAGGGAGAAAGGTGATGGAGAGCTTTGAAGCCAAGAGTGAGGAGTTTTTGTTTTGTGCAGAGGTTGATAGGCAACCACTGGAGGTTTTTAAGGAGGGAAGTTACATGCCCAGAGTGTTTCTGTAGGAAGATGATCCAGGCAGCGGAATGAAGAATAGACTGGAGTGGGGAGAGACAGGAGGAAGGGAGATAAGAGAGAAGGCTGACACAATAATCCAGTTGGCACAGTATGAGAGTTTGTACCAGCATGATAGCCGTTTGTATGGAGAGGAAAGGGTGGATCTTGGTGATATTGTAAAGGTGAGGCAGGGAGAAGACAGTTCTACTCTCTCAAGTGCTCGGTACAGTGCTCTGGACACAGAAAGTGTTCAATAAATATGATTGAATTAGTGAATGAATAAATACCATTGATTGATTATTAAAAATGATTATGGTATTTCTTAAGCTTTTACCATGTGCCAGGCACTGTACTAAGCACTGGGCACTATACTAGGTTCTGGGCACTGTACTTATCACTGAATTAAGGAAAATGATGGATATCATTCTCTAAAAAGCACACCCACTACAGAGGCATTTACAAACTTGAAAATATTTTATTCACACACATTTTTCTCTTCTAAATTTTTTCCCAAAATCTACCTCTGATTCCTGTTCCTTGTTTCTGCAGCTCTGGGTACTATGACCTCCCTCACAATGCCAATTTCTACTACTAATAATAATAGTAACAGCCTCAATCCCCATTTTATAGATGAGGTAACTGGGACACAGATAAGTGAAGTGACTTACCCAAGATCGCATAGCAAATGAGTGGCAGAACTGGGATTAGAACCCATGACTGTCTGACTCCCAGGATCATGTTCTGTCCACTATGCCACTCTGATTTCTACTGTTGGAGTAGATGGATGGCTGGCCATAGATTCCCAGAAAATATCCCATGCATTTCAAATAAGAGGCAAGAGGATATCCCTTTTTTTGAGACCTAAAGGTACATGCGTAGATGCCAAAAAGAAGCTTCCTTGTTCCTTCCTTTCACAAGACAGGAAAATACTCCACCAACTGGGTGTCCCAGATGTTAGTTAATCTACCTAGAGTGTGTTGAATACATGAGTAATATGCTGAAGTGACATTTAGCCAAAAGATACAAGGAACCCATATGTCCACTGATACAATAACAGCAGCATCTGGCAAGATGGCTGTTATTGAAGCCAAGACATCTTGGGGAAAACAGCAAATCAATGCTAATTGTTGGCTCTGTCCCATGCCCACATTCCCTACTGTGCCTCATTTGTACACACTGGAAACAGATAACGGAATTGCTTGCATGCTACACAATGAGGTAAGAATACATTATTTATTCAGTATTAATCAATGGTATCTATTGAGCACCTACTATATCCAGTACATTGTTACCTATCTCTCTCTCCGACAAAAGGAAACTCCTGACCATCAACTTTAAGGCACTTAATCCTCTCTTCCCACCCTCTTCATCTCCCACTACATTCCAGTTTTTGCACGCTTCATTCCACTCAAGTTAATATACCCCCTGTGCCTCATCTTTGTCTCTCCCACTGCTGACCTCTTGGTCCCTCCCTCTTTTCTGCCTGATGTTCATTTCCCCTACTCATCAATCAGTCAATGGTATTCACTGAGCATTCACTGTGTGCTGAGCATTGTACTATGTACTTGGTAAATTACATGACAACAGAGTTGGTGTAGTTGATCCCTGCCCACAGGAGTTCATAGCTGACAGTAAAATACACTAGGCATAGAGAAAACAGTAAAGTGTAAGAATATTTGTAGAAGTATCATTCATTCAACCATATATATATATATATATATATATATATATTAAGTTCTTCCTTTGTGCAGAGCCCCATATTAAGTGCTTGGGAGAGTACACTATAACAATAAACACATTCCCTGCCCACAGTGAGCACACAGTCTAGAGGGGGAGACAGATTTTAATATAAATAAATAAATTACAGATATGTACATAAGTGCTGTGGGGCTGGGAGCAGGGAAGTAGTATGGTGTAATGAATAGTTTATGGGCCTGGGAGTCAGAAGGTCATGGGTTCTAATCCTGACTCCAAACATGTCTGCTGTGTGACCTTGGGCAAGTCATTTCACTTATCTTTGTCCCATCTGTAAAATGGGGATTAGAACTGTGAACCCCATGTGGGACAGGGATTATGTCCAACCCAATTCTCTGGTATCCACCCCAGCGCTTAGGACAGTGCCTGGAATATAATAAGCACTTAACAAATACTATAATGATTATTTTTATAAAGTGAGCAAGTCAAGGTGATGCAGAAAGGAGTGGGAGAAGAGGAAAGAGGGGCTTAGTTAGGGAAGACCTCTTGGAGGAGATGTGCCTTCAAGAGGGCTTTGAAGAGGCGGAGAGCAATTGTCTCTCAGATTTGAGTAGAGAGGGCATACCACTCCAGAGGCAGCATGTGGACGAGCAGTCAGAAGCGAGACAGACGAGATTGAGATACAGTGAAAAGGTTGGCATTACAGAAGTGAAGTGTGTTGACTGGGTTATAGTAGGAGAATAGCAAGATGAGGTAGGAGGGAACAAGGTGATTGAGTGCTTTAAAGCTAATTGTAAGGAGTTTCTGTTCGATACGGAGATAGATGGGCCAACTCTGGAGGTTCTTGAAGAGTGGGGAAACATGTCATGAGTGCCTTTGTATAAAAATGATCCAGGCAGCAGAGTGATGTATGGACTGGAGTGGGGAGAGACAGGAGCCCGGGAGGTCAGTAAGGAGGCTGATACAATAATCAAGGTGATTAGATTATCAGAGTAGTAGTTTGGATGGAGAGTACAGTGTTCTGCACACAGTAAGCACTCAATAAATACGACTGAATGAATGAATGGCGAGGATGGAGAGGATTTTAGCGATATGAAGGTGGAACAGACAGGCTTTGGTATTGTGGAGGTGGGGTTGATTGCTTAAGGGGTACACAGCTAACTTCATGTTATTGGAGAAGGGAGGGCAACCAAGGGGAAATAAAGAGCTTAGTCTGTTTAAACTAATGTATATATAATCACATATATTAGTATATTATTTGATTTTAGGATGTTTTCGATTATTGGATGGTTTTGAAGGTATTAAGAGTGGTGAACTATCAGATATGAAGGGGCAGGGAGTTCCAGGCCTTAGGGAGAATGTGGAACAGTGGTCAGTGGCAGAATAGGCAAGATTGAAAGACAAAGAGTTTGAGGAGCCCAGGATGTTGGTTGGTTTGTAATAAGAGATCACTGAGGTGAAGTAGGATATCAGTCAAGACCACAGTGAGCTTATATTCTAGAAGGGGAAACAGAAATTGATATAAATAACAAATATGGATATGCGCAAAAATACTGTGGGGTTGAGGGAGGGGCGAATAAAGGGTGCAAATCCAAGTTCAAGGGTGATGCAGAAGGGAGAAGAGTAAATAAGGGCCTATTCGGGGAAGGCCTCTTGGAGGAGGTGTGCCTTCAATAAGACTTTGAAGGAGGGGAGAGTAATTGTCTGTCGGATACGTAGAAGGAGAGCATTCCAGGCCAAAGGCAGGACTTGGGTGAGAAGTCAGTGGTAAAATAGAAAAGACTGAGGTAGAATGACTTGGGTGGCGTTGGAGAAGTCAAGTGTGTAGGTTGAGTTATAATAGGAAATCAGGGAGATGAGGTAGAAGAGGGAAAGGGGATTGAATGTTTCAGATCTGTTGGTAAGGAATTTCTGTTTGATGTGGAGGTGAGTGGGCAACCACTGGAGGTTCTTGAGGGCTTGGAAGATACGGATTACCATTATTTCTAGTTCCATTCCTTCCTAAAGAAGTTATCTCCTTCCTTGGAATTTAAACTTTGGATATTTGTAAACCACAGCAAATAACCAACCAAATAAGGAACAGTAGGGTCTTTTTTGAAAATGATAATCTTGGTTAGGTAGATCATGTGTGTTCAATTTATAGACTTTGTAGGCCTCTACCCTTACCTTGGTTCTCAACTTCCTTTATTCTGTGTTCTTTGATTTATCCTCTTCATCTCAACAAGCCCTTAACACTTTACTCAATCTTAACGTGTGGCTAATGTAAAGATTTGGCAAAGTATTTCTAGCAAGTCCTCTGTTGAGGTTTATTGACATTAATTTCCTCATTAATCAGACTTACATACAATTAATAGCTTTTTCTTCTCAAATGTGCATCTCACAAACCGATATTTTCATATTTACCAGTATCATAAAGTGAAGCAGTTTTCTACTTTCTTCCCCCAAATGTTCCCTCTGAGAAGGAAGAATGTACAAATGTTTTGCTATGGGAAGTGGAAAGAGCACGGACTTGGTAGTAAGAGAACATGGGTTCTAATCCCAGCTCCGCCACTTGTTTACTATGTGACCTGGGGCAAGTCACTTAACTTCTCTGTGCTCCAGTTACCTCATCTGTACAATGGGGATTAAAAGTGTGAGCCCTACGGGATGATCACCTGATTACCCTGTATCTATCCCAGCACTTAGAAACATTTTATTATTAACAAATGTTTTCTCTTGATTTGGCTTAAAAAGAATGGAGCCCTTCCTTATAATGAAACCCATCATTTCACTGAGTTTTCTCTGCAACTCACCCCCAAAACATCCCGTTTAGAAACAGGAAGGAGACATTATTTTCTATTTCAATGTTTTTTTTCCTATATCCACAGTTAAATTAATATACTTATTCTGGGTTCTTTAGTCAGAATTTAATATTTTTTGATAAGAATGTTTCAATGTCCAAGAACACTTTTACACTCATTATTTCTGAAGACTTTTAAAAAGCTTTTTTTTTCCTTAAAACATGATATCATGCTTCCTTAAGGAGTTCAAATTTAGGTTGAAATTCAAAAATTACTAGGTGCAAATGTACTCTATGCATGCCTTCCTTGCATTACTTATGGCATTTATTTCATTTATAATACGTCACTTTTATCCAACTTGACATTATATGCATTCAGGTTTTCCAGATAATTGAAGCCTAAAAATTCATTTTGGCCTGAATTACTGAGGCTTAAAATGGCCCGGAAAAGATAATTTAGGCCCAAAAGGTATTTTTGGCAATCCATCCTAAAACTAAGATAGGCCACCGTGTCATTCCGGTGAAGGGAGGCTGGATCTTGATCCATTTTCAAAAATAAGATATCCCAGAGTGCCCCATTATAGCTGTTGCTCTTTCTTCCCAACAGTTCACATCCATATCACATTTCCTTAAGTAGTGCTTTCATGCATCCTTAAATCATGTCTTCTGGCTACTTTGTTAATGGTCAGTCTGCCTCTAGCTGACCACACAACAACTATTTGGCTAGCTTGTTGTCATCCATTCTGAATACGTACCCTACCCAATAAACTCATGTGGACAAAAGTCAGACATCCGGCTCCAATGCAGGCTGACTGACTTTGTTCATAGACCTTCTTATGGCAGATTCCATCTTGGCTACTAAATTTCTATGTAACGGACAAGAAATGGAAACCTCTCCAAGCCTGGATTTCCTTGTCCATAAACTGAAAATAGTCATTTGGACCACTCATCAAAGCACCTGGGTTTTATATGTTTAGTCCCCTTAATCAATCAATCACTGGTATATATTGAACATCTACCATATGCAGAAACCTGAACTAATCACTTGGGAGAGTATACCAGAAACAAACCATACATTCCCATCTTTCAAGGAGCTAATACAATCTAATCTTGAGCAATTGTGCAATGTAGACATATCCACGTGTGGAAGATGTTCAGGGGTCCACCCCTGCAACCAGGAAGGGTCTATTGAATTTATAGACATTCCTCCCTTATAATTCAGGAAGAGTCAACAAGAGACATGTGATGTGACTCTATGAGAAAGCCTGAGCTTGGTCTCATTCATCTCAATTTCCAGCTCAGAGCAGAGGCTGTTGGCTTGGTTGAGGTTACCAGCGGTGGCTTATCGTAGTGGTGAAATAAAAATGTACTGGGAGCTAAGGGACTCCATGCCAGCTGGCCCAGAGGCTTAGCTCTGCAACTTAGGGGGGCTCGCAAGGCCTCTACATCTGCAAAATTACGCCTTGATTTCTGGCATCGGCACATCCAGAGGGGATTGAAACCAAAGTACTCAACAGCCAGAACTCAGAGTTGGACATATTAAGCAGGAGCCTGTTCCTCCAGAGTGTTTGCCATTTGGAGGGGAGAAGTGAGTTATGCTCTAGGCTGGGAGAAGAAATACTGGAGCTGACAGACATCAGTATTACAGGACTGCTGCTACCAGGGAAAATGAATATTGGACTGAGTCTAAAGGAACAAACCAGGAAAAAGGGAGAATTGGAACACACTGGGGGAACACTGGTATTCTATTGTTCCTTTAATGGCTGCTCTTTCATTATGCTCAGAACACTAACAAGGTGGCAATAGGGTAAATGTCAGATTAGGTGTTAAAAGACAAAGGATGCTCAGTAAGTCTAAAAGTGGGGCACATTTGTGATGGAAAAAATGGTAGAGCAATATTTTCAAATCAGCATGTCAGGATTCTATTCTCTAACAGCATGACTGACATATGCACACACACAAGCAAACATGCACACACACATTCCCAAAGCCGCATGCTTGCTCAGTTCAGAAGTAGCATGGCCTGGGGGATAGAGCATGGGCCTAGGAATCAGAAGGACCTAAATTATAATCCGAGTTCCTCGACCTTCGATTCATTCATTCATTCAATCGATTTATTGAACGCTGTACTGTTTGGAAAGTACAATTCTGCAACAGAAACAATCCCTACCCAACAATGGGCTCACAGTCTAGAAGGGGGAGCCAGGCAACAAAACAAAACAAATAAACAGGTATCAATACCATCAAAATAGATAAATAGAATTATAGATATATACACATCACTAATAAAATAAACACAATAGTAAATATGTACAAATATACATAAGTGTTGTGGGGTAGAGAAGGAAGTAGAGCAGAGGAAGGGAGTAGAGGTATGGGGAGGGGAGGAGGACCAGAGGAAAAGGGGGCTCAGTCTGGGAAGGCCTCCTGGAGGAGGTGAGCTCTCAGTAGGACTTTGAAGTGGAGAAGAGAACTAGTTTGGTGGATATGAGGAAGGAAGGCATTCCAGGCCAGAGGTAGGATGTGGGCCAGGGGTCGACGACAGGACAAGCAAGAACGAGGCACAATGAGGAGGTTAGCGGCATAGGAGCAGAGTGTGCGGGCTGGGCTGTAGAAGGAAAGAAGGGAGATGAGGTAGGATGGGGCAAGGTCTGTGACCTTGAGCAAGTCACTTATATCTTTATGCCTTGGCTATCTTATCTGTGAAATGGGTATTAAGACTGGGAGCCCAACATGGGATAGGGAATGTGTCCATCCTGAGTACCTTGTATCTACCCCAGTGCTTAGTACAGTGTCTGGGACTATTCATCATTCGAGCAAGCTTGGACCTGGAAGGCCCTTACTTACCTAAGGTCCCACCTAGTAATAATAATAATAATGATAATAATAATTATTATGGTATGTGTTAAGCACTCACTATGTGCCAGGCACTGTACTTTGTGCTGGGTAGATACAAGCTAATCAGGTTGGATACAGTTCCTGTCCCACATGGGGCTCACAGTCTTAATCCCCATTTTATATGCGAGGTAACCAAGGCACAAAAAGTGAAATGTCTTGCCTAAGGTCACACAGTAGACAAAAGGGTGGAGCCAGAATTAGAACCCAGGTCCTCTTCTTGTATAGGCCCATGCTCATCCACTAGGCTATGCTGCTTCTCCATACATCTTATCTCTTTCCCTCCTATCCACCACTTTCCATCATCTCACCTCACTTTTGTGATCTCTCTGGTCAATGAACACAAATAGCAAAGAAAGGGGAGATTGTTTTGGCATGCACCAAAGAAGCAGCGTGGTCTAGTGGATAGATCATGGGCCAGGGAGTCAGAAGGATCTGGGTTCTAATCATTCATTCATTCATTCAATTGCATTTATTGAGCACTTACTGTGTACAAAGCACTGTACGAAGTGCTTGGAATGTACAATTCAGGCAACGGATAGAGACAAGCCCTGCCCAACAATGGGCTCACAGTCTAAAAGGGGGAGACAGACAACAAAACAAAGAAAGTAGCGAGGCATCAATACCACCAAGATAAATAAAATCATAGACATAAACACATCATTAATGAAATAAAGTAATAAATGAGATATATAAATATACACAAATGCTGTGGGGACAGGAAGGGGGTAGAGCAGAGGGAGGGAGTAGGGGCAATGGGGAGGGGAGGAAGGGCAAAAGGAAAGGGAGGGCTCAGTCTGGGAAGGCCTCCTGGAGGAGGTGAGTTTTCCATAAGGCTTTGAAGACAAATTATTATTTTGAGGCAAATCCTTAATCAAATCCCACCCGATTCGATTACTGGATGAAATAGACATGTCTTGTCTTATGCTGTCAAGTTGTCTCTGACCCATAGCAACACCATGGACATATCTTTCCCAGAAAACCCCACCTCCATTTGCAGTCGTTCTGGTAATGTATCTATAGAGTTTTCTTTGGAACAATATGGAAGTGGTTTAACCATTGCCACCTTCCACACAGTACACTTGAGTCTCCGCCTTCTCTCTCACATGCCGCTGCTGCCCAGCACAAGTGAGTTCTAACTTGTAGCAGAAGCATGAGGCTTAGAAAATGTGAGTTTCTAATCATAATGTTTTGTTTTAGTGTTCCAAGACACTCCTTGAGATGTGGTGTTGTCTAGTAGGAAGAGCACCGAACTGAGAATCAGGAGACCTGAGTCCTAATTCTAGCTCTGCCACTAGCCTGCTTTGTGACTTTGGTTAAATGCTTCATCTCTCAGTGCCTCAATTTCATCATCTGTAGAAAGCAGATAAGATACCTGGTCTCCCTATTTCATATTGAGAGGTCTTCATGCAACAAGAACTTTGTCTGATCTAATTATCACATATCTATCCCAGGTTTTAAACTGTTTGGCACCGAATAAGCTTTTAAGAAATATATCAATTTGGACTGACATCATTTTCAATAATGAAACTCAAGTTGTTTTAAAGGAATGTTCTCTATTTTCAGCTATTTGCTGTGTAAACCAAAGCTTGGTTGGTTTTCCAAGGGTCAGGCTGGGACAGTCTAATGACTAGTGAGATCATGTAATTTCCCTATAGCCCAGCCCTTATTTTGGACTGTTCGAAAGGATTTACCCATAGATACAACTTTAAAGGCGGTTTTAAATCTTCACATTGAAGCTTCATGCAAACATCTACCATTATTATATAATTACAATCAAAATCAGATCATAATTTTTATTATTATTATCATTATTTTGCTCGGGTACAAAATGCTTATAAACCTAGATTCTTTTGTGGGAACAAATACTTGTGGAGTGTTAAAAAATGAGAATGTTTGAACTTCTACTGATATTCTTTCATCTCAACGAATGGTCTCAGTATTAGAGGACTCACCGTTAGTTCCACATCATTCTAACCAGGAAATCCAGGCATTCATTAGATTATAAACTTCTCAAGGGTAGGGGCTCTCTAGTGCTCACCAAATGCATTGCTCAGTAAAGTCCAGTTCAGTGCTTCACTCACAACAGGCACCCAGTTCATTGTTCTGCATATGATAACTATTAACTACAGTGCTCTGCATAGAGTGGTTGCTTAATCAATTCCTATGATAACCACTTTATAACCCTGATTAAGAGAGAAATAGGTTAATAGGAAGTTTTGGCTATAAAAAACATTCCCCTGAAAAATTGTTTGTGACAAAATTCCTGTATCAATTACACTTTCATTATTATTGTTATGATGATGACATTTCTCCAGCACTTGCTCTGTGATATGCACTGTGATAGATACAAAATAACCAGCTCTATATAGTCCCTATCCCACAAGGGGGTCACAATCTAAGTCTGAGGGAAAACAGGCATTGCATCCCTACTTTGAGGGATGAATTAACTAAGGCATAGAAAAGTTACATGACTTGCCCAGGTTCACACAGAAGATTAGTAGAAAGACTGGGTTTAGAACACAGATCGTCAGACTACCAGTCCATGCTCTTTCCACTAGGCCTCTCTCTCCATTCTAGAGTCAATTTTATTTATTCTATAAATGAAATACTTTTGGATATTAGTTCCTTCGGACTCACCCGCAGACACCTTAGAAATCCCAGTTCCAAATTGCCAGGGTCCCTCTAGACTAAACTGGACATTTTAGCATTTGACTCAGGTCCAAAGTTGTCTCTATGGTATTTTCTGGGAAATGACAATCCCGGAACTGACAATAAAATATTGCGAAAAACAGTATCTAGTGAATTAGGAAGAAACTCCCAACACATATCTTAAAAGTGATGTTTGTGCATCTTTCATTTGATACTGATTTCTCTGGCCTCGCCAGAAATCATTTCCAAAGCAAACAATTCTAAGATTCCACTAAATTGTGAGCTCTTTGGGGGCAGGAGTCATGTCTACCCAATCTATTGTATTCTCTGAAGTGCTTAGGACAGTGCCCAGCATATGCAGTAAATGCTCAATAAATACCATTGCTGGAATGAAAGATTGTATACCAGTGGGTTTTTTTTTTTCTTTTTCTTCACTCATGAATCATTTATATAATCAGGAATGGCTGAAACTGTATTTTCCAACCTGCCAGACTGGGGTTGAAGTTGGTGCTCTCTGCCAGCTCAAAGCCTGGGAATGAAGAATACCCACCTCCCTTTGATGACTCATTAAGTCTGCCTAGAATTTCATCTCTAAGGTTAGTTAGTGCTTAATGATCACATTGATTACAATTGGAAAGGGTTTCTACTTCAGAAAAGGGGCGAGGTGGGATGGGGAAGTTGTTTCTCAGCTCACCTCTCCACCCCTGTTGGCATGCACCCAAACCTCGGTCCTAGAACAGGGCTTCACTCCTAAGGCAGCTCCTGAAGGAACGGGTGACAAGGTGATCTACTGTGTGGAGAGAAGAGATTCGGCCCCAAAACTACCTAGATACACTTTCGAGAGAGGAGCAGTTTCATAATCTCTTAATAAAGAAAAACAAATAGCGTCATTAGTCTTGAACTCTTCAAAGAAAAATATACAAAGCAAATGTAACTCCTTGAGGGCAGGGACCATGTCTACCAACTCTATTGGATTGTCCCAAGTGTAATGCTCTGCATACTGTAAGTCCTCAATAAATATCTTTGATGAACTGGTTGATTTTGTACTCCAAAACACTCTAATAATAGCAATTATTAAACTTTTCAAAATGAGAAAGCAAATGTTTCAAGTGTGCCCCTAACTTTGGATCTTCGGAACTTCCTTTATTGAACTTTAAGAGCGGTGTGGGTTACTAGTAGAAGGAAGATTTCTGATTGTATTTTAGTTTTTATCTGAAGATTCAATTGAACTTTGTGTTCAATTTTAACCCGTGTGTTTACCTCGAAGCACTGTGTTTGACTTTCTTTTATTGAAGAAAAGATATGGGCATCCAGGGATTATTTAAAGACCTGGTGACACCTAATGGAAGATACTGAAAAAACATTCTATTTCAATATCCTGTGAGAAGGGTTTTTCTTTGTTTTTTTTTAACTGATGATAGAGAGGGATGTTTTCTTCTGGATATATTACTACAGTGTTTGCATCACAAATACCAAGAAGAAAGAAAATGCACCCAAATAATAAATGGAAGGATGTTGTTCTGTAGGTGGTGCTTTTAGTCAGTTTTCCCAATTTTTATTTGTTTTTGGAAAAGTATGTCACTGTAATAAAATGCCAAGTCCAGCTCCATCTAGGAATATGCCCTTTTAACCTGACCTAATTGGAAAGTCTGACTGGTAAGGGCAATATCAGCGATCTATTTTCCAAAAGGAAGTCAGTTTTATTTCAGAGTTAGAAATCAGAGTGACATCTCTCATAGACAAATGTCCTTTCAGAACCCCACTGGGAAATCAATAGACTTTTATGAGGTTAACTGCAGTTTTTTGTGTAAACATCATAAGGTTTTATGATGGCAAGAAGAATCCTTTGTTTTCAATATGTAAAAATTCCAATGATTAGGATTTTTGGTGCCCCAGTTAAGGACAGGGAAAATCAAATGTGATTTTAAAATGAATGACAAGAAAGATACTGCAGTAAATGAAAATGTAATGATATTTTCTGTAGAAATAATTAGATCAATTTTATGATGACTAGTATAGTGTGCATAATTTGAGTTACTGGGCCATTCACAGTTAGAGATTAATTGTGATTTCAGCAATTTAAATCCATTTGTTGGTTTAGAGTAGCTTCAACATATCACCAGTATCTATAATCTAAAATTTCCAGAAGCAAATATCCTAAAGAACTCTTGAGAGCATCCTGTGAGTTTTCCACTTTGTTTAATCCAGGGATATATAAACTTTTTAATTATCATTATTATTATTTTAAGGTCAGGGTTGCAGAAAAGTTCTCGACTATGGACCACATATTATGGTGCAGATGGATAGGTCAAGAGGGTTAATGGGCAGAACGATACAAGAATTCTGCAGTTAATATTGCTTCTGCCAGAACAAGGTGCCAGAAACATTTGTTCAAATGGGTCACGTGATCCCATGAAGAATGGTTATTTACCAAGGTAGATGCCTACTCCCCATTGCTTAAACCTATGGGCTTGTTAGGCTTGATTAAACCAAATGGGAAGCCATATTTTACATGCAGACCTTGGTTTGGATGCCCCTACTCAGCCTAGTCAAGTCAAAATGGCAGATAGGAAGTAGGTTGGCGGTAACACCTACCACTTACTTGAGGGGAGCTCGTGGAGGAATTCCCCAGGGAATATGTGAAAGAACTAATGCTGCTTTCTACCATGGTAAGAAGGACCCAGTGCTAGGGCAGTTTCAGCCCATAAAAACCCATGGTGTGAAAGCCCTTTTGTGGCCCCAAGAAAGAATATAGTTCGGAACCCTTCTCCACCAGTACTTTCAGCCAGTAAACTGTTCTTTTCACCACTGTTGTTTTTCTGAGTCCTAACAGAAAAACTATGGTCAGTAGTCTGTGTATATTTCATCAGATAATCAATATTTTTTCCCCCAAAATACTCTGCCACTTTAGGGAGCAATATCTAAGGCAATTCCTCTTGTAGCAGTCACGCTTTTATGATTGGTGAACTCGGATATAATTGAAAACATATGCACAGTGAAGTTCAGATCAAACACAAGAACAATGACAAGAAAGGCAAAAGATTTTAGTTCGGTATGGCAGACGATATGCCCCACCTAAAGCTGACAAAGAATTAGGTCCTTATAAAGCTATATATCCACTTCTCTTGTAATGTGAGGGTTGTGTTCTTGTCAAATCTTGCAATAAGGAAAACTCATGGTGTAGCACTCGCTCTCTCCAACAGCACATATATGCACCCAGGCAGTTTCTCTGATAATGTGGTATGCAGACTCAAACAGTTTCACCTTTTCAGAAGAACACTCCCTAATTTTCTAATTGAGTTCTAGCTAAAACACTTATGGAAAACAAGTATTCTAGCATAACTGAATGTAAATGACAATGTCCAAACTGACAGAGAATGTCTTATTCATTGTTATATACGGCATTGTTCAAAATATAAATTCCTCTAGGACAGGGACATTGTCCTTTACTTCTGCAATACATTGTCAAGCACCTGGACAATGCCCTGCACAAAGTGAGTGCTCAATAAATACCACTGAGGGTAACATTAATCAGGTATTAGGTTATGTATGTGTATAAGGGAACAAAAACACTCATGTCTCTATTAAAAAAAAAGAGCAGCTCTCTTCCTCAGGGATTATCTTCACACATCATTGGATTAGGAAAGATGAAAAATGAGATTAAAGCATATTAAAACATACAGGGAAACAACAGTCTATAAATTATCTAAATCTCTCTTATTGTAATCCATCTAGCAGAGGCAGAAATATGAAAGAAGTTTCCCTTCACGCTTCTATCCAGTTAAAATACTAGAAACCAAGCTTTCCCTTCTGTGCCCATGTTTGGCATGGAATTTGCAGCTGCAAAGCCAGTTTCCGCTTTGTTGGCCTTCCAGTGACCTGAGAGCTGACCTAAAGGGACCACTCTTATTAGAGGACACAAGGTAATTCAGCCTCATTCCTCCTTTGCCTGTGTCTCTCCTCCATAGAAACTGTCGAATGACATGTGGTGTTTTATGAAACGATCGTGTGTCAGGGGTGGATGTGGAGCTGGGGCCCACCAGCCCCATTCTGACTCGCACCACCTAAATGGCAAGTCAAGATGCTTCTCCCTAAGCCTACCCAGTGTCAGCGTGAGTTGCATTTTATTTAATGCCTGGCGTTAAAAACACTGTTTTCTGATTTTGCCTCACTGAATTTTCGTCTCCCCCGAGGGAGCAATTCCTTTTCTACATTTTAAGAAATACACTTTCTTCTGAGAAAGAAAGAGGGCCCAGTACACCAGAGCTGAGACCCAGATAAAGGGAAAAGACTAAGTAGTAGTTTGCGTCTTTCTGAAAAAATCTATGACGCTCAGAAGCTAATTAATTTTTTGATCTTAAAAACCCATACTGTCTCTTTAAAGGACTATGGCAGTCTGATGCGGGTTGTTAAATTTTATGTTGTGTGTAATGCTGTAATTGATGTCAAACCTTTCACATAGTCTTAACACTGACATTGGGCAGTTCAACTCAAGAAGCTCAGTTACAGGAGTCCAGATTAAGTAACCTAACCATGAAATGGGTGATAGGAAGGGTTTTTATTGCATGTCATTGAGAAGTTCAAATGCAAAGTAATTAAGTCACAGCCAAATATGGAAATTTTCTTTCCCATCAGTTTATTTTCGTGCATAATTGGGTGTTTTAAGGTGTATCACTGAAGGCTGTTTCTCCTGTAAATGCATATAAAACTTTATTACCCTTGTAAAATGCATGCTGTGAATTCTGATGCTTCTGTGTGTTTGGGTGAACATAATTATTCCCTTTGCAGGGAAGCACTGCTTACCTAGATCCTGAAACAAAACTAAGTTTTCAAGATGACTACTGATTAAATGCTATTTGCTCTAAAAACTTAATATTCTTAACTAAATAGGTGTGGAAAACCCAAATCATATTTTCAAAAAGACAGCTAGGTCTCTTAATAAAATGTGTGAATCTCATAAAAGCGGGACACTGTTCGTGTGATCTGGCTGAGAATAGCTTGTTTTCATAGCCAAAGTTCAGTGTAGTATGTTGACATTGTGTTGGTCCTTAACAGACCCAGCTATCTGAAAATTCATCAGCAAGTTTGTCTCAGACTATCCCTTCATATTTCTATGCAATGTGTCTTTAGATCCCCAGTTATAGGCTACTACATCATACTAAAACACAGCATCACAGATGGCCTCTCTACAGCATGAAATATGCTGGAGAAGCTCGTGGAGTGAAATCAAACAGTATATTATCTTGATAGACATCACAAAAACAATTAAACCCAATAACACACTTGAACCCTAGCAACTACTAAGCAAGATTCTTGCAGGCAGGGAACTTGTTCACCAACTCTGTTGTACTGTACCAAGTGCTTAGTACAGTGCTCTGCCCACACTAAGCACCCTATATATACACCATTGATTGACTGATTGATCCCTAGACTAGTCCATTCAGAACTGAAGATGCTCTTTCTGGTCTTTTTTTTTCCTCAGTAAGGTTTAGGCAGATCAGGCTCCAAGTCTGTTTAGTTTTTTCTCTGCCACCCTGTTGGAAGATGCAACATAAATAAGAGTCATTGTGTTAATTTCTGATCCACTGAGAAACTGTCCCTCTCAACATGTTACATGTCATCGAAGCTATGACACAGGCATTCAGGAACTTCCACAGGTTGGTGACTGTGCTCTTGATACAAATACACAAAAAAGATTTAGATGATTGCTTTAAATTACTTCTGCACACAAGGATGGTCTGACTGTATGCCAGAAGAAAATCCAACATTCCTTACACATAAACAACAAACTATATGGGTGACACAGAACATAATTTTGTCCCTAGACACTGCTACCTCCTGGGAAGTACACAGTCTGAAAATCTGCAGGCAGGGGAGAAAATAGAACTACGAAGACTGGAATCACTGAGTGGTTGACAGGCAACCTTTATCAACAGTGGAATAGCAAGCATCTGTTAAGTGTCTACAAAGCTGTGGTTATCATCATCATCAGCGGCATTTATTGAGAGCCATCTGTGTGCAGAGCACTGAACAAAGTGCTTGGGAGAGTATAATACACAGAGTTGGTAGATGTTCCCTCCAACAATGAGCCTGAAGTCTCCAGCTAGTACTGTAAGCCATTGCTTCACACAGTATCTAAGTCCCGAAGTCTTCATGATTGAGTTGAGGCTCAACTATAGTTTTTGGTGGGAGACCCCAGCATCATCATCATATGGCTATGCAGCCTGGCCAAGCATAGAAGACCCATTTGGCCTCTTGATCTATTTAAGTTCCTCGTGGCCAGGGATGATTGTCTACCAACTCTATTATATTATAGAAGCAGAATGGCATAGTGAGAGTCAAAGGTTGTGGGTTCTAATCCCGGCTCTGCCACTTGCCTGCTGTGTGGCCTTGGGCAGGTCACTTCACTTCTCTGGTTCTCAGTTACCTCATCTGTAAAATGGAATTTGAAACTGGAAGCCCCATGTGAGACAGGGACTCTATCCAACCTGATTTGCTCTTATCCAACCCAGTGCATAGTAAAGTGCCTGGCACAAGGTAAGTACTTAAAAAATATCACAGTCATTATCATACTTTCCCAAGTGCTTAGCATGGTGCTCTGCACACAGTTAGCACTCAGTGAATACCACTGATTAATTGACTAATTTCACCAATTTATCTATAGACCAAACACAAGCAGGTTAGTGAAGCTGGCTACATGCAGTTCTATACTATGTGCTTGGGAGAACTTAGTAGAATTGATTCCTTCCCTGTAGTTGTTTATAATCTAGCAGAAAAAAAAAAGACACAAAAGCAGTAGAGTTTAAAGCACGTTATTGCTGCCAAAGGGTATGCATATCCAAGTTCATACGTAGCAAAATGATGAAATAAACAGTTAGGGGAATATAAAGTGGGGAGACGAGAGTGAGGAAAGATCCCCTAGAGGATTTCAGAAGGGCTCTGATGATGGGGTGAGCAGTGGTCTGTTGGATGTTAAGGGGGAAGGATTTCCAAGCAGGAGGGAGGGTGTAAATCAAGAGTTTAGCATCAGTAGAGATGAGAATGAGGCACAGAGAGTAGGTTGACTTGAGAGGAATGAAGAATATGAGCTGCAGTATACTGGAAGAAGAGTTTGGTTAAGTAGGAGAGATAGATCTGATTGAGTTCCTCTGCTTGATGTGCAAAGGAATGAGCAACCTTGGGAAGTTTTTGAGCAGTGAAGAGTCAGGTGCTGAATAAACATTTTAGAAAAATGATCAAGGGAGCAGGATGAAGTATGGACTTGAGGCAGGGAGGAGGTAGAGATAGACTGGAGGTAGGGAGATCAGCAAGGAGGCACCAGAACTGTGGCAGTGCCTACTGAAACACAACTCTTTCGAGTAGAGCATCTGAGGAGAGTGGATGACAATAAGAAGCAGAGAAGCTTGGAGAAGCAGCATGGCTCAGTGGAAAGAACACGGACTTGGGAGTCAGAGGTTGTGGGTTCTAATCCCAGCTCCACCACTTGTCTGCTATGTGACCTTGGGTGAGTCCTCACTCTGTTATGTACTATTTGAGCACTGGGGTAGATACAAAAATAGTCAGATAGGGACACTCCATTATAAGATAAGTCACTCCATATACAGATGAAGAAAATGAGGTACCAAAGGGTTAAATGACTTTATGCATAAAGTCACAGAGCAAGCAAGTGGCAGAACCAGGACTAGGACCTGGATCTCCATTCCCGATATGTGCTCTTTCCACTAGGCTACACTGACTTACTTTTAAATATTTCATCTTTTAAAGTGAAAGGCAACTACAGGCTAAGAAGGAAGGAGAACAGATATTAAATTCTCATTTTTCAGATGAGGAAGCCGAGACACAGAGAAGTTAAATGACTTGCCCAAGATCATATAGCAGGCAGGAGGTAGAGGTGGAATTAGGTCCCCCATTAGGTATGTGAAAGAAGTGATACTTGCCTAAGGTACTTTTGATTGGATTAACCATATTCCTGGTCACCCCTGTTTTATCTACCTCCACCCAGTTGAAGGGGTCAATTTACAATTGACTAAATGGTCATATCTTACCTTCTGGAGCTAACTTCCTCCCTGTGCCTCATTCTCACCTATCCCACCATCCCACCATCGACCCTGGCCCACATCCTACCACTGACCTCACATCCACCAAACTAACTCTTTTCCCCTCTTCAAAGCCCTACTGAGAACTCACCTCCTCCAGAAGGCCTTCCCAGACTGAGCCCTCCCTTTCCCTCTGCCCCTCCTCCCCTCCCCATTGCCCTTACTCCCTCCCTCTGCTCTACCCCCCTTCCCCTCCCCATTGCCCCTACTCCCACCCTCTGCTCTACCCCCTTTCCCCTCCCCACAGCACTTGTGAATATTTGTATATATCATTTATTACTCTATTTCATTAATGATGTGTACATATCTATTTATCTATTTTGATGCTATTAATGTCTGTCTACTTTTGTTTTGCTGTCTGTCTCCCCCTTTTAGTCTGTGAGCCCATTGCTGGGCAGGGATTGTCTCTATCTGTTGCTGAATTGTACATTCCAAGCGCTTAGTACAGTGCTCTGCACACAGTAAGTGCTCAAAAAATACAACTGAATGAATGAATGGTAGTTGCAGAGGGGATCTAATTCATTCAACATCTCCCAGTCATATGATGCAATATGATGTGGACAATTTCCATTAATAGCATATGTACATCTGCTCCAGCTTATCAGAATGGTGGTGGGGAGAGGAAGGAGCATGTGTCTGGTGGGTAGGAAGAGGAAGATGAGAGCCCATTGCCTTTGAAAATGTCTCCTCTTATTTCAACAGGGCTTCCAGCTAGGTTAAGTGTGAAAATTAAAATGAACATCCTTCCCTGTCCCACTAACCAGCTGCTGCCACTGTCACTGCTGATGGCAGCACAAAACCAACACTCCTCTTGTTCCACCAATCCCACATGCTCACCCACTCCCACAGTACAGCCCACAGCGGTTGGACAGAGAGGAGGAGTGGGAAAAATACTGAAGTAGGAGTTGCCCTGCCTCCTACGTGTTCGTGTCTGATTCTTGGCCACACCGCCTGGGAGTAGGAAGGAGAGGAGACTCTGGGAAGGGTTGGGGGCTGGGCTGGCTGGGCTCAGCAAATATGCCAGCCTTCTTCTTTCCCAACTCCTTAGGGCTATGTTCTGTTCTGGGGTTGCAGCTCCTTGGAGTGGGGATTGAGGCTGCTGTCAATTGATGAGGTGTGGGCGATGAGTGAGAGGAGGAGGGGGTAATGTAAAGTACCACCTCTCTCTTCCCTGGCACTGTCGCCTTGAAGGTAGGCCAGCAACCACGTAGTGTAATAATAATAATAATGATAATGATGATGATTGATATCTGTCAACTACTTACTATGTGTCAAGCAATGTTCTAAGTGCTGAGGGAGATATAAGATAATCAGGTCAGACACAGGCCCTGTGCCACACAGAGCTCAAAATCTAAGTAGAAGAGAGAACTGAATCCCCATTTTACAGAGGAGGCAACTAAAGCACAAACAAGTTAACTGATTTATACAAGGTCACACAGCCACCATGTGGAGAAATTAGGATTAGAAACCAGGCCTCTGACTCCAAGACTTATACTCTTTCCACTAGGCAATGCTGCTCCTCATCACCTAGACAGCGGAGGAGGAGGCAGGATAGGACAGGTACGTACTGGGTCATTTTGAAGTACTTCTCCCTATAAATGGGCCATATCTCTTCCCCCCTCTTCAAAACCTTATTGAAGGCACATCTACTCCAAGAGGCTTTCCCAGACTAAGCCCCACTTTTCCTCATCTCCCACTCCCTTCTGCATCACCCTGACTTGCTCCTTTTGCTCTTCCTCCCTTCCAGCCCCACAGTACTTATGTACATATCTGTAACTTTATTTGTGTTGATGTCTGTCTCCTCCCCCCACCACCCCTCCCCGGACTGTAAACTCAATATGAGCAAGGAATATCACTGTTTATTGTTGTATTGTATGTTCACAAGCTCTTAAGTGTTCAATAAATATGATTGAGTGGATTGAATGAATGAATGAACTCTAGTGGCTAATCTTCTCTGGAACTCCCCAGGACTCATATAACTCCCAGGGTGGTGGTCTTTCTACAAGGCAGGAAAAGCTCTTCAAACCACTTGGAGGAGAAGAAGAAGGCATTACTTGGAGGAATGCCAGCATGTGGGGTGGAGTGGATTCTCTCTGGCTTCACAATGGTTTGGGGCAGAAGGGATTCTGCTCTGATTTTAGACTGTGAACCCCAAAGAGGGATACAGTCCAACCTGAGCATTTCATATCTACTTCAGTCTTTACCAGAGTGCTTGGAACATAATAAGTTCTTGCCCAGTACCACAATTTAGTACAGTGCTTGGCACTTAGTATATACTTAACAAATGCCACTATCATTATTATGCTCATTAGGCAGATAGGGAGATGAGAAAGGAAGAATGGAGAGGGAGAATAGAAAAATAAAGCGAGGACAGAGGGTGGGAAAGTTATATAATGTACATCCTCAATTTGTGGTGTCATAAAGTTGAGTCTAATGTAGCAAGGTACAGTTCGTTATAATTCTGACTGTCACCAGTCCAGGTCAGCTTTTTATGTGTATATGTGTGCATACACTCTTACAAGGATTCCTCGGTGCAATGATCTTAATTTGGCCCTCTTTCATGAATAGAGAGGTCACCTCCTCCAAGAGGCCTTCTCTGACTGAGCTTCCCCTTTTCCCTCTGCTCCCTCTGCTCCATCTCTGCCTCCCCTTCACCTCCCCTCAGCTAAGCCCCCTTTCCCCCCTTTCCCTCTGCTCCTCCCCCCTCCCTTCCCCTCCCTTCAGCACTGTGCTCATTTGTATACATTTTTTATTACCCTATTCATTTTGTTAATGAGGTGTACATCCCCTTGATTCTATTTATTGCGATTAAGTTGTCTTGTTTTTTGTCCATCTGTCTCCCCCGATTAGACTGTAAGCCCGTCAGTGGGCAAGGATTGTCTTTATCTGTTGCCAACCTGTACATTCCAAGCACCTAGTACAGTGCTCTGCACATAGTAAGCGCTCAATAAATACTACTGAATGAATGGAGAATGAATTTTAATGATGATATTTTTAAAAGTGTCCTCTCCTTTCATCTTTCTGTGCTACACTAGTTTTTCAGTTCCTATAAATCTTAGGTCCTCAAATTCCTTCCTCTTTGAACACACTCCATTTTCTCCACAACTTTGACAATACTTTGACATGAATAGAGAAAGTAAAATCCAATTTTAACAGCTATTTGATCTTGCAACCATATGCAGTGTGCTTTTGTTAGTAATTTTTAATATTTTGAATAATTTTAGTCGATTTTTTGTATCATGAGATGGCATTAATGCACTTTACATTATTTCCTATGGGAAACTCTACTTTGTTTAAAGTCTTTTGCTTAACACACTATTTTCATGGAACCAATTAAGAGTACTAACAGGGGAGTTTCTGCAGACATATATGTGTGCTGCTGATTTCCAGTTATTATGTGTCCCATAATCTAACGATAGAATGGAATTTACTTCATCATGATCCTTTTATTTTAAAAACAATATGTGGCTTCATAAGGTTCCAATTGAACTTCAACAATTGTTACTATTATCATCAGTAATATAATTTATATTCCTACAATAACCCATTCATGCCAATGTCTGAATTCATTTGCAAATATAGCTAGCACTGTAGTCCCTCTATTTCCCCTAGAGCTCTCCCTATGCCATAATGCAGGCACGCCTCAGGTTACAGCCAACCCACAATATGAAAACCCTGGAGCTATAAACTGTAATGTTCGAAGCCTTACCCCAGCAAAACCCACGCCAGTCTGAGTTCAACAGGTAACTACATCAGTTTACACACTTTCCTGAGAATAAGCAATCAATAGTGAGATCTAGGAAGGAATGTGTTCTAGTGTACAGAGCATTGGCCTGGGAGTCAGAAGACCCTGGACTCTAATAGTGGCTCTGCCACTTGTCCACTATGTGACCTTGGGCAAGTCACTGCACTTCTCTGTGCCTCAGTCACTTTGTCAAATGGGGATTATCCTTATCACCGTGAATGGTACAACCATCCTTCCCGTCCCTCAGGTCCGCAACCTCGGTGTCATCTTTGACTCGGCTCTCTTGTTCACCCCACACATCCAATCCATTACCAAAACCTGCCGGTCTCACCTTTATAATATCGCCAAGATTCGCCCTTTCCTCTCCAACCAAATGGCTATCTTACTGCTACAGGGTCTCATAATATCCCGGCTAGATTACTGTGTCAGCCTTCTTTCTGATCTCCCTTCCTCCTCTCTCTCCCCACTCCAGTCTATTCTTCACTCTGCTGCCCGGCTCATCTTCCTGCAGAAACGCTCTGGGCATGTCACTCCCCTTCTTAAAAACTTCCAGTGGTTGCCTATTAACCACCGCACAAAACAAAAACTTTTCACTCTTGGCTTCAAGAGTCTCCATCACCTTGTCCCTTCCTACCTCTCCCCTTCTCTCGCTTTCTACTGTCCACGCCGCACGCTCCGCTCCTCTGCCGCCCACCTCCTCACCGTCCCCCGTTCTCGCCTATCTCGCCATCGACCCCTGGGCCACATCCTCCCGTGGTCCTGGAATGCCCTCCCTCCTCACCTCTGCCAAACTAATTCTCTTCCCCTCTTCAAAACCCTACTTAAAGCTCACCTCCTCCAAAAGGCCTTCCCAGACTGAGCTCCCCTTTTCCCTCTGCTCCCTCTACCCCCTCTTTTCACCTCTCTGCAGTTAAACCCTCTTGTCCCCCCCTTTCCCTCTGCTCCTCCCCCTCTCCCATCCCATCCCCTCAGCCCTGTACTCATCCGCTCAACTGTATATTTCTTCATTACCCTATTTATTTTGTTAATGAGATGTACATCACCTTGATTCTATTTATTTGCTATTGTTTTAATGAGATGTTCTTCCCCTTGATTCTATTTATTGCCATTGTTCTTGACTCTCTGTCTCCCCCGATTAGACTGTAAGCCCGTCAAAGGGCAGGGACTGTCTCTATCTGTTACCGATTTGTACATTCCAAGCACTTATACAGTGCTCTGCACATAGTAAGTGCTCAATAAATACTATTGAATGAATGAATGAATATTAAAAGTTAATATAAAATGGAGATTATTTTAAGTTATTAAATGTTAAGGAGCCAAGCAAAAAGATGGGCCTGCATTTGAATGTCAGGAAATCAAAGATCATGACAACTAGAAGTTTTAACACATTTATAGCAGATGGAGAGAAGATTGAAATAGTTGACTATTTCTCTCTTCTGGGATCAATAATCAATAATAAAGGAACTAGTAGTGAAGAAATTCGCTGAAGATTAATGTTAGGAAGACTTGCTATGAAGAGCCTGAGTGCCCTAGTAGGGAACCTGAGTGCCTAGTGGAAAAGGCATGGGCTGGGGAATCAGAGAACCTGGGTTCTAATCCTAGACCTGCCACTTTCTTGCTGTTTGACCTAGGGCAAGTCACAGCTTCTCTGTGCCTCTGTTCCTCATTAACAAAATGGGGATTCAATATCCTTTCCTACTGAGAGCTCAGGTCCTCTAAGAGGACTTCCCAGACTGAGCTACTCTTTTTCCCTCTGCTCCCTCTGTTCCCTCTCTGCTCCCCCTCCACCCTCTGCTCCTCCCCCTTCCGCCCTTCACCTTCCCTCAGTTAAGCCCCCTCTCCCTCTGCTCCTCTCCCTCTCTCTTCCCCTCCCATCAGCACTGTGCTCATTTGTATACATTTTTTATTACCCTATTTATTTTGTTTATGAGGTGTACATCCCCTTAATTCTATTTATCATGATTATGTTGTCTTGTTTTTGTCCGTCTGCTCCCCCAGTTAGACTGTGAGCCCATCATTGGGCAGGGATCGTCTTTATCTGTTGCCGAATTGTACATTCCAAGCACTTAGTACTGTGTTCTGCACATAGTAAGCGCTCAATAAATACTATTGAAGGAATAAGCCTGGAAAAAGTCATGAAATGTGCTGATGTAGCAATTGCCACAAAAGTACAATTTGTCAATTCTATGTTGTTTCCAGTGACAATGTATGGATCTGAAAGCTGAACTGTGAAAAAACAGGATAGAAAGAGGATTGATTATTTTGAAATGTGGTGTTGAAGAAGGCTTTTGCCAATATCATGGACTGACTGAGAAACAAACAGTTGGTTTTGAAGCAAATTAAGCCAATGTGATCTTTGAAAGGTAAAATGACTCGATTTAGATTAGCATATTTTGGGCACAACATCAGGAGGCTTAATTCTCTGGAGAAGACACTAATGCTAGGAAAAGTCCAGGGACCATGTGGAAGAGGCAGACCTGCAGCTAGATGGGTAGAAACTGTTAGCAAGATTATGGATTATGGCAGAAGTTAGGATGTTCCTGAGAAAATATATCCATAAAGTCTCTATGAATAGGAAAGAACAGCACTTAATAATAATTATAAAAATGGGGATTATGACTGCGAGCCACTTTGGGACATGGACTGTGTCCAATTTGATTACCTTGTATCTACCCCAGTGCATAGTACAGTGCCTGGCATATAGTAAAACTGCAAGCTCTTTGTAGGCAGAGAATGTGTTTGTTTATGGCTATGTTGTAGTTTATCAAGTGTTCAGTACAGTGTTTAGCACATGGTAAGTGCTCAGTAAATATGATTGAATGAGTGAATGAATAATGCTTCACAAATACAACAAAAAACACTCAGCAAACAGTTTGTTCTGGATTTTCAAGGCATGAAGAATCTCATGAGCAGATAAGCAAAGAAGCTGTTGAACTAGGGAGGCAACCTTCTTTAGAAATGGATTATGCAAATGTGGATGAGATAAATGTATCTCACTCAGATAAGCTGTAGTCCAAAGAGGGACTTCAGCAATCCAATCCAATCATTACTAGATGCTTAACAGATGATGAAGTTGTAATAGCATACCCATCACTAGATAAAACTTTGGAATTAAAAACCTGGCTTCAATTTTCAAGGAAGTGGAGGAATTTATAAATATGACTGAGAAGACCTTAATGAAGAAGTTCAAGAGTATGCAGAGGAGTTCAGAAGGAGTTAACTTGTTACAAGGTGCTTTAAGAAGAAAAGAATTATGATTTTCAATCTAAGATGAATTAACAATGATAATAATAATTAATAACAATTGCACTAAACTATGCACTATACTAAACTTGGTGGTTAGGTTAATCAGGTTCGAATCAGCTCCTGTCCCACATGGGGCTTCCAGACTAAGTAGGAAGGAAAGCAGACACTGAATTCCCAAGTTATAGAGAGCATGACTTGCCCAAGATCACCAAAGAGGCAAGAGGTAGTGCCAGAGTAGAACCTAGGCCTTTTGACATCCAAGCCTATGCTCAGAGCACTGTAGTAAGCGCTTGGGAGAGTACAGCATACCAATAAACAGACACATTCCTTGCCCACAACTGCTTCTTCCCTAAAGTTGAAAATCAGTACTCCATACTGAAGCTTTTGGATCTAGTGATCTGTGCACAATGGATGCTCTGTGAATATTAGTGATTAATTTAAATTTTTTAAAAAAAGAGAGAGAAAAATGTGGAATAAATGAGCACTGTCAGGGAAAGGTAAAAACAAAGAAGGTAGGATTTCGTAACAGGTAACACAATAGATGGGCAATGAGGACTGTGTTCAGGATCAATTAATCTCCCTGAGGCATTGGATGACCATGAGAGCACAGTGAATTATTTGAAATTCAGTAACCATCAAGACACAAAACAGAATAATAGCACTGACTGCCAAAGAAAAGTCAATTAGAAATATAGATCATCTTTTTAGAGGGTCATTTGGCATACACTTTTCCATTATCGGGGGGTTCTCAGCCCTGAATCCTGGCTGAAAAAGCCTCTGGAGTCAGTTTAGGAGCATCCGGACCCCTGTCAGTCTCCACTGGGTCCTAAAGCCCTCTAGGTCTTCTGTCCGTTTCACACAGCTTTTGGGGACCTTTTCTAGTCAGGGCTCCCTATTTCCCTGCCCCGCTATTATCACTACTACCACTCTTCAACTGAGCCCAGACATCTGCCAAGAGGTATCAGGACTAGACTTCCCCCTATCCTGGGCTGGCAGTAAAAAGCTGGTGGGCAAACTCTCCTTTCCTTCCGCTCCTGTGGCTCGCCAGGTCCATGTGTCTTCCCAGCTCCCGGAGATCCTCCTTGGCATCAACCACCACACACACTAAGATCTGAGATCTCGACTATATTTAATAAGTTCTTAACAAAGTTATAAATGAAAATAAATCCAGTTCAAACCAGCTCTCCCTGGGACTACCACCTCCCTCCACCCCAGGACTGTTTTTTCCCTGTAGATGTGCTGGGGCTCGATTCCTTCTCAAGGTCAGGAGCCTTGTTCCTCCAGAGTCCTAGCTGCAGTACTCTGAGCCCACAGACATCCACTCTGATCCCTTCCAGTGCCCAGAGTCATCTGCCATGTGACCTTGGGTGGGTCACTTCAACTTCTCTGTGTCTCAGTTACTTCATCTGTAAAATGGGAATTGAGACTGTGAGCCCCACGTGGGACAGGGACTATGTCCAACCTGATTTGCTTGTATCCACCCCAGCGCTTAGTACAGTGCCTAACACATAATAATAATAATGATATTTGTTAAGAGCCTACTATTTGCCAAGCACTGTTCTAAGCTCTGAGGTAGATAGACACAAGGTAATCAGGTTGTCCCACATGGGACTCACAGTCTTAGTCCCCATTTTACAGATGAGATAACTGAGGCACAGAGAAGTTAAGTGGCTTGCCCAAAGTCACACAACTGAAAAGTGGCAGAGCCAGGCTTTGAACACACAATCTCTGAATTCCAATCCTGGGTTCTTTCCACTGAGCCACACTGCTTCTCTAATACCACAATTATTAGTAGTAGTAGTATGACCTTTCCTCATGTCCAGTATGACTTCTCCTCATGTCCCACTCTCCCAGGAATGCAGCTTGCTCACCTCTTGCCTCCGAGGTGTTTGAGTGTTTCCTTCTCCCCACTACCTAACCTCTCTATTTCCACCTCAATCCTTCTCTCTGATTGGCTCGGCTAAGTCTTTTTACCTCCCTCGGTGAGGGCCACCATGGAGTGACTTTACTGACTTTCTCCTCCTTCTCTTAAATGTGGCAGGGCAGTGGAAATGACTATTACAGTTTTTTCTATATCCGTGAAATTCAAACTAAACTCCTCACATTCATCTATAAAGGTTTTCAGTCAACTCACATATTTTAAATATCTGCTCTCTGGATGGTAAGCTCATCTCTAGGCTGTGAGCTTACTGTGGGCAGGAAATGTGTCTGTTTATTGTTGTGTTGTACTGTACCAGGTGCTTAGTACACTGCTCAGCACATAGTAAGCCTTCAATAAATGTGACTGAATGAATAGTGCTAGCTTCACCGGATATTCTGTAGCTCACTCTTCGCAAATTCAAAACATCACATTCTCTCCCTCTAGTAAAATCCCACCTCCTCCCCCGATTAATAATAATAATAATGTTGGTATTTGTTAAGTGCTTACTATGCGCAGAGCACTGTTCTAAGCACTCGGGTAGATACAGGGTCATCAGGTTGTCCCACGTGAGGCTCACAGTCTTAATCCCCATTTTACAGATGAGGGAACTGAGGCACAGAGAAGTGAAGTGACTTGCCCACAGTCACGCAGCTGACGGGTGGTGGAGCCGGGATTTGAATCCATGACCTCGGACTCCCAAGTCCGTGCTCTTTCCACTGAGCCATGCTGCTTCTTTCAATGATACAACCTCACCAGCAATCTCCAGCAATTAAACCCTTATTTTTTAGTCAGTCAATCAATCAATCAATCAGTTGTATTTACTAAGCGCTTCCTATGTGCAGAACACTGTACTAAGTGCTTGGGAGAATACAACAGAATTAGCAGACACATTCCCTGCCCATAAAGGGTTTATAATTTAGAGGGGGAGTAAAAGTTTAGAGGGGAAGATAGACATCAATATGAATAAATAATATACAATTCAAAGATAGACATATAAGTACTGTGGGGTTAGGGCTGGGGTGAATATCAAATGTCCAAAGGTCACAGTGCATAGATGATGAAGAAGGGAGAGCAATCTGGGGAAAAGAGGGGTTTTGGAGGAGATGGGACCTTAGTAATGCTTTGAAGTTAGAGGGAGTGGTGGTCTGGCATATATAGAGTGAGAGGGAGTTCCAGGCTAGTGGGTCACTGTGGGAAAGGGGTCAACAGAGAGACAGACAAGATCGGGGCACAGTGAGTAAACTGGAGCTGGAGGAGCAGAGTGTGAAGGCTGGGCTGCAGTAAGAAATTAGTGAGGTGAGGTAGGGTGGGACAAGCTGATTGAGTGCTTTAAAATCAAGGATAAGGAGTTTTTAATGCAGAGGTGGAAGTGTGGTCATTGGAGGTTCTTGAGGATTGGGGAGACATGAACTGAACATTTTTGCTGATAAATGATTCATGCAGCAGAGTGAAGTATTGATTAGAGTGGTGAAAGATAGGAGGCCAGTAAGGAGGCAGGGGGTAGTAGTCAAAGTGGGATAGGCTAAGTACTTGGAGCAGCATGGCAGCAGTTTGGATGGAGTGAAAGTAGAACTGTTGTGAAAATTGAAACGTTGTGAAAATAGAACTGTCAGGATTTGGTGGCATATTGAATATGTGAGAGGAATGAGAGAGACGAGTCAAAGATGACACCAAGCTTACAGGTTTGAGAGGTAGGGAGGATAGTGGTACTAAATGCAGTGATGAGAAAGACAGGGTTTGGGAACATGAGGAGTTCAGTTTGGGATATGTTTAATTTGAGGTGTATGCAGAACTCCAAGTAGATATGTCTTGAAGGTAGATGGAATTGCAAGATTACAGGGAAGGAGAGAAGACAGGGCTGGAGATGTAGATTGAGAATCATGTGCCTAGAGATGATAATTGATGCCATGGAGCAAATGAGTTCTCCAAGGGAGAGAAGAATAGAAGGGTACCTAGAACTGAGCCTTGAGGGATGCCCTATTGTCAGAGAGTGGGAGGCAGAGGAGAGCCAGCAAAGGAGATTGAGGAGGAGCCGCCAGAGAGACAGGAGGAGAACCACGAGAGGTCAGTGCCAGTTAATCCAAGTTTGGAAAATGTTTCAAGGAGAAGGAGGTGGTCTATAGTGGCAAAGGTGGCTGCAAGATCTAGAAGGATTAGGATGAAGTAGAGGTTGTAAGAGTTCGCAAGAAGAACATCATTGGTTACCTTAGGGAGGCCTGTTTCTGTGGAATGAAGGGGTCAGAAGCCAGGTTGGAGGGGATCTAGGAGAGAATTGGAGGATAGGAAGTGGAGACAGCCAGTGTAAACAACTCTCTCAAGAAGTTTGGAGAGAAATGGTATGAGGGAGATGGGGCTATAACTGGAGGAAACGGTGGAGTCGAGGGAAAGTTTTTTTTTTTAAGATAGGGGATACATAAGGGTGTTTGAAAACATGTGGGAAGAAGCCATTAGAAAATGAGCAGTTGAAGATGGCAGTCAAGGAGAGAAGAAGGGAAGGGGTGAGTGTTTTAAAAAGATATAAAGGGATGGGGTCAGAAGCACAGGTGAAGGGGGTAGATTTACAGAGGAAGAGAGAGATTTAATTTTGAGTTACTGCAGGGAACATAGGGAGAGTCAAAAAGCTTGAAGGAGGAGGAGGAGGAGATTGGAGAGGAGCAGGGAAAATTTTAGGGAGATCATGCCTAATGGTTTCAATTTTATTGACGAAGTAGATAGCCAGGTTATTAGGGAAAAGAGATGGTGCCAGGTGTGTTGGGGGGGAAGAGGTTTGAGAAGGGAGTTTAATGTCCAGAACAGCTGTAGCAAGCAGTGGGCATGGGAGTGAATTAGGAAGAAAAGTATTGTTGATGGGCAGCGGAGAGGGCCAAATTGTAGCAGATAAGAATGAATGTAAAGTGGACAAGGTCAGAGAGATGTCTGAATTTCCCCCAACAGACCTCTGCAGCTCAGGCACAGGAGTGGAGGAAGTGGACTGTGGAATTGATCCGGGGTTGCGGGTTAGTTGTAAGAGACTGGTGGAGAGACAGGGGAGCAAAGGAGTTCAATTCAGTGGTGACAGTGGTGTTGTGTGTGTCCACTGGTGTGTCAAGAGAAGGTAGTTTGGATTTGGAGACCAAATGGGGTAGGATGACTATAGAATACAGGAGGTGGTGAAAAGAATGAAGGTCTATGTGGGAGAAAAGGACAGATTTATGGAAGATGATTGTGTGGGAGGAGGTAGGAAGTTAAGATCAGATAGAGGAATTTCAGAATTGGTGAGGGTAGAGATTAAATAGTTACTAGAGTTTATAAAATCAAGTATTTGCCCAAATTGGTGAGTGTATGAGGTGGGGTCAGAGCAGGAGGTCACTGGAGTAGAAGAGTGAGAGGAGGTGGACAGTGAAAGGATCACCGGAGACATCCACATGAATATTGAAGTCTCCAAGGATCAATGTAGGGATGGAGAATGAGAGAAGAAATGTGAGAAAGGGATCAAAATAGTTCAGGGAATTGGAGATGGGGTGTGTGGGGGAGGTGGGGTAGATGACTATAACTAGTAATTGGAGTGGGTGGTAGAGTCAGATGATATGGGCTTCATAGGAAGGGAAAGAGAGGGGTGGGAGAGAGGGGATGGTACAAAAGTGGCTCTGGGGAGCTAGAAGAAAGCTGACTCTTCCCCCTTTCCCAATGAGTGTGGGAGTGGGAGCAGGGGATGGGAGAAGACAAAAGCCCTTTCAGAAGAGCAGCAGGGGAAACTTTATCATCTGGTGAGAGCCAGGTTTTAGTGATGGTGAGGAAGAGCAATGACTGGATCAGGAACAGGTCAATAATGAAGGTAAGCTTATCTTGACGGAGCGGGGGTTCGACAAGCCACACTTGGTTGAGTGTGTGGGGAAGGTGCATGGAGTGGGGATGGTGTGAGGGGTAGGAAGGGGTTAAATTGGGGTGAGCTGGCCAGGGCTAGTATGGGGGGAGGGGAATGAGGGGTGGCACTGGGACAGGATCACAAGGATGTGGTAGGGAGAGGTGAAGGGAGGTACAAGAGGTGGGGAGGGATTGGATGGGAGAGCACTGAGGAAAGCCAACCTGTGGGGAGGAGGATGAGAAGGGGTTCTGGGAGCTGATGACAGGGGAAGGGAAACCAGAGACCTCACCTCAAAAACTTCCAGTGGTTGCTCATCCTCCTCCCTCCAAAAAGCAGAATGCCCTAATCATTGGTTTTAAGGCACTCAGTTTTCTCACTCCTACCTAACCTTGTGATCTACTACTGAAATCCAAGGCACATATTCTTCTTCCCTAACACCAACATACTCTCTGTAGCTCAGTCTTGTTTATTTTATCATGGATCCCTTGCCCTCGTTCTTCCTCTTGGCTGGAACTTTTTACGGCTTCTTATCTGTCAGTCCATCTACCTTCAAAACCATTCTAAAATCACATTTCCTTCAAGAGGTCTTCCCAGACTAAGCTGTTTATTTCCCCATCTTCTCTCCCCTCTGTGTTGATTATGAATTTGATTGTGTACCCTTTAAGCACCTTTATACCCCAGTGCCTTAGTTCTTTAAGAACTATTCTTATACTCTACAAGAATAATAAAAGTTGTATTAGTTAAGCACTTACTATGTACCAAGCATTGAACTAACTGCTGGGGTGGATACAAGATAATCAGGGCCGACATGGGGGTCACAGTCTAAGTAGAAGGGAATACTAAGTACTATTTCCCTGATCCCTAATCCACTTTAGTGTGTGTCTCCAGAAGTAGACTGTAAGATCCTTGTGGACAAGGACTGTATTTATCAATGATGATAATGTACTTTCCCAAGCACCTAGTACAGTGCTTTGCACATAATCAGCACTCAATAAGTACCACTGATTGACTGGTTAACATTAAGTGTGCTTTTTGCTGGATCTGTAAGGTTAACAATGTAAATTTCAACATTATTTAAGAGCATGAGCTTGATCGCCGAAATCTTGTCTTTTATAATTACATTGAAATGTAGTCTCAAGAAGGAGTCACATCAGTGAATCAAACTAGCTTATTGAGTTCTTACCATGTGCAGAGCACTGTACTACATGCTTGAGAGAGTACAATCCAGTAGAAGTAGCAGACATGTTCACAGCAGATAACGATCTTATAGTCTCAGACTGCATAGGACCAAGGTCTTCCCTCCCTTCCCATACTGTCGAAATAAGGATCATACTCACAGTTCTCCTATATCAGGGGGTTGCATTCTTGCAGAACCAGATGTTCAGGACAATTCACATTATAGTATTCACTTGTTCCTTCGCCGCATGCATTAGCTAAACTGTCTCTTCAGACACTGTAATGCGATACATCATTCCAGGCTCATGATCGAAAGAATGTTCCATGCAAAAGGCATCACGTAAACAGTGGTTATGAAAGAATTGAGGCTATCTTTTTTTTTTGTATGATGTTATTTTGTTTCCAAATTTTGTTCACATCACTAGCTCATATGGCCTAGTAGAAAGAGCACTGGCCAGGGAGTCAGAGGAACTGGGTTCTAATCCTGGCTTTGGCACTTGCCTGCTGTGTTACCTAGGTCAAGTCATTCGTCTTCTCCGTGACTCAGGGTCTCCCGGTTCTTCCCCCTTCTTAGATTGTGAGAAGCATGTGGGACAGGGATGGTGACTGACCTGTTTATCTTGTATCTACCCCAGCTCTTAGCACAGTGCTTAGCACATAGTAAGCACCTAAAAAAATACATTCATTACCTCATTTTATCCTCACAACATCCTTGTGAAATAGCGAAAGGCAAATATTATCATTACCATTTTAAAGAGGAGGAACTTGAAATAGGGGAGAGAGTTAAATGACTTGACTAAGGTCACAAAGCAGGGATTAGGATCCAGGACTTCTGACTGACAGACTGTGCTCATTCAACCATTTCACTGTTCTCATTCTTTCCTCCTCCCACATCAACCTTCTGACTCTAACCTGCTTCCTTATTGCCTGCTTCTGAATCCTTACTCATGTTCTCACTATCTGCAACTCCCTTCCCCCCCATAACCTCCAGGCCTCAGGCCTTCCTACCTTCACAAATATTATTGCTACTACTATTTGCCCAAGGTCACACATCAAGCCAGTGACAGAGCTGAGATAAAAATCCAGGTTTTAGCCCTATAACCCATCCACTAGGTCACTCTGTCTCAGACCTTATGCTCCATTTTTTTCCCATATGAGAAAGAGGTTTCAACATAATTGTCTGCCCGCAGGGGGAAGATTAACACTGTATCTGGATGGATTTGACTTTCCTTATATAGGAATGAGGGAGAAAGGGAAGGAAATGTCCTTTAAGAATGAATCCATGGAGGAATCCTCTTAATGCTGACAGCAAATCCTTCAAGGTTGGCATTCATTCAGTTCTTAGCTAGACTGGCCCTTATCTGGTACAAATACAGAACTGGAATCTGATGACTCGTTTCCTTTTTTTTCCATTCATTTCAGGACTAAGACTCCCTTTTCTGTGGCTCCTGTTGCCAGGTTCCAGGGCTGAGATGGCAATGGAATTCACATAGACCTCTAAGAGGAACAGAACACTTTGTGGAGAATCAGGAGTCCCCTAAGAAGTAGTCTAAATGGGGTGGAATCAAAGTACTTCCCTAAAAGGAGCCTGTGAAATCATTTCTTTATGCAGGTTCAAGATGAATACTGGGGTGACTCGGGGCTGAGTTAACCCAGGGTGTTCCCGGGTGCCACCATAAGAGAAGTCCTTTGGGAAGCAGATAACCCGTTGCCCAACCCTCTCTGGGAGATCCAGAGGGCAGCAGCCCAGAGTAGCCTCTCTGGCTGTTAGTTCCCTGTGACAAATTCCCCTCTCATCTCCTCTTGCTCCTCCCTCCTTTGTTCCACCATGTTATTGGTGGAGGTACAGGCTCAGACTCTCCCTCCCTGTAGCTTCAGCTTCCCACAAGGCACCAGAAATCCTGAACCAAATCATTTCAGATCCTGGACCCAGTGCTTGTCAAACAAAACCAGGGCACCTCATTCATCCACTCATTCATTCATCTTATTTACTGAGCACTTACTATTGCAGAGTACCTTACTAAGCATTTGGGAGAATGTATTTTAATAATAGATACATTCCCTCAGAGCCTAGGCCTAGCAATTGGGACATTTAGGCTTCCCTGATTGGGTGAGCTAAAGGTCCCAGCTGCTGTTTGACCCTCCCCTCCTTGTTAACAAGTAGAGAGCCAGGACCTTTCCATCACTCATCCTTGCCTCCATGCCTCTAATTTCAATGTGAGCCACTAAGGAAAGGGAGAGTCAAGTCAAGCAGGAATGGACAGAAGGACAAATGTTTCTGCTTGTACTTGTGTGCAAGTTGGAGTACACATGTTGTACTTAAATAGGTAATTACAGTCTGGGTTTTACTTTTGATATCTGAATACTTACATCTTTTAGAGGGGTTGTTATTTTATTAATATTATTATCATTATTATTATTATGTAAGCAAATGTTAGCTGTACACCCTTCAAAATCTGATTTTTTCAAAAAACATTTAAATTAAATGTGGAGGGCATGAGCATCTGCAAAGGGGTGTCCTGTATTCTCCAGTACCTCCAGTGGCCACTGTACTCCAATATAACGACAATGTAGAATTGTGGGAAATGTGCTTCTCTCTGGGCCTGGCTGGAAACTGAGGTAGCGAGGAGCAGAAAATAAAGAAAGGAGGTTGTTCCTCCCTTCTGTGCCTCCAAAGGTGCACTGTAGCATCCTCAAAGACACAGAGGAGAGAATTGGGTCTGTTGATTGATACATGAAACTTCCAGATAAGCTCCCCAAGAACTAGTCTAAGGGAAAATATGAAAAAGAAGAAACATACTGCTACATCTTTTCAGAGGAACAAGAAAATACAATAAAATAAACAGAAACACATTACAGGGGGTAGGACGTCTTTGGGGGCCTTAGGCAGGGACTTTGTAAGTTGAGAACTATTCCATGTGAAAGCATCATAAACAGATTTCCCTGCATTTCATCAGGCCTGAAAATTCCCCTTAAGAATTGAGGATGAGGGGACTGGATTGATATTTTGTTTTCTTTTTAGAAATATGAGAATTCCTTTTCACTGCCATTGTTCCTATAGGGATTTTGTTCTGACAAAGATAACATCACAGGATGGTCAGTGACAAGGAATTGTCTTCTTAGAGTCACAGACCAAATCCGCCAAAATCAAATAAATCTTCTAATATTCAGTTGCCAGCTGTTTAATGATCAAGAAATCTATTTTTCAACAGGTATCCTCATCCTGAAGTTTAACATTAGTCTATACTTTAAAGCATATTCTTAGTCGCAAATTTCCTCCCTCTTCACTATCACTTCAGATTTTTTTCTATGCCATTGCCCTCTTTTTTATTTTTTAAAATGGTATTTATTAAACATTATGTGCCAGACACTGTACTAAGTGCTAGAGCAGATACAAGCTAGTCAGTGTGGACACAGTACGTGTCCGTCATGATTCACAATCTTAATCCCCATTTCAAAGACTAGGTAACTAAGGCACAAAGAAGTGAGGCGACTTGCCCAAGGTCACACAGCGGACAAGTGGCAGAGGGGGGATTAGAATCCATGACCTTCTGACTCCCAGACCCATGCTCTATCTACCACACCATGCTGATTCTTTTCGGTCAGGTCTTCACTGATTTGTTGTGTGACCTCAGACAAGTCACTTAACCTCTATGGGTCTCAATTTCTTCATACCTCCTGGGTTGTGAGCCTGAGTGGGACAGAGGCTGTATCTGATCTGACTCTCTTATATCTTATGTCTTTTAGAAGCCTAATACCACAATTTGGGATTGGCCCATGTGTCCCTAGGAGACAGTGAGGTGAATTTGCAGGGCTCGGGGACAGGGAGGTCTGTTTAAGCGGGAGAGAGCAGGAAGGAGCAGAGTTACTTACCTGATATATTTGCAAAAGTGAAAACTCAAGCAGCAATCTCCTAGCAAGGAAGTGTTTTTCACTGTAATGATGGGGAAAATCTCTATAAATCTAAGCCTGGCCTTAAATAACCCTACCCTGAATTCTAGTACATGTTTGGTTGTTCATGTGGTTGAGCAGTTGGTTTTACTCTTTGAAAACATTGACCATTCAATCCATCGATCAGTTACATTTATTAAGCACTTACTATGTGCAAAGCATTGTATTAAGCACTTGGGAGAGTGTGAAACAGAAGTGTAGGTATAGACAATCCCTGCCTGCAAGGATTTACAGACTGGAGGAGTAAACTGATGTTAACATACATTTCAGAGGATTATGTGCAAAAGTGTTGTGGGGCTGAGAAAGGCATGACTATCAAATTGCTTAGGAGTCACAGATTGAGTGCATAAGTGACGCAGAAGACAGTTGGATTTGTTGACAAATGGACTTTAGGTGTTTCATTTTAAGTGATTTAATGCAATGCATTTCTTTAGTCCAGGATTGGACTGTACCATCCTGGTTTGGTTTTCACTCTAAATAGTCACTGCAGTCTCATTTGTATCACACACTTGTCCTATCAACTAGGAAAATCTTTAGGGAAACCAGGTGGAGGGAGTTACAGCCTTCTTTTCAATAAATACCATGTCCCCTGCAGAAGAAGAAACTGAGGAGAGACATGACATTTCCCTGAAATCCTCAGAAAGTGAAGTAGAACGAGAAAACCTAGACAAGTCTAGAACTCTCCACGGTAACCCTTTTTGGGTCTATAAGGAATCCCCAGTACACCCCATGAGTTTTTCTAATGACAGCATGAGACTACTAGTTATTGAATTACTAATCAAGAAATTGTATTTATTGAACACTTACTGTGTGCAGAGCACTGTGCTAAGTGCTTGGGGAGTATACTATAACAGAATTGTTAGACATGTTCAATCAATAATATACTGTGTGTAGAGCATGGCACTAAACACTCCCTTCTACATCGCTCTGATTTGCTTCCTCTGTTCATCTCAGCCTTCCAACCCCACAGCACTTATGTATATAACTGTAATTTCTTTATATTAATGTTTATCTCCACCTAGCCCCCCAGACAGTAAGCTCACTGTGGGCAGGGAATGTGTGAGTTGACTGTTGTATTCTAATGATAATAATAAAAAAAAATTATGATATTTGTTAGGTGATTATTATGTGCCAGGCAATGTACTAAGTGCTGGTGTAGATAATAATAATTATTATTATGGTACTAGTTAAGTGCTTACTATGTGCCAAGCACTTTTCTAAGCACTGGGGTAGATACAAGGTAGGCAGGTTGGACACAGTTCCTGTCCCACATAGGGCTCACACTCTTAATCTCCGTTTCACAGATGAGGTGACTGAGGCCCAGAGAAGTGAAGTGACTTGCCCGAAGTCACACAGCAGACATATGGTGTAGCTGGGATTAGAATCCTTGACCTTCTGATTCCCAGGCCCATGCTCTATCCACTAGGCCACAACATTCCTTGTACTTTCCCAAGTGCTTACTAATTGCTCTGCACACAGTAAACACACAATAAATACAACTGAATGAAAGAATGAAGAACTTGAGAAAGTATAATATATCAGGGTTGGTAGACACGTTCCTTGCCCATAACAAGCTTGCAGTCTAGAGGACCACAAGCAGTTTACAGTCTAAATGGGGAGACAGATGTAAATATAAATGAATTACTCATATGTACGTATGAGGGTGGTGTGAATAAAAGGTATTATTACTTATACCTTGTTGCCTGGAACTGAAGTCCATGTGAGGTAAGAATAATAGAACTTCTCACCCCTGACCACCCTCCAGGATTTGCTATATAATGCCATCATCTTGAAATCAACATGAGCCTTGACTTTTAATCTCAGCAGCATAACGTCAGTTCCAGGCTCTTAGGCCCTTTGCTCCAAGGCACCAATTTAGAAGTAAGGTGCTTGACATCCTATTAACCACAGAGTCTCACTGCACCTTTTATAAAGCCTCAAGAATCTCTCCTGGGATAGGCCACTGTGAGACACAGAGGTTTGGAGTATTGGTCTCTTTGTTCTCCAATTGTTTTCACCTCTGGAGACCTGCTCAGTGAAATGTCTCAACCCAGAAAAGGGCAGTTGCCACAGACCTAATCTTGAAATCTTAAAGCCTCTAAAGGGAAAAGAATCCCAGCAGCATGGTCACTGTTTAGACCTGTGATTTCGCTCTGTGCTGATCTGATTTGTTGGAGGAAGTAACAGTTTACACATTGCAAAAATAAATGGTGCAGCAGGCAGTCATACACAGTAGGAGGTGTGAAAAGAGGGGAAAGGCGGGAGCTGACACTGATGGAAACAATCAGCTAATGCCGAGGGAAAGCACTGTTCTGCCGGTGAGTGGAACTAATAGGAACGTCAAATCGGCTAAACTAAAACAGAACATTAACAAGCAAACTGTTTTCTTTTTGTAAAATCAATTGACATGAGAAAAATAAAAAAAAATCACAAAAATCTAAAGTCAAAGTCCAGAACTTCTGCTTGTGACCCAACCAAGTTTCTCCAGTTCCTAAACCAGGAGAATAGTGCAGTCCAATCATCTCGCAGATTTATGTTCTCAGTGAATCAATCAATTAATAATACTTATTGAGCACTTACTTTGCGCAGAACATTGTACTAAGCATTTTTGATGGTATTTGTTAAGCACTTACTCTTTGCCAGGCACTGAACAAAGCGCTGGGGTAGATACAAGCTAATCAGATAGGACAAAGTCCTTGTCCCTCATAAGTGACTTACTCCAGGTCACACAGCAGACAAGCACTTGGGAGAGTACAGTTGAAAAGAATTGGTGGACACATTCCCTGCTCACAGTGAGATTAGACAGTTCTGGGGCCACCAAGGATGAAAGTCTTCAAAGAACCAGGTTCCAACTTCTCATGGGAAATGTGGCTTATGTCAGACCCATATATAAACAGGGCAACCTTGCTGCAATGATGTAATTCATTCTGCACAGCAAAGGGAGCAGCTTGGCCTTAGTGGATAAAGCACAGACCTGGCAGTCAGAAGGACTTGGGTTCTAATCCCTGCTCTGCCCCTTGTCTGCAGTGTGACCTCCAGCAAGTCACTTAGCTTCTCTCAGTCTCAGTTACCTCATTTGTAAAATGGGCATTAAGACTGTGAGGCCCATAGAGGACATGGACTGTTTCCAACCTACTTGCTTTGTATCTAGACTGGTGCTTAGAACAGTGCCTGGCACATAACAAGTGCTTAATAAATACCATGAATAGGGGGTAGCTCAGAGCATTATTCCACAGCCTATATAATTATAAGAATGTTAATCTCTTAGAAACAGATGAGTGGGAGATCAAACACTTGTACTGCTAGAATTTAGAGTGTTGGATGATAGGTGGTACTATCAGGAACAAAGTTACCCTTTGATTCTCTATTTTACTACTTGCTTATAATTTAGTCCCGTCTATCCAAGAAATCTCCAGGGAAAGGATTCCCATAGCTGCCAAGTGCCCAAATATGGCACACATTTAACTGTCTGTAGGCATCTGGGAACAGTAGGTAGAGTGCAAATTCACATTTTTCTTTTTCAACATTAGCACAGTGGATGTTAGTTCTGCAAATATTTTAGTGAAATCAATGACCTCCCCTGACCCAGTGGATTATTTGCATAGACACTGAGAGACTCTCAGGTGAGTAATTTTGTGAACGAAAAGGCTCCTATAAACTCGATGTTTGGCACTGCCAGAGCAGGGCCAGGCAGAAACTCTTCAATTCAGGCCTGCTTACATGTAGCATTAAGGGCTTTTTCCTAAATAGAGTAACACAGTTAAATGAGCAAAAACTAAAATGTGGATATTTACCCCAGCTTTTTTTTCAGAAAATTTACCAATATTAAATTTGTGCTTGTAGGCCTAGGCTCAAGGCACCTTCCAAACAGACATAATTTGGTAGCATGACTCCTTGGCTATAGTAATAATAATAATCATTATATTTGTTAAGACCTTATTATGAGTTAAGCACTGTTCTAAGAGCTGGAATCGATACAACTAAATCAGGTTTGACACTGTTCCCATCCCACAGAAAGCTCAAAGTCTAAAGAGAAGTGAGAACAGGCAACAGATCCTAATTTTATAGATGAGGAAACTGAGTTACAGAGGAGTTAAGTGACTTTTCCAAGGTCACAGAGCATTCAAGGGACAGAGCTAGGATTAGAACCCAAGCCCTCTGACTTCCAGGCCTGTGTTCTTTCCTAAGGCCATATTGCTTCCCTAACCTATATGTAGGGGAAAAAAAGTCAGGCCCCCTTATAACTGCAATAAGTACCACAAACTGTAGCTGTCATTCAGCCAGGTGATATGTAATGATCACCTGGCCAATGGGAAAGTTCGTATTGAGCTGAATGGGTGGGAGCAGCCCTGAACAAAAGGTCGCTGCATCCAACTGTACTGATTAGACTGTAAGCCTGTCAATGGGCAGGGATTGTCTCTATCTGTTGCCGAATTGTACATTCCAAGTGCTCAGTACAGTGCTCTGCACATAGTAAGCACTTAATAAATACTATTGAATAAGAAATAATTTTCCCCTTCAAAAGAGTCACATCTATTAAGGAATGATAAATCCTTAAGAGACCTATATCTCCCTTGAATAAACCCTTCAACCAAAAGAAACCATTTCAACTCTAGGACACCAATGTCTCATTGCTCTGAATTTGATTTGCAGCTCACTCACTCCTGCTTTATATGTGTCTGGCCTCCCCCACTTACACTGGGAACTCTTTAGGGCACAGCAATGGTGTCAGAGTAGTTGATTTTCAACCTATTTCAGTGATTAGCACTGGGTTCAGCAAATAGTCTCTAGCCTGTAAGCTCACTTTGGGCAGGAAACATGACTACCAACTCTGTTACGTTGTACTTTCACAAGCACTTAGTACAACACTGTGCAAACAGTAAGCATTCAATAAATATGCTTCATTGGTTGATGGAATCAATACCATCATCCTCGACACAGTAGACACAGCCAAAGTTGCTCAGTGGTTTTCTTAGCATGAGCAGATATGATGGTACCAAGAGCAGGAGACTAGATGCTGGATTCCCAGCCTCTTCAATCAGTCCTTCCTACCCCTCAGTTTCCAGATTCCATGAATTCAAATCAATCATTGAATGGGGTTTTTCTTTTCTTCTCCCTTTTTAGAGATGAAATGTTGACAACTGAGCACTCTGAGTAATTCTGCAACAGCACTCCAGAGTTCATCCAGTGTAAAGGAGTTGGGGATAGAATTTGGGAAAAGACTTTTGTTTTGTTTAAAGGATTTAAGGGTTACTGGAAACAAAAGAGCTTGCCATATTAAAAAAAGAAAAGATGAATGCTAAACAGACAAGATACTGTACTGATTAATTATTAAGAACACATTTTGTGCGGTTTGACAGCTATGCAAAGGCAATCTACTACATAGTTATTAAACCTCAATAAATATGGTTCTAATAATGAATTGGTATTGAATTATCATACAATGGCATTCTTAGCAAATCTTAATTAGCTTTGTCTTTTGAAAACTTCATTAAAATTCTGACTAATGCAAATGCTTTTTTCGAACATAAGGAATCATTGCTGCCCAGGGTTCCTGGCGTATCACCCCAGGGTCAACTTTTTCCCCAAGATCCCCACGCATACAGGAGACCCTTGGGATGGTTCAGAATGCTACGGGGTTTGAAACCGACCTGCAAAGAAGCAGGGAACAACTCAAGAAAAGTCTGGCCAACAGTCTCCCTGTATTCTTCCCTTGAAGACCACATTCAAAGGAAAACAATCCATCCTGGGCCTTGAAACGCCTCCTAAAAAATAAAAATATTGCCACAGTCAACGGAAAAGACAAGTTGCTGAAAGCTAATAAGTTTGTTGAGGGAAATGGCTGTTTCTGAACTATGAAGGGTTTTTTTGGTTTGTTTTGGGGTTTCTTTTTTTCATAGTATAAAAGAGTTGTCATAATAAACGAAAAGGGTAGTGTGGAAAAAGATATCCTATATCAGTTTTGAAAAGTTCTCCTTGCCCATACTATTAATCTGATTGAATCTGGTTTGCTTGTGAACACCATTCAGAGTAAACAAACTGTGTTAGTGATCTTTCGCTGAGGGCTTCAAAAGACCTACAATTACAAATTTTATTGCTTAGTGTTACGAGATGATGGTATCTCAAGAGAAGGTGACAGTGAGTTAACATATAGGTCCCCAAGGGCAACTGGGCCCAGACCTAGAGACTCCCTTCTCCAAACAGAGAAAGGGCACAATTAGGGACTTTCAAAATGATAAATCTCTGTACTTTGGGAACCCAAGTTAATACCAATGAAGGAACTCCTCCTTTCATTCACATTTTGGTACTAATTAGCTCCTAATTTCGGGAGACTTTGTCCCTTTCAAGAATTTCTCACTACTGAGATGACCTCTCTAGCTATAGCATTTGGCAGTCAACCAAAACAAATGTCAGAGCAAATCCCTTGGCAAAATGAATGGATTTACAGCTCCATCTTTAGTTAGCTACTAGAATCAAGCCAGTCCTTCCTATTTCAGAATCTGAACAAACTCTTTAATTAAAGATTGTAGGCTGCTTGCTACTTCCCACAAAAAACATATGGTGTATATGAGAGTTTTTGTTGGTGTTTGAAGAAAAGATCAATACAGAGGGTGTGTTTGGGGTGGGGGGTGGGGGGGGCTATCTCTTGCCATTCAAATCCACAAAATGGAAACATATACATCTTCAAAATATTTGAGTTTATTCACTTCACCCCTAATTCCCACCCAAGTGATATAGGCAAACATTTCTTTCTCCATAAAGATGGGCAGAGTAGAGTTACATTTCAGAATGCATTGAACTCAAGTAGTAGGTATCTTGCATTGAGTGGCTGTGCCATGCTAAAGAGATATTTTGTGTTGCAGTCTTCTTTTATAATCAGGAGTGCACAATTAGTCATTCTTTCATCAAAGATTTAGCTACACAACCGCAGCAAGACGACATCCATCTGTTGTTCTCTTATTTGTGGCTGCTATATTGAAAATGCTTAAATGCTGAAGCGATTTAGGAATAATTGGATTAATCCTTTGAAATTTAAGGTTTTCAAATCCATATTCTGGTTTTTACATTACAGAATAGAAAAAAGCACCAGGCTTTAATTTTTGCCACTAAAGCCAAATTCTACCAGAAACTGGGGGAAACTGGGGAAAAGAATTGGGGGGGGGGGGGGGCATTTTAGTCTGCTCTCTCTATAACAGTGGTTTAGGTGAAGATCACTTAAGAAATGCAAGTTTGAAATGCTTACTTGGAATAAGCCAACTCAGCTAACTTTTGGAAAATCATTATTTCTGCAAACACCCAAGAGGGCAATTAAAATGCAGCTTAGCTTTCCTTTGCTATTTGCAAAGTAGCAATGTAATTAATTAAAAGTCATGGAAAATATTTGCACTTCAAGCAAGAGTTGTTTACTGTTTGTAAATGTTTGGAGTTTTATTGGCAAAGGAAATCACCAGTGGTGCGTTTAGTCCCAAGTTTCTTCAGCAAATAGCCTCAAGGATCAACAGCAAAGAAGCAAAAAATTGTTCTGGATCTAAGGTCTTCAATAGACAAATCTATTCTATTGGGAAGCAGCATGGTCTAGTGAAAATAGCATGGAGCTGGGAGTCTGGACACCTAATCCCAGTTTCATCAGGCACCTAATCCCAGCTTCATCACTTGCCTCCTGTGAGACCTTAGGAAAGTCACTTAATTCCTCTGAATTTAGTTTCTCTCATCTTTAAAATGGGGTATAAATACTTGTTCTCCTTCCTCCTTAGACTGCGAACTCCATATGGGGCAGGAGTCCTGCTTATATACCCTGTATCTACCCCATGATTTAGTTCAGTACTTGGCATATAGTTAGAGTTTAACAAATGACATAGTAATTATCTTTATGTTTAACAGAAAGTTTGGTCAACCAGTGGAACCTTTTTTGGGCCTTATGTCAGGTTTCAGAAGTGGTTAAATCGCTGGGGAGAAAAGAGACCTTAGTGGATCTTGAATTCAGCCGATTGTATAAAAAATGGCAGACTATTTGGGGCCTATTCCAACTATTGAGGAGTATAGATTGAAGCATTCCACCTCATGACTGTAACAAAAATAATATTTTGCCTTCAGGAAGTGCTCAATACATAATGATGATCCTGTGGGAATAATCAGTTAAATTTATGGAATGCTGTGTGCAGAGCATTGTACTAAGTGCTTGGGAAAGTATAATATAACAGAGATGGTAGCCATATTGCCGGCTCACTATGAACTTGATTATTTCCACGTTAAAATGTCAGAACTGAAGCCCAAATTTCTATGTTATGAAATTTCATGCTGTAGAACTGGAAATGAACCTAACCTGTTAAAACCATAAATCCAAACCCTTCATAATAATGAGAGTATTTGTTAAGCATTTACTATGTGACAAGCACTATACTAAGCGCTGAGTTGCACACAGTACTTGTCCCACTTGGGGCTCACAGTCTCAACCCCTATATTACAGATGATAAGTGAAATGACTTGTGCAAAGTCATACAGCAGACAAATAGTGGAGCCGAGATTGGAAGCCAGCACCTTCCCACTCCAGACCCATGCGCTATCCACTACGGCATGCTGTTTCATCTTACTTTGGGCTTGGCTGGTTGCATAGTTCTTTCAAAAGCACTACTCAACTTTGTAGATATACTTGTTTTAGGAAAATTGTCATATGCAAGTCGTTTTTGTGAACCCATTTATATAAGGGTCACCTTTTAGTGTGACCAGGGGTTGGTTTTATTATTTTGGCTGCCATAGGCACTATACTTTTCTCCATTCCTTAGTAGTTTATTTATAAAAAGGAACATATTTTAGGTTCCTTTTTTAAAAAAAAATCTCCACCCCGACCTCACTCTCTGACAAATGTTTCTATTCTAGGCTAGAGCCCACAAGGAAATCTGCCACTGAGCTGATCTAAAGATAATTTTCTTCTAAACAGGGAAGACTGGGGGAAAAATCAATATTAGTGATAAACATGAATTTGGTGTAAAGCCAGGTAGGATTTTAATAAATTGATTATAAAGTCTGTAAATGAACAATGATTCATGTACAAACCTTTCCTAAGGTTTCTGGAGTTGAATATCCTGCTCTCATGCAATCATTGATTTGCTTCTTGTCCTTAAATTGTCCATGCAAAACCCAGTTCAGGTTTGATGATGATGGCTTACTGACAAAATTGCTCTTTGTTAAGTAAATTTCTTAAACCAAACTTTCTATGCTTGCCAAATGTGCTTTTCTCCACCTTTCAGATCTCACTAGCTTGCCTGCTAGGAACAATTACAAATATATCAAATATCACAAACTTGTTTTCAAATAGCAAAATTTTCCAAGTTTTTTTTCTCTTTTCTGCCTAAGAAACACCTTCAAAGTCCTAAAGAATCTCATCAGGGGAGCTAATGGCTGCAGGCCAGCATTCTCCAATTCCAAATTTTGGCCAGAATGACTATGGGGAGAGAGCCACTTGTAAATAGCCCAAATGAGCATTTCATCACTAGTGTGTTTATTTATTTCATCACTAGTGTGTTTAAAATAGATATCAAAAACAGCCTCAGCAAGACCAAATCTTAATGTCAAGAAAATGCCAATGAGACCAGTTGCATGAGGGACAGCCACTTTGTCAGTGAAGCCCACGCAAGTCCATTTTTGGAAATTTAATCTAAAATGGCAGCAGCAGCATTGCCAAGTCATGATTTCAGCCCTGTCTTTGGCAACAGGTTTTCCTCAGATAAGGAAACTGTGTCTCTTGCAACTCATACCTATTTCAATGGAGGTCTCTTTGTGTTCTGTATTCCCTTTATTGATGCTAAGTCACAAGAAACTCACCTCCTACAGTTCAAGTTCCATGCCTGTAAAAAAATCAATAGGCAGATCTGAGTAAAAGTCAAGTCTATAGCTCACACAGGAAAGAACTGAGAAAATATGAAGAATCTCAATTCTGCAGACTAGTACAGGGAAACCATCCAGCTCCTCAACACAGACTATGTTGTTGAAAATTGGATCTAAAGATGATTTATTCTGAGTCTTTTCTTGAGAAGATCATGGTTTTGGTGGAGTGTTTTTCAAACTTTATCTGCCAAAGACCCCTCCTGACATCTAGCAGGATTTCATGACATTTTGGTGCTGAAATTTTCCTCCCTAAATGTCCATCAGCAAATGTTATTTTGCTTCATGATAGCCACAAACCTCATATTATTTCCACCCATCTTTTCCCAATTGTAAGATTTGTTCCTTTCCACTCAGTATACTCATTCCCTTCAGTCATTACTATTATTATTATTGTTTTATTATCAGCATCATTGCATTCTCAAGTTTTTATTCTGTTTTTAGTAGTCTATTAACACTGGATCACATGAAAAGTGAACAATTAGGACCTGGTCTCTGTCCCTCAAGGGACTCACAGTTAAGGAGAAAGAGATTACAAACGTAGTAAGGACACCCTCCTGCTCACCCTCTAACTCACTCCTGAGAAAAATTTCAGGCCCTGAGGACTCTTCTAGAAAGTGGAGTAAGGTTCAGGATTCCCATCTCACCCTGCCCCCCACTCCCAAAATAATAGAACACCTCACTCCAAACTGAACACAACACTGAGACAGTCACCTGAGGTGAGCCTTCTACTTTATTTGTGATTCATTTTCTCAAAAGTGTAAGGGTACCCAGTAGACACCATTATTACTGCTCATTCATTCAATCATATTTACTGAGAGCTTACAGTTTGCAGAGAACTGTTGTGATGTAAAGTCTTCTTTATAGATTTGTTAAGCACTTACTGTCAAGCACTGTTCTAATCACTGAGGTATATACAAGTTCATCAGGCCAGATATAGTCCCTGTCCCACAAGGTGTTCACAGTCTAAGAAGGAGGGAGACTAGGTATTGAATCCCCATTTTGCATTTGAGGAAATTGAAGCACAGAGAAGTGGAGTGACTTAACCACAGTCATGCAGCAGGCAAGTGGATTAGCTTGGATTAGAACCCAGGTCCTCTGGCTCCCACACCAGTGCTTTTTCCTCTAGGCCACGCTGTTTCTGGTTCCAGCCCTTCCTTTCCTAACCTACTTTCTGGGAGGTTTGTTCCTTAACAATAACTTCTGATCAGTTACTTGATTTGTCTTGATTACGTTGGTGAATGTGAATTCAGACATGTTGCTTTACGATGGAAATATTTTAGTAAAAGATACAGGCCAAAAAGTAAATCCAGTTCCCAAAAGGCAGTGTCTTTGTCTCTGTCTCAAAACACATGACCAAACTGGCAAGGGAAGTAGGGAGTTTGTAAGATGGTCCACTAGACAATCTTGAGGGCAGATCTTGGGGACAGGGCTACCAACTCTATTGTATTTTGCTCTCCCAAATATTTGGTACAGTGCTCTGCACACAGTAAGTACTCAATAATTACCACTGATGAATTGATGATTGGGAGAAGAATTGAAGGCAAAGTTACATGCTAAAGAACAAGAAGATATTAGTGAGACAATAGAGGAAAATGACAGATAAGTGTTCCCCAGTTCAAGCTGTTTTGGCAACCACCCTGGGATACGAAGTTACTGTGATCGAAATGCTGACGGGGGAAAACAGCTGGGAAATAAGATCACTGGGGCTTCATCTTAGAGGGGAATCCCTGCTGGCTAATTTGGAGTTTTTGTGTTTTCATCCACCAGTAATCAGTGGTTAGGGACTGCACATTTGTGAAGGGACAGCTTACTTTCTGTGTTTCCCTGCCAGAGATCTACATAGCCACATATCCATCAATGTAGACAGCATCACCACCCTCCCCATCCCACAAGCCCATAACCTTGGCATCATCTTTGATTTATCTCTCTCATTTAACCCATATAATCAATCTATCACCAAATCCTGTCAGTTCAACCTTCACAGTATTGCTGAAATCCACCCATTCAAATTTGTACTGTGTTGGTCCAAGTATTTATCCTATCCTGCCTTAACTACTACATCTGTTTACATGCTCGCCTCCCTAGCCCCCATCTCTCCTCATTCCAGGCATATTTCACTCTCAAGCCTAGATCATTTTTCTAAAAAACATTCAGTCCATGTTTCCCCACTCTTCAAGAACCTCCAGTGGCTGCCCATCCACCTCCACATCTAACAGAAACTCCTTTCAAATGACATTAAAGCACTCAATCAGCTCACTCCCTCCTACCTCACTTCACTGATCTCCTACTACAATCCAGCACATTCACTTTGCTCCCCTAACACCAACCTACTCACTGTACTACAACCGTCTCCATCTCGCCGTTGATTCCTTGTGCACTTCCTGCCTCTGGTTTCAAACTTCTTCCCCATTCATAAAATAATAATAATAATTGTGTTTTTTGCTAAGCACTTACTATGTGCCAAGCACTGAACTAAATGCTGAGGTAGATACAACATAATCTGGTCCCACATGGGACTCACAGTCTAAGTAGGAGGGAAAACAGGCATTGAATCCCCTTTCTGCAGATGAAGGACCTTAGGCACAGAGGAAGTAAGTGACTTGGTCAAAGTCACACGGCAGACAGGTGGCAGAACCAGGATTAGAATTCAGGTCCTCATACTCCCAGACCAGTGCTCTTTCCACTAGGCAACACTGCTTCAAATTCAGCAACCCACCACTCTCTTCAACTTCAAAGCTTTATTAAAATTTCTTCTCCTCCAAGAGACCTTCCCTGACAAAGCTCTCCTTCTCTCCCTTCCACATCGCACTTGCCCTTGTACCCTTTATTAACCCTACCTTAGTAGGAGCAGCGTGGCTCAGTGGAAAGAGCACGGGCTTTGGAGTCAGAGGTCATGGGTTCAAATCCCACCTCGGCCACTTGTCAGCTGTGTGACTTTGGGCAAGTCACTTAACTTCTCGGTGCCTCAGTTACCTCATCTGTAAAATGGGGATTAAGACTGTGAGCCCCATGTGGGACAACCTGATTCCCCTGTGGCTACCCCAGCACTTAGAACAGTGCTTGGCAAATAGTAAGCACTTAACAAATACCAACATTATTACCCACAACCCCACAGCACTTATCAACATATATGTAATTTTTTTTAATATCTATCTACGACACTAGATCTCTCTCAGGGTCACACCTGGAGAGTTTCCAGTACTCTACCAGTCTCGACTATGGGAGGGAGAGTCAAGCAAAGGCATACCCATTCCATTCCTAGCTTAGGCAGTGGCTAGCGAGTGAAAGGCAATCTGCTACAAGTCAAAACTCACTTATGCTGGGCAGCAGCAGCATTTTCTATGCAGAAGGAGGCAGGGGTAAACCACTTCTATATTTTTACTATGGATCCACTACCAGAACGATTACAGATGGAGGTGGAGCATTCTGGGAGAAATGTTTCCATGGCGTCACTGTGGGTCAGAGATGATTTGACGGCTTAAGAGAACACAAGACCCCCCTAGACTGTAACCTCTTTGTAACCAGGGAACATATCTATCAATACCCTTATACTGTGCTCACCCAAGCACTTAGTCCAGTTTCCTGCACACAATATATGCTCAATAAATATGATGAATTGATTGATTGAGTGATATCCCAGCATGGCTCAGTGGAAAGAGCCCAGGCTTGGGAGTCAGAGGTCACGGGTTTGAATTCCGGCTCCGCCACTTGGCAGCTGTGTGACTTTGGGCAAGTCACTTCACTTCTCTGTGCCTCACTTACCTCATCTGTAAAATGGGGATTAAAATTGTGAGCCCCACGATGGACAACCTGATTACCTGGTATCCCCCCAGCACTTAGAACAGTGCTGTACACATAGTAAGTGCTTAACAAATACCATGATTAGAGAAGCAGCGTGGCTCAGTGGAAAGAACACGGGCTTTGGAGTCAGAGGTCATGGGTTCAAATCCCGGCTCTGCCACTTGTCAGCTGTGTGACTGTGGGCAAGTCATTTAACCTCTCTGTGCCTCAGTGACCTCATCTGCAAAATGGGAATTAAGACTGTGAGCTTCACGTGGGACAGCCTGATGACCCTGTATCTGCCCCAGCCGGTAGAACAGTGCTCTGCACATAGTAAGCGCTTAACAAGTACAAACATTATTATATCCACAAGCAGTCAATTTGATCTGGCATGTCTTGGTAGGTCAAAGAGATAGTGGGAAGAGAAGCACTGCGGTCTAGTGGAAAGAGCATGGGCCTGGGAGTTAGAGGAACTGGGTTCCAGTTATGACTTCACTACTAGTCTCCTGTGTGGTCTTGAGCAAGTCATAATTTTCTGAGCCTCAGTTTCCTCATCTGTAAAATGAGGATTACGTGTTATTCCATTCTAGCTAGATTGTGAGCCCTATGTGGGAGGAGTCTGTCCAAGTTGATTACCTTGTTTCTACCCCAGTGCTTAGTTCAGTTCTTGGCACATAGTAAATGCTTAACAGGTATTATTAATATTATTGTTATAACCACTTAATATTGCAGTTTCCCCTAGTATCACAATTAAAAGAGCAATGACCTGATATCTTCAACTTAAGCCTTGGGTGACTTGTTCTTTTCATTGTATTTTATGGAAAAAAACTAATTTTGCAAGGGGTCAGGGATTTCTAAGAAAAAAATCATCCTTATATTCTTTTGTATAAGACTCCTTGAACTTTCCTTTATGGAGCTGCTGCAGACTCCTAAGGCTCGCTTGCCATGTAGAAGTTTGTGTGTCTCTGAGAATGAGAGCCTCTTGGATTAGAAACTCTATTTACCCATTAGACTTTCTAAAACTGGATAGGGACAGCACCAAAGAGCATCAAAATGAAACCTAGGCGTGAATTCTGGGAAAGAGGAATTTTTAGAGGTGAGTTTGCTTTTTTTAACTGGTGGGTAGGATGTTTTATTATAATTCTGAGTGATTTATTGGCCATTAGCACTGACTCCATCAGTAAGCAGGATGGTGTCCCCAGGCAGCTGGGACATACCTGTCCATCACTGTACTGGAGGAGATTTCTAATCAAAAGGCAATTGTCCCTGGGACCACCATCCAGGAAGCAGAATTCTGGCCTAGATTCAACTGAATCTGGAACCTTCACCAATAGTGTAATCATGCTAAAGGTAGGAAGAGAGGAGTTTTGTCAACTGGCTACATGCTGTACTGACATCAATCCAACAGGAAATCTCAAAGCCTAAGGCTCACCATCGGGGAATCAGTCCACCTGAGGGCAATGATGCCAAGTGGATAGGACATGGGCCTGGGAGCCAGAAGGACCGGGGTTCTGATTCTGACTCTCCCACATGTCTACTGTGTGACCTTGGGCAAGTCACTTCACTTCTCTGGACCTCATTTACCTCATTTGGAAAATGGGAATTAAGATGTGAGCCCCATTTGAGAAAGAAACTCTGTCTAACCTGATTAGCTCGTATTTACCCCAGTGCTTAGAACAGTGCCTGGCACATAGTAAGTGCTTAACAAATACCACAAATACCAACTAGCCCCGGAACGTCTGCGTAGCTAGCAATCTAATCCATCAAATGCTGTAGTACCACCCCTACAGCTACTTGGCATTTAAATAAGAAAATGGTTATAAAGCAAATTGGAATCATTCCAGTTCTATTTAGACTAGTCACTTTTTATCTTGCATTCAGCAAGGAACATAGAGTATAGGGAGGGAGAGAGAAAAGCTAGCCTTTTTTTGAATCAATTAAAACCCTCCTCAGGAAGGACTGATTCAGTTCGAAATAACTTCACATAAGAGGACTCTCAGGAATCAACATACATGGGCGAGAAAAAGCTATTTGGCTCAGACTTTTACTGCTAAGAACAAATGAACTTAGAGGCTTTAAAACAAAGGACAAGGAACATACAGGCCATGAGCTTATGCGGTTGGTAGCACAGCTTGATATGTATTGTCAAATCACAGCTCAGTTGGGGTGCTGAACTACAAACCTAGATACAGGTGGAGGGACTGTTCAGACACTGAAGAAATAACACTCTTAATGATGAACTTGGTAGTGCTTAATCCTTGAAACCCTCCTTTCCCTACACTGAGGTGTGACTGCTACCTTGTTGAATGCATTTTTTATCTTGGAATGTTAGAGCAGAAGTGAATCCACATGTGAGGACCAGAAAATCATACTTGGTTCAAAAATACATCTTCCTACTGCATTTACATTTTCTGTGCAATGGAAATCTGTCTGCTGGTTATCACTTAGCTACTTTCCCAGGGCAAATAGATCAAGGATTGGGAATCAGCATGACCTAGTGGATAGAACACAGGCCTGGGAGTCAAAAGGACCTGGGTTCTAATCCCAGCTCTGCTGATTGTCTACTTTGTGACCTTTGTCAAGTCATTTCAGTTCTCTGTGCTTCAGTTCCCTCATCTGTAAAATGGGGATTAAAGCTGTGAGCACCATGTGGAATCAGGACTGTGTCCAACTGATTAGCTTGTATCTACCCCAGTGCTTAGAACAGTGTCTGGCGCACAGTTAGTGGTTAACAAATACCATTAAAGAGGGTTTCAATGGATTTCTGTGAATACCCAGTTCTTTCATAAAGCTTGTTTACATTACATAACATCGTGTTTCAATATAAGAGGATGAAAGAATTGGGGAAATGTTTTTCCCACAGCTTATCTCCTCTAGGATAACATGAGTTGAGACAAGTAGACCTAGAGTAAAGAAGCTCACTTTGTGGGCTAAGGGAACAAGCACAGGACTGGAGGGGTCAGGAGACGTGTTCTAATCCTGGCTTTGCTACTGCCTGTTGTGGGACCTTGGGCAAGTCACTTAATTTCTCATCTGTCAAATAAGGAGTAAATACTTGTCCTCCCTCCCACTTAGATTATACCTAGCACAGAGCTTGGCACCTAGTGAGTGCTTAGCAAATACCATTAGTATTATTCTGGGCATACATGTGGCATTGGTTGAGATGTGATTGTGTACACTCCCTGACCTATTAAACTCCTATTAAATCAATGGTTACTAAATTATGATTTTCCTGTAACATGAGATTTTTCTCAAACACAACCTCTGTGTTATAGGGGAATTCCCTCTTAATTTTATGTGGTACCTAGACAAAAATCCACTACTTAAGCATCAATCCTTTCAGATCACTTATCTGGTGTAGGAACATATGGTTAAATTATTCCATTGCAAACTATGATATAACAAGTTTGAAATCACCTGTGAATCAGATTTGGCCCACAACAAACCAATGCAAATTCAAAGTCAGGTAGAGAGTTCCAGCCAATGTCTTAAATAGAGAGATAGTCTACAAAACTCAGCGACGTGCTTGAGGAACCCTAGCCAAGAAGAGATCTCACAGATTGTTATGCTTATTGTCATTGATTTTAATAATAATAATTAACTCATAATCATAGTACTTGTTAAGCGCTTACTATGTGCTAAGCACTGTTCTAAGGGCTGGGATAGATATGAATTGATCAGGTTGGGCACAGTCCCTGTCCCACCTGGGGGCTCACAGTCTTAATCTGTATCTTACAGATGAGGTAACTGAGGCACAGAGAAGTTAAATGACTTGCCCACAGTCACATAGCAGACATTTGGCAGAGCTGGAAATATAACCCAGGTCCTTCTGACTCCCCGTGTCGTGCTCTATTCACTAGGCAATATTGCTTTTCGACAGTTGTTCAAACAACTTTGAATGTTAGGGCAGAGAAACACATATACAATGTCTGTACTCACGACAGATGTTCCCTTTAAAGCAATAGGCTAGTAGTTTATCTTGGCTAGTTAAAAATAACGTGCACACCTCCTGACCCCTCACCTAGGATGGTTGACTATGGTTTGGGATAAACTTCTCTCAGTAGTTTTGATTAAGGTTAAGGAAGAAACTTAGTATAACCAAATTGGATTGTCATTTTAGCTAAGGCAGGGGAGTGTGGAAGAAGAAGAAAGGGACTAAAAGTTGAACTTAGCCAGTGAATATTGACTTTCTTTGGCATAAAAAAAGATTCAGCAAATAGAGGAAGGCATCATCCTGGTGGGCCATGGAATCAAATATTGTCTTTTGGTTGCCCTAAAAGTGCAGCACAGAGTTTATTTAAACATCTGCTTCTTCTCTTCATCTTTTTAGAAGAAGGTGATTATTTTCACACTCACTCGAACTATTTTTGCTATCCTTTGGTCTTCAATCCATGATCTCTTGACCTAACTCCTTCCCTTCATAACTGTGGCTGGGGAATCAATAAATCAATCATATTTATTGAGCTCTTACCATGTGCAGACCAATGTATTAAGCAATTGGGAGAGTACAATATAGCAGAGTTGGTAGACATGTTCCCTGACCAAAGTGAGCTTACAATTTAGAGAGGGATACAGACATTAATATAAATTACAGACATGTACATAAGTTCTGTGGGGCTGAGGGAGGTGTGAATAAAGGGTGCAAAGCCAAAGATAAAGGTGACACAGAAGGGAGTGGGAGAAGAGAAAATGAGGGCTTAGTAGGGGAAGGCCTAAGCCCTGCTCACCTGTAGATAGTAAGCTTGTTGTGACACGGATTGTGTCTGTTATATTGCTATATTGTAGTCTCCCAAGTGCTTAGTACAGTTTCTACACACAGTAAGAGCTCAATAAGTATGACTGACTAAGGCTTTGAAGGTGGGGACAGTGACCGTCTGTCAGATATGAAGCAGGAGGGCATTCTAGACCAGAGACAGAATGTGGGCAGAAGGTTGGCAGTGAGATAGAGAGGATCAAGGTATAGTGAGTAGATTGTCATTAGAGAAGCAAAGTGTGTGGGCTGTCTTTTTGTAGGAAATCAAAAGGGCAAGGTAGAAGGGGTCAAGGTGATTGAATGCCTACAGTTGGAGCTTCTGTTTAATGTTGAGGTTTGATGGCTGCTTCCAGTAAGGTGGTTTGTCAGCATTCTGAAATTAAACTAGTTGTGACACATGTGAGCTGCTTACTATGTGCCAAACATTCTACTAATTTCTTGGTTAGATTAATATAATCAGATTGGACACTGTCTCTGTCCCACATGAGGCTCACAGGAAAAGCTGTAGGGTGCTTGAGGGAGATAGCAGATATTGAATGCCTATTTTACAGATGAGGAAACTGAGGCACTGAGAAGTTAAATAACTTGACCAAGATTACAGACCAGGCAAGCCAGGATGAGAACCCCAGTCTCCTGACTCCCAGTTTGGTGCTCTTTCCACTAGGCCACACCACTTGCCCCAAAGTGAGAACTTTGCCAATGCTAAACTCTGTGAGTTGGACAACTGTGCTATGTGGTTCAGATCAGTTCACTAATTTGCACAACTCTATTGATAAATATTGTTATATTTAGCTCCCCAATTAGAATGTAAACTCCTCATGGGCAAATAACATATTGCTTTGATATTCTGTACTTCCCATGCACCTAGTACAGTACACTGCACCAATAATAACAATGATAATAATGATGACATTTGTTAAGTGCTTACTCTATGTCAAGCGCTGTTCTAAACACTGGAGTAGTTACAAGCTAATCAGGTTGGACACAGTGAGCCTCAATAAATTACTACTATGGCTAGTCCTGTTGCTGCTATTACTATTATTACTACTCTTCAATCAATTAAAGCTCCAGCAAAGCATTTCCAACTTCTTTCTGAGCCTTTACTGATAAAAACGGTTGCCCTTCCATGTCCACCTTCCAATTTGCCATGCCCTCCAAGGTTTCAAGCTCTTCCAATACCACTCAGTACATTCCCTTACACTTTCAGCTGCCATCTGGGTAAAAACAGCAGTAGAAAAGAATTTGACTCTGACCGCTAACTTGGCTCCAGGACCATTTACAGCATAAGATCTTAACCAGACCCCCACAATAAATGTAAATACTCAATTACCATTAAGCATTCAACAGCCATCATATTAGGCCTGAATAAATTGCATATTACTTTTCTTAAAGGCCTATTGTGTTCTTGGTCCTTGCTGGTTATTGGAATTTCCCTGCAAGAACCTGGGGGTCTTGAGGCTGGGTGAGGGGCCTTTCCCATTTCATCTGGCTTTCCATCAGAAACAGTCCTGGATTCTGTCCTGCTGTACCCTGGCCTAATTCCAGTGCTGCACTTACTTCATGCCAGTGGCATCTTCAAGTTTTGTAAATATTAGTCATTCTGCTGATCAGATCAGTAGGGGAAAAGGGGGAAAAGAAACAGGAAATGGCATAGATTTCCTATTGGAGTTCAGGAATTAGACGCAGAACGCAAAGAGACAAACTTTCACTGAAGCAATGATAGCTTTCAAAAACCACCACCCTCAAAGTGGATCCAAAATACTACGCCCCAAACAAGCACTTTTAGCTAGAATATTGCAAAGCTGAGAGGCAAGCTGTGCGTGACTTCTTGACAATAACGAGAGAAGAGGAGAGGGGGTGGGAGAAATATTTCTCAACAAGTAATGATCAATTTTATTGTTCCTGTCTGATGACCTCCAAAATGTGTTTGTCCCCACATTTTAGAAAATAAATTAAAAACAGTTATAGGAAAAGATATTCTTCGCAAGTGATGGAGCAATTTAAACTACAGAGAGCTTAAAATTGAGATGAGGTTAATGAGCATGCAAAATAATATGAAACTTTTCATTCAATAATATTTTTTGAGTGTCTTCTGACTGGCAAACACTGTACTGGAGATCTACTGTGGGCAGAACACTGCATTAAGTTTTTGAGAAAGAATAATAAAGGAAGCCTTTAGATATGTGACACAATTGGTCCCTGAAAACAACTCTTCCCCCTCCTCTTCCTCCTTCTTCTACCCATACTAAGCACTGGAATAGATATAAGATTAAAATCTTTTAAACAGGAACCAATTTTCACATAGGGGCAATGCTTAACTGAGAGATGAGTTCCTGAACAGATACCCTATTTTTTATGAAAATTACCCAGAATTAGGTATTCAATTACACATGAGTACTATAGGTACATGAAGGTATTTATATTGAGTTACAGAGGTTCCATTAAAGGGAAGTCGGTTTTTCCTTCATCAAAAGGTTCAGTGCATCCATTTTCCTTTTGATGAAGGAAAAACCGACTTCCCTCTCATGGAACCTCCACTTCCCATTCCCGCCACCCACTTTTCCTGTTCCCCCCAGACCTGCCTTCTTAAACTTTCTTTGCCATTTCCCTCCTCCCATAAAAGTTTTATAAATGGTCTCCTCTTTTCCCCAATGTTCTCACACCCTCACACTGCCCATGTCCCCCAGAGTTACTGCCATAAAGGACGTTAGCAGCAAAGTTGAAAAGGATGTGCTATAAGGCTGAAACAGTACATACTTTTAAAATGGAAGGGCCATATGTCCTAACTTGAAACATCTTAAGTCAAAAACTTCTTATTTTACAAGTAAAAAATAAAGTCTCTGCCCTGGAAGAGTTTAAATCTAATGGGAGAAGACAGGCAGACATAACTTGTTTAAGGACAATGGTATAAGGAAAGAAGCAAAACAAACATGCATTTGGTACCGGCAACAGAATGGTGAAATGAAATAAATGAATAAATGGAGTGAGCAAATTGATATATACATAAGTGTTCATAGTGGCTATTCAGATGACTCTGGAGAAACACTTTCTGGAGGAAAAATTTGAAATTTCCATCTGAGGGTAAGTGAAACAACTAATCAATTTGAATAACTAATTCTCCTCCAAAGGCTATTCCTTAAACCTACAGTGAATTCATTTATTCAATCATATTTATTTATTGAGTGCTTACTGTGTGCAGATCACTGTACTAAGAGCTTGGGAAGTACAATTCAGCAACAGAGACAATCCCTGCCCACAACAGGCTCACAGTCTAAAAGAAGGGGGACAGATATCAAAACAAGTAAATAGGCATCAGTAGCATTATTTTAAATAAAATAATTATAGATATATACACCTCATTAATAAAAATAAACAGAATTATAAATGATAAATATGTACTTATACACACAATATACACAGTGACTGCAAAATAGTAAGATGTGGTAAAAGAATTTATGGATCACCCAGTGGATATAAAGCAGTAATAAGCACTTGGCCTCAAATCTTATGACAGTTAGTCAGTGGCATTCACTGAATGCCCACTGGCTGCTAAGTACTTGACCTCAAATCCTAAACAAACAATAAGTGGTATTTACTGAGTGCCTACTGACTGAAAAGTCCTAGACTGAGTTTGGCTTCAAATCCTATAGCAAACAATTGGTGGTATTTATCGAGTGCCTACCTCTACAAAGTAATGTATTAACTAAGCAGAACGGCATCTTTTAACCTCTCAGGGTTGCATCTGGAGAGTCTCTAGTACTCTACCAGTCTCGACTACAGGAGGGACAGTCACACGGAGGCATATCCATTCCATTCCTAGCTTGGGCAGTAACTAACTAGTGAAAGGCAATCTGTTACAAGTCAAAACTCACCTGTGCTGGGCAGCAGCAGTGAGGGAGAGAGTCGACGGAGGAGACTCAAGTTTACTGCACGGAAGGAGGGTACAGTAAACTGCTTCCATATTTTCACCAAGAAAACTCTATGGATACACTACCAAAATGATTGCAGATGGAGATAGGGCATTTTGGGAGAGATGTGTCCATGGCATTGCTATGAGTTGGATACAACTTGACAGCATAAGACAACAATGTCATCTTTAAGTCTCCTTTTCTCTTCTGCTGTGTGCTATACTGAATCTGGCAATCCTCCAGGGTATTGCACTCTTGTAGGGAAGATAAAAGGAAAATGTTTTTTTTTTCCTTTAATAAGACCATTTTAACCTCACACATCAGTCACTAGTCAGGCCTAACAAAGACTGAGGAAAGTGAAGGTGGATGCATTCATTCCAGAATAATTTTCTTAGAAAGTTATGGGTGCATAGAGAAAGAAAAGTTTTAAAAGCCAAATGTAAGTTTGGTATTGTCTCATTTTTCTAGCACTCTTCAGGTTCTTGCTGATGGATGGCTAGAACAAGAATTTCCTCAGTGAACAATCAATTTTCATTCAAGCAGCCCCCACTGGAGTTGATTCCTTACAATGAAAAAGATAAATGATGCCTCCAAATTATCTTAGGAGAGGTGTTTTACTCCCAGAGTAAAAGAAAGCTAGCCTGCATGGGACTCACACTTAGATGATCAGCATGGATCAGGCTTAGCATGTTAAACTTCCATTTATCACTGCCAGGTGAGATTAAAAATCCTCTCTCAAACCAAAAAATAGTAGTGTGTGTCAAACTTTGAAGTGGCTGAGCTTCTGTTTTGTTTTTTTTTCTGACAGTTATCATGATAAGTTAAAACTGTAAATGAGGAACTGCAGAAATAGTTTGGTCCATCCCATGACTTCTCACCACATAGTCTATATCTATCCAAGTTTGCCATATAGAAAATCATTATCAACAGTATTTACTGAACTCCAAATGAGTGAGGAAAACTGTATTAGGCCTTTGGAAAACATATGGAAGAAATATCAGATATGAACCCTGCTCTTTTGGTGCTTACACTCTAATGGGGAAACCAAGATAACAAAATATTGGTTGAAAGAACCTGGAATTAAAATATGTTGATATATGCATATTTACTCAGGGGGCTATTGGAGTGGAAATTAGCTAGGGAATGCTTCCTGGGATCTCATTCTACTAGACACTTGGGGGAAATACACAAGTGAGAACATACTGTACTATCCCCAGCGCTTAGTACAGTGCTTTGCACACAGTAAGTGCTCAATAAATGTGGTTGAATGAATGTGATAAGTCAAGAGCAAATGAATAAGTGGATAAGTATGATTCCTCTCCGCCCCTTCAAAACCCTACTGAAGACATATCTCTTCCAAGAGGCTTTCCCACACTAAGCCCCACTTTTCCTCATCTCCCACTTCCTTCTACATTGCCCTGACTTGCTCCCTTTGCTCTTCCCCCTCCACAACAGCCCCACAGCAAATATGTATATAACTTGCAATTTTATTTATTTGTATTGATGTCTCTTTATTTGTATTGATACCTATCTCTCTGCCTCTAGACTATGAGCTTGGTGTGGGCAGGGATTGTCATTGTTTTTGTTGTATTGTACTTTCCCAAGTGCTTAGTACAGTGCTCTGAACACAGTAAGCACTTAATAAATACGATTGAATGAATGAATGATAGCTCTGAGGATGGCATGCCTAGGGAAGTGGACCAGAACTGACAAGCAGTATGTCCTAATGGAAAAATGTGATCCTGGGATCAGAGGGCTTGGGAGGTAAGGGACCTGGGTTCTAATCCTGGCACCACCCCTGCCTGCTGTATAACCCTGACCAAGTTGCTTAACTTCCTGGGCCTCAGTTTCTTCATCTGTAAGTTAGGAATTAAATACCTGTTCTTCTTCTGCCTTAGACTAAGAGTTCCATGTGGGAGAGAGACTATCTAATCTGATTATCTTGAATCTATTCCAGCACTGAATATAGTGTTTGGTATAAAAAGTGATTAAATATCACATTTACTGTTAATTATTATTAATAAAAATAAATTAATCAGGAAATGCTCTGAAAGAGAGAGCTTTAAAAGAGAAGGAAATTAAAGGAGAGTAGATATTTGGTTTAGCAATGATGAGTGAGGAAGAAAGGAAGACAAGCCAACAAAGGAATCTGAAAAGGAGTAATTTGAAGGGTAGGTAAGAACCAGCAAAATACTATGTCCATAAAACTAAAGTCAAAGACAGAATTTAGGATAAGAGTAGGATCAACTGTATTAGGACAGGAAAGACACCATTAGATTTTGATGGAAGGAAATCTCAATGGCTGTGGTCCCAGTAGAAAAAATGGAGGTAAAGTTCAGATTGTAGGAGACCTAGAAGAAAATTGGACTGGAGTTATCTGTGCTTTTCCTCTTTTGTTCTGAGTTATTCAAGATAGAGTGTAAGCTCTTTGAGCACGGAGACCATATCTCTTTTTGGGAGGGTGGAATACTCTCCCTGGTGCTTAGTTCAGTTGTTGTTGTTGATGTTTTATGCTGAAAAGTCGTGTCCGATCCACAGTGATGGCATGGACACATCTCTCCCAGAACACTCCACCTCCATCTGCAATTGTTCTGGTATTGTATCCATAGAGTTTTCTTGGTAAAAACACTGAAGGAGTTTAACATTGTCTCCTTCCACGCAGTAAACCTGAATCTCCACCCTCGACTCTCTCCCATGCCGCTGCTGCCCAGCACAGTTGAGTTTTGACTTGTAGCAGATTGCCTTCCACTCTCTACCCACTGGCCAAGCTAAGAATGGAATGGGTAGGCCTCTGCTTTACTCTCGCCCCTGTAGTTGAGACTGGTAGAGTGCTGGAAACTCTCCAGGTGCCTTAGTTCAGTGCTCTGCCTAATAGGTGGCTAGGAGAATGTTCAGCACACAGTAGACACTCAATAAATATCCATGAATAAACATTATAACTGCAATAGGAACTCAAGACAAAGCCTAGATAGCATTAGTCCAAAGAAGTGAATGGAAAATAAATAGTGAGCGCATCCCTGCCTGGACTCTCACCCTGATTTTTCTCTGGTGGGTAGATAAAGGGAGTGCTTATCTCTGCCTCAGTTGAATCTGAAAGTTTGGACAACAATTTGCAAAGACAAATGACTTTATCTGTCCCTATGAATTGATATCTTATCATAATGGAAAAGTCTAAGCTGAAGAATCAGACAAATGTGATTCACCCACGCTGGGCAGCCGAGGCATGGAAAAGAGTCAAAGGCATATGATCAAATCATCAAAATGTTGAACAAACAATGGCAGGGACTTAGGTTTTTACTATGAGAAAGAAGACAATGGTAAACCACTTCCATATCTTTACCAATAAAACTTAATTGATACACATATCAGAATGACTTTATGACATAAGATGGGAAGTTCTGAAGAGGGTGTGTCCATGGAGTCACTATAGGTCGAAAACAACTCAATGGCATTTGAAGAAATGAAGAAAATGACTTTATGTTTGTACCATTTGCCATTTCATCTATTTTCTTCCATTTTACAGCTGGTGAAAAGAGGGAGAAGAGAGTTTAAGTGACTTAACCTGAATCAGAGGAGGAAGAGGGAGGAAGAACTTCATAGCATAAGGAGGAGAGAGTCTAAACTCTAGCTGATTCCCAGGCCTGTGCCTGGGAATTTTTCTTTCTCAAAATATTAAGGGAATAAAAATAGGTGAAGAGGAAGACAAAAATATGTTCTTTACAAATGGAGTCTTGTTTGGGAATGGGTAAAACCACCCTTAAAGCTAACACTATTTGAAGAGCAATGTCTGGCAACATTTCAAGATGCAAATTCAATGGGATTTAACAGAGGTCTATCTACATTCTTCCCTTTCACTATTTAAGGACTGGCAGCTCTCCTGAGTTGCAGAATATCTGAAATGTTTAGAAAACATAACGAACATTAGATTAGCCTCTTCCCACTTCAGTCTGTACTTACTCTGCTACCCGGATTATCTTTCTACAGAAACGCTCTAGATATGTCACCCCCCTCCTCAAAAATCTCCAGTGGTTGCCTATCAACCTTTGAATCAAGTAAAAGCTCGGCACTATTGGCTTCAAAGCTTTTCATAATTTTGTCCCCTCCTTCCTCACCTTCCTTATCGCCTACAGCCCAGCCCACACACTCCATTCCTCTGCCACTCACCTCCTCATTGTGCCTCATTCTCAACCGCCCCACCGTCGACCCCTGGCCCATGTCCTACCTCTGGCTTGGAATGACCTACCTCCTCACATCTGCCAAAATACCACACTTTCCCTCTTCAAAGCACTACTGAAAGCTCACCTCCTCCAGGAGTCTTTCCCAGACTGAGCCCAACTTTTCCTCTGCTCCTTCTCCCCTCCCCATCACCCCAACTCCCTTTGCTCTACCTCCCCTCCACACCCCACAACACTTCGTATATGTACATATTTATTATTCTATTTATTTTATTAATGATGTGAGAAGCAGTGTGGCTTAGTGGAAAGAGCACGGGCTTGGGAGTCAGAGGTCGTGAGTTCTAATCCCAGATCTGCCACTTATCAGCTGTGTGACTTTGGGCAAGTCACTTAACTTCTCTGGGCCTCAGTTACCTCATTTGTAAAATGGGGATTAAGACTGTGAGCCCCATGTGGGACAGCTCGATTACCTGCTATCTACCCCAGCGCTTAGAACAGTGCTTGGCACATAGTAAGCACTTAACAAATACCATCATTTGCATTATTATCTATAATTCTATTTATTTACATTGATGTTATTGATGCCTGTCCACTTGCTTTGTTTTGTTTTGTTGTCTGTCTCCCTCCTTCTAAACTGTGAGCCTGTTGGGTAGGGAATGTCTCTATTTGTTGCTGAATTGTACTTTCCAAGTGCTTAGTACAGTGCTCTGCACACAGTAGTGGTCAATAAATATGACTGAATGAATGAATTAGAAAATATATTCTATTGTTATGGAATTTTATCAGAGAAACGACTCTGATCTCGCAATCACATGAGAGGGTTTCATGACCTTGGTGTAGAAATGAACAAACTCAAGAGAGCAAGCCGAGAGAGCAGGAAAGGGCGGAAAGTGGCTGCTGCCCATTCACCCCAGCGGGGTACGAGTGACTAACAGCCCCAAGTCATCCTGAACCCGGTACCTTTATTTGCAAGCATTTCCATGTTCGACTCGACTGCAACTCTTCCAGCGCGCACCCAAAATCCTACCCAATCCCCTTGCATTGCCCATTCTCCGGCCTCCAATTAGAACCAGTTCTTAGGAGTGGTCCATATAAGGTAATGTAATTGACACATTGCTACCCAAACCTAAGTGATTGATCTACCACAGTAAGGAGATTAAACAGAGACAGGATGGTCTAGTACAGTATTGGAAGGTGATAGAATGGAGACAGGATGGTCAATTGTCTAGTACAATATGGGAAGGAGACAGAACAGAGACAGGATGGTAAATCGTCCAGTACACTGTAACAAGTGGGACTCCGCGATATATCAGAAATACAGTAATGGAAACTTGTCCAATTAGTTTAAAGCTAATTCTACCCCCAAAAGGCTACTTTTCAAGTCAGGGAATTATAAACACAGAAAAGAAAACTGTCAATTCTTGTATGAAAAATTTAAAAGCCTATAGGAAATTCTTCATTATCATCATCAACAATGATGATATGTTTTGATCACTGACTGTATGTAAAGCATTGTACTGCGTTCTTGAGAAGATACAAGAGTTGGTAGATAAGTTCCCTGCCCATAACAAACTTACAGTCTAGAAGGGGAGACAGACAATATAAATAAAAAAACTTATAAAATATAATTTAAAGATATGTACTTAATTTAAAGATATGTACCTAAGAACAGTCTAGATATCCTGACAGAGGCCCTGGTAATTATTCTGCCTCTGGTGTGCTTTCCAAAGTGCTTTCCATAGATCGATTGATTGATTGATGCTATATCACTGTACAAGGTTAGGAAACCAAGAAGAATGTCTGTATTACCTCTGTAATATCTAAGATGAACAAATCTTGTCTGCCTTGTCAACCAGAAACACACATGGTCTAAGGATAAACCCTTTTCTCCAATAGGCAGTGAAGAGTATTACTTCTGAGCAGTGACAATACAAGATAAAAGAGGGTAACTGATCCCATCTACCCTTCCAGGGACTGAAGAAAAGCTCATCAAAGGCCCCAAGATGGCAACTCTATACCTTCCCATGTACACCATTGGTGGAGGTTGAGTCAGGGGAAGTAGGACCATCTTGGCCAGCAACCTCTCTGGAGTCCTTTCTAGATCCTTTCTCTTAAGAAAGAACTGGTTGGGGCAGAAAAGAGGATCAAGAACAAGGGTGGGGTCAAATTCTGGATTGAGAGCAGAGTCAAAGTCATTGGGGAATGGAGAACATTGCCATGACAACCAGATAGCTTGGCCATGGTACTTCAGCACCTTGAGCTGCTGTGGTTTGCACAGAGTCAAGACACTGTAGAAGAGGCAGTGGGAACTGTAGATAGAATGAGCTCTGCTTCCATTCCCAGAGGAGAGCTAGTTAGGCCAGCAGAACTTGGAGCAGGAAGATGGACTTGGCATAACACAGTGAGCCATCAGTGATGAAGTAGGTTATTTTGAGAAGAGAAAAATAGGTTTCAAACATGAACCAGTTGGAGTGAAAAGGGTGATGGGTATGGAAAATATCCAAGGGATGGATCATTCTGCAAATCAGTGTGAGCTGATAGCCTGAGCCCGCTAACATGGTAAACTGAACATACAGGCCTGAACACATTACAGCACATTACATTATAGAAAACTATGGTGTTCTAGCACCAGCTTACTCATAGAGCATCAGTCTCGTCTATCTCACTGCTGAACCCTTTCCCAAGTCCTCCCTCCGGCCTGTAACTCCCACCTCCTCCATATATGCCAGAGCACCACTCTCCCTACCTTCAAAGCTTTATTAAGATCCCGTCTCCTCCAAGAGGCCTTCACTGATTAAGCTTTCTTTTCCCTGACTTCCTCTCCCTCTTGCATCATATATGCAGTTTGATCTGTACCCTTGGAGCACTTGGTATGAAGCAGAAATGACTCGATGGCACTTGATAATAATAATAATTTACCCCAGGCCCAAAACAGTTACATATTATCTGTTTTCCTGTCTAGACTGGAAGCTCACTCTGGATAGGGACAGTAGCTACTAATCCTGTTTTATGGTACTCTCCCAAGTGCTTAATACAGTGCTCTGCATATAGCCAGTGCTCAGTAAATACCATTGACTATTTTATACTATGGCTCTATCTAGCAACTTTGGGGGAAAAAAATTGGGGGACAGGGGTTCACTATGATATCGGGCCCCAGAAAGGCTACTGACAGTGAGATGAAAAGATTATAATCCTTATTCCCAGGCTGCAAAAAGACAGAAAATTAACACCACCCATGATTTGGAGCTGCCTGAGAACCAAAAAAGAAAAAAAAATCTAGAATAATATTTTAAATGCAATTAATAAAATCATAAAAGAAAATATTCCCATGTCCTCAACTCTGTGTATCCTGGCAGCCAAGTCAGTTGTACTTGACATTTAAGATGTGGAGACCAAATGGATTTCCCTTAACTAGGGTTTAGGATTGTATAATACTGAAAGGCAGCAAAACCACAAAAAGACAGACCAGTCTTAGAAAATGATAATGTATAAACGTGTATCCTGTGTAGGATTCTTGGTATGGTTGGGAGTTTGAGTACATTAGGTGATCAAAACATTTACATTCATTCACGTTTAATGCACTTATGCATATGCCCAATGCAAACCCTTTCTCTGTGACATGCCTCCTGGTAAAACAATTTCATGAAGCCACAACTCATGGAATGCAGCTTCTCTTTTCAATGCTGCAATTAAGCCTGACCAACTCTTGTGGTGTTCTGTTGACACTCCACTACCTTATCCCACTGTTGAAAGTGTGCTTCACTGTGTACATATTGAGCACCTTATGTGTCCATAACACCATATTAAAGGCTTGGGAGACCACAACTGAAACCAAACAAATAATCCCTGCCCTCAAGGAGCTTAAAATAAAATGGGAACACAGATACAGTTTATTTACAAATGGTGGGAGCAGGAAGATGAAGATGAAGAAGGATAAGCCAAGATGGAAAAAGTAGTAAAAAAAAGTCATAGTAAAAAAAGTACAATGTAAGCTTGCTGCAGGTAAGGAATGTATCTGTTATATTGTTATACTGTACTCTACCAAATGCTTAGTACAGTGTTCTGCACACAGTATTCCTTCATTCATTCAATCATATTTATTGAGCACTTAATCTATGCAGAACTCTGTACTAAGTGCTTGGAAAATACAATTTAGCAATAAAGAGAGAGAATAACTGCCCACACCAGGCTTACTGTCCAGAGCGGGGGAAACAGACATCAAAACAAATTAACAGGCATCAATATAAAGAAATAGAATTATAGATATATACAAATCAAAACAAGTAAATAGGCATCAATATAAATAAATAGAACTATAGATATATACATATATACAAAAGTGCTGTGGGGTGGGGAAGGGGAGGAAGAGCAAAGGGAGTGAGTCTAGGTGATGCAGAAGGGAAGGGGAGCTGAAGAAAAAGGGGGCATAGTCTGGGAAGGTCTCTTGGAGGAGGTGCACCTTCAGTAGGGCTTAGAGTGATTGTTTGGTAGATTTGAGGAGGGAGGGCGTTCCAAGCCAGAGGTAGAACATGGATCAGGGGTTGTTGGAGGGTCAGCAGAGAACAAGGCATAGTGAAAAGGTTAACACCAGAGGAGCGGAGCATGAGGTCTGGGATGTAGAAGGAGAGAAGGGAAGCAAGAGGGATAAGGTGATGGAGAGCTTTGAAGCCAAAAGTGAGGAGTTTTTTGTTTGTTACGGAGGTTGATAGGCAAGCACTGGAGATTTTTGAGGAGGTGGGTGACATGCCCTGAATGTTTCTGTCCTACCTCTGTCCTGGAATGCTCTCCCTCCTCAAATCCACCAAACTAGCATGTGTCCCCCCTCAACGCCCTACTGAAAGCTCACTGCCTCCAGGAGACCTTCCCAGACTAAGCTCCCCTTTTCCCCTGCTCCCCTTTCCCCTCCCCAACCCCCTGATTTGCTCCCTTTGCTCTATCCCCCTCCCCGCCCCACAGCACTTGTGTAACTTGTGTATATATGTACATATTAATATAATTCTATTTATTTTTATTAATTATGTGTATATATGAATAATTGCATTTATTCATAATGATGCTACTGATGCCTGTTTACTTGTTTTGATGTCTGTATCCCCTCTTCTAGACTGTGAGCCCGTTGTGAGCAGGGATCATCTCTATTTGTTGCTGAATTGTACTTCTCAAGTGCTTAGTACAGTGCTTTGCACACAGTTAGTGCTCAATAAATACGATTGAATGAATGAAGATAATCCCAGCAGCAGAGTGAAGTATGGACTGACGTGGGGAGAAACAGAAGGTTGGGAGGTCAGAAAGGAGGCTGATGCAATAATCCAGTCAGGATAGGATGAGAGATTGTTTCATTCATTCATTCAATAGTATTTATTGAGTGCTTACTATGTGCAGAGCACTGTACTAAGCGCTTGGGATGAACAAGTCGGCAACAGATAGAGACAGTCCCTGCCGTTTGACGGGCTTACAGTCTAATCGGGGGAGACGGACAGACAAGAACAATGGCACTAAACAGCGTCAAGGGGAAGAACATCTCGTAAAAACAATGGCAACTAAATAGAATCAAGGCGATGTACAATTCATTAACAAAATAAATAGGGTAACGAAAATATATACAGTTGAGCGGACGGGTACAGTGCTGTGGGGATGGGAAGGGAGAGGTGGAGGAGCAGAGGGAAAAGGGGAAAATGAGGCTTTAGCTGCGGAGAGGTAAAGGGGGGATGGCAGAGGGAGTAGAGGGGGAAGAGGAGCTCAGTCTGGGAAGGCCTCTTGGAGGAGGTGATTTTTAAGTAAGGTTTTGAAGAGGGAAAGAGAATCAGTTTGGCGGAGGTGAGGAGGGAGGGCGTTCCAGGACCGCGGGAGGACGTGACCCAGGGGTCGACGGCGGGATAGGCGAGACCGAGGGACGGCGAGGAGGTGGGCGGCAGAGGAGCGGAGTGTGCGGGGTGGGCGGTAGAAAGAGAGAAGGGAGGAGAGGTAGGAAGGGGCAAGGTGATGGAGAGCCTTGAAGCCTAGAGTGAGGAGTTTTTGTTTGGAGCGGAGGTCGATAGGCAACCACTGGAGTTGTTTAAGAAGGGGAGTGACATGCCCAGATCGTTTCTGCAGGAAGATGAGCCGGGCAGCGGAGTGAAGAATAGACTGGAGCGGGGCGAGAGAGGAGGAAGGGAGGTCAGAGAGAAGGCTGACACAGTAGTCTAGCCGGGATATAACGAGAGCCCGTAATAGTAAGGTAGCCGTTTGGGTGGAGAGGAAAGGGCGGATCTTGGCGATATTGTAGAGGTGAAACCGGCAGGTCTTGGTAACGGATAGGATGTGTGGGGTGAACGAGAGGGACGAGTCAAGGATGACACCGAGATTGCGGGCCTGCGGAACGGGAAGGATGGTCGTGCCATCCACGGTGATGGAGAAGTCTGGGAGCGGACCGGGCTTGGGAGGGAAGATGAGGAGCTCAGTCTTGCTCATGTTGAGTTTTAGGTGGCGGGCAGACATCCAGGTGGAGACGTCCCGGAGGCAGGAGGAGATGCGAGCCTGAAGGGAGGGGGAGAGGACAGGGGCGGAGATGTAGATCTGCGTGTCATCTGCGTAGAGATGGTAGTCAAAGCCGTGAGAGCGAATGAGTTCACCGAGGGAGTGAGTGTAAATGGAGAACAGAAGAGGGCCAAGAACTGACCCTTGAGGAACTCCAACAGTTAAAGGATGGGAGGGGGAGGAGGCTCCAGCGTAGGAGACCGAGAATGATCGGCCAGAGAGGTAAGAGGAGAACCAGGAGAGGACAGAGTCCGTGAAGCCAAGGTGAGATAAGGTATGGAGGAGGAGGGGATGGTCGACAGTGTCAAAGGCAGCAGAGAGGTCAAGGAGGATCAGAATGGAGTAGGAGCCATTGGATTTGGCAAGAAGGAGGTCATGGGTGACCTTAGAGAGAGCAGTCTCGGTAGAGTGGAGGGGACGGAAGCCAGATTGGAGGAGGTCTAGGAGAGAATGGGAGTTAAGGAATTCTAGGCATCGATTGTAGACGACTCGTTCTAAGATTTTGGAAAGGAAGGGTAGTAGGGAGATAGGACGATAACTGGAGGGGGAAGTGGGGTCAAGAGCGGGTTTTTTTAGGATGGGGGAGACGTGGGCGTGTTTGAAGGCAGAGGGGAAGGAGCCCTTGGAGATTGAGTGGTTAAAAATAGAAGTTAAGGAAGGGAGGAGGGCAGGGGCGATGGTTTTAAGAAGGTGAGAGGGAATGGGGTCCGAGGCGCAGGTGGAGGGGGTGGCACTTGCGAGGAGGGAGGAGATCTCCTCTGAGGATACTGCAGGGAAGGATGGGAAAGTAGGGGAGGGGGTTGTTGGGGGGGGAGGGGAGAGGCGGAGGGGTGACTTTGGGGAGCTCAGACCTGATCGTGTTGATTTTCGTGAGGAAATAGGTGGCCAGATCATTAGGGGTGAGAGATGGGGGAGGGGGAGGAACAGGGGGCCTAAGGAGAGAGTTAAAGGTCCGGAACAATCGGCGGGGGTGACGGGCATGGGTGTCGATGAGGGAGGAGAAGAAGCTTGTACCAGCAAGGTAGCAGTTTGGATGGAGAGGAAAGGGAGGATCTTGGCAATGTTGTGAAGTTGAGATCGGCAGGATTTGGTGACAGATTTGGTGACAATAAGTACTCAATAAATATGATTGACAAGTAACTAAATCTTTATTACTGGTCCCAATAAATATGTACTTCCCATGCATGGCTCTGGGAAGTGTGAGACATGATAATGAAAATAATAATAATGATATTTTTACAGTACTCTAGTCCCAGCCCTGACAGTAGGGGAATGCCTGTTGGGGCTATGTGAGTGGTGCTGAAGGCGGCATAGCCCCATAGGAGACAGGGGCTGTGTTCAACTTGATTAGCTTGTACCTAATCCCAGCACTTAGTTCAGTGTCTGGCACACAGTAAATGCTTAACAAATACCATAAACAAAAACAAACAAACAGATACATAAGAAGAAAGGAAACAAAACACTAAGACAACATAAAGGCAAAAATAAAGGTCATTAAGGTGCTATGGCTAAAGGAGTAGATTCAAGACTCCTCACAGCTCAGAGATGGCCGTCACAAACATGACCCTAATGACTGCTATAGCACTGAGTTAGCTAGGCCCATAAGTTATAGTGAAAAAGTGCTGTTTAATTTTGGAAAAAAGAAGACTGCAGTAGCTACTGAGGCAGCCACCTGATGGGCCATGTCCCAGTGTCCTCACTGGACTGTGCAGACCATGTCTAATTCACACCAGTGTATCCTTTTTCAGTGCTAGTACAGTGTTCTGCATATAGTAAGTGCTTGATAAATACCACTGATTTATTGATACTCTGCTGAGGTCACTTAGGAGTAAATGAGATATGCGCGTTGAGAAGCTGAGTGGCCTGGAGGAAAGAGCACAGGCTAGGAATCAGAGGACTGAGGTACTAATTCCAGCTCTGTCATTTGCCTGTTGTGTAACCTTGGCCAAGTCTTTTAACTTCTCTGTGCTTCAGTTTCCCCATCTGTAAAATGGGGAGTCAATACCTGTTCTCCCTCCTATTTAGGCTGTGAGCCCCAAGTGGCACAGTGGTAGTGATAATAATAGCAATATTCGTACTTATTAAGCACTTATTTTGTGAAGGGCACTGTATTAAATATGGGAAAGAATACATAAGTGGAAATTAGACATAGTCCTTGTCCCTCGGGGGCCTCACAACCAATATATAGAAAGGGGGAGAGGGAACTGATAAATGGAGAAGCAGTGTGGCCTAGTGGAGGGAGACAGGTCCGTGAGTCAGAAGAACCTGGGTTCCAGTCCTGGCTCTGGCAAATATCATCTGCGTGACCTTGGGCAAGTCATTTAACTACTCGGTGCCTCTGTTGCCTCATTTGTAAAATCGGGATTAAGATTGTGAGCCCCAGTATCTAATCCCAGCATTTAGTAGAGTGCCTGGCACAGAGAAAATGCTTAACGAATACCATAATACCATAATAAACAGGTACATAAGGAGAGAGCAAACAAAATGCTAAGACAACATAAATGCAAAAATAAAAGTCACTAGGGTACCGTGGCTAGTGGAATAGATTCAAGGCTCTTCAAAGCTAAGAGTTAGCAGTCACAACCACGGCCCCAATGTCTGCTATAGCAGCAGTCACCAATCAGGTACAGGAGAAAGAGATTATGCTCAGCCTTTCAGTAGCTCCGGGCAAGCAGTCTCTACACTCAGTTCTCCTGGAGCATGGTGGTAATGGTGAATGGATGGAAATGGGAAGCGCGTCAGGGAAGGGCATGGATAGAACCAATCTCAGGAACTCTGCGTTAAGGAAAATGCAGGCTTCGGTAACCATCCTGTGTCTAATTCTGTGGCCAAACACACAATCTTTTCTTACAGAACCACTCTACACTATATCCACCCAGAAGCTCATTGTCAAAAGAGCATTCTCTAATTCTGCTGTCATGCTCTAGCCAAAACGTGCATTGACTGCTCATGTTCTGACAGAACTGAGGGCATTTGATTTGCTTTAGGGTTGCTTGATTATGGCAGTCATGAGAAGCATTTTAGCCTAATGGATTGAGCATTGGATTGGGGGAAAGGTGACTTGGATTCTAATCCTGACTGGGTCACTTGACTGCTTTGTGATTTTGAGCAAGTCACTTAATTTTCTGTACCTCAATTTCCTTGACTATAAAATGGGAGTTTAGCACTGTGTGGCACAGAGACCATGGCCATTGTATACCTGAGTGCTGAGGACAGAGTAAGCACTCAATAAATACAATATGCATTTAGTAGCTAGACTAGATTATCTTGCCTCTACCACAGTGCTTAGTATACATTGTGTTAACACTGCAGTCATTATTATTTACCATTATTCTACACTCCTGCCTGCCTACATTCCATGCCCCATATATAAACAAGAGAATGAAGCTGGCACTGCATAAACCATCATCACTCCAATCAAATTCCCTGTCCTGAAGTCTCCAGACCAAGGCTCATAAAAATTATAATAATGATGGTATTTGTTAAGTGCTTACTATGTGCCAAGCACTGTTCTAAGTTCATCCATTATCATATATCAGTGCTGTGGATGTGAAGAAAACAAAAGTGGAGGAAGAGGAGAGGTTTTGAAGATGGAGAGAGTGGTGGTCTGGCACATTTGTTTAAGGCAGTTGTTAAATGCTTACTATGTGTCAAGCACATTTCTAAATTTTGCGGTAGGTCCAAGTTAATCAAGCCAGTCAGTCAGTTAGTTGTATTTATTGAGCACTTACTGTGTGCAGAACACTGTACTATGTACTTGGGAGAGTACAATATAACAGACACATTCCCCACCCACAGCGTCTAGAGGGGTAGATATTAATGTAAATGAATAGGTTACATATATGTACATAAGTGCTGTGGGGCTGGGAGAGGGGATGAATAAAGGGAGCAAGTCAGGGTGACACAGAAGGGAATTGAAGAAAATAAAAAGAGGGCTTGATCAGGGAAGGCCTCTTGGAAGGGATGTGCCTTCAGTAAGCCTTTGAAGGCAGTGGAGAGTAATTGTCTGTCGGTTACGAGGGCACTTGAGGCCAGAGGCAGGATGTGGGCAAGAGGTCGGTTGCAAGATCTGAGACAGAATTAGAGGGAGAAGGTTAGCATTAGGCAGTCTCTGTCCTACATGGGGCTTACAGTCAAGTGACTTGTAACTACTCAGTGCTTAGAACAGTGCTTGACCCATATTAAGTGCTTAACAAATGCCATTCAAAAAAGTATACATCTAATTAAGAAATGTGTGAATAAAAAAAACTAAGACTATACAGAGACCAACATTCATTCAATCATATTTATTGAGCAATTACTGGGTGCAGAGCACTGTACTAAGCACCTGGGAGAGTACAGTATAACAATATCATAGCAGCCCTACTGGAATATGGAACTCCAGCCACACATTTTACAAATGAGGGAACTGAGGCACATTGAATTAAGTGACTCACCCAAGGTCACTCAGCAGATAAGTGAGGGAGCTGGGATTAGAACCCAGGTCCTTCTGACTCCCAGGCCCACCCTTTATCCACTAGGCCACACTGCTTTTCAATTTAACATAAATTATCTGTGCTTCAGTTTCCTGAACTGTAAAATCGGAATTAAATCCTACTCCTTCCTATCAAGATTATGAGCCTGATGTGGGTCACGGACTGGTTCCAACCTGGTTAGCTTGTATCTATCCCAGCACTTAGCATAGTGTTTGAAATAAAGTAAGTGCCTAAAATATACCAAAAGTATATATCATGATACCTTCCTCTATAGGAACTGCTAATCTTCCAAGTTGATTGTCCTGTTGTCGGGTAGGGATTGTCTCTATCTGTTGCTGAATTGTACTTTCCAAGCACTTAATAGAGTGCTCTGCACAGTAAGTGCTCCATAAATATGATTGAATACATGAATTATTGAAATTGGAAATTGATTCAGTTGCTCAAATGACACTGCCTCACTCGGTACCTATAAATTCTTTTTATCTGTTGACCTAAACAAGTACACTTTCCAGAGTTCATGATATTGCCTTCTACTTGGAGAAAAGAGTGGTTCGTATATATGCGAGCCCTTATTGGTGCTTCTGCTATCTTGGAGGATCATATGATAATGATAATAATAATAATAATAATAATAATGGCATTTGTTAAGCACTTACTATGTGCAAAGTACTGCTTCAAGCGCTGGGGTAGATACAAGGTAATCAGGGTATCCCACGTCGGGCTCACAGGCTTCATCCCCATTTTACAGATGAGGGAACTGAGGCCCAGAGAAATTAAGTGACTTGGCCAAAGTCACACAGCTGACAAGTGGTAGAAGTGAGATTAGAACCCATGATCTCTGATTCCCAAGTCTGGGCTCTTTCCACTAGGTCATGCTGCTTCTCCTATCTGCTAGCCATTAAAAAGAATCATGTCTGCTACTTAGGAGGCTTTTTTTTTTTTACAACCCAGTGACTAGCACAGCTGTACTGGTCTTCCTGGAGGTACTCTTGCTTCCTGCTGGGTCATTGCTTTATTCATTCATTTAATTGTATTTACTGAGTGCTTACTGTGTGCAGAGCACTGTACTAAGTGTTTGAAATGTACATTTCGGCAATAGGTAGAGACAATCCCTGCCCAACAACCGGCTTTAGTAGTGAATATATCGAGGAATGGCCTGTGAAGTTTAGGGACTTGAATCTACCTACAAGATTAACAAATGTACATTTTCTGTAAGGAAGATATATAACTTCTCATCCAAACTCAATTCATTAGCAAATGAAAGCAATAAGACAGTGAATATTTGGAGCTGTTGGGATCCTGTTTAAGCAAGAACTTGGGGCGCATGCCAGTGAGAAAATCATGGTAAGATAATTTCTTTTTCATTCCCACTCCCATCCTTTTCCTCTGTGCATTACTGATTATTTCCAAATATCTATCCAAAATACCCTATAAATAAGAAGACTAAAAGCATATCTTAACTCAAAGCCATTTATTTAGGTAGCATTCCCTGCTCTAAACCTTATCACGACCTTAGTTATGAAGACACAAATTCATCTTGGGTTGTGTATTTTCCCCCAGTGGACACACTCCCATGTGTACAACAGCCAAAAACCAGGGTCTGTGTTGCTGTTCCAGAACTGCATGTTCTGGTCATATTCTCATCTTGCTTTCCCATGTGACAAACCTATCACTGAACATAGTAAATCAATCAACGGTATTTATTCAGTGCTTACTCTGTGCAGAATACTCTACTAGTGCTTGCGAAAGTATTCAATCATTCAGTAGTATTTATTGACCACTTCCTGTGTGCAAAGCACTGTATTAAGTGCTTGGGAGAAGACATTATAACAATAACCAGACACATTCTCTGCCCACAATGAGCTTACAATCTACAATATAACAGAGTCAGAAGGCATGTTCCCTCCTCACAAGGAGTTGACAATAGAACTTGTCTTTTTCAGCATAAAATGCAGTCTTACAAGGGCAACTAGGTTTTTCAGCTGATGCTCAGATGGGGTATGGATGTCTAAACTTACTCCAGCCTATTTCTTGTGCTTGTTCCAGCGTATATTATATAGTCAAGAAATCTTCTCCATGGCCCTCAACATAAGAATTATGAATATGTCTGATAAGAAGCATGAATCCAAGGGAGTTAACTTTCTGGAAAGATACTATTTGGGATTTGCCAGACTGAGTTGCTGCTTGAGTCAGCACTATACTAATCATTTCATCCACAACCTAACTGTCCATGGCCTTGAGAATTTTGGCCAGAGTTCAAAACAAATAACAGTAGTTAACAGGCCACAAAACTGAACTTTCCCCTTAGAAATCTCTCTCGTACATCTTCTTCCCACATACCCAAACTATGTTCCCTCTACCAACGTGGAACACCAACAACCATCGGTAACCAAGTAGGAGGGAATGACATAACACAGCCCAACTCAAAACAACCAAATTTATCTCCTTCCTTCAGGGAATATTCCTTAGATCTTGATTTGAAAGAAACTTCATGAGGAAAAGTAGCCTACGAGTAGTCTCTCTAGATCTCTAACTTACAAGTTCTTAACTCCCTTTCCCTATTCTTATCTTCCTTAATTCTGCATTCTTTGAGTGTTTGGGTATAGCAATCCTTTTTTTTCCTCTTAACTGCTTTGCAACATTACATAACATAGGTTAAGTAATTACCAGAAGCTGGTTACTCCCCAGCCTAACTTGAATTCTGCTTACAGTAAAACAGTCACAAACTCACCGTACCTCAGTTTCCTCATCTGTAAAATGAGAAAACAAAAGTGTCCTTTTTCATAGGGCATCCTGAAACACTAAATGGCAAGAAGTGCTAAATAACCCTGTAACCTTGGGTCCAACAGTCTGTCCAGTTGCTCAGTGGCCATACATGGTTAGAGGCTCAGCCACATCTCCATGCCAATTGCCCCAACAGCATGACATAGTGGATAGAGCATGGGCCTGGGAATCAGAGGCTAATGGGTTCTAATCCCAGCTCTGTCACTTGTCCACTATGTGATCTTGGGCAAGTCACTTCACTTCTCTGTTCTTCAGTTACCTCATCTGTAAAATAGGGATTGAGACTGTGAGCCCCACATGGGTGGGACAGGGACTGTGTTCAACCTGATTTGCTTGCATCCACCCAAATGCTTAGAACGGTGCCTGGCACTTAGTAAATGCTTAAAAATACCACAATTACTAAATCAGGGTGAGAGATCAGGGTGGAAGGAAAAGCAATGTGAAGTGCAGCCCCTGAGGTGTCAATACAGTAGGAAAGAGGAAGGCCCTTGAACCTCAATCTCAACTATCTCATGGCTGACCTCAGCTCACGTCCTGCCTCTGTCCTCTAATTCCCTCCCCGCTGAAATCCAATAGACAGTGATTCTCCCTAGCTTCAAATCCTTACTGAAGGCACATCTTATCCAACAGGCCTTCCCAGACTAAGCCCACCTTTCCTCTTCTCCCACTCTCTTCTGCATCGCCCTGAGTTGTTCCCTTTGTTCGTCCCCTTTCCCAGCCCCTTTATTTATTTGTACTGATGTCTGTCTCCTTCTAGACTGTAAGCTCGCTGTGGGCAGGGAAGGTGTCTGTATTATACTCTCCCAAGTCCTCTGCACACAGTAAGCATTCACTAAATAAGATCGAATGAATTAATGAATGAGTCAGGCATGGATAAGAGAGAGTTTCAGGCCAGGGGCATGATGAAGACAGGGAAGGTGAGGTTTAGATGGGAAGCAGAACCTGGAGAAGGGAACTTTTAAGAGAGCTTTGAGGTGGGATGGTCTGAAGGTTGGAAATGAGTTGAGGAGAAGCAGGCAATTGGGAGGTAGAGAGATGGGGAGGAGAGAAAGGAGGGAGGTGGTGACAGTGGGAGACTGTCAATGGTTCTCTCATAATATCCTGACTGGATTACTGCATCAGCCTCCTCTCCGATCTCCCATCCTCCTGTCTCTCCCCACTTTAGTCTGTGCTCCACTCCACTTCCCGGGTTATCTTTCTACAGAAATGCTCTGGGCATGTCACTCCCCTCCTCAAAAACCTCCAGTGGTTGCCTACCAACCTTTGTGTGAAAAAAAACCTCCTCACTCTTGGCTTCAAAGCTCTCCATCACCTTGCCCCCTCCTACCTCAGCTCCCTTCTCTCCTTCTACAGCCCACCCCGTACATTCCGCTCACCTGCCACTAACCTCCTCACAGTCCCTCGTTTACACCTACCCCGTCGTCGACCCCTGGCACACGTCCTACCACTGACCTGGAATGGCCTCCCTCCTCATATCCAAACTAACTCTCTTCCCCTCTTCAAAGCCCTACTGAGAGCTCACCTCCTCCAGGAACCCTTCTCAGACTGAGCCCTCCCTTTCCTTCTGCTCCTCCTTCCCTCCCATTCCCCCTTGCCCTCCCCACAGCACTTGTGCATATTTGTATACATTATTTATTACTCTATTTTATTAATGATGTATTGATATCTATGATTTTATTTATCTATTTTGATGGTATTGATGCCTGACTACTTGTTTTGTTTTGCTGACTCCCTCTTTTATACTGTGAGCCCATTGTTGGGCAGGGATTGTCTCTATCTGTTGCCGAATTGTGCATTCCAAGTACTTAGTACAGTGTTCTGAACATAGTAAGCACTCAATGAATATAGTTGAATGAATAAATGAATGAATCCCTCAGAAGTGTGGTTGTAGAGCAGTGCTCATGGTTCTCACCAGCAGGGCAAGGCATGGATGCAGGATCCAGAGGGGGAGTGATGGACTTCTCAACCCTCAAATTGCTTGGGCTCCACCTACACTTCCAATGCTCTCTCTCTCCAAGGAATTATTGGTAAAATTGGAGAGAAGTACACAACTGAAACAGTTACAGGAACCACAAGGCCTAATTAGAAGGCCACATCTTTATTTCATGGACACTTGAGCATATTTAGCCACCCATCTATTGAAGAATTTATAACTGCACTTGACCAATCTTCTGCCCGTTTCACCAAAGAATAACAGTAGAAAACTTCTGGCCTTGATATTTTTCCTATATACTCTTCCTCTGGGTTATTGTATAAATAATGTCTTTCCTACAACCTTTCACTAGCAGCATTATTTAGTTATAATACAATAATTGCATTCTACCTAATCACTCCATTCTTTATAGTGTAACATCCCTGAGAGGAGATTGCACCCACTGAGGAGAGTGAAAACCACTGAAAGGTCTTCAAGAGCTGATTTGGTCCAAGTCTCTTCCTTCCAACCCTATTTTGATTTCTAAAGACCCCCAAAATAAGTTTCATCAGAGGTTAGCTAGGGGATCAATTAACCTGACTGTCAGGAAAGTACTTCTTAGGAATAACAAAACTTTCATGCTGCCTTTTATGTCTATTACTGATTCATTCATAGCCTTCTCAACTTTGAGAAAAAAAATAAATAAAAATGTGCCTCCCCATTGAATGAAGGTTATTCTTCAGGTGTACTTAATCAATCAATTGTATTTACTGAGCATTTACTGTATGCAGAGCACTGTTCTAAGATCTTGGAAGAGTGTCTACAGAGTTGGTAGTTACTTTCACTGTCCATAACAAGCTTAAGTACTAGAGGTACAGACAGTTGAGTACAGACAGTTGAGTGGCCATTTTTAGGTGATCCCTCTCCCCATCCCTTCCCTTCTACCTTTACCTCTAAACCTTTCATTCATTCATTCATTCATTCAATCGTATTTACTGAACACTTACTGTGTGCAGAGCACTGTACTAAGTGCTTGGAAAGTACAATTTGGCAACCGATAGAGACAATCCCTACATAACAACAGGCTCACAGTCTAGAAGGGTGAGGCAGACAACAAAACAAAACAAGTAGACAGGTGTCAATACCATAAAAGTAGATAAATAGAATTATAGATATATATACATCATTAATAAAATAGAGTAATAAATATGTACAAATATACACAAGTGCTATGGGAAGGGGAAGAGGGTAGAGCAGAGGGAGGGAGTAGGGGTGATGGGGAGGGGAGGAGGAGCAGAGGAAAGGGGGAGCTCAGTCTGGGAAGGCCTCCTGAAGGAGGTGAGCTCTCAGTAGGGCTTTGAAGAGGGGAAGATAGCTAGTTTGGCAGATGTGAGGAGGGAGGGTTTTCCAGGCCAGAGGTAGGATGTGGGCCAGGGGTCGACAGCGGGACAGGTACAAACGAGGCAAAGTGATGAGGTTAGCGGACGAGGAGTGGAGTGTGCAGGCTGGGCTGTAGAAGGAGAGAAGGGAGGTGAGGTAGGAGGGGTCAAGGTGATGGAGAGTTTTGAAGGCAGTAGTGAGCAGTTTTTGCTTCATGCGAAGGTTGACAAGCAACCACTGGAGGTTTTTGAGGAGGGGAATGACATGCCCAGAACGTTTCTGTAGAAAGGTAATCCAGGCAGCAGAGAATAGAAGCGGCAAGAGACAGGCAGATGGGAGATCAGAAAGGAGGCTGATACAGTAATACAGTTGGGATATGATAAAATTGTACCAGCAAGATAGCAGTTTGGATGGAGAGGAAAGGGTGGATTAAAGCCATTCTATGTGCCTAGCACTTTGCTAATCCCTGATGTAGAAAAAGATAAACAGAGTAGACAATCTAAAAAGCAAGAAAAGCAGGTGTCAGCCCCATTTTACATTCAAGGAAATGGAAACTGAGAGAAGGTAAGTGACTTGTCCAAAGTCACACAGAAGATCAGTGGCAGAGTTGCAGTTAAAAGCAAGGTCTCCTGACTTCCAGGGCCATGCTCGTTTGGTTTTCCTTTTTCCCCTTTGAATTGCACTACTCTCGATAAGCATTCCTATTCCTAGCTATGTTTTATCCCATTTTCCTTTATTATTTTGGTATTTGTTAAGCACTTACTATGTACTAGGTACTGTACTAAGCACTAGGTAGTTACAAGGTAATCAGGTTGTCCCACATGGGGCTCACAGTCTTAATCCCCATTTTCCAGATGAGGAAAATGAGGCACTGAGATGTTAAGTGCTTTGTCCAAGGTCTCACAGCAGACAAGTGGCAGAGCCTGGATTAGAACCCATGTCCTCTAACTCCCAAGCCTGGGCTTTATCCACTAAGCCACCCTACTTCCACAAGCACACTTTTCCATGTATGTAGGTCCAATTATATTAATGTCTACAAGGCTCCTCACTCCCAGTTCCATAATAATTCCACTAGATTACCCTGTTACCTAAAGTCTTCTAACTACTGATCTCCCCTAATTCTCTAAGCCTGTGCTTAAAGGCAGGTAGTGGGTCCCTCCCAGCATCATATATGGATATCATGTTATCTAGGAGTTTCCTTGCAGTAGAATGTGGTGGAATTTCAGGTGACCTTGCTGTTAACTTCTGCGTCATGCTAATATTCATTCCATAGTATTTAATGAGTGCTTATTGTGTGCAAAGCACTGTACTAAGCGCTTCATTGAAAGTCTTCAATCAGTGAGCAGGACATTTCATCCCCATCCCTTGCCTCACCTCTAAACAACTCAAAAGTTATTGAAACCAGTAATGTCAAGTTCAAAAAGGTAAGTGCCACTGGGTAGTCTTTCCAAAACACTTTCAAAAATCCTTCTCAGCATCCTTCTCAGCAGTCAGGTATTTATGAGGGCTCCATTATTTATTTTGTCTACCATAACTATTTTTTATGATTGATGTCCCATTAGCGTGTAAATTCCTTGTGGTTAAAGAACATGTCACTTTTTTATTCTGTACTTCTGAAGCACCTAGTACAATGACCTGCTCTAACTGGGAGCTTAATACATGTTGTTCTTACTCCTACTACTCCTAAATGTTAAGATTTGAAGTATAAGATTTCCTGAGATGTGCAGACCATCACAATAGAAAATACCAAGACAATTACATGAGATCATCTTGTATTAAAGCAAACCATCCCAGAACGAAAGAATTTCAGAAAACATAATGTATCACCTACCTGACTGGAATCTGCCAATCATGGCAGGGCTGACTGACTGTTGGTTTCTCTCTTATTTGACTTGGAAGCTGCACATATCAATATGTAGTCAGGAAATGGTTCTTTAATCATTGTAAAGTCTCTCTTGATTTTGAAGATGAGATCAACCAACGGCTGTTGGGCTTTTCTTCCAAGATAACTGATGATAGCATTTGCTAATGATTAGCAATGCTGGACTGCAGGAACCCACAGCTTGGTCCGATTTCACGCATTCCTGGTCTTGGTGAGGGACAGGTCTCTGATAACAGGATGTCCCGTAAAGATGCAAAATACAAAGCAGCGGGGCTCAGTGGAAAGAGCCTGGGCTTGGAAGTCGGAGGTCATGGGTTCAAATCCCGCCTCTGCCACTTGACAGCTGTGTGACTGTGGGCAAGTCACTTAACTTCTCTGTGCCTCAGTTACCTCATCTGTAAAATGGGGATTAAGACCGTGAGCCTCATGTGGGACAACCTGATTACTCTGTATACCCCAGCGCTTAGAACAGTGCTCTGCACATAGTAAGCGCTTAACAAATACCAACATTATTATTATATTAGGGAAAAAGGAACATTTAGTGTCTATGTATCATACGCTTAAGGGAGCAAAGAGAAGGAAGGAAATAGAGAAGCAGCATGGCTCAGTGGAAAGAGCACAGGCTTGGGAGTCAGAGGTCATGGGTTCTAAACCCAGCTCCGCAAGCAGCTTGATCACCTTGTATCCCCCCAGCACTTAGAAAGTGCTTTGCACATAGTAAGCACTTAACAAACACCACTATTATTGTTATTAAATAGAGTTATACTACACAGTGACTCATCATTTTACTTAAAAACACCTATTTAGAGCTTAGTTAAAAGTTCTGCATTATTCCTTCAATTGTAGAAATGAGAAAAAAAGATTGTGTACTTCTTAACTGATCTTCTCCAAAGATCACAAAGGAGGTCTCCTTGTGGGTGACATACTGTTCTTAAGTGACTAGGCTGAATGGAGACTCCAACACAGACAGCAGAAAATAAATTAAATCAAGGAACTGTGAGAAAATATCTCCTTTCCTGGTGGTTGTTCCCAGAAATCTCAGAATATCAACACAAAGTACTGGAATCTCAGAATCCAATGGGGAACTTCAAGAAGCAAAGAACCATAGTTAGTCGATTGTATTTGTTGAGCACTTTCGGTGTGCAAAACACTATACTAAACACTGGGGAGAATACACTATAACAACATAATGTGGACTTCCATCTCCCTATTTAGGCATATGCCAATATGTACACACATATAGCCAAATATCTACAGCTCTCTCTCTGTATATATAGATAGATAGACAATATATACTATATATAGCCAACTATTTAGAGTTTTCTCTATTTATAAATAGAACTCTATATAGGGTAGCCAAATGTAAACATAGAAAAATCTGTCTATTGCTTATTTTCACAGACCACACTACTGATGATAAAATTCTATCCATGTGTGTTGTGCAACTGAAAGACTGATGCAAAACCAACACATCCTGATGTGTGGTTTGCTCTTAAGGATAGATACTTGCTACACTAATGGGATTGTCCCAGAGTGGCAAATGATTTGTTGCCTTGGAACATTCAGACAACAACCATCTCAACAGGGCAAGGGCAGTGCCACTAAGTTGTAGCATTTGAAGAAATATTCTTCAGTCACTTGGACATAATTAAATCAATCCTGCTGCAAGAAAGGAAAATGGATTATACAAACCATTAGGCATGCCAGATGGTCTAGGATTTTTTCTTCCATACCTCATGTCCTCTCTCCCTTCTGATTGTGTGTGTTGCAACTGAGCACCTTTATTTAGCACTGCATTACTCATTTGCACAACAGTGGTAGGCTCATTTACAATATAATCTACCAAGTTTAGAACTGTAGAGTGAATTTTTAGTATCCAACAGACTATTCTGTTCATGAGGTATAGTCATTCAGGCAAGTGTTCTCTCTGCAGGTGACACCCACAGTATATCGCACCTCAAATTCAACTGTTCCTGGAAGAAGAATGCAATTCAAAATGGGGATCACAGGGGGGAAATAAATGAGCCAGAGTTATCGATGTGAAGCCCCATGAGTACTGAAGTCTAGTCTGAACACTGGCTCAGAGAAGTTGTAGATGAAAGTGTCCAAAGCAGAATGAAGGACAAAAAGGTAAAGAGAAGGAGAGGCCATTAAATGTGGTCATGTAAAGGTCATTTCTGAGTGGACTGAAGCAGCATGGCTTAGTGGATAGAGCACAGGCCTATTTTGGGCAAGTCATTTAACTTCTCTGGGCCCCAGCTACCTTATCTGTAAAATGGGGATTAGGAACTGTGTCCAGCCTGATTTAACTTGTATCTACCCCATCTCTCAGAACAATCCTTGGCACATAGTAAGCACTTAAAAAGGTATCATCATTATCATTATTATTTCAGGAGATAGAAGCCAGAATGGAGATGATCAAGAGGGCAGTGGAACCTGTAGGTTAGACAACCCTTCCGAAGAGGAGAACCATGACGAGTAAGCATGTGGGCATGCTTAAAATCAGAAGGAACAGAGAAAAAGATGTTACAGGGTCAGAAGCAGAAAGCAGTTAGGTCTAGAACAGAGAGAATTCTAGAGTGTAAGAGACATCTCATGAGGCAGCTGGGAAAGAGATTCTGTTCTTTCTTCAAAAAAAGATTACTTATCAAGCATGGGTTAGCTATATAGCAAATATATAAAGTAATTCTATCCACTTTAAAATTGAATAAGACAAGATAGAAAGATATAAATTTGTTTTTGGAAGGAAAGGGAGCAGGAAGGGGATTAAATGCAACACTGAATTGGGGCAGGGAAAGTGGAGAAAGAAATAAGACAGAGAAAGGAAAAATAAATCACAAAAGGGGAAAAGAAGACAAGGGAGAGAAGGTGCTACCTTAACTTCTTACCACCAGATCAGACTAGAAACAAATGTGTTCCTTATGACTTTACTACCAGTGATTTTCCACTTAATTTTCCTGAAGCTGAACCAGTTTGGAGGGAGGCAGACAACAGTGACATGAGGAAAAAGGTGAAGCATGCTGACGGCTTCCACTATATTACCACTGCAGTCCCCTCTTCTTCTGATTGGCTCCAATCCATAATACATATATCAAAGGGATGGCAGGAGAGACCATCTGATCCACAGCCCCGCTTTCCAACCATACTGCCTGTATGTATCTTTAGATTGACTCCAGTGCAATTTTTTGCACTGAGGATTTCATAATGTGATACTGACCTACCTCATTTCACTTGACTTGGTGCTTTGCCGGATCCTTTGGCATAAGGCTTCATTCTAGTATGGTCTCATTTGAAGAGTCAGGAATGTTTCAATCCTCTGGGGAAATGTAATCAACCCTCTGTGATTAGAGACAGGGAAAATCTGGAAGTGGGAACACTGGGAGTTTGCCAAAGGGGACTCACTTGACAGGTCAGCATCCTCACTAGAGACCAGAAGCAGAAGATTTGCTGTTTGTTCCCAGTCCTGCCAGGAGTACAGTCAGAAGATTTGCATCAGTTGCAGTAAGCCGAAGGGTAGGAACTTCTGGCAGGAAAACCTTGTTTTCCCATCATAAAACAGAATCCACAGCTGCCAAACAAACTTCCAGACCATTAACATCTCCCAACCTGATGATCCGGGAGATTCTGCTTGTGGGAAACAGAGAGAAGTTTTCACTCAATAGGCCTCCCTACGTAACTACCAAGATATCCCTTGGTAGATGTTCATGACACCCAGAAGTCCTTTTTCCTAATGAGAGTCAGCCTGGCAATTTCCTGAACAGGGTTAGAGTGGCCTCTGGAAGGGAGGATCCTATTTGCCAAAGTTATTTCATGATGGGTTTGGAGACCCTGGCTTACTATGGTTTAAAAAACTCAGTAAGATCCTCAAGATACACCCTGGCATTGTCTTTGATGCAGTACTAAAGCATAAAATCACGCTGCTCTAAAGGACAAACCGAGGTACTGAAAGGAAATCTTCAACCTAGGAGCGAAGGTATTTAGCTCAAGGTCAGTACACTGGCTGCACTTCCTGTGAAATCAATCAGTGGTATTTATTGAGCGCTTACTATTTGCAGAGCACTCTTCTAAGTGCTTGAGAGTACAACATAAGAGATTTGGCAGACATGTTGCCAAATTAATGAGCTTTTAATTTAGAGTGGGGAGACAGACATTAATAGGAATAAACCAAAAGTTACAGCCCCACTTCTTGAAGGAGCCAAGATAAAACCCACCTTATTTTGAGACCCTCATCTGTCTGGGCCTGATTACAGTTTAACAGCATGCACCTGATTACAATTCACAATTTTTATAGCAGCACTGTATTCAGTAATCTGGGAGGGCACCATCTTGATAGCATTTAGGATCATGTAGTGACTTGGGGAATGAGGCAGGGGATGAAATTTCATGGGATTTCATGCCAAATTTCACATTCAACAAAAGTAAAGCAGAGAACCACTCTAATGGGTTAAGAATTATGTGGACTTAGAGCCCAAAGTGGATTCATGCCTGACTTTAGTGATTCACTCTATCCTGGATTTCCTGTGGAGACACAGCCTTGATGAATTTCCAATTGATTGCTGTAACAGAAAAAGGGAAAACAACTCAATCCTTCAGTAATTTTTTTCTTGTCTCTTATAGAACAAAATGGATAAAACTTTTCTGCTTTGTCTTCATTTGTGACTATATCAAATACATTCAATTTTTCACTTTCTCTGATTATCTTACTCTGTCTTTGCTGCCTCCCAAAGTTTCCTCGAACCTTCAGCTTGAAACTTTTCTTTATACCAGTCTTAACACCTCAAATTCCGGCAACATTTGGGTTTCTGACCCTCATGTTTCCTTCAAGCAGAGAACGATTTCCTTCAAGCAGAGAATCGAACCAAAGATCACATTCGGCTGCTCATTTTGCATGATTTTATCTTAGAAACACTCAAAGGACATAAATTCTTAGTTATTTCTTCAAGTCTGAAAACTAATTGTTCCTTACTATTTGGCTGCTTTTAGTAGCTTTTGGACTAATGAAATGTCCAGTGTGTGTGTGTGTGTGTGTGACACCCTTCTCATCACATTTTTAAACACTTCCAATTTGATTAGAAGTGACAGGTGCTGGTAGAAATGCTGATCTATTTGAAAATCCTGAAAGTCCTCCAAATCATGCATCACAGGGTATGATGTGACCTTTAGCTATTAGATATTATTTGATTGGATTGGATTCTTAGTCACCTATTTTTACACTTGTATTTTTCTTAACTGGGAAAGAAGGTAGTGATTTGACTTTTAGTTTCTTGGATTTGGCTTTCCATTTCCCATTTTTGCAATTCAATTGTTCCTCTCAGTCCTAAGGAACAGCTGTGTTGCGACACAGTACTAAAGTGAACTGAACTGACTATCTGCTCTAGGAATGCTATGATGAAGAATTTATCACAGAAGTTCCATAAGAAAATTTCCCTCTTTCAGGTTTCTTCCTCAAAGGATTTTAAGCATCACTTCTAAAGCCCAAGTTTTCATTCATTTTAGGGAAAAAGCAGATCAAACAGTAGTATTATACTTTTCCAAGTGCTTAGTACAGTCCTCTGCACCCAGTAACCACTCAATAAATACCACTGATTGATTGATTCAGTGTCCACTCTAAGCAGAGCAATATACAGAGTGCCTGGGAAAGTACAATAGGGTCAGCAGATGCAATGCTTGCCCTAAAAAGGCTTTCAATCTAGCATGGAAGGTGGACAGTAAAATGATTTACAAATTGGACAAAGAATTATGGGGATATGTAAATGAGTAACTGCTTATGTAACAAGGTATGTAGACATTTTGAAATGAAGATTCAGAACTTTCAATCCTTGTTTCCCCACTATTTAAAAACTTCTAGTGGTTGTCACCCACCTTCCACATCAAACAGAAACTCCTGACCATCGGATTTATAGCACTCAATCATCTTACTCTCCCCTACCTTACCTTGCTGCTCTTCTACTACAACCCAACCCACACACTTTGCTCCTCTAATACTAATCTTTTGGTTGTACCACCATCTCATCTATCTCACCACTGAACCCACATCCTGCCTTTGTCTTGGAATGCCCTCACCTATATCCTACAAACGATTCCTTTTCCCAACTTCAAAGTCTTAATGAAGGCAGATCTCCTCCAAGAGGCCTTCCCTGAATAGACCCTCTTTTCTTCTTCTTCCTCTCCCTTCTGCATCACTCTTGCACTTGGATTTGCACCCTTTATTCATCCTTCCCTCAACTCCACAGCACTTATGTACATATCCATAATTCCTTTATACTAATGTCTTTCTCCCCCTCTAGACTATAAGCTCATTGTGTGCAGGGAATGTGCCTGCCAACTCAGATGTATTGTACTCTTCCAAGTGCTTACTTAGTACAGTCGTCATCACACAGTAAGCATTCAATAAATATGATTAATTGTTGTGGCTTCACTAGTGAGGAATTGGTAGAGAATTGACAGTACAGACGCTGTGGGGATGAAACCCAGAGAAGATAAATTAACTGTGGAAGGCCTCTTATAGGAGATCTGGTTTCAGAAGAACTAGTAAGATGTAGAGAGCCATGATCTGGTGGATACCGAGAGAGGTAGCTACAGGAAGGAGGGACAGCATGAGAAAGCATGTAGATGGAGAAGAGACAATAATAATAATAATGATTATGATACTAATTGAGCCCTTACTCTGTGCCATGCACTATTCTAAGCGGTGAGGTAGCTACAAGTTAATCAGGTTAGACATAGGTCCTGCCTCACATGGAGTTCACACTTTTAATCCCCATTTTACCGATGAGGAAACTGTGGGCCAGAGAAGTTAAGTGGCTTGTCCAAGGTCACACAGTAGACATGTGGCAGAGTCAGGATTAGAACCCAAGTTCTACTGACTTCCAGGCCCATGCTATATCTTCAAGGTTACACTGTGAATATGTTAGACTGAGCAGAATGAAGAGTGCAAGCTGGGATGTAGTGGGGGTAGGGGGGAGTGATAAATATTGGACCGATAGAAAAATAAGTACCTTAAAACCAATGGTCAGGAGTTTTTGCTTGCTGAGGACAAATCTTTAAGTTATGTATTTATATTAAAATCTGTCTCTCCTTCTAGACTGTAAGCTTGATGAAGGCTTGGAATGTGTCTGCTGACTCTTGTATTCTACTCTCCCAAGCTCTTAGTATAGTGCTCTGCACATACCACTGATGATGATGAGGTGGAGGAAGACGAAGGAAATGATAACTTTGAGGGGTTTTGAATAGTGGGAAGACGTGTAGAATGACATTTTAGAAGATTGATCCAGTGAAGTATGAACTGTAAAAAGGAGACACTGAAGGTAAAGACACCTGGACAGGCTAGGAAGTCTGGGGACATGGGTTCTAATCCTGTCCCCACCACTTGTCAGCTGTGTGACCTTGGGCAAGCCACTTAACTTCTCTCTGCCTCAGTTACTTCATCGATAAAATGGGGATTAAGATTGTGAGACCCACATGGGATGTCCTGATTTCCTTGTATCTACTCCAGCGCTTAGAACAGTGCTTGGCACATAGTAAATGCCTAACAAATACCATAATTATCATTGTTATTATTATTAACAAGAAATATGAGCATGTCTAAAGGCAGAGGGGAAGACATATCAGAGTATGAGAAGTTGAGGATGGGGGTCAGGGAGGGAAGAAGAGTTGGGTGTACATGTTTTAATAAAGTGAGAGGGAAAGAGTGAGAGGCACAGCTAGAGGGTGAGTGAACTTTTAGAATAGACAGCAGGGAGTAGTGGATAGAGTATGGGCCTGGGAGTCAGAAGATCATGAGTTCTAATTCCGGCTCCCCCACTTGTCTGCTGTGTGACCTTGGGCAAGTCAATTCACTTCTCATGGTCTCAGTTCCCTCATCGGTAAAATGGGGATTGAGACTGGGAGCTCCATGTGGGACAGGGACTGTGTCCAACCCAAATTGCTTGTATCCACTCCAGCACTCAGTATAGTGCCTGGCACACAGTAAGTGCTTAACAAATACCACAGCTATTATTATTATTATTAATAATAATAGACATGCAGATCCTTCTTAAGACAGCTTTCTATGAGGATAATTTCTTCTGTATTTCAAATGTTAAGTGAATCTATACAAAATATCTCTTCCCTACCTGAAGATCTGTCCTGGTATACCGTCAGGCCTCAGTTACCTCATCTGTAAAATGGGGATTAAGACTGTGAGCCCCATGTGGGATACAAACTGTGTCCAACCTGATTAGCTTGTATCTATCTCAGCACTGAGCACAGTTCCTGGCACAAAGTAAGCACTTAAATACCATTAAAAAAAATCATTGATTGATTGATTATCTGGACAGGAGGTAGAGACAACAGCGGCAAAAGGACTTCTCAATTTTCAGAACATTGGGAAGATTATGGTCTGCTACTTTGACCCAAACCAATCAGTCTACCAACTCTGTTACACTATACTCTGTCAAATACTTAGTAGAGTATTCTGCACATGGAAAGTGCTCAGTAAATATGAGTGACTGATTGACAGTAAGCACTTAATATTACAGTTATTATTAATATGGTCTCTGATCCTCTACCCCTCTTAAGCCCACTGAGTCCACTGCGCAGCACTAGAAATCAGCCTCCAAAAACACAGCAAGTAGGTAGCTGAGCTGAAACTAGAACCCAGGTCCTTTGACTTCCAAAGCCCGTGGTCTTTCTCTAAGCAATACTCTGCTGCATCAGCCTCAGCACAGTGCTAGGTGACTGAATAATAATAACAGCTGTGGTACTTGTTCAGCGCTTACATTGTTCCAAGCACTGTTCTAGTGCTGGGATAGATGAGATAATCAGATTGGACACAGTCTCTGTCCCACATGGGGTTCAGAGTCTTAATCCTCATTTTACAGAAGCAGCAACTGGAGCACAGAGTTAGTCAATCTACTGTGAGCAGAACACTGTATTAAGCGCTTATGAGAGTGCAATATAACAATAACAGACAGTCCCTGCAAAATGAAGTGACTTGCTCAAGGTCACACAGCAGACAAGTGGTGGAGCCAGGATTAGAACTGGTGCTTCTGACTCCCCGGGCCTGTGCTCTATCCACTAGGCCACGCTGCTTTTCTACAAACATCCTACCTGCTCACTAACCCCATGGAGTTCCAGCTTTGGTACCTACCTGCTGGCTACTCAGGTCTTGCTCTAACAGAGTGCTTCAGTCCCTAGAACGAATGCATTCAATCTGCCTTATCATCCAAGAAGAGGATTGACGTGACCAGTGGGTCCCATATGGTCCACCAAGAAAAAGAAGACTCTGCTCTCTGTCTTCCACCACCTTCAACATGCTGACAGGCTAAAGCAGCTTGGATTCGAAGGATGGTTTCTGAGATGGAGTTCATGTGGCAGAACCACGGTCCTTCAAAGTATCAGCCATGGAGCAGCAGCCTGGATATACCATTTCCTTTCGCTGACAGGTTTTCCCTCTACAAGAGCAAAACTTCTTGGAAGATTTCCAAGGCTACAGAGAGGCCGAACTTTTGTTCATCGGCTCTCTGCCGTATGATGGCTTTGGCCATTGATTATTTCTGGAGAAGAATCCCACAGCTGTCAGTGGACCCAGCAAAAAACGTCAACAGCAGATCAAAAGTCCGAGCCCTCCCCGGTAAGGTCATTTGTTCAAGTAACAAGCCGGAGGTTTGACTTGGTCCCACGGGGACTGCTGCTCCAGGCAAACAATTTGAAGATTTCTTTGATTGGGCCATAAGCCTTCATTGTCTCTGTCCACTTCCAGGGTGTGCCCGTGAGCTAATCAGAGACTTTTTGAAGGAAGGTGGGAGATACTGAAACCTTTAAACAGTAGGGGAACAGATTGAAAATAATAGAAATAATCCCATCCATTTCCTCATTTATTAGTATTAATTTAGCATCCTCTGTGTGCAGAGCACTATACTGGGAAACCACAGTATAGCATGACCACTGTGAGAACAATATACAGGACATTTGGAAGGAGACAGTAGAAATATAAGGCACAGTCCTTTCCCTCAAAGACCTTACATTCTAATGAAAGATACAGGCAGGCATTAGTTGTACACATAGAGTCAGAGCAGGGAAGACGCATGATCTAGCAGAAAGAGTACTGTTCTGAGAATCAGGAGACCTGGGTTCAAATGCTAGGTCTATCACTTACCTGCTGTGTGACTTTGAGAAAGTTACTTAACCTCTCAGTGCTTCAGTTGCCTCATTTGTAAAATGGGGATTAAATACCTGTTCTCCCTTCCAAAGGTCACCCATGATCTCCCTCTTGCCAAATCCAACAGCCACTATTCCATCCTTATCCTCTTTGACCTCTCAGCTGCCTTTGACACTTTCAACTATCTCTTTGTCCTGGAAACTAATATCCAACCTTGGCTTCATTGGCACTTTCCTCTCCTGGCTCTTCTCCTATCTCTAGGGTCTCTCAATCTCTTTCCCAGACTCTGCCACTGCTTCCCACCCTCTAACTGTGGGTGCCCCTCAAGGTTCAATTCTTAGTCCCCTTCTATTCTCCATCTACACCCACTCCCTTAGAGAACTCATTTGCTCACATGGCTTCAACTACTGCCTCTACATCTCCAGCCCTGATCTCGCTCCCTCTCTCCATTCTTGCATTTCCTCCTGCATTCAAGACATCTATACTTGGATGTCCCACTGTCACCTCAAACTTAACATGTCTAAAACAGAACTCCTTATCTTTCCACCCAAACCTTGATCTTCCCCTCACTTCTCTATCACTGTTGATGGCACCACCATGCTTTCTGTCTCACAGGCCCGTAACCTGGCCATTATCCTTGAATCTTTTCTCTCATTCAACCCATATATATTCAATCCATTACTAAATCCTGTCAGTTCTACCTTCATGACATCACTAAAATCGGCTGTTTCTTCTCCAACCAAACTGTTACCATGTTAAACCAAGCAGTTATCTTATTCTGCCTTCATTAGTGTATCAGCCACCCTGCTAACTTCCCTGTTTCCTGTCTGTCCCTACTCCAGTCCATTCTTCACTCTTCTGCCCGGAACACTTTTCTACAAAAACATTCAGGGCATGTTTCCCCACTCCTCAAGATCCACCTGTGGTTGCCCATCCACCTCTTCATCAAACAGAAACTCCTCACCATAGATTTTAAAGCACAGTTAAAGCACTTTAAAGCACCTTGTCCCCTCCTACTTCTTGTTACTCTCTTACTACAAATCAACACACACACTTAGGTCCTCTTATGCCAACCTTCTCATTGTACCTCAGTCTCATTTGTCTCACTGCCACCTTCTCATCCATTTATTTATACTAATGTCTGTCTTTCCCTCTAGACTGTGAGCTCATTATAGGCAGGTAACGTGTCTATTCGTTGTTGTATTATACTCTCCCAAGCGCTTAGTACAGTGTTTTGTGCACAGTAAGCACTCAATACATACAACTGAATAAACCCGGGTCTTTTGACTTCCAAGTCCAAGTCCTTTCCACTAGGCTTGGCTGCCCCTCCTGACTACTCAATCATTGCACCCACTATTCGAGAAGCAGCGTGGTTCAGTGGAAAGAGCACGGGCTTTGGAGTCAGGGCTCACGAGTTCAAATCCCAGCTCTGCCACTTGTCAGCTGTGTGACTGTGGGCAAGTCACTTAACTTCTCTGTGCCTCAGTTCCCTCATCTGTAAAATGGGGATTAAGACTGTGAGCCCCAAGTGGGACAACCCGATTCCCCTATGTCTACCCCAGCGCTTAGAACAGTGATCGGCACATAGTAAGCACTTAACAAATACCAACATTATTATTATTAATAAACATGGCTGACAGGGCTGAAAGAGAGTGCAAATTAAAAATTTTGCCAACAAATTTTAATAGAATCATTTTCTTCTTGCAGGGTCTTGGTTCCAGAGTCATTTCAACTGGATTGAGGCTCTTCTGTCATTGATGATTGAGAGATTCTGTTCACCCATCCCTGACACATGCACACACACACACACACACACACAGTTCTCTTATAACACATTTGGAATTAGACCAAGACAGCAGAATTAGGAAATGTTTTGTTTTTTTTCCGACAATGAATGTTATATCCAGACAGAACGTGATTTGGTGTTACAAAAATGCATGGGCATATGCTTGGAGGCAGCCTAGGTGTGAGTTGTACAGTATGAGTTCTCTTTAATGACAGGTTTTTCCAATAATGCATAGTCTAAGAGAACTGACAGTATGTCCTTGAAGTAGTAATCTGAACTGACTTGTCTCTTAGATCTTCTGCCTCCTTTGTTGAGCAGCAAGGGTGATGTTAAGGCTCTTTGTGGGTTGGGATCATGTCCACCAACTCTATTGCATTGTACTCTCTCAAGAGTTCATCAGAATCAATCAGTGGTATTTACTAAGCACTTACTATTCATTCATTCAATAGTATTTATTGAGTGCTTACTATGTGTAGAGCTGTGTACTATTTGGGAAAGCACAACGGCAAAAGTTGGCAGATGCGATCCCTGCCCGCAAGAAGTTTTCTGCCTATAGGAGGAGATAGATATGAAGATATATTGGGGATAAGGTAAATGAAGGGTATGTATGTGTGCATTTTATGGTTGCCCAGAAATATCAAGGAACAAAGGAGCCCTTACCTGTCTTCCCTTTGACAACCTCTGCAGCTCATTCTGGAAGCTCCCCAGAGTTCATTCAGGCTGTTGGGTCGGGGGGCCAGAGGGGAGGGGGGAGAAGAGGAAGGTCAGGAGAGGGAGAGAGGGCAAGAAACAGCAGAAAATATGGTAAGAAGGATCATGGGAACATCATCATATCTAGACCAGGATCAGGGATGGGGATGTGTGTGGCACCCAATGGAAGGTCATAGCAATCCAGTCCAAACATTATTATTATTAATAATAATGATACTTCTTTAGCATTTACTATGTACCAGGCACTGTACTAAGTGCTGGAGTAGATAGAAGGTAATCAGGTTGGACACAGTCCCTGTTCTCCACGAGGCTCACAATCTTAATCCCCATTTTCAGATGAGGTAACTGAGGCACAGAGAAATGAATAGACTTGCCCAAAGTCACAGAGCAGACAAGTAACAGAGGCAAAATAGAACTCAGGTCCTTCAAATACTTGGCAAGGGTCTTCAGGGTTTGCCTGGTTGGGATTCATGGTGAGCATGGAGTTTGGTACTGAAGAACCTAGAGGGATGATTAGGTCCTGTTAGAGATATGACCCTAGTCAGACTGATGGTACAGAACAAGGTGGAAGTGAAAACCATCTATTATTCTACTCCTAGAATATACATCATTCTCTCACCATCACCACCACACACACACTCACTCTCACACAAATTCAAGTGAGGAACTTGTGAGACAATTCTGTGTTTGCTACTGTTTTTGAGATTATCAGGAATGAAATCATTAATTTTCAATGAGCTGAGTTCAATTTATAATAAATCAGCATTCTAAAGTGTCTGAGCAAAAACATGGATTTAGCGCTGCCCCTGATCCTTCTTGAATACAAATGTGTAAACAAGATCCTCCCTTCTGAAAAAATGAATTTCTGCCACTTCCCCCGCAAATATGTTCATATGTGACAGGAAAGGTAAACAGTCTAATCAGAGGAAAACTGTTTCGTTCCAATTTCATTCGAAGAATGGGGTCAGGAGAAAAAGAGATTACCAAAAAATCAAAATGTTATTTCTGAATAAGGCATCGTTTGGTGAGACATAACCATAGCAGGTGCCAAGCTTTCAACTCCGGGAATTCAGGCTTTCTTGTCATTTGAGATTTAAAAGGAATGCTCTTCAGGTCAGCAGTGCAGAAAAAAAATCCCCCTTTACATTGGCTTCAGCTTGCTCATTAAACTTCCAGCACATTACCAAGTGACTGCCTGTCACTCTAAAAGAAAGCCTTTGGGGTTGCTGAAACAGCACATTAGCAGCTCATAATGCCTGGACTGGATTGAAATGCCCCCCCCTGAAATCACAACCTGTTTTCTTTGGTGTCATATCCAGGTCTAGAAATAGAAAAACTAGTTAAGTTTACATTCCCCTGCCCTAGGGACCTGGATTTTGTTCCTAACATCAATTACTAAAGGAGGATGGTCCTGATTCACAGCTTTGCTCACATCATGGTCCAAGCATAATCATGGTTAATTCACCATTTCCTCTCCCTTCACCTCAATTAACACTCTCTGCATGGAATCTTATTCCATGGTCCTCTAGAAGCAACTCGAGTTGAGAAGACTAAAATAACATTTCTTGATGGCCCTAGTTGCTTTCTCATCTTCTCAGAGCATGTGGAAGAGTTTACTTTAGATAGTTTGGGGGCAGGAACTTCGGGGTTTGTTTGTTTGTTTATTTTGACTGTTTACTCATTTCTCTGTTGACAAATTAATTTCAAGAGGCAGAGGCCGGATGGAGAATTCTTCACTAGGCCAGTGAAAGCAAATTGAATTAATATCTATAGATGGGGCATATCTGATTTAATGACTTTACCCTAAGTAATGATGATCATTAGCAGCAGCATTATTGTTATCACTGTGGTATTTGTAAAGTGTTTACTCTGTGCCAAGCACTGTATTAAAAGCTGCAGTAGATACAAGAAAATCAGGTCAGACACAGTCCCTGACCCACATGGGGCTTACAGTAGAAGTAGGAGGAGAACATGTACTTAATCCCATTTTACAGATGAGGAAAATGACAAACAGAGAAGGTCAATGACTTACCTAAAGTCACCCAACAGGTGAATACAGAGCCAGAATTAGAACCTTGTTCCTCTGACATCCAAGCCCACAGTCTTTCCACTACACTAGCCCACACACTTTCTTGCACATTAGTGTCATGATAGATGACCAAATGTTCCTTGTGCCCAGAGTGACCCAAAGATTTAGAACCAGTCTAGCTCACTGGCTGGAAGTCTGACCAAGTGGAAAGGGTGCAGAAGTGGAAGTTAGAAGCAGCATAACATAGTGGATACAGCATGAGCCTATGAGTCAGAAGGTCATGAGTTCTAAAGCTGACTCCACCACTTGTCTGCTATGTGACCTTGGGTAAATCACTTAACTTCTCTGGGCCTCACTTACCTCATCTGTAAAATGGGGATTGAGACCATGAGCCCCATGTGGAACAGGGACTGTCACCAAGCCGATTTGCTTGTATCCACCCCAGCACTTGGTACAGTGCCTGGCACATAGTAAGCACTTAACAAATATGATAATTATCATTATAACTGAGCTCTAGTCCCAGCTCTGCTAACAGGCTGCGTATGACCTTCAACAAGTCCCTTAACTTTGTTGTGCCTCAGTGTCCTCAACTTTGGCATAATAATATTGCCTCTCCCTGCCTCACAGCATTATTGTGAAGACAGTGATGGTATTTTACCCTTACTGGGTGCAGAACACTCTACTAAGCACTCAGGAGGGTGCAATAGAACAGAGTAGGTAGTCATATTCCCTGTCCACAAGGAGTTTACAGTCTCAAGGACAAAATAGGATGAAGAATTCCAAAAGAACTTTGGAAAAAAAGTTATCTACAAATATATGGTGTGTGTAGTAAGATTGCGAAGAATTCTCCCCAGAGAACTGATGGTCCTGAGGAATTCTCAGTGGACTGTGGCTGCACTTTTAGACTTCCACTGAGCTCTTTTCCCACTGGATTTATTGAGAAGCAGCATGGCCTAGTGGATAGAGCACAGGTGTAGGAGTCAGAAGGACCTGGGTTCTAATCCCAGCTCCCCCACTTGTCTGCTGTGTGACCTTGGGTAAGTCACTTCACCTCCTCTGTCTTTTGCGTGAGAGAGCATGTCTGCTAATTCTGTTGTATTGTACTCTTCCAGGTGCTTAGTACAGTGCTCTGCATATAGTAAGTGCTCAATAATACCATTGATTGATTATGTGTGCCTCAGATATCTCGTCTGCAAAATGGAGATTAAGACTGTGAGCCCCTTGTGGGACATGGACTGTGTCTAACCTGATTAGCTTTTATCTACCCCAGTGCTAGGCACATAGTAAGTGCTTAAATGTCATAAAAAAACCCAAAAACCTGAAGGTTATTTTTGTATTTATATGATTTTATTTTTCCCACTCTGCTGTTAAACCTTTCCCCATTTCACTTTTATAACGTGTGCTTCTGAAGGGCCAGAGACTATTTGAAACTCTCTCTTATGTATTCTTTCCCAGTGCTTTAGTATAGTGCTCTGCACACAGTAAGCACTTGATAAATAAGATTATTTCTCTTGCACTCTCCCGGAAAAGTTAAATAGTAAAAATTAAAATGAATCTCTTATTTTGTTATCCAACATCAAAATGAAACTGGTCATGATCCATCCAAAAAAGCATATGATTAGCATAGCAATCAATACCTAACCCCTGTGATCTCCAAAAACACAAGCATCATTAATAATCCAGACATATTCATTTGGGTGCTAAACCAGGAGACAGAAGTTGTCTACATGAAAAAAATCCTTTTCCAAATGAGGAAAGTTGATGCATCCTTGGGAGTGGATGCTATAGAAATTTCCCTGGGATACTTGAGGCTTTAAAAGGTGATAGATATTGAACCCGACATAAATTGCTACAGTTTATCCAGTTCTTGTCTCAGGTCTGTTCTGCTTTTGATCAGTAGAAAAGAGAGTTGGAAAAAACTCTGAAATCTTGGGGTCAACAGAGAAGCAGCATGCCTCAGTTACCTCATCTGTAAAATGGGAATTAAGACGTGAGCCCTATGTGGGACAGGGACTGTGTCCAAACTGATTTGCCTGTATCCTCCCATCGCTTAGTACAGTGCCTGACACCCTGGCAGACAGTAAGCACTTAACAAATACCATAAAAAATAACAGGGCTATGCTGGCCCCCATATAGGCTAGGGCTAATGGATTTTGCACGCATACACACACACCCCATATTGTGACAGTTGACATCGTAGCATCTGTGATTCTGCCATTACTGGCATTGTCTCCCCCAGCTTCATTCTGGCTCCTCTACCCTCTTCCAGACCACCAGAGTTATGTCTGCTCTAGGCAACACTTCTGTCAATGACCACCTTCCCCCCCAAACACACACACACACACAAAATCTCCAGAGGATATACACCTCAGGAATGCCCCTGATCACCACAAAATGACATCACAGGCAAGGAAACACTTTCATTCATTCAATAGTATTTATTGAGCGCTTACTATGTGCAGAGCACTGTACTAAGCTCTTGGAATGAACAAGTCGGCAACAGATAGAGACAGTCCCTGCCGTTTGACGGGCTTACAGTCTAATCAGGGGAGACGGACAGACAAGAACAATGGCAATAAATAGAGTCAAGGGGAAGAACATCTCGTAAAAACAATGGCAACTAAATAGAATCAAGGCGATGTACAATTCATTAACAAAATAAATAGGGTAATGGAAATATATACAGTTGAGCGGACGAGTGCAGTGCTGAGGGGATGGGAAGGGAGAGGTGGAGGAGCAGAGGGAAAAGGGGAAAATGAGGGTTTAGCTGCGGAGAGGTAAAGGGGGGGTGGCAGAAGGAGTAGAGGGAGAAGAGGAGCTCAGTCTGGGAAGGCCTCTTGGAGGAGGTGAGTTTTAAGTAGGGTTTTGAAGAGGGGAAGAGAATCAGTTTGGCGGAGGTGAGGAGGGAGGGCGTTCCAGGACCACGGGAGGACGTGGCCCAGGGGTCGACGGCGGGATAGGCGAGACCAAGGGACGGTGAGGAGGTGGGCGGCAGAGGAGCGGAGCGTGCGGGGTGGGTGGTAGAAAGAGAGAAGGGAGGAGAGGTAGGAAGGGGCAAGGTGATGTAGAGCCTTGAAGCCTAGAGTGAGGAGTTTTTGTTTGGAGCGGAGGTTGATAGGCAACCACTGGAGTTGTTTAAGAAGGGGAGTGACATGCCCAGATTGTTTCTGCAGGAAGATGAGCCGGGCAGCGGAGTGAAGAATAGACTGGAGCGGGGCGAGAGAGGAGGAAGGGAGGTCAGAGAGAAGGCTGACACAGTAGTCTAGCCGGGATATAACGAGAGCCCGTAATAGTAAGGTAGCCGTCTGGGTGGAGAGTAAAGGGCGGATCTTGGCGATATTGAAGAGATGAAACCGGCAGGTCTTGGTAATGGATAGGATGTGTGGGGTGAACGAGAGAGACGAGTCAAGGATGACACCGAGATCGCGGGCCCGAGAGACGGGAAGGATGGTCGTGCCATCGACGGTGATAGAGAAGTCGGGGAGAGGATCGGGTTTGGGAGGGAAGATGAGGAGCTCAGTCTTGCTCATGTTGAGTTTTAGGTGGCGGGCCGACATCCAGGTGGAGACGTCCTGGAGGTAGGAGGAGATGCGAGCCTGAAGGGAGGGGGAGAGGACGGGGCGGAGATGTAGATCTGGGTGCCATCTGCGTAGAGATGGTAGTCAAAGCCGTGAGAGCCAATGAGTTCACCGTGGGAGTGAGTGTAAATGGAGAACAGAAGAGGGCCAAGAACTGACCCTTGAGGAACTCCAACAGTTAAAGGATGGGAGGGGGAGGAGGCGTCAGCGAAGGAGACAGAGAATGACCGGCCAGAGAGGTAAGAGGAGAACCAGGAGAGGACGGAGTCCGTGAAGCCAAGGTGAGATAAGGAATGGAGGAGGAGGGGATGGTCGACAGTGTCAAAGGCAGCAGAGAGGTCAAGGAGGATCAGAATGGAGTAGGAGCCATTGGATTTGGCAAGAAGGAGGTCATGGGTGACCTTAGAGAGAGCAGTCTCGGTAGAGTGGAGGGGAAGGAAGCCAGATTGGAGGGGGTCTAGGAGAGAATGGGAGTTAAGGAATTATAAGCATCGATTGTAGACGACTCGTTCTAGGATTTTGGAAAGGAAGGGTAGTAGGGAGATAGGCGATAACTGGATGGGGAAGTGGGGTCAAGAGCGGGTGTTTTTAGGATGGGGGAGACGTGGGCATGTTTGAAGGCAGCGGGGAAACACCTTTGGGGTGAGATAATAATAATAATAGCAGTGGTATTTGTTAAGCACTTACTCTGCACTAGACACTGTACTAAGTGCTGGGATAGATACAAAGTAATTGGGTTGGACACAGTCCCTGTCCTAACAGTAATCCCATTTTCCAGATGAGGTAACTGAGACTCGGAGAAGTGAATTGATTTGCCCAAGGTCACACTGCAGACATGTGGCAGGACTGGGATTAAAACCCAGGACATTCTGATTCCCAGGGCCTTGCTCTGTCCACATGGGACAGTGGAAGAGACTAAAGTGGGGATTGGGGGAATAGAAAAGGAGCTTGGTCTCTGGGATATGAATCCTTAATGAAATCACATCTCCTCCAAGAGGTCTTCCCAAACTAAGCCCTTTATTTTCCCTATCCAACCTCCTCTCTGCATTTAGCTGTATACCCCTTAAGCACTTTGCTCTCCACCCCAGCCCCATAACATTTATGTAAGTAATCTTATATTTTACTCTATCACCTATTTCTATTGTCTTTCTCCCCCTGTAGGTTGTAAGCTTATGATGGGCAGGGATCGTATCTGTCAACTCTGTTGTACTTTTCCCAGCACTCATTACAGTGTTCTGCATGCACAATAGGCACCCAATAAATACTATTGATTCATTGATCGATCCTCCAGCAAGGCTTTCCCCCAACTAATTTCCAAAACCTCAAGTCATGCCGTCAACTTAAAAGCCATTCTTGGCATGCTCCATGTGGGCAGGAAACATGTCCACCAATGTTGTTGTGTTTTACTCTCCCATGGATATAGTAGGGTGCTCTGCATCCAGGAAGTGCTTAGTAAATGCTAGTTGATTGACATCCATCTTCTGTACTTGGGTATCTATGTATATTCAATTATTATTGAATATATATAATAATAGGGTCAATTAGTCATTTTTAATGGTATTTTTTTTTACCTATGTGCCAGGCACTGAAGATAGAAGATAGATTGGACATAGTCCATGTCCCACAGGGGGCTCACAGTCTAAATCCCCATTTTCCAGATAAGATAAGAGAGGCACAGAGAAGTTAAGTGACTTGCCCAAGGTCACATAGCAGACAAGTGGCAGAATCAGGTTTAGAACCCAGGTCCTTCTGACTCCCAGGCTCATGCTCTATCAAACAGGCAATACTGCTTCTCTATTCATCTATTTCTTCCCATCATATATGCTTGTTATACACTTCTTGCTTCAAGTGTAGGAAAGTGGTTTATGCCTGCCATTCTCAGAGAGAAGCATGGCTCAGTGGCAAGAGCACGGGCTTGGGAGTCAGAGATCAAGGCTTCTAATTCTGACTCCACTACTTATAAGCTGTGTGACTTAGGGCAAGTCACTTAACTTATCTGTGCCTCAGTTACCTCATCTAGAGAATGGGGATTAAAACTGTGAGCCCCACATAGGATAACCTGATTACCTTGTTTCTACCCAGCACTTAGAACAATTCTTGGCACATAGTAAGCACTTAAATATCAAATTATTATTAGATTGCAATTTTCTTGAGGCCAAGGATTGTGTCTGCTTCTGGTGTATTCTCATACACACTTCTGACATTTTCTCCACCCAGTAGTTGTTTAATAAAAACCACTGATGGTTGATTCGCTGAAAGTCTCCCAAACACATGGCTGTGACATGTCCTCAGTGGGGAGATACCCCTCATGCTCTATTGCACTGCTTGGGCTGCGTAAACACAGACCAAAGTCTTCACACTCCCCTATTGAGTTTGGCAATGCTTTCCTGGCAGACCAATGGGTGGTTTGAGGAAAAGACTGGATTTTTACAACAAAGGTTTACCATACTTGGAGGTCAAGAGAGAACAGTGGTTTACCACCAAATCAAACCTAAACGCTGTCATTTCAAACAGGGTTATTGCATCCCAAGGAAAACACTGGAACAGCCAGAAATAGTCATAAAGGTACATAAAAGGATTTTGTTCCAGAGGCTCCGTGTTAAAAATCTGGAACAATGAGATAGTCACACCCATTTTTCTGACATGCTACTTCCACCATTTAAAACACCCTATAAAATATTCATACATATAGAGAGAGAACCTGGTACACAGTTATCATTCACATTCAAAATGGCTCTGCTGCCATGTGTGCATGGGACTGTCTATTCCACACAAGTATTCAACCACAGAGACTCTCCCAAGCATGTAGTACAGTACTCTGTACATAGTTAGCGCTAGATAAATACCTTCAATTGAATGCTATGTCCCCAGTTATGCTGATGTTCTTGCTGTTTGCAGGCTTTGGGTTCATTTTTTTTAAATTCCTCAGCTTCATAATCCCTTCAGAATCTTTGATGAAAAAGTGTTTTTGCTTTCTTGATGGTAGCCCACAAGCCTGGTTACCTAATGGAATTTGTTTCTTCCAATATTCAGCTGTGATGATGATGATGATGATGCTAGTATCTGTTAAGCTCTTACTATGTGCCAGGCACTATACTAACTGCTGGGGTGGATATAAGCAAATCAGGTTGGACATCATCCCTATCCCACCTTGTCTGAAACTGGACTTTCCTGCAACCTTAAGGTGCATCCTCTGGGATTTCCTATTGAGCCCATAACCAAGGAGCTCTTTACATCAGCCAGAGGGAGGCCTCAAGGAATGGTAGTAGTAGTAATAGTAATAATTATAATAATTATGGTACTTGTTAATCGCTTACTATGTGCCAAGCACCGTTTGAAGCTCTGGGATAGATAATAATAATAATAATAATGTTGGTATTTGTTAACCGCTTACTATGTGCAGAGCACTGTTCTAAGCGCTGGGGTAGACATAGGGGAATCAGGTTGTCCCACATGGGGCTCACAGTCTTAATCCCCATTTTAATAATAATAATAATGTTGGTATTTGTTGAGCGCTTACTATGTGCCAAGCACTGTTATAAGCGCTGGGGTAGACACAGGGGAATCAGGTTGTCCCACGTGGGGCTCACAGTCTTAATCCCCATTTTACAGATGAGGTAACTGAGGCACCGAGAAGTTAAGTGACTTGCCCAAAGTCACACAGCTGACAAGTGGTAGAGCCGGGGTTCGAACCCATGACCTCTGACTCCAAAGCCCGTGCTCTTTCCAGTGAGCCACATGAGGTAACTGAGGCCCAGGGAAGTTAAATGACTTGCCCACAGTCACACAGCTGACAAGTGGCAGAGCTGGGATTCGAACTCATGACCTCTGACTCCAAAGCCCGTGCTCTTTCCACTGAGCCACACTGCTTCTCTAAGATACAAGTTAGTCAGGTTGGACATGGTCCCTATCCCACGCGGGACTCACACTCTTAATACCCATTTTACAGAGGAGGTAACTGAAGCCTAGAGAGGTAAAGTGACTTGCCCAAGGTCACACAGCAGACATGTGGCAGAGCCAGGATTAGAACCCAGGAACTTCTCACCCCCAAGCCCTTTGTCTATCCAAGCCATGCTGTTTCTCCGATAGTAATTACGGGCCTACCGTGTTTCAAGCACTGCAGTAAATTCTGGGAAAAAATATGCAGGTGAAGTTGGTCCCTGACTCCCAAGAGCTCACCAGTTAAGAAAAATTACTGGGAATGGCTTAGCAGCAGACACAGGAGCAAAGATGAAACAAAGTCACTAAATAAACATAAAAAACAAAGACAATGATAAATAAAATCTGAGCAATAGGATACTAATAGAGGAATAGAGTTTCAGGCTTCTCAGAGCTCAGCCCAGTGATAACAGTCACAGTGGTGCCCTTTCCAACATTCTAGAAGGAGAGAGGACCTGACACGGCTGCTTTTTCTACACCCTAGCTGGCAAGAGAAGGAGATGGTGTGAAGCTCAGTGGTGTTGGAGCAGGGCAGCTTTGTTCCAAGGCAATAAGCTTGGCAGTTTGATGGTAACGAGACCAGCCTGAGCTCAATCTGCTGCTTTTTCCTTCTGCATTCCCAGCACTCTTCTATCTACTGTAAGGAGAGTCCTGTATTGGACAACTACTGTGTTGCAAAAGACCAAAGTGCATGCCTATTCAATCAATTGTTTATTGAGCATCCTCTCTATGCAAATAAAAACAAAACTGTAGTAAGGACCTACTATAGTTGTGAACTCCTTGTGGAAGGGAATCTATTCTACCAACTCTATTGCACTGTACTCTTCCAAAGGCTTAGTAAAGTGCTTTGCACACAGTAAGCACTCAAATACCAAATAAGTGACTGATTGACTGTGGACACCCATTACAATAGAATGTAAAATAGAAGTAAAAGACAATTTCAGTCCTCCAGGTGTTTACAGTCTAATGGGGAGACAGATGAAAATTACCAACTTGTATTATGTAAAAGAATAAAACATAAAGTAGGAAAGAAAATAAAAATGACAAACATATAAGTGCTCAGGTATCTGATGGGATTGCATGATTTGGGAGGTGGGGATAGCCAGGGAAGCTCTCTGACTCTTGGAGGCAGGTGTTTTATGAGCTGTAATCCCTGGGTCCTGGGACTATCTCCAATGTAACTCCTAGCAGTTTCCCATTGTGTGGCCCTTCCTTCAGGAAGTCTTCCAATATTACTCCCATCCGAGCCCAGTTAGAAGCAGCATGACCTAGTGGAAAGAACATGGGCCTGGGAGTCAGAGGATCTGCATTATAATCCCTGCTCTGCCATGTGTCTGTTATGTGACCTTGGGCAAGTCATTTCACTTCTCTGTGCCACTCTTGCCTCATCTGTAAAATGGATATTCAACCCTATTTCCTCCTACTTAGACTGTGAGTCTCAAGTAGGCAGGGACTGTGTCCAACCTGATTAGCTTGTATCTACCCCAGTGCTTAGAGCAGAGTTTATCACATAATAAGCACAGAACAAGTACCAATCACTGAATCATTCCAATCAATCCAGCTACACCTTAAGACTCCTGCATGTCTCTAATGTAAAGGTTGAATATCTTGATGTTTCTGATGTTTATTCTCATTTCCTTTAGTTCCAAGCCTCTATGAGTTTAGTTATGGTATGTATTAAGTGCTTGCTATAAGTCAAGCACTGCTCACTGGAGTACGTCAAGCATTGGAGTAGAAATACAATAATCAGATCAATTACAATCCCAGGACCACTCAGAACTGAGAATCAATAAATCCTCAGTTTACCTATAAGGAAACTGAGGCAGAGAGAGTTTGGGTGATTGGCCCAAGGACTCAGAGCAGCTCAAGGGAAGAGCTGAGATTAGAACCCAGGCCTTCCAATTCCCAGGACCATGTTCATTCCATCAGTTCACACTGCCTTTCCCAACATTTAGCTGTTCTATAGGTGGGGTATTTGCATTTTTTTGGTTTGCCCTACTGCACTGAAAACCCCAAGGGCAGGGCCCATACTTTGGGCTGATATTGAATTCCCCTCAATCGCACATAACTGAACAACTGCCATTGCTACCTAGTTGTCACATTGACCTGTTGAAAAACACAAATCACATCATTTTTTAATCACTGAGTGCTTACCGTGTGTAGAGCACTGTACTAAGCGCTTATGAAAGTACAAGACAACAATAAACCATAACATTCTCTGTCCACAGTGAGCTCAGAGTCTACAGTAGGGGAGACAGACATTTATACAACTTAATAAAATTACAGATATGGCCATAAGTGCTCTGGGGCTGGGAGTGGGGAAAAGCAAAAGGAAAAAGTCAGGGTGAGGGTGATGCAGAAGGGAGTGAGAGATGAGGAAAAGTGAGGTTTAGTCTGGGAAGGCCTCTTGGAGGACATCATGCATCTCACCCATGTACTGGATCCTGGCCTGAGTCGAGGGGCAAGAGACAGAGAATGATGGAGCTGCAGATTAGGGAACTGGCCACTTCTGGCTGGACTTGTCAGTGATCAGCGTGGCCTAGTGAAAAGACCCTGGGTCTGGGAGTCAGAGGACCTGTTTTCTAATCCCAGCTCTTCCGATTACCTGCTGTGTGACCTTGGGCAAGTCGCTTCACTTTTCTATGCCTCAGTTTCCTCATCTATAAAATGGCCATTGAATGCCTGTTCTGCCTCCTCCTCAGACTGAGTCCCATCTGGGTCAGGGACTGTGTCTGGTCTGATTATCTCATATCTACACCAGCACTTAGTACTGTGCCTCAGTTCCCTCATCTGTAAAATGAGGATTAAGATTGTGAGTCCCGAACGGGACAGGTCTGTATCCAACCCAATTTGCTTGTAACCATCCTAGCGCTAAGTACAGTGTGTGGCATAGAGTAAGCACTTAAATACCATAATCATTACTATTTCAGTGTGTGACGTATAGTAAGCGCTAACAAATACCACAGTTATTACTATTGTACTGACCAAACTCATTGTACAAGTTCAAATTAGCAATGGGGACCAATGTCATGGTCAACAGGACTGAAGGATCCAAGTAGATCAGAAAACCCAGACTGACAAACCCTCCAGTAAAAAGCCGCTCCCCGTTAGCCCTCTGGCCTGGAGCAGATCTTCACTCACCCAGCCAAAGAAGGTAGGTATCACATCTGGGTCTGACTCAGAAGATTCCAGCCCTCTCCCTCAAACCCCAGCTCAGTTCCCGGCTAACTCACTTTCTCCCTCTTCATAATCTTGCAGTGAAGTCATGATCCCGTGTTTAGGACACTAATCCTCCATTGCCATGGCAACAATTGAAATGTCAGAAATTCAATAATTCATGCTTCACTGTCGGATCAAGTAGAGGGAGATGGTTGGCTACAATAGACGATATACTTGTAACCAAGGGCCTGCTAAATAGGAAATATGGCAAGGAAATGTGTGAACAAGTCTTTGAGATAACTGTGTGGGGTCCGAATGAAACATTTTCCTAAGTGCAAAAAGTCTGTTCTGAATGTTCTGACTTCCTACAGAGAATAATTCTAGAGGCTTTTTCCAAAGACATCAATTTGACAGTTTTCCTGGCAATAAAGCAATGTTCAAGGCCTGATTCTCATCTGAACTGATGTGCTTTCTACGTAAAGGTAACATCTATAAAGCCCTCTTCTTGTCCATCACTTTGGTTCACAATAGTATTTACCCATTAGACAGCACGACAGTAAATACTTAAGCAAGTACAAAAGAACAACCACACATTCCCTACCTTCATGGTGCTTACAGTCACTACTCTTGAATCGTGATGTCTCCCTTTCCCCTCCATCCTTATCTCATTTCAGCTCCCTAGAGGACTTAGTTTTCTGTCTTCTCTTCAAGGTTCTTCAAGCAGCAAGGAAGCTGTCAGGTCCTATGAAGATCTACAGGAAAAAACCTCAACTGTTTAATCTTTATCCAGGGAGAAGGATTTGAAAGTAATAGGAGTAGGAAGAGGATCAGGATTTATTAAGTGCTTACCATAGTCAAAGCACTATACTAAGTGCTGGGAAACATATACCTGGATGAGATAAAACACAGTCCCTAAGCCCCAAAGCACTCAAATCTAAGAATAACGAGGATTAGTGACAAGTAATGACAGGTCAATGAAAGAAGGGTGATAATAGATAAAAAGGAATTAGCGGGATTTCAAGACTCTCAAGGCTCAGACCAAAGTCACAGCTGCCCAACAAGGATGACCTTCTTGGGAAGCAGCATGGCTTAATGGAAATAGCCAGGAAATCAGATTAGGAAATTCTAATCCCAACTCCACTATTTACCTGCTGTGTAACCTTGGGCCATTCACTTCACTGGGCCTCAGTTCCCACATGTGCAGAATAGGGATTCAATACCTCTTCTCCCTTCTACTTAGAAGGTAAACCCCCTGTGAGACTTGATTATCTTGTATCCACCCTAGCACTTAGTACAGTGGTTGGCACATAGTAAGTGCTTAACAAATAACTCAATTTTTATTATGGTTATTCTTAACATCCTAAATGTTGCCTTGGCCTAGTGGAAAGAGCACAAGCCTAGTAGTCAGAGGACCTGGATTCTAATCCCAGGTATGCCACATATCTGCTGTGTGACATTGAGCATGTCACAATTTATCTGAGCCTCAATTCCCTAATCATAAAATGGGAATTAAATGTTTGTTTTTCTCCCCCTTAGACTGTAAGCTCTATATGGGAGAGGGACTATGTTCAGTGTGATTGTTTTGTATCTAACCCAGTACTTGGTAAATGCTTGGCACATTCTAAGTACTTAACAAACACCATTATTGTTATTACTACTAGTATTGTGATTTTAAGAATGAATTGTCTTCTAAAGCCCTTGGTCCAAAAGCATTTGACAGTCATGACAGTCTCAGGACGCTCGTCAACCATCCTATCAACTCTCCCAAGTGCTCAGTACAGTGATCTGCACTCAATAAGCATCATGACTTAGTGGATAGAGCACAGGCATGGGAGCCAGAAGGACATGGGTTCTATTTCTGGCTCTGCCACATATCTGTTGTGTAACCTTGGGCAAGTCACTAAACTTCTCTGGGCCTCAGTTACCTCATCTGTTAAAAAGGGATTAAGAGTATGAATCCCATGTGGGACAGGGGTGTATCTGACCTGCTTAACTAGTATGTATCTCAGTACTCAGAACAGTGCTTAGCATATAATAAGTACTTAACGTGTGCCATAATTATTATTATTGATAATAAATACCAATGATTAATTGATCCTACAACAGGGAAAAAGCTCATTCCCAAATACACTTTGATGCATTTTACAGAGTAAGATTCTCGATTTGTGTCTCCTGACACTTAAAAATAAATAAATGTTGGTATTTGTTAAGCGCTTACTAGGTGCCAAGCACTGTTCTAAATGCTGGGGAAGATACAGGGTAATTAGGTTGTCCCACGTGGGGCTCACACACTTTTAATCCCCATTTTACAGATGAGGGAACTGAAACACAGAAAAGTTAAGTGACTTGCCCACAGTCACACAGTTGACAAGTGGCAGAGCCAGGAGTCGAACTCATGACCTCTGACTCCGAAGCCCAGGCTCTTTCCACTGAATCATTTAGTCATGGCTCTCTAGCCCCATCCCTGCCCTTAGCCTCCTGTTCCTACTGTACTCCAGGGTGGCTCCATAGGCTCCTCTCTCCTCTAATGGGGTAGCAGAGCTCTAGGGAAGAGTCAGGGGTCAGTCCCGCTTTGGGCCTTTATGATCAGGGGGAGAAAGGAGCACCAGAACAGATGCTGTAGCCAAGCTCAGCCATGTCATGACTGTTTCCTATGTTCGCTCACTGCGCCCATGTTTGTATGCATTTCCTCCTTCTTGGCCCTGTGTGTGTGAGTTTTCCTTTCCTCACCCCTAAGAAGTTACTTTTCCTCATTTTGACCTAAGCCCCAACCCCATGGAAACTCTGCCCTAAGATCACCCCATGGTCAAAATCAAAACTTGGCACTTGCAGCCAAAATGGGATGGACGTCTCAGTAAGCACTTCTCCCCTGAAGTCCCTGGAGAAAGAGAGGGAGATTGAGAGAGAGCGAGAAGGAAAAAATGAGAAAAGGAGAGGCTGCAAACAGAAAAAGAGTGAGATATACAGAGAGGAAACATTGCTCTCTACAATTGATGCTTTTGCTTTCCACTTCCTAAAATGCAGAGGAGCACACAAAAAGGACAGGGTAAAACAAAAGAAATAAGTTGCTTTCCTTCAAGTTCAGACTGGTTCTTGTTTAGCTGAACTCCTCTCCATAACTCCTAAAAACTAAGTTAAACTGACAGATGTCAAAACATCAGCATCGCTGTCCATCTGCAAGAGTTAGAATCCTTCCCCCTGTGAAGAGATGACAGATGTTTGGTCTAGTGGGTCCGAATGTCTTTCCCATCTTTCTCCTTGTGATATAACAACTTGCTTCAACTCCTTTGGTTTACCTGCCCTGTTGACATCTTGTTAGGCACTGGCAACGTGTTAATTGCTGCAACCAAGAGCCACAGAGAAATGTGAAGAGAAGAAAGGGAATTTCTTTTAAAGGGAAGTTTTAAATGGGTGAAGATTATAAGGCAAGAAATCAATAAATGTCATTTATTGGGTGCCTACTGTAGGCAGAGAATTGCCTGGGTGTCTATTAAAAGGCAGAACCCTTTAGGGTGCCTGGGAGACATAATGATAATTATGGTACTTGTTAAGCAAGCATGCTGTATTGGATAGAGCACGGGCTTGGACATCAGAAGGTCATGGGTTTCAGTCCTACCACTCTGCCACTTGTATGCTGTGTGATCTTGGGCAAGTTATTTCACTTCTCTGGGCCTCTTTTCATTTCTCTTCTCTTTTCACTTTTCTTTACATTTATCTCATCTGTAAAATGGGGATTGAGAATGTGAGCCCCACATGGGACAGGGACTATGTCCAACTAGATTTTTTTGTATCCACCCCAGTGCTTAGTACAGTGCCTAGCATATAGTAAGCACTTAACAAATACCATCATTATTATCTCTGTCCCATGTGGGGCTCACACTCAATCTCCATGTTATAGATGAGGTAACTGAGGCCCAGATAAATTAAGTGATTTACCCAAAGTTTCATAGCAGACATGTGGCAGAGCCAGGATTAGAACCCAGGTCCTTCTGAATCTCAGGCCAAAGCTCTATCCTGTCCTTTGAGAGATTGGATATAATAGGAGAGAGACAAACTTAAATTTGATAGGGAAACAAAGTTCAGAAACCTGGTCACTGAAATCAGAACCAGAACAATAACTGTGGTGTTTGTTAAGGACTTACTATGTGGTAGGCACCGTATTTAGCACTGTGATAGATGAAGTATAATCAGGTCAGACACAGTCCCTGTCTTTAGGGGGAGAACAGGTATTGACAACCCATTTTACAGGTGAGGAAACAGAAACCCAGAGAATTTAAATGACTTATTTAAGGTCACGCAGCAGGCATATGGCAGAGACAGATTTAGAACTCAAGTCCTCAAGGCCTGTGCTCTTTCCACTAGATCATGCTGCTTCCCAGAAGTTTATGATTTGTGGTTTATGACCTGCCACCAATTGCTCTGTGACTTTGGATAAGTCATCCCAAATCTACTCTATCTTCTCTGAATAGTGATACTCCAAGGTTGAACATGCCATCCCATTTATTAATATCAATATTTGTTAAATGCTTTCTATGTGCCAAGCACTGTGCTAAGTGCTGGGGTATATAAAAGATAATTAGGACAATTACTCTCCCCCACTTCAATGCCTTATTGAAGGCACAGCTCTTCCAAGAGGCTTTCTCTGATTAAGCCCTCCTTTCCTCTTCTCCCATACTCTTCTGCATCACCCTGACTTGTTCCCTTTATTCATCTTACCTACCAGCCCCACAGCACTCTTGTACATATCTGTAATTCATTTATTTATATCAATGTCTGTCTCCCCCTCTAGACTGTAAGCTCATTATGGGCTTGGGAATGTGTCTGATTGTTGTTATTTTGTACCAACCCAAGCACTTAGCACAGCTTATTCATTCATTCAGTAGAATTTATTGAGCACTTACTATGTGCAGAACACTGTACTAAAGTGCTTGGAATGTAAAATTCGGCAACAGATAGAGACAATCCCTGCCCAATAACGGGCTCACAGTCTAAACGAGGGAGACATACAGCAAAGCAAAATAGAACAAAACAAAACAAGCACTCTAGTGCAGATGTCATCAAGATAAATAGAATCATAGAGATATACACATCATTAACAAAATAAATAGGGTATGAATAATATATACAAATATGCACAGTGCTGAAGGGAGTGGACTGGGGAAGAGCAGAGGGCAGGAGGGGGATGGGGAGGGGAGAAGGAGCAGAGGGAAAGGGGGGCTCAGTTTGGAAGGCCTCCTGGAGGAAGTGAGCTCTCAGTTGGGCTATGAAGAGGGGAAGAGAGTTTGTTTGGCGGATGTGAGGAGGAGAGGCATTCCAGGACAGCGGTAGAATGTGGGCCCGGGTCGATGGCAAGACGGGTGCGAACAGGGGACAGTGAGGAGGTGAGCGGCAGAGGAGCAGAGTGTATAGGTTGGGCAGTGAAAGAGAGAAGGGAGGTGAGGTAGGAGGGGGCAAGGTGATGGAGAGCTTTGAAGCCAAGAGTGAGGAGTTTTTGTTTCATGTGAAGGGTGATAGGCAACCACTGGAGGTTTTTGAGGAGGAGAGTGACATGCCCAGAGTGTTTCTCTAGGAAACAGCTTACAGCATGTGGTAAGCACTCAATAAACAAGACTGAATGAATGAACTTAAGGACTGTACTGAGAAGTTAGTGATATTTGAGTGTTTACTATATGCAAAGCACTGAACTGATATGAACATGTTGGAGAAAAAGTGTTATAAGTACTAGCACTAAAGAAGCAGCTAAGTCTCAAGCAGCCAAGAGTCCTAAGTGGCTTAGTACAGTGCTCCACATATGGGAAGCACTCAATAAATACGATTGACTGACTGGCCCAGAGCCAACAGGTAAGAATCCCTGAAATGCTATACTTGGGTTACACGCTGCATGCTTCTATACATTTCCCCTCCACTGACTTAGCCACTCATTTCAGTTTTGAAATATATTCTGTTCCTTTAGTAAGGGCCTCAGCTTGCTTGAAGCTCTCAGCCTCAACCACTAATCACAAGAGGCTTTTTTAGCCCTCTCTCTCTCTTGACATGGTCACGCAATAGATTACACGTTAAAGTGCATATTGCATCTGATGTGCAGCATAAACCGTGGTCAACTAACAGTGATTTAACATCCACTCCTGGGAACAAGCTTTTCTTTTCTCCATAACTCCTCTAGAGCTATGGGGAAAGGTTGCTCATTCACTGTCTCCTGAAGAGCACATATTAAGTGTACCTGTACCATATTGGCATAGTCTTACCAGTCCCCCCGTGTTTCAAGGATGGGCCCCAAAAAGGCCTTTTCTGATTGCTACTTTTGATAATCAGGGCTTTTCAAGTGGCTGTTAAAGTCTTTTCAGGGAAAGAAAAACTTGAACCAGCATGGACGAGGACTTGGCCAATGCAATCAGAGGCAAGAGGAGTGCAAAACTCATTGCTCTTCAGATAATAGTTATTTGAAAATGAATTAGCTTGTAGGAAAGTGTACTTTCTGGGGTGACTCTTCCTCAGGGTATTGCAACAAATGAGAAGCAGTGTTGCATAGTGGAAAGAACCCAGGCCTGGGAGTCAGAAGGCCCCAGTTTCTAATCTCTGCTCTGCCACTTGTCTGTTGTGTGACCTTGGGCAAATCACATAATTTTCTGGGAGAATAGGTATTGACTCCCCATTTTGCCAATGAGAATACCTATTCTCCCTGCTATTTAGACCATGGGCACCATGTGGGACCTACCTGATTATCTTGTATCCCCACTCCAATGATTAGTACAGTGTTGGCACATAGTAAGTGATTAAACACCATAATCATCTTCAATCATCAAATTCCTATATGTTTGCAGGTGAGTCATGGAGAAAAATTGAAAGATGGTAGGGGTGATGGATATATTGACCACCACTCCTCCACTAATAATTAGTGCTGTCAGGCAAGAACCAGAATACAAAATGTTGTAGAAATAGCTTCTTTGTGTTTCAGTGAGTTTGGGAGAAGTTACCATTCCTATTTTCCTGTTAGGAGAAGAGAGCCAGAGAAAGTAGAGAGCCAGAGAGATGAGTGAGTCACATGGGAAGTCAGAAAGGAGGAATTTCCACTACCGTTTTTTGACAGTACCCCTCCTGCCCCCTTTGTCAACCAATCAATCGTATTTATTGAGCACTTACTATGTGAAGAGCACTGGTCTAAGCACTTAGAAAACTATGATGCAACAAAATTAGCAGAAACATTCCCTGCCTGTAATGAGCTTACAGTCTAGAGGGGGAGACAGAAATTAATATGAATAAATTCCCTCCCCTTTATCCCTTCTATGAGTAAATAACAATAATAATAATAATAATAATGTTGGTATTTGTTAAGCACTTACTATGTGCCGAGCACTGTTCTAAGCGCTGGGGTAGACATAGGGGAATCACGTTGTCCCACGTGGTGCTCACAGTCTTAATCCCCATTTTACAGATGAGGGAACTGAGGCACAGAGAAGTTAAGTGACTTGCCCACAGTCACACAGCCACCAAGTGGTAGAGCTGGGATTCGAACTCATGAGCCCTGACTCCAAAGCCCATGCTCTTTCCACTGAGCTACACAAAGAGAAAGCATTTGAGAGTTCAAGGACAAGATAAGGTCAAAGGTCATCCCAGTGTTCTGATTGGCTATTATTTTACAGACACAGCCAGCCAAGAAAATGGTTTAGCTCTTCAGATTGTATTTCTTGTTCAGGCCACAAGATGTAAACTAATCCGCCTGGTTAGAAAAACATCCCCTAACCGCATTCTGAATGATTTCCCTCTACAGAACCAATTATTCTCAAAAAACTCCCAAAATATCTCCGGAAATGTTCAGCTCCCTTGCGGAGGCTTCCACTGGCCTTGCCGACGGACATGGGACCCTTAGAATGTGGACAGAGAATTCTCCAGCCACCTAGAGGCTGGAAGACTCGACTCGCTTCCAGAGGGAGCCGGTATCTGGCATCTACCCCACCTGGCTAATCGGTGTGGCAGCAAATAACACTCCCCTCCGTGTGACTCTGGAATGGGATGCTGAAGAGTTCCAGGAGCCACCGCAGGAATTAAGCAGCTATAGATCACTTCCCTCTCTCTGTATTCCTGGGAAGATATGTGGCCAGGCCAGCTTGGAGAGAGAGAGGGAGGCAAGACTCGGAGCGTCCGAGGTCTTCTCACTCTGCTCCCCTCCTTCACTCCCACCGCCGGGGTGTGTGGGAAAGGAGAGCAGGGATCTATCCCTAAGCACAGGGGGAGGAGGGACATCTTCCAAGTGCATTTGCTGAGCCTTGACCTCAGAGAACTAGAAGAGCTTATGTTCTGCCTTGTGAATGGGTTTAGAGTTACAGCTTACCAGCACAGGCTTTTAATGACCAGGCAGCAATCATAGCTGTAAAAGAATTTATGTCTTGAGCAAATAACATGTAATTCATAATAAAATCCCATATATGGCATATTGAAAGACATACCATCCTCCTAGGACCTCATCTTCAGAACACTCAGTACCTCTCAGCCTGCCAAGACCTAAATGTGGGACAAAGACACAAGAAAGATAATTAGTGCAGGGAGCGTAAAATCACACTGGATTCATTCCCTTTCTATAAATAACCATGGGCCCAATTCTGGGCATGCAAGTCCCTTCTGCTTCAACTGGGAATGGCACCAAAGAGGGATTCTGGCCTAGTCTCTATTTTGATAGCACCACCAACCTAGTTCGAGGGTGTCTAAGCACCTTGACAAGCCTGCTGTTCCACCGTCCTGCCTTCTGTCAAAGGTGAAATCCATTATAATTAAACATGTATTAAGACCCCTCAGGTGGCAAGGCACAGGGAAGCTAAATGGCTTCTCCTTGCTTGGGACGCAGAGCAAATCAGAGGTAGAGAAGGGAGGGAAACTTGCAGCCTGTGAGTGCTCCTCTGTCCTATTTCAACACCTCTGGGAAGACACTAAGGCAAATATAGGCCTAAGGGGAGGAATGCTCCTTTCTTGAGGGGGTGTGTGGGCAATGGACTATCTGCCTGGAACCTGAACTGATTGAGAACAGTTATAAGGAGACCGTATTAAAAGTGATCATTTGCAGTAAATCCCAACATTTAATGCTCACATTTGCAAACTCCAGTTCTGGGTTCCATAGCTTAACCCACTTCAGACTTTATACTATGTGCTTCATATGGTTCCATCCCCAAAATGGAGTTAGTTGTAATGGTATTAAGTGCTTGCTTTGGGCCCAGAATCAGAGAAGGTTCATTCATTCATTCAATTATATTTACTGAGTGCTTACTGTGTGCACAGAACTGTACTTGGAAGAGTACAACACAACAATTAACGCAGTCCCTGATCAAGATAATCAGATCAGACACAGACCCTGTCCTACATTGGGTAGACAGCTCTCAGAGTAAGACAGCAGGTATTTTAGAGATGAGAAAATCGAGGCCCCAACAGGTTTAAGTTAGTTGCCCAAATTCATGCTGCAGGTTGTGAAAGAAAAGGTCATTAGAACCCAGGAGCCTCAACTCCCAGTTCCATCAGGCCTCACCACACAGCCAAGTCTTCCTGAAGCCCAGATTTACCAACAGAATAGATGTAGCACAGGAAAACTCAACTGGGAGAAAAAAAAATCACAGACTGGATATTCACAATGCAGTGCAAAATAGTCAAATCTCCAACAGCTCCCCTAAAATCTGCTCTGTAGCAACTTTCTCTCACCTTTCCATCAGCCTGTTGGCTTTCAGAGAGCAGTCTAATCACTCCAATTGTTCATGTTCCCCACCGTGACTGGTGATTGAGATGGTCTAGATGCCTCAGGATGCAGATTTCTACCTGATCAATGGGGTAAATAGTAGTAGTATTTACCTGTAGTTGCCTGTAGAATTTGCCTGTAGTTGCTTGGAATATTTCCATGGCTAAGATCTCCCTCAGATGCCTTTTTTAAAACGCTGTTTGTTAAGCACTTATGTGTGCCAGGCACTGTTCTAAGCTCTGGGGTAGATACAAACTAATCTATTTGGACATAGTCCATGTCCCACATGGGGCTCACGTTCTGAATCCTCCTTTTACAGATGAAGTAACTGAGGCACACAGAAGTAAGTTACTTGCCCAAGGTCACACAGAAGATGGTGGTGCTAGGATTAAAACCCAGAACCTTCTGACTCCCAGTCCTGTTCTCTACCCACTAGGCCACTCTGCTTTCCATGGCTCTCTCTGTCCTACTGCTAACTGCCTGAGGGCCATAGAACTTTACCAAAGCCTCCATCTAGAGGTCACGTCCAAGGTCGTCCAGGGTTTACGACGGGGCTCTCTAGATTCTGGTAACCTCCCCAATCCTTCATTTTTAGCCTTGCTTGTTATAAACTTCTCCACCATCCTTCACCCAGAGCAAGCCAACAAATACACTTACCTGAACACTCTGTACAGTCTTTCTGCCTGGAGACAGAAACACAGAATGAAGTGAATGGGCCTGGCACATCTGATGAAGCTGACTGGGGATGATCACAGTGAGGATAAATGGGTCTTTGTGACCAGGAACCCAGTAATGACCAGATTTGTGGACAGTTTTGTGGGGCGTTTTTTCCTCCAGGTTTGAAACTTTCATGCACACAAAATGTAAGTATTGGGAAATGAATGGAAGCGGCAACACCTCTACAATTTAGCATGACATATACTGAAAGAACAAAAGGGCAAAGTGTGTCTTCCTTTGTATGAGCTCTCCCTAGACTGCACACTCATTCTGTCTTGGCTCTCTTATTTCACTGTCTTATCTGTTATGATGTTGGCCCTGCTGTCAAGCTCTGGGATTTCTGTACTGGAACAAAACAGGAATGTTGTCCAGGTTTCTTTTCTGAGAGAATTCCCAAACTCCCATCCGACTTACTGGGGAGCCCATGCGCTAAAACAAAATTATAGTTTTGTCTTCTTCTAAAGCCAGAATCCACCATGGGGAATTAGATTTGGAATTCACTTGCTTGCTTGCTTTTTTCAAGAACTATCATCTCCGACACTTCTGAGGCACCTTGCATGGAAAAGATATTTTTATCGTGGAGTGGCATGCTGTACAATCAATGCAAGGACTTCCATGGCAATAATTATGAGATTAACAAGTATCTTTTTTTGAATAACTCACACAAGTTATTAAGACAAAGTTTTCTTCTCCTCTTTGCTAGTTTACCAGTTGCTACTAGGAACTAGAATGGAATAATTAATCTTGTGAAGTGTGCCAGCACATTTATATAATGTTATAATAGCTGCAGCTGCTCTTTGAGAACTGGCAAGAAAAAGGCAGAATACATTTACAAAATCCAATATCCAGTTTCTTCTTGGGTTAGTCAAACATTTACCAAAGCAGGACTTTTAAAGTCAGAAAAGAGAAGAATACATTTCCTATTTGTAACTCTGTTTGGGGCAAAAGATTTTCATAGTACCATGTTCTGCATACAGTAGTTGCTCAATAAATACCTGTCAGATAAGCAGTGTAGCCTAGTGGAGCACAAGCCTGAGAGTCAGAGGATCTGGGTTCTAATCCTGGCTCTGCTACTTGCTTGCTGACTGATCTCAGGAAAGTAATTTTACTTCCTGTGCCTCAGTTTCCTTAAATGTAAAATGGGTACCTGTACTCCCAACTACTTAGACTGTGAGCCCCATGTGGTGCAGGGACTGTGTCCAATCTGATTATCATATATCTACCCCAGTGCTTGACACACAGGAAGCACTTATCAAATACCATTATTGTTTTCAAAGGTTTCCAGCACGGCCACTCTTCAGTTCTGGCCCAACCCATGGCATCCTATAGAAGACTGTGCATGAAGATGCTGAAACAATCTCCTGAGAAATATCATGTTGTCTCAGCACTTGATAGATTAATGATTTGTAACTTTGGATAATTTCCTCTTCCCTGATCAAAGAGTTTTGAAATGGTCACCTAGAAACTGATATACACAATGACTATGTGCAAAAACACATGTGGACAATTCTGAATCACTCCACGAGATTTTCACACCACTATGGACTGACAAATCTGAAGAAAACCTAGAATTTGTCCCAGTATGTTCTTGAGAAAAACCTACATACCAACTGATTTATATTAGCAATTCAAGAATTAATGCTGCCACTGCCTAGGCAGTGAAATGCGTAATGATACAGGGATAGAAGAAGGAGTAGACATTAAATCAAGAAGACCAACATGACCTTTCAGAGACTGACAGGCAAAGTGGGGTATCAAGCTCCCTAACATTGGAAAGATCTTCAAAACTATAAATTTCTGCATGCAGGCTTGGTTCGTTAACTTTCAAGGATACTGCTTAGCAGACCACTAGGCTAGTAGAACTTTTTATGGCATTTGTTAATTGCTTACTGTGTGTCAGGCACTGAACTAACCGCTGGGGTAGATACAAGATAATCAAGTCCCACATTGAGCTCGCAGTCTAAATTTGAGGAAGAATAAGTTTTGAATCCCCATTTTACCAATGAGGGAACTGAGACATAGAGAAGTTAAGTGAATTGACCAAGGTCATCCAGCAGGTATGTGGAGGAGCAGGGATTAGAATCCAGGTCCTCTGACTCCCGGGCTCAAGCTCTTTTCACTGGATCACGTTGCTTCTCCAGTTTTTACCATTCACTTAGCTTATGCTGTAGTTTTGTTTTGAAGTGAGTGCCTACTATTTCTAGAAAAATAAAACAACAGTCTCTAAACTTGGATTAGACAGCTGACTTCTAAACTGAGTCATGGATTTCCACAGTTTAATCAAGATCTTTTTAAAATATGACCTGATGTAACATTAAAAAAGGAAACCCAAAGTTATCTTGGTGCACGTGCACAGAGGTTTACAGTTATCTGCATGTGCCCCTGGAATGTAGTTATCAGTATAAAGAAACCCCTGAATATGTGGCACAAGGATTTCCAGTGAGTCTGTTCTGCTGAAAGAAGTACTGAGAGGAGGATCAACAAAGCACTATTGATCTGAGGAAGACTAAGTACATTTTCCAGTCCAAACCAGGAAAATCCTATACTCAGAGAAAAATATTAATCTCTTGTACAGTGCTTGGAACATAGTAAACACTTAAATACTTTTTTAAAAAAAATATGAGAGTTGTTCAACAGCTGGCTACCTGTTTACCAATTCTTCAAGCAGAAATTCCTCACCATTGGCTTTGAAACGCTCCATCAATTTTCTTCATATTACAGTGATTTTCATCCAAAGTTCCCTCTTTGCCATCCTTACTCTTCCCAAGCTCACCTTTTTAACAATAACTTGCTCTTGGTTCTCCCACGTTCAGTCAATCACTCAATCTTCTCCTGGTTCTCCTATTATCTCTGGCCATTCATTATCAGTCTCCTTTGGGGGCTCCTTCTCCCCTTCCTATCCCCTAACCGTAGGGGTCCCTCAAGGTTCAGTTCTTGGTCCCTTCTATTCTCCATCTACAGTCACTCTCTTGGAGAACTCATTCACTCTCATGGCTTCAACAATCATCTCTCTTGCGGATGACTTCCAAATCTATATCTACTCCCCGGTTCTCACTCCCTTCCTCCAGGCTCTCATCTCCTCCTGCCTTCAGGACATTTCTATTTGGAAATCTTAGAACGAGTCGTCTACAATCGATGCCTAGAATTCCTTAACTCCCATTCTCTCCTAGACCCCCTCCAATCTGGCTTCCGTCCCCTCCACTCTACCGAGACTGCTCTCTCTAAGGTCACCCATGACCTCCTTCTTGCCAAATCCAATGGCTCCTACTCCATTCTGATCCTCCTTGACCTCTCTGCTGCCTTTGACACTGTCGACCATCCCCTCCTCCTCCATACCTTATCTCACCTTGGCTTCACGGATTCTGTCCTCTCCTGGTTCTCCTCTTACCTCTCTGGCCGATCATTCTCGGTCTCCTACGCTGGAGCCTCCTCCCCCTCCCATCCTTTAACTGTTGGAGTTCCTCAAGGGTCAGTTCTTGGCCCTCTTCTGTTCTCCATTTACACTCACTCCCTCGGTGAACTCATCCGCTCTCACGGCTTTGACTACCATCTCTACGCAGATGACACGCAGATCTACATCTCCGCCCCTGTCCTCTCCCCCTCCCTTCAGGCTCGCATCTCCTCCTGCCTCCGGGACGTCTCCACCTGGATGTCGGCCCGCCACCTAAAACTCAACATGAGCAAGACTGAGCTCCTCATCTTCCCTCCCAAGCCCGGTCCGCTCCCAGACTTCTCCATCACCGTGGATGGCACGACCATCCTTCCCGTCCCGCAGGCCCGCAATCTCGGTGTCATCCTTGACTCGTCCCTCTCGTTCACCCCACACATCCTATCCGTTACCGAGACCTGCCGGTTTCACCTCTACAATATCACCAAGATCCGCCCTTTCCTCTCCACCCAAACGGCTACCTTACTATTACGGGCTCTCGTTATATCCCGGCTAGACTACTGTGTCAGCCTTCTCTCTGACCTCCCTTCCTCCTCTCTCGCCCCGCTCCGGTCTATTCTTCACTCCGCTGCCCAGCTCATCTTCCTGCAGAAACGATCTGGGCATGTCACTCCCCTTCTTAAACAACCAGTGGTTGCCTATCGACCTCCGCTCCAAACAAAAACTCCTCACTCTAGGCTTCAAGGCTCTCCATCACCTTGCCCCTTCCTACCTCTCCTCCCTTCTCTCTTTCTACCGCCCACCCCGCACGCTCCGCTCCTCTGCCGCCCACCTCCTCGCCGTCCCTCGGTCTCGCCTATCCCGCCGTCGACCCCTGGGTCACGTTCTTCCGCGGTCCTGGAACGCCCTCCCTCCTCACCTCCGCCAAACTGATTCTCTTTCCCTCTTCAAAACCTTACTTAAAAATCACCTCCTCCAAGAGGCCTTCCCAGACTGAGCTCCTCTTCCCCCTCTACTCCCTCTGCTATCCCCCCTTTACCTCTCCGCAGCTAAAGCCTCATTTTCCCCTTTTCCCTCTGCTCCTCCACCTCTCCCTTCCCATCCCCACAGCACTGTACCCGTCCGCTCAACTGTATATATTTTCGTTACCCTATTTATTTTGTTAATGAATTGTACATCGCCTTGATTCTATTTAGTTGCCATTGTTTTTACGAGATGTTCTTCCCCTTGACGCTGTTTAGTGCCATTGTTCTCGTCTGTCCGTCTCCCCCGATTAGACTGTAAGCCCATCAAACGGCAGGGACTGTCTCTATCTGTTGCCGACTTGTTCATCCCAAGCGCTTAGTACAGTGCTCTGCACATAGTAAGCGCTCAATAAATACTATTGAATGAATGAATTTGGATGTCCTCCCACCACCTAAAACTCAACATGTCCAAAACAGAGCTCCTTATCTTCCCTCCCAAACCCTGTCTTCTCCCAAACTTTACCATAAAAATGGACAGCACAACCATCCTTCCCATTTCATAAGCCCATTATCTTGGTGTCATCCTTGACTCCGTGCTCTCATTCACCCCACATATCTAATCTGTCACCAAATCCTGCTAGTATCACCTTCACAACACCTCCAAGATCCTCCCTTTCCTCTCCATCCAAACTGCTACCTTCTGGTTCAATCTCTCATTCTATCCCAACTGGATTACTGCATCAGCCTCCTTTCTGACCTTCCAACCTCCTACCTTTCCCCACTTCAGTCCATACTTCACTTTGTTGCCCAGATTATCTTTCTACAGAAACTTTCAGGTCATGTCACTTCCTCTCCTCAAAATTCTCCAGTGGTAACCTATCAACCTTCTTATCAAACAAAAACTCCTCACTATTGGCTTCAAAGCTCTCCATCACCTTGCCCCTTCTTACCTCACTTCTCTTCTCTCCTTCTACATTCCAGCCCTCACACTCTGGTCCTCTGGTGCTAGACCTCCCAGTGTGCCTCGATTTTGCCTGCCCCGCTGTCTACCCCGGACCCATGTTCTATCTCTGGCCTGGAATGTCCTCCCTCCTCAAATCTGCCCAACAATCACTCTTCCCATCTTCAAAGCCTTACTGAAGACTCACCTCCTCCAAGAGGCCTTCCCAGACCAAGCCCCTCTTTTCCTCAGCTCCCCCTCCCTTCCACTTCACCTTGATTCGATCCCTTTGCTCTACCTGCCAACCCATAGCATTTATGTATACATGTTTATATTTATAATTTTATATATATATATATATATATATATGCCTGTTTCTTTTGTTATCTGTATTGCCCACTCTAGACTGTAAGCCTGTTGTAGGCAGGGATTGTCTCTCTTTATTGCTGAACTGTACTTCCCAAATGCTTAGTACAGTGCTCTGCACATAGTAAATTCTCAATAAAGATGATTGAATGAATGAATGGCATTTTTTGAGAGCTTCCTAAGCCTTTGCAGTTTACTCAGTCATGGGGTTTACTCAGGTTGAAGTACCCCTCTCCCATTTCTTCCCATTTTCCAAAGTCCTCCTAAAATCCTACCTTCTCTCTGTAAGCTTTTGCCTGATGAATTCATAGCAATCCAACATGACCATTAGCATATATGTAAATATATATATATAGAAGCAGCATGGCCTAGTGGAAACAGCAAGGGCCTGGGAGTCAGAGGATCAGAATTCTAACCTCAGCTCCACCACACATCTGCTGTGTGACTTGGGCAAATCACTTAACCTCTCTATACCGCAGTTACTTTGCCTGAAAAATTAGTGTTCAATATCTGTTCTCCCTTCTATTTAGAGTGTGAGCCCCATGAGGGACTTGATTATCTTTTATCTACCCCAGCATTTGGTACAATGCTTGTCACATAGTAAGCAGTTGACAAATGCTATTATGATACAATTATTATAACTTGATCATAGGTATTTATATACATATAGATTTATTTATATATTCAATTACTTGTATGGTTATTTCATCCTGTTGTATTTGAACCATATTGTTCTAATGATAATAGTAATAATAATAATGGCATTTGTTAAGTGCTTAACTATGTACCAGGCACTGTACTAAGCCCTGGGGTTGATACAAGAAAATTGGGTTGGACACAGTCCTTTTCCCATGTGGGGCTCACAGTCTCAATCCCCATTTTACAGATGAGGTAACTGAGGCCCAGAGAAGTGAAGTGACTTGCCCAAGGTCAAACAACAGACAAATAGCCAAGCCAGGATTAAAGCCCATGATCTTCTGACCCCCAGGCCCATGTTCTATCCACTAAGCTATGCTGCTTCTGCAATAGGATAGTATTGCTTCTTCAATAATAGTACTAGCAGTAATAAATCATTAAGCACTTTGTAGGTCTTGAGCTGTCTTCTAAACACTGGAATAGACACAAATTGATCAGGCCTATTCCACATGAAGTTTACAGTTTAAGGAGGAGTGAGAAGGGATATTTAATCCCAGTGTTATCAATAAGGAAAAAACAATACTGTGATGAGTTAGTGTTTAAAATACAGCGAGTAGCTTGACATTTGAGGAATGAAGTCAGTGTGCTGAGTTGTAGTAGGAAATCAGACAGGTAAGATAAGAGGGGGTAAGGAGATTGAGTGCTTTAAAAGCAATGGTAAGGGTTTCTGCTTGATATGGAAGTCTATGGGCAACCACTGGAAGTTCTTGAGGAGTGGAGAAACATGATCTGAATTTATTTTTTTTTTAAATAATCCAGACAGGAGAGTGAAGTATGAACTGGAGTAGGGAGAGACAGGAAGCAGGGAGTTCAGCAGTGTGACTGATGCAGGAATCGAGATCAGGTAGGTTAAGTGCTTAGATTAATGTGGTACAGTTTGGATGGAGACATAAAGGTGGGTGTTAGAGGTGTTGTGACAGCAGAGCCAACAGGATTTGGTGACATATTGAATATGTAGAATGAAAGAGATGGGTCAAGGATAGTTGAGGGGGGATTGTGATGCTGTCTTTCCCACCACTGTAGACATGGGGAAGATAAGGTTTGGGAGGGGAAGATAAGGGGTTCCATTTTTGAGATATTAAGCTTGAGGTCTTGGTGGGACGTCCAAGTAGAGATATCCTGAAGGCAGGAGGAATTGAGAGACTACAGAGAAGGACAAAGAGCAGAGCTCGAGATGTAAATTTGGGAATTGTGTGCATAAATGTGATAGTTGAAGCCTTGACACTTGCACTTTCCAGTAGGCCACACAGCTTCCTCATATGCCTCACCATTTTTTTTAATGGTATTTGTTAAGTGATTACTATGTGCCAGGCATTGTATTAAGCACTGGGCAAATATAGGATAATTGGGTTGGGCACAGTCCCTGTCCCACATAGTGCTCATAGTCATAATCCCCATTTTACAGATAAAGTAATTTAGACACAGAGAAGTGAATTGCCCAAGGCCTCATAGCAGACAAGTAACAGAGGCAGAATTAGAACCTAGGTCATTCATTCATTAATTCAGTTGTATTTATTGAACACTTACTATGTGTAAAACACTGTATTAAGTGCTTGGGAGAGTACAACATAACAGTAAAAAAAACACAATCCCTGCCCACAATAAACTTGAATCCCAGACCTTAGCCCTTTCCATTAGGCTATACTGCTTCTATTTCTAAGTCATTTTTACCCATCCATCCCATTAGATTGTAAATTCTGATTGATTGTATACCTCACAACTGCTGTAATGCTCAATACCATGAGACAGCAAAGCCTGTTAACTACTATGCAACCAAGGATACTGCAGTTTCTCAGATGTGCAGACTTTAAACAGTCTCACTTAGTGGATAGAGCAGGGGCCTGAGTGTCAGAAGGACCTGGGTTTTAATCCAGGCTGTGCCACATGTCTGTTGTGTGACCTTGGGTAAGTCACTTCACTTCTCTGGGCCTCAGTTACCTCATCAATTAAATGGGGATTAAGAATGGGAGCCCCATGTGGGAAAGGGACTGTGTCCAGCCTCACTGACTTGTATCTAATCCAGTGCTTAGAACAGTGCTTGGCACATAGTAAGCAGTTAACAAGTACCATCATTATATTATTATTATCCTTTTTTACCTCTCTGTTCTTCTAGCCATGAAGGGGGAGAAAAAAAGCAATACTCTAGATAAATCGAAAAACCTAAATAGTTTTCTAAAGTCGCAAGAGAGTTCCATCCATTTCCATACAGTCAAAGCATCGGCTGCACTGAGTAAGCTCATAAGAACAGCCTCCCAAGTGGGACATTGTGCCAAAACTTAAGCTATTGGACTCCAAGAGAGGCCGATGATGGGCATGTCAATGGCCCAGCTCCAGAAAGGTTACAGTTGAGAGATTTTGTTAGCTGAATCATTGTAACCATATGAGCGGTCACTGGACAAACTATCAATGTCAGTAAGGAGTGGCTCAGTGCTCTGGAAACTCCATTGGTCAGCCCTTGTGACCCCCTCAAAGCCTTATTAAAATTACATCTCCTCCAAGGGGCCTTCCCCAACTAAGCTCTCATTACCCCTACTCCCTCTCCCTTCTGTGTCCCCTTGCACTTAGAGTTATGTCTTTTATTCACCTCACGCTCAGCCCAGCAACACTTATGTACATATCAAGAAGCAGCAAGGCCTAGTGGAAAGAGCATGGGCCTGGAGGTCAGAGGACTAGCTTCTAATCCTGAGTCCACCACTTGTCTGCTGTGTGACTTTGGGCAAGTTATTAACTTCTCTTTGCCTCATTTTCCTCAACTATAAATTGGAGATTCAATAGCTGTTCTCCCTCCTACTTAGACTTTGAGCCCCATGTGGGACAGGTACTGTGTCTGACCCTATTAAGTTGTATTTCCCCCAGTGCTTAGAACAGTGCTTGGCATGTAGTAAATGCTTAACAAATTTCATTTAAAAATCTATAGTGTATTTTAGTATCTGTCTTCTCCTCTTGACTGTGAGTTCCTTGTAGGCAAGGAGCATGTCTACCAACTCTGTTATATTATACTGTCCCCAGCACGGTGTCCTGCACACAGGAAGTGCTCAATGATTGATTGATTGATCCCTCTGGAAAGATGAAAGATACTGACTAATTGTCATTTAAAGAGTCTTGTGTGGAACTACTTTGTAAAGTCAGATTAATGAATGTAACATCACTATCTGGTAGCTAAAACTACATCTTTGAGGTGAGATGTTCATATTAAAGTGCCTGTACTGGAAATATCTGAGATTCTTGTTCAGTTCATATCTGAAAGAGATATTGGACTGAAGAAAAATAACTTGGTTCAGTGGTTCAGCTCTTCTGCCAAGGACTTGAGGATTATGGGAAATCAAGAGTAAGTCTACACTATCATATGTCCATTAGAATGTAAGCTCCTCTGGGACAGCAACCATGTCTTTTGTCTTTATTGTACTCAAGTGGTTAGTCTACTGCTCAACACACAATAATCAGTATTTTTGACATTACATTAATTACACTGATACATTCCTTATTTCAGAATTCAAAGTCTAATTATTTTCATGAAGAACATTTTTCTATTAAACTAGATTTTTGGACATTTTTTCCTCAATAAAGAGTGAGACCCTCAACATTCTGATTGAGTGATAGAGGGGAAATTAGAGTGGCAAAGAAACAGGATGGAGTCGGAAATTTCCAACTCTATACTATAAACATTTGGCTAAACCAATTTTATACACCATGTAGAATGGAATTTTAAAAGTTATTTCCTTTTCTTTCCAGTATTTCAGATGTCAAACATAGAAAAACAGAGAAGTGAATTATAGCCGCTCTTACCCAGTTGTAATTTCTTTCTAGGATTTACACTCTCAAAGTAAACATCAAATCAAAGGCAGACTGGTACCAACTTTGAGATCGGTTATTTGAACACTGCATGCTTTTGCAACTTCCTGGTACTTTCAGTGGAGAACCACAGTCCAAAAGTCTTATGAGTAATGGATTATCCCTGTTCCTACCACTCAAACATTTCCATAACACCATATCAAACATCAGTTTTGCAATACAATAAATATAGATCATTCCATGGCAACACATTCCAAAAGAACTACCAAGACTCTTACATGGCAAATAAAAGAATAAGAAATGATTGAGGAAGAAAAGCAACACTTTGTACTTAAAAAATTCTTTTCATTACAGATTCTCAAAACATTCTGGCCAACCAAGAGATATAATTATTCTCAATTTACAAATGACTGAGTCAGAAGGAGCTGCCCAAGATTGCACAATGAGTCAATGATAGATCAAAAGAGCAGATCCAATGTTCCTAAATAAAAATCTTGTCCAGCTACTGAACAGTGTTTCTTCTATGACAGTAGTCCTCACTAGGATTTTTCTATATGGATAAAACTGAGGGAAGGACTTTCACAAGACACAGTATACATTTTGCACATCATTTGTATGTTCCTAGATTAGAAATTATTTGAGGTAGGAGTTGTGTTTTTGGCCTCTATTGTTTTTGCCCAAATGCTTAGTACAATGCTTTGCAAACAGGTGCTCAGAAAGTACCACTGATTGACATTCATGCTAGGACAGCATATTCTGCAGTTTACAGCCTTATTATAGCTACCATTAGAGATAATTTTGATCTATTATAAAATACTATCATTGACCCACTCTAACAAGCAGAAATAAGAAAGCAAATGCATATAGCCAGGTGAGAGATATCAGAAGTTCATCCTGTAGACTGTAAGATTGATGTAGGCAGGGAATATGTCTGTTGATTGTTATATTGTACTCTCCAAGCACTTAGTACATTGCTCTGCACACAGTAAGGGCTTATTAAATACAAGTGAATGAATAATGTCAGCAATCTGCACTTAGTCTCCCCAGGCCAGATAGACTCCCAAGCCTGGCAGGTCTTTTACCTGAAGATAACCTCCATGGCACTCAATTGATCAATCATGTTTATTGAGAGCCTGTTTGTATAGCACTATACTAAGCACTTGGGTGAGTACAATACCACAGAGTTGATAGGCACATTCTCTGCCCACAAGGAGCTTACAATCTAGAGAGGCGAGACAGACATCAAAATAAAAGTTACCAAGATGTACAGCAACGCTGTGGGGCAAATACCCAGTATATAAAGGGAACAGATCCAAGGGTATAAGTGCTGTAGAAGGGAGAAGGATTAGGGGAAAGACGGTCTTAGTCACAGAAGGCCTCTTGAAGGAGATGTGATTTTAAAAAGGCTTTGAAGGTGGGGAAGTAATCATCCATCATATACGAAGGAGGAGATTCCTCTTCTTTTGGCTAGGTGATCTACTTTCTCACACCTAGACTTTATGCTCAGTTCTGGCAAGTCTAACTTGTGTTTGTAAGGGATCATGCTTCCTCTGTCCTCGTATTTACACACGACCTGTCCTGTTTAGTTACCATTTGACCTGAACCTCCTCTAGGGAGGCCAGTGAGCTTTGCTTGCAGTATGCCATGTCCTTACCTTTGACTCTAGACACTGGGTACCTCAAACTTACTGTGTGCAGAAAACTATTCTCTGTTGTGCTTTGGAAAGTACAACAGAGTTGGTAAACACTAAGCCTGCCCACAGGTAATTTATAGATTACTAAAGTGCCTACAATCTCTCACAACCCAGATCGCGAGAGATAGTGAGTGTCACAAGATACAAGCCGGTGGTGAAATGAACCATATGCTAATGTAACAAACCCTGCTCTAGCTGCTCACCATCATCATTGACATTCACACTCACAGTGCCCACAACTGACAGTACTAACACAGTTTTGCATATTAGATCTTGATAATATCCCCACACAACAGCAAGAAGCATCACCTTACCTTTGGTCTCAAGTTTCTCCACTTTTTATATAATATATATATATATATACTCCACTCACCTACTGCTCCTCAGCTTGTACTCTTTAATCCTCCCAAATTCCCCTTATAATCTTACTTTCTTCCTCCTTCTCCCTCACAGTATTGCTCCAGCCCAGAACTAGGCATATTCCCTCAGATCACAGCTCTCACCATCTGCAGAGTGCTTCCAAAAGTCTATATCCTTCAAAAAGCCTTCCTTGACTCACAATAACAGCAACACTTATGTCTCTAAGCCCAGCCTCATCACTTATGTATGTTTATATTCAGTCATATCTTAAACCTGAGCTACTCATAATACTATGTGTTATAACTTTAATCTTCTTCATGCTACTATTACTGCAAGTACTTTCTAACTGCTCTAAAGTTAAATTATAAAAGCCTTGAGAAGAGAGACCATATCTTCTTTTTTTTGCTTCTATATTACTCCCCCCCCCACAACCCAGTGCTCTTTATATGGTAGGTCCACCACTGATTAATTGACAGCATATGTTCCTTGTTAGGATGATCTTGCACTGCCCTTCACAGGTGCCAACTTTTCCTTATGAATATGGAAGCAAAACTAGGACAGGGATTTGGAGGGAAATGGAGATTTAGGGAACAGCTTCAAACTGCTATCAGGACAATGTGTGGCCTAATGGAAAGAGAACCGGTTTGGGAGTCAAAGTCCTGAATCCTAATCCTGACTCTGCCCTTTTTTCCTCTGTCACCTTAGGCAAGTCATTTAACTTTTCTGTGCTTCAGTTTCCCCAACTGTAAAATAGGGATTAAATATCTTTCCACCCTCCCAACTTAGACTCTAAACCCTATCTGGGACAGGGACTATATCCGACCTCATTAACTGGTAACTTCCTCAACACTTAGCCCATAATAAGCACTTAACACATACTAGAGTTGTTATTATTATTATTATTATTATTATTCTATTATCATTATTATGACCTCAGTCATCATCTCAGTTCTTTTTGTCCCTGACTGGAAACTCTCAGGCTTAGGTTTGGTTGGAGACTGGTGAGGAGCAACTCTGGGAGTCCAGTTCAGACTGCTGCAGTGGTTGTCGAATCTGTGGCATTAGTGTCTATGACTCTTTCATCTACATGGAGCAGTGACACAAGGGACTCATTTCCCACCCCCAAAGAATTCTTCTTCTATATTATAGTTCAAAAAGCACGAGCTTTTGATGGTCATTGAAACAGCTGGTTTGTTCCTCTGTGTGTCTAGGAAAAGCTGTTTGTCAGTTTGGGGTTCAGCGATCCTGGTTGGGATCCTCCTATTGGCCGAATCCTGGGTCATACTCCCTAATTGCTTGGCCCAAATATCAGGGAAACAATTTGGTTTGTTCTTGACTGACCAAGCTTGGACCCCTCTTTAGGAACCTGTGGCTTACCTTCCTCACTGATCCCCTGACAGTCAGAGGCCAGGCAGTGTCTGGAGTATCTGCCTACAGCTGAACACCTCCCCCCACCTTGGAGATGTTCGCAGAAGTTGGCTGGAGTCCCATCATGGCCCATTGTGGCTGGAGGGGCACAAGAATCTTGACACTGGGGAACCAAGGATTAGAGATCCTGTAGTGCACTGGATCTGAGAGCAGCTGGGAAGTCCTGGAAAAGCAGCCAGGGAGCCCAGCGAGCATACTATAGTCTGGGAAACAAGGAAAGCAGCGTAGCCTAGTGGAAAGAGCATGGGTCTTTGGGCCTCAGTTCCCTCATCTGCAAAATGGGGATTTGATACCTATCCTCCCTCCTACTTAGTCTGTGATCCCTATGTAGAACCTGATTATCTCATATCTATCCCAGTGCTTAATACAATACTCAGTACATAGTAAGCATGTTAAGATAAATACCACAATTATTATTATTATTCTCTCCCAAGTGCTTAATACAGTGCTCTGCACAGAATAAGTGCTCAATTATTGGATCATTATTATTTTTTATTATTATTATTTGAGTCACTGGAGCTTATATGGCAAGTGGTCCCAAGAAGGCACCCACAGTTTTGGGGATGCTGAAAAAATGGGTTAATCACACTGAGCTTCAGTCCTTTGCCTAGTATAGGACTCTTGGCCTCCACCTGCACCTTCCTGGAGGGGAGGGGCTGACTGTGTCCCAGAAGGGTGGCAGCTGATCCCCTACTGGACAGTGAGCCAGCCCAGAAGCAGGTCCAAGAAAAATAGGGCCACACTTCCCACTGGGCAATTAAACTGGGGGCAGGAAGATGGACTAAATATGAATGAGAGAATGAGGTGAACCTTTGTACATATGCCATGCCGACATCTGGAAAGCTGCCCCTACAGGATGAGAATGGGCAAATAAATGAGCACATTCTGCTTCTGCAGCTGTGATCTCACATGATTTAGGCACAACTAGCAACTAACCACTGAAGAGGTTCACTGAGTGTAGTTCCTGCCTAATCAACTTCCAGGGTCTCTAAAGTTTGATAAAATGAAAAGATATTTTAAATACAGTTTAGTCTCATACTCATCATTTTTTAAGGGTATATGTTAAGTGTTTAGTATGTGCCAGGCACTGTACTAAACACTGGGGTAGATACAACTAATCAGGTTGGACATAGTCCACGTCCCACATGATGGGGTGACTGTCTTAATCCCCATATTACAGATGCGGTCACTGAGACATAGAGAAGTTAAATGACTTTCCCAACATCACACAGCAGACAAGTGGCACAACCACAATTAGAACCCATGACCTTTGACCCCCAGACCCATGGTCTATCCACTAGGCCATGCTATTTCTTTACTTTTGTCTCTAGCATCTCAGCACCCTTAGACAAATCACTGGACTCCAATCTATTACCTTTCTTCCCAAGGTGAAAATGAAAGCATAATAATAATGATAATGTTGGTATTTATTAAGCGCTTACTATGTGCAAAGCACTGTTCCAAGTGCTGGGTGATACAAGGTGATCAGGTTGTCCCACATGGGGCTCACAGTTTTAATCCCCATTTCACAGATGAGGTAACTGAGGCACAGAGAAGTGAAGTGACTTGCCCAAAGTCACATAGCTGGCAAGTGGCAGAACTGGGATTAGAACCCATGACCACGTTCTAACTCAAGTGGCTCTGAAAACAAGCAAGAAAGAGGATTTGATCACTTTGAAAATTTAGTAACGGGGGTGTGTGGCTTGTCTGATTAATTCCCAGCATCCTCAACTATATAAACCCCTCAGCTATCTCTAGCACTTATGGACTCTTTTGATACCTACCCTCAGAACTTATCCTTATTTGCTTGGTCATTTGAATTTTCAACTCTTCATTTTGATTATTTGGAACCACTTTTTATACCTCTCTTCCCCGTTAGAGTGCAAGCTCTCTAAGGTCAGGGAACATGTCACTTATTTTGGTATTTCCTTAGAAGTTAGTGCAACCTACTACACCCAGGGATCATTAACAAATGTCATAATCAATAGCACTACTCACATTGCCAAGACCATCACTGCTCCTGCAATTGCTCAGAGACTCTATGTTATCAGATCATCTTATTCCACGCTCTCTGGCACCTGACACAAAGATGGTAATGAGCCATTCTCTCTGATGGGCTCAAAATGAGAAGACATTGTGAAACAATCTATCTGTTCTCCAGTGGCATTGAAGGGCCATTAAATAAAAAGAGGGAACCACAAAGGATTAAATAAAAAAAGGAAATCACAAAAACCTGGCTGGGAGGGGTCAGGGAGACTGATTCCTAAAATGCATTCCACAAGTCACATCAACATGTTACTTCCCTCCCCACCATAAAGCACAACCTCCCTCTGATTTTCTCTTTGGGTCTCTGGATAGAGCAAACTCCCAATTCATTCAGAGAAACAGTAGGGCTGGGCTCAGAGCCACTAGCCCCAAGTCCCTCTAATGGGGTCTCACAGTAAAGAAAACCTCAACTGACCCAGCATAGCTGAGCGTAGTTAGGAGACAGGAGCAAAAGAAAAATCTTCCTGATCCACAGCAATTAGAAATGTGGCAATGTCTTAGAATGGGGCAGTGAAAATCATTCTTCAGCCAAACACGATGTGGAAGAGACTGTTAGTCACATTAAAAGAGCCCATGATTGAGAGTCAGAGGTCATAGGTTCTAATCCTGGCTCCGCCATTTGTCAATTGTGTGACCTTGGGCAAGTTACTTAACTTCTCTGTGCCTCAGTGACCTCATCTGTAAAATGGAAATGAAGACTGTGAGCTCCAGCTGGGACAACCTGACTACCTTGTATCTAGAGAAGCAGCGTAGCTCAGTGGAAAGAGCACGGGCTTTGGAGTCAGAGGTCATGGGTTCAAATCCAGGCTCTGCCACTTGTCAGCTGTGTGACTGTGGGCAAGTCACTTAACTTCTCTGTGCCTCAGTTACTTCATCTGTAAAATGGGATTAAGACTGTGAGCCCCACATGGAACAACCTGATTCCCCTGTGTCTACCCCAGCACTTAGAACAGTGCTCTGCACATAGTAAGCACTTAACAAATACCAACATTATTATCCCAGTGCTTAGAACAGTGCTTGGCACATAGTAAGTACTAAAACAACACAAACATTATTATCATTATTATTATTATTATTAATCAAGCAATGGTATTTATTGAACACTTACTATGTGGAGAGTACTGGACTAAACCTTGGGAGAGCACACTGCAACAGAATTAGCAGACATGTTCCCTGCCCATAATGAAATTACAGTACAGAGGACCTTACAGTCACATGAGAGTGTTACTGGGGGTACACACAAATACATGTACACATGCACACACGCATAGAGTAAGTCTCAGCATCCATGGAATCTTCTTCAAACACTAAGAATAGCTTATTTACAAGAATCACAAGGTTAGTGTAGCTAGAAAGGGCCATTTCCACTGAAGTTATTGTAAAGAAAAGGTGTCAGTTTTCCTCTCTAAAGTGCTTGTGGCCACGATCACCCACTCACCTTTATGAAGAAACAGAAATCCCGACAATGTTCAAGGTCTGAACTTCCTCATCAAGGCCACCAGTGTGCACAGTGGATTTCCTGTTTTAAGGTTCTGGCTCTTGGAAATATGTGAATAGTAGCAGTACTAGAAAAAGTATTTATTAAGCACTTACTGTGTGCAGAGCACTGAACTATGCATCGAGAGAGAACACACAGCAGTAAACAAAAACAGACCCTATCCCTTGTAGGGGGCTTGCATTATAAGAGTGTACATGGGGAGAAGGACCTGAAGACAGTCATTTCAGGAATGATAAAACATTAAAGCACAAAACAACGGTACATTGTTAAGGACTTAGTACAGTTCTCTGCACACAGTAGACACTCAATAAATTCCACTGATTGATTGATTGAAAACAAATTTACAAAATAAAAGCAAAATAATAATAATAATTATTATTATGGTATTTGTTAAGAGCTTACTAAGTACCAAGCACTGTTCTATGACCCGGGGTAGATACAAGGTAATAATAATAATAATGCTGGTATTTGTTAAGCGCTTACTATATGCCAAGCGCTGTTCTAAGCGCTGGGGTAGATACAGGGTAATCAGGTTGTCCCACTTGAGGTTCATAGTCTCAACCCCCATTTTACAGATGAGGTAAATGAGGCACCAAGAAGTTAAGTAGCTTGCCCAAAGTCACACAGCTGACAGGTGGCTGAGCAGGGATTAGAACCCATGACCTCTGACTCCTAAGCCCCTCTCCATGGAGCCATGCTGCTTCTCTATAATGGCATTTGTTAAGCGCTTACTATGTGCGAAGCACTGTTCTATGCGCTAAGAAGGTTGTCCCACATGGGATTTGCAGTTTTAATCCCCATTTTATAGATGAGATACTGAAGCACAGAGAATGATAATAATAATAATGGCATTCGTTAAGTGCTTACTATGTGCCAAGGATTGTTCTAAGCCCTGGGGTAGATACAAGGTGATCAGATTGTCCCTCGTGGGGCTCACAGTCTTAATTCCCATTTTACAGATGAGGTAACTGGGGCACAGAGAAGTTCAGTGACTTGCCCAAAGTCACACAGCAGACATGTGGTGGTGCCGGGGGTAGAACCCACGACCTCTGACTCCCAAGCCCCAGCTCTTTCCAATAAGCCATTCTGCTTCCCGATCAATAACTTGTACCTACTCCAGCACTTAGAAAAGTGCTCTGCACATGGTAGGTAACAAGTATCATTAGTATTATTATTAGGGTGCTGTGGCTAGAGAAGCAGAATTTCAGGATCCTCAGGGATTAGAGTTCAGGACACACCCAAAGTCACAGCAACTTCTACAGCAGTCTCCAGTCTTCCCAGAGTTTTGCGGAAGCCTTGTGCTGGGTGTGTTTTGCTCTTTTTTGCCAGAGGGGTGAAGACAGGACAGGATGTCTTCCTGATGGTGCAGAGGAGAACTGGCGCAGGCTCCCGAGGGGGCAGGGTGGCTGGCTGGCTGGTAGATGGGACACCAAGAGCATATATCAGCGGCTTTTATCCCAGGTCTGGCAGTCACAAAACATGTTGCGAGCAGGGCCCCTCGGTGAAGGGGGAGGAATGTTTTCCTCAGCTGTGGTGGAGGAGTGTGAGGGCACAAGGCAGCATCTTTTCTCCGTGGCTTGGCACACACAGAACACGAGAGTCCTCTTCCTTTACGGGTCATATATGCAACACCAAACTTTCCCCCAGAGTCACCTCTGACTATTGCTTTGCTTCCAGGTGCAAATCCAGGATTGGATTTGAAATTCTGGTCACGGATGGTCCCACTTTGATTACCCTAGAGATCAACTCTCTGGCCTTCCCTGTACCCTGACCAAAGCAGAAATCCTACAGAACCTTTTTTAAAAAAACTAGGAATCCTGATAATTAATTCATTACTTCACTAAGAATGAGTCGAAGGTCATGAGGATTTGAGGCAATGGTAAAATGATCTCCATGGCCCTCCCATTCTGCATTTACTGACAACTGATGAGAGCAGTCTAATAGGAATGTGTTGGTTTACAGCCCAATCCAACTCTGGACAAGAAACTTAACAGAAATGAAACAGGGAGGGAGAGTGAGGGAAGGGAAACATTTTTTTTTTTCCCAGAAACTCACTGATCATCCTAACTGTTGCTGATACCAAAAGTATCACCACTCCTAAGTGAAAATCCCTATTGTTTCAGCCTCCAAATCTGGGAAACTCTGCCAGGGATGAAAGAAATATGATGTATAACTGACATGGGGCAACTGTAATTGGAAACTGTTAGAATTGCAAAAGTTAAATGATTAATTTTAATCCCTCAGAGTGTACCAGTAGATACTAATCTTATAGGATACAAAAGAGAGGGGACTTTGGGGAGCTTTTGCACATTTTCCTCTATTCAGCTACTTGTTCTTCAATCTCTTCATTATTCAATCATTTTAATTCTAGGTAACGATATGGGAAGATGATTTAAATCATTAATAATTAAATAATAATAGGAAATTCATCAGTGTCACCCCAAAATCCATGGTACTGTCCATAGATTTAACCTCCACTGCTTCTTCTGAAAGTCTTGCAAAGGAAAGGTAGATCTTGACATCAAACCATGAAGAAAAATATGATGATGCTGATCCATCACATTTTCAAAATCTTCTCTTACGTACCCCTAGTATATGGAAATTGAAATTCAAAGAAGTGATGATATTTTTAAAAAAGAAAGAAACATTGGGTCTTAGTGAAAAAAGAGCATGTGCTTGGGAGTCAGAGAATCTGGGACCTAATCCCAACTCTATCACTTGCTTGCTGTGTGACCATGGAAAGTCACTTAACAACCCTGTGCCTTTATATACTCATCAATATAATGGAGGTTAAATATGTGTTCTCCCTCCTACTTAGACTGAGTTACATGTGAGATAGAGATTGAGCTGAATTGATCATTTATATCTAGGCTTGGTTCAGTGCTTAGCACTTAGCGATGTTTAACAAATGTCAAATGTATTATTGTTATTATTATTGTTGATATTAATATTATTATTTTCCTCTTTTAAATACACCATTATTATTAATAAATATAATAAGGAGAAAATACTCCAAAAGAGCTAAATTAAATGCTATAGCATCTATAATCTTTTGGGCACTGGGGTATAACCTCCTACTTTCACAGATTTGTCTGGATCATGCTAACAGTGATTTATGATGTTTCTACCATCATCACTTTAGCAAATCCAGTCACTGGGATTGAAAATGGCCCATATACTGCTTGCACAGGAAGAGTGTACGATGGTCTCAATGAAAGAACAGGTTTAGAGTCTGGTTAGGGTTGGCAAAAGGCTGTGTGACCTGTGTGACCTAAGTCACTTAGCCTCTAAGACTGTGAGTCCCATTTGGGACATGGACTGTGTCCAACCTGATTAGTTTGTATCTTGGCTCAGTGGAAAGAGCATGGGCTTTGGAGTCAGGGGTCATGAGTTCAAATCCCAGCTCTGCCATTTGTCAGCTGGGTGACTGTGGGCAAGTCACTTCACTTTTCCGTGCCTCAGTTACTTCATCTGTAAAATGGGGATTAAGACTGTGAGCCCCACGTGGGACAACCTGATTCCCCTGCGCTTAGAACAGTGCTCTGCACATAGTAAGCACTTAACAAATACCAACATTATTATTATTATTATTATTATTATTATTACCCCGGTGCTTAATACAAAGCCTGGTACATTTTATTTTCGAATGCTATCAAGTCATAACCATAGCAACTCAGATCCATAGCAACTTCAGGGATACATCTGTCCCAGAATGCCCCACTCTCCACCTGTAATTGTTCTGGTAGTGTATTCATAGTTTTCTTGGTAAAAATATGGAAGTGGTTTACCACTGCCTTCTTCTGCACAGTAAATTTGAGTCTCCACCCTTGACTCCTTCCTCCTCCTCCCATGCCCACTGCTGTCCAGCACAGGTGAGTTTTGACTTGTAGCAGATTGCCTTCCACTTGGTAGCCACTGGCCAAGCTAGGAATGGAATGGATAGGCCTCTGCTTGACTCTTCCACCCATAGCAGAGACTGGTAGAGTACCATAAATTCTCCAGGTGTGATCCTGAGAGGATCCTGGTACATAGTAAACATTTAATAAATACCATTAAAAAAAGAATCATAAATTCCACTAGAAGTGTCAATGTATTGTATTCTCTCAAGAACTTAGTAGAGTAGCCTGCATACAGTAAGTGCTCAATAACTACCACTGATTGAATAAACTGGAGACAGCTGGACTAAATTGCCCTTGAAGGGCACACAAGATTAAAAATTAAGATTAGAAAAGATTAGAAAAGCTCTCTTGAGGCTCAGGTTTTGACCATCAGCCCTGTACCATGTGACAAGCCTGGACTTCACAGCCCATATAGGGAAGGAGGAGAGGTTCTGCTTCTCTGTCATTTGAATAACATTCTGAGAGCCCAAACCACGTACCCAAATGGAATGGCGCCTTCAAAACATTGACAAGTCCCCAAAACAAACCAGATTCTGAACCCAGTCCTTCCACACAGTTCAAAGGTCACATAAAATGTCATTCAATTGCCCAAATAGCCCCTCAAGTTACTTAGAATAGCCTGGGTGTTGACTTGAACAGGACTTGTGACTTTTTCCCTTTTAATCTTAATTCAAAGGTTAATGAGAAAGTCGTAACAGTGGCTAAACCCAACACCTAAGCATGTATCTATTTATGCTTAGCCTCAGGTCTTCTCTAATGAGGAATATTCAGTTATATTTTCAGTTATTTATTCAGCTACTCCCTGTAAATAATTGTAGCATTTAGTAAGTGCCAAGCACTATTCTGAACACAGGGTAGATACAAGTTAATGAGGTCAGACACAGTCCCTACCCCAGTGGGGTTCACACTCTATGCTCGAGAGAGAACAGGAATTTAATCTCCATTTTCCTGATGAGGAAACTGAGGCAGACAAAGAGAAGTTAACTTTCCCAAGGTCACAGAGCAGGCAAATGGTAGAGTCAGGATTAGAACCCAGCTCCACTGACTTCCAGGCCCTCGCTCTTTCCAATTAGCCACACCACTTCTCTCTGTTGTTTTTGCTGTTCTTCCTGTTTCTATTAGTTGTCAACAATTTATGCATACCTGTTTCCCTCATTAAACTGTAAGCTATTTGATAGCAGACATTATGTGTTTTGCTTCTGGTGTATACTTCCAAGCACTCAATGGGTGTTCAGTAAATAGCATTGATTGAAAAGTTAAACCCAACTTGTTACAGGTATTTAAGGAGAGGAATTCTGATGCTAGCTTACAAAGCCCAAACTGAGTTAAGTTGAATGCACTCTCCAGAATGCACGAGATGTGATTTGTTCAGGGAATGAAAGGATGAGGATTTGATATGTCCACTTTCTCCAAAACCTGAATCCTACTGGGACTTGTTTCCAGACTTTAGCATTTCAATGACATGTTCCAATAGGAAAAAAGAACTATTTGAACTTGCAAAACATTTTGGGCTGGGTGAGAGATTACATCACCCTGAGCAGATATGAAATCAGTTAAACTGAGCCCTTTTTGAACATTCCGCAAACACTAATACTTTTCTTATTAAGTGTTCTCATCATAATCCAGAGGTTTTCTGAAGTCATTTGTAACGCACCATAGTCTGAATTTGGCAGACAGCCTATGCACTCTTGAAGGAACAGAACTTGTCCCAGGTTATCCTAAAGCCTTTTATTTCATGGCCACATCCATTTTTGCACAGAAATAGCTGGGTCGCTGAGCTGTTGTATTCTTCACAGCCCTGCTCCTTGCTTGCTAACCATCAGAAACCCTCACTTTGACTTAGACTACCTCAAAGGCAGTGATTGGGGGAAAAGGTCACCCGTCCTAGACCAATATTCAAGATATTTCCTTGAAATGATTAGCCTGACTATATTGCCAATTGCCATGGAAGTGGACTAACTTAACACAAGGGATTCTCTCATTGACACACAAGCCTGGACTTCCAAAAAAAAAAAATCATGACCACTCATTATTGTTTCATGATGATTTCCAGCATCTTCAGATTTAGAAGATCATTCTAAGCATCACATATGGCAACATATTACGATGCTTTTCCCTCTGGCTTCAACTGACACAGTGAGCATGTTTTTGAAAAGGGGGAAATCCACAGGCTTAGAACCTTGTTTCTTCACCAGTTCCTAGGGTGGGAGGTGAAAGTAGAAGGGTTCCTAAACTACACTAAAACCAGTGTTTCCTCTCAAATGTGCAGCAAGTAGAACAGTCATAAAGACGGGAGTTATATTTACTGTGCCATTAAGGTAAACAAAATAGGAACCCTCAGGTAATTATGAAACAGATTGGTTTTGGCAGGTGGAGTTTTGACAATCTGCTTTTCATTTTCCAACAAGGGATTAGAGCCAAAAAGCAGCCTTGCCACAGTAAATTAGCTATATTCCAATACTTATGTGAACCGTTCCTCTTTTCCCCCATTTTACACTAGAAACGTCTGGCACTTCTGATGTCAAAACAGGCATTTTTCTTTCTGAATCTACAGCCAGCCAAACATTCATCTCCAATGAGATAGTTTTCTGATCTGTGGGCAAGCCATAAGCCTTTAGGTTAGAAAAGAGTTAGCAGCCCTGGATACGTGTTTGTTTCAGAGCCTAATAAAAGATTGTGTGTGTCACACACACTATTAATTAAAGCCATGGAAATAAACCCTCACTAGGAGTAAGTCTTTCCCAATCCCTGGTATGTTACCAACACTCAGCTGGAAATTATGAATACTTAAGTGCTCAGATTGGTTTTTAAAAAGCAAAAGTGATTGATGGCAAAGCATGTGATAATAAACTCTCCCCCAAACCAACTGCCATGGAGACTGCGCAGACTGTAGCTGAAGACTAAGTGTCCATCCATTATGCTTCTCTGCGGCTTCGCGGCACAAAATGTAGGCTCATGTAGGAAAGCAGCTGTCAAGAGGCATTTGACCATAAAAATATGATTGTTCCTAATGGAAGGAAGAGGAGAGTTGGTAGGTAGTTTGACAACCATGGAAAAGAGTGAAGGACTTAAGAGGCCATGAGGCCTGGTGTTCAAGAGGAGATCAGGGTGTAAGGGAGAAGAGAAAAATGGGAAGTACACAGGGTTTGCTATACATTCTAAAGAACAGTGTTATCATGCCTTACTCTACACCCTCTGTAACCTTCTCTGGAACATACAGCTCTCTCCCACTCCACTCTCCTTTCTCTTACCTCCTTTCCTCTCTTCCCTGCAAAGGAAGAGAGGCAGGATGTTTGGGCTACAGGGAAGGGCAAGGCAAGGAATGTATTCCCTTAGTTTGACCAAGGAAAGAATGTTTGGAACCAGGAAGGGGAAGATGGGGTGGGTGAAAGAGGGAAGTAGAAAACATTCATTCTGGTTCACTGTGGTTGATTGTTGACCAGAGGCAGTGGAAAGCAGAAAATAGAAACATCAAAGAATATGTGTTAGGTTTTACTGCAGTCAATCAATCAATCATATTTATTGAATGCTTACTGTGTGCAGATCACTATACTAAGCACTTGGGAGAGTACACTATAACAAAGTTGGTAGACATGTTGCAGGCCCAGAGCTACTTAACAGTCTAAAAGGTGAGATACATAGTAACATAAATGAATCAATTTCAGATATGTAGGTAAGTGTTGAGGGGCTAAGGATGAGGTCAATAAAAGGTTCCAATCAAAGTGTATGGGTGATGCAGAAGAGAGAGGGAATAGGGGAAATGAGGGTTTAGTCCGGGAAGGCCACTTGGAGGCGATGTGCTTTTAATAAAATTTTGAATGTGAGAGGACTGATCATCTGCTGGATCTGAAAGGGGAAGAAGTTCAAGGCCAGAGGTAAGACTTGGGTAAGGGGTCAGTGGTGAGATAGATGTGATCAAGGTAATAATAATAATAACTATGGTATTTGTTAAGCGCTTACTATGTGCCAAGCATTGTTCTAAGCACTGGGGTAGATACAAGGTAGTCAGTTCTCTGCCTCCATCCAGCAAATGCTGTGTACAACACCCTGCTGGTAGCCGAAACACGCATGAGGCCATCAGAATGCTCCTGTTTTCTCCAAGATGGCACAACTCATTCTTAGACTGCCAGTATTGTCTGTCAAATGATGCACAGCAGCATCTTGATAGTGCGATATCAAATTATCATTTAGAAGAGCCCTATCTTTCTCTGTAAATAATGGTATCTGTGAGGACTGTAAGTTTCTTGAGGGCAGGAAATGTGTCTCCCAACTGTGTTGTAATGCACTCTTTTTAGTGTTTAGTACAGTTCTCTGCATACAGTAAGCTCTCAGTGAATACTGCTAGTTGACTGACTGATCTGTAGGAGAGAAATAATGGGGTAAATGACTTAAATGACTCATGTACCTACCTCAGCAGAACTGAGATTAGAATTCAAAACTCTAAAGTCCACCTAGACCATCAGCAATCAGGTAGGAGGCCATGGTCAAAGAATAAGCCAACATCAGCACTAATTAAATCAGCGCTAATTAAATTCACAACTAGCTCTAATCAGAATGTCACAATGAAGCTCTTTCCGCCCCATTGAACTACAGTGAAGATTTCTCTCTGAAGTTGCAAAATAACCAAAGCACAATTATCTCTAGAAGATACAGCTCTCTTACTTCAGAGCTTCATTAAAAATTTTAAAATTAAGTAATTATTCCATCAGTGGTATTTATTGAGCCCCTGCTATGTAGAAAACCACTAAAATTTGGGAAAACATAGTAGCAGCATGAGAAGGTATAAATTTATCCCACGTGGTGTTTTCACTCTAAAGAAGATATGAACATGTTGGACTCATACCTCACTGCCAAAATAATATTTTCCTTATATACTTACAGTCCCAAATATTTTTAATAGATAAATTCAGTAGCAAGCTAATGCCAGCACACTTGGGCTTGAAGGCATTGAGCCCATCTCTTACAGCTTGTTTCATATCTAGAGTATAAAGCAAGTACTGTAAGAAGGTAGAGTGAAAGCATATTAGAAAAATGTGATACTTTGATTGGACTAAGAAAAAACATAATTACCTTACAGACCTGAAAACTTCTAAAAACTAGGGAGAAGAGAAAAATAATTGAAATTTCCTAGTTAAAAGACCACAGAGAATCTTTTTGGGTGTTTTTTTTTTCTGAGTTAGGGATTCCAGTTGTTTCAGATGGTTCCTTGGACACTACATTGTACTATGGTCTCATCCCCACCAACAGATTATTATTACTTGCTTTAGAGTTGTTGACATTTTCAAAAGTTTTGGGTTTCCATCCTGGGGAAACGAAAGAGTTAAGATACTTCAATACATATGTTATGTGCCTCTCTCCTGGTGGAAACTGAACTCTGTTCACCTGTAATTTGACCGGAAAAAAAAAAAAGAGTTAATGGCTGGAATTAAAGATCTGATTGCAGGCTGGGAAGTGTGCTTTTCGGGACAGCATGAGCATGTGCTTATTTTACATTTCCTGAAGTCACCCCTAAGAGTCAATGCCGCTGAATGAGTATCTTTCAAATGATCCTTGAGGGGTCCAATTGAAGTTATTATCTCTGCAGAGAAGTTCACCTCTAAATGATATGGAAAAGGATACGGTACTACCAATCAACCTGACACTGCAAACCCAACACAGAACAATGTTTGTAAATTCCTAAAATCCATGATTTAACATTCACTAGCCTTAGGAGGAATTTGCCACAGAAACATTTTGGGAGAAGGTGGAAGAGATGGGATCTTTTGCAGTTCTTCGCGATCATAAACATACACATTTCAGATTGGTGGCTCTGAATGAGCAGTGATTGACACAGACAAGCTATGTGCTTTCTTGGCAGACTGATATTATGCCTTTTCCAACTCCCAACTACCCATACTTTTTCTTTGGGACAATAATAATGTTGATATTTGTTAAGCGCTTACTATGTGCAGAGCACTGTTCTAAGCACTGGGGTAAATACAGGGTAATCAGGTTGTCCCACATGAGGCTCACAGTCTTGATCCCCATTTTACAGATGAGGTAACTGAGGCACAGAGAAGTTAAGTGACTTGCCCACAGTCACACAGCTGACAAGCAGCGGAGCCGGGATTTGAACCCATGACCTCTGACTCCCAAGCCCGTGCTCTTTCCACTGAGCCACGCTGCTTCTCAATGGGACAATGGGAGGAAGAATCTGTTCTTACTCTAGCCTAAGATTCTGGTGGGCAGGGATTGTGTCTACAAGCCCTGTTGTACTCTCCTGAGCCCTTAGTACAGTGCTCTATACTCAGTAACAATAATAATAACAATAATTATGGTATTTTTAAGTGCTTACTGTGTGCCAGGCACTGGACCAAGCACTGGGGTGGATACAAGCAAATAGGGTTGAACACAATCCATGTCCCACATAGGGCTCACAATCTCAATCCCCATTTTACAGATGAGGTAACGGAGATACAGAAAAGTGAAGTGACCAGCCCAAGGTCACACAGCAGACAAGTGGTGGAGCTGAGATAAGAACCCATGACCAAGCACTCAGTAAATACCATTGATTTATTTACTAGTTCAATTTGAAGATTTCCTGAAGAAGGAAGGGAAAGCAAACTATAGTCCATATTAAAGAAAATAGACATTCAATAATAATAATGTTTATAGCATTTAATAACCCCTTACTTTGTGCTAAATGCTGGAATAGTACAAGGTTATCAGAAAGGATACGGTTCCCATCTCACTTGAGGCTCAATCCTTGGAATTAATCTGTGTGTAGTCTGAGCTCTGCATAGCCTTAACAGAGTCTACCTAATTCATGTTTGAAATGTATGTACACTAAAAAATCCTTTCTCAAACATTCCAAGTGCTTATAGTGTGGCACTTACCCAGAAGGGAAAGGAGGGATAAAAATATATACTGCAGTTATACTCCATGTTGAATTATAGGTTTTGGGATGCTGGGAGATTTCAGCAGGAACGAAGGAAACAAGTTAGTAGGTTATAGTGTCATGGCCGTGGACAATCATGACACACTTCTGCATTTTCAGTATAAATTGCTATTCTTTTAACTACCGGAGCCATCTCTCTTTGCCCATCTTCATGCTTTGAACTGCCTCCCCACTCTCTCCTTCAGTTTGCCTGTAAAGCTGCTAGGGAAAAACCCACTTACCTACTCAGTAAGAATGAATTTGTGTGAGTGAGAAGGTAAGAAATCCCTTCATCGCAAGGGTACCTACAATAGGGAGAGTAAAGACTGTGAACATGTTGTGGGCTGGGATTGTCTCCCTTTGTTGCTGAATTGTACTTTCCAAGCTCTTAGTACAGTGCTCTGCACACAGTACCGCTCAATAAATATGATTGAATGAATAAAGCTCCTCAAGGCAGAATCCATAGCTTTTGGTTCTCTCATACTATCTTTAGTACAGAGTAAAGACTTATTAAATGCTATAAACATTATTATTGCTGTTGTTATTGTCTCTTTAATATGGATTATAGTTTGTTTTGCCTTCTTTCTTCAGGAAATCTCCTTCAAACTGAACTAGTAAATCGATCAGTGGTATTTTTTGAAGTGCTTGGTCATGAGTTCTAAACCCAACTCCACCACTTGTCTGCTGTGTGATCTTGAGCAAATCATTTCACTTCTCTGTGCCTCAGTTACCTTATCTGCAAAATGGGGATTAATTTTGTGGGTCCTACAGGGAAATGGACTGTGTTCAACTTGATTAGCTTGTATCTAATCTAGCACTTAGTACAGTACACACGGCTTAGCAAGTACCATAAAAAAAAAGAGCTCTGAATCTAGTAAGAGCTCAGTACAGAGTTCTGCATACAGTAAGAGCTCAGCACTCTGTACACAGAGTACAGTCCATGGCACATAGTAGGGATACAAAGGGCACTTAGTATAGTAGGTGCCCTGTTCTTACTATTAATTTATTATTTTTCAACAATTATGCTTAGGCTCAATTTTTTCTGTAAACTTCCCAAAACTCCTGGAATAGAAAAATACCCTATTTACCAACATACCTGATTATACTGCATAATTACCCCAAATCGACTTCTGAGGCAGAAATAAGATTGTAAACAATGATAACCACCCATTTCAAGGGGAAGAGGAAGAACAGAAAGGTGAGAACATAAAACAAGTGGGGATAGTTAATTTGTTAAAACTGCCAAGGGCTAAGGGAGGTGAGGCAGAAGGATAAAAATGCAACAACACAGGTTGGGTAGGGGCTGGACCTCATTGGTTGTGGGTAGGGAATATGGCAGTTTATTTTTATACTCTATTCTCCCAAGTGATTAGTATAGTGCTCTGCACACATTAAACGCTCAATAAATACATCTGAATGAATGAATGAATGAATGACAGGATTTGGTTCACTGAGTGCTTACTGTAAGCAGTACTTGGGAGAGTGCAATAGAAATGAGAGGCAACAGTCTCAAGTGAACTCTTACATTCCTCTTCCTTCTTCCCTCTTTTTCTCCTCCTTTCATTCTTATCCTTTCTGTATTACTAGACTTATTTTTAATAAGACTTGTGTTAACAGCCCTGTCTGTGTGGTTTTCTTACAAAAATTAGGCAAAAAGTGAGGCAGGAACTATTTGAGTACATTTGAGATTTCAGAATGATCATTTAGAAATGATCATGTAAATAAGCAAAATGCTTTGAGTTCCTGGGCTGAAAGCGTAAGTAATGATTTGAGGTTTTGTTCCTCTGCCTCCCATTTTTAACCTTTCTTCAGGCTTTCTCTCTTCAATTTCCTCCAAAATGAGCCTCCCTATTCCCAGCCTGCAGGGCCTGTCAAAGACTAACCTCCACACCCCGAGTTTAAGTCACTTAAAGCTCTCTGCTTGCTGTTGAAGAGCCAGCCCGGGAAATGGCTAGGATCCATTACCTCCTTTCAGGGAAATGCTTCAGCCCTGACAGCCCATGACAGTTAACTCTGCTTCCAAATATCCTACCTCAACTCAAAAACACGAAGATTGTGTTAACCAGACTATATTCTTAACATCCTTGCCCTCATCCCTGGTGACCCAGGCCGCTTCAGATTCCACCTACAAAACTTCATGTTTTGTGCAACAAAAGCCTGACTTATTTCTGAATCCAAAATGAGTTCTTTCCATAGCGCAGCATCAGTTAATTTTCTTGATCATCGTCACATAATCAAAAGCCTCGAGAGACGGGAGGCCTCTCCCGTCCTGTCCGACAGATGGACGATCCCTTCACTCGGAGCTAGAGCTTCAGGTTGACAGGGGTCCTTCAGGGAGCAATACTCACCTTGTCTAAGGCAGTACCAGCCACAGGTCAGCTATGGTGCTGACGTGACAAAAGCTGCCAGACTCTTCCTGATGCCTTGGCTGTGTTCTTTAAAGCTAACCCAAAGGGAGTCCCATTCGAAATACAATTGTACTGATCATCAACTAAAGTGGTGCATGTGTATCCTTTTCTGAGTTGAACATTTGACCTCTCTCCTGTCCGATTTTCCTTGGACAGAAATATCCAAGTTATTTGTGTCTGGCTTGAGCGCCTCTCCCTTGGTGCTTTTAATTGCGTATTAAACAACTACAGTGGTGACCTGGAAGGGGGCAGCTACTTATGTCAAAAAGTCAGTAATTAGTCCCAAGTGAATGGCAAATATTTGGTGATTTTCTTTCCCCTCCATTTGGCTGGAAAAAAAATGTGGACTCTACAATAAGTGAGGTCTTTGGCTTCAATCTGGAAAGCATATGTTTCCTTTCCATCATTCAATCCATCAAAATACTAAGGACCTGGGCAAGGTGCACTGCACATTTTTGATATTACTCATTAACATTAATGTCCTGGTTATAAAGAAACATTTCATTTGCAGGTAAGCAACAATCCAGTGTGCATCTGGGAACACTTTGAATGATTGCCAAGAAGAAAATAAATTTGGGTCATAACTAATGAGCAACATCCCCTTTTAATCAAATGAAGCCATCATAATGTGTCTCTTCTCAGGGGAAACAACCCTTTCACCTTACTGAGCCCGGCAGTAGCATTCACTTTTGTTAGTCCATCTTTTTTTTTGCTACAGGAATAAAAGAACATAAACAGCTAACTCTACAAATACATTGCTGTAAATAAACCCCCGCAAAAAAAGTCTAGAGGCAAAGACCATCCTGGCCAAAAATTCAGTAGATGACAACATGTTAGCATTTTGCTTCTCCTCAGATTAACTCGGCACATTTCCCATTCTGCACAGGTTGTGATAGATTGGATTATTAGTTCCTTGAGGGCAGGGCCTGGGATTCTATTTCCCTTTTATGTCCCTGGAAGTGTAGCAGTCCTTTGTACATAAAGAAAATATCACAGAGGATGAAATTCACCCAAGGGTGCATGTGTGACTGAAAAGGCCATCATGGAACCGAAAGTCTGGGCAGCATTGTGCATACACAAAGATGGACCCTTGTAGAGCTGTCATGCTGACATGTTTGTGGCTTAGAGAGGCAGCATTCGGTTAGGGCATAGGCCTGAGAATCAGGAGGATCTGCCATACAACTGCTGAGTGACCTTAGGCAAATCACTTCTCTTCTCTGCTCCTCAGTTACCTCATCTGCAAAATGGGGATTAAGAGTGTGAGTACCACGTGGGACAGGGACTGTGTCCAACCTGATTAGCTTGTATCTACCCCAATGCTTAGCACATAGAAAGTGCTTAACAAGTACCATAATTATTATGCTTGCAGCTACTGCTGTTTTTTCCTTCTTGTTTTGTGATTCTCAGGGGACTTCTGTTCCAAATGAGCCATTCCTTTCCTTACTGCAATGGACCAGGCTGGTCTACTGCAGGAATTGACTCCTCCTCTAGACTGTTGGCTCAGTGTTGGGAGGGAATGTGTTGGTTGTATTGTACTTTCCCAAGCACTTAGTACAGTGCCCTATTACAGTCATCACTCAAAAAATACAATTAACTGTCTGATTGACTCCCAGTTTGTAGCTGGGATGCTGCACTGCCTGAGGCTTTGTTTCCTCAGTACACGTACATATTTTCATGTAACTACTTAAGAGTGCTAACTATGAATTAGGAATACAGAGCTCTATATGTAGTATATGCTCAGCAAAGTGCTTCGCAAACCAGCAAGTGTCCAGTACAGTTCCCTGAACTTAGTTGGAGCCCAATACAGTACTCTGGAGAGAGAAGAGACTCAATAAATACTACTGATGATGATGATGAGGAGGAGGAAGTATAGTTTGGAGATCTGACAAAATTAATAGGATTCAACATGGCAAAGATTTATGCAAAAAGATACCATGCCTTACACCCATCTAAAGTGTCAAAACAAAGCTAAGGTATATTTTAAAGTTCAAATGCCTCAGCCTACTCAAGGATAGAAGATTGCTCCATTTTGTTGACAAGATGCAAAATGACAAGCAGCAGGGCATATTGGATAGAGCATGGGCCTGGGAGTCTCTGGGTTCTATTCTCGGCTCTGCCGCTTATATGCTGTGTGACATTGGTCAGTCACTTCACTTCTCTGGGCCTCAATTACCTCATCTGTAAAATGGGGATTAGACTGTGAGCCCCATGTGGGACAGGGGCTGTATCTAAACTAATCATCTTGTATCTACATAGCTCTTAGTACAGTGTCAGGCACATAGGAAACACTTGACAAATACCATAAAAAATAATCTCCCCTACCATGCAGAATTCATTTCAATAATTATGTGAGTTGGGTAGGAGAGTCAGTCAGTCAATTACATTTATTAAGTGCTTACTGTGTGCCGAGCCCTGTACTAAGTGCTGGAAAAAGTACAATATAAGTGGGACACCTAAGTACCCTAAAGTATATGAAGTACATCAAATAGAGGGGGCAGTTATCCTTTGGACACCACAGGGTTAAAATACCAATGTCCCCACAGATGGGAACAGAAATCTTTGATAGGGACCAAAATGATCATTAAAAAAAAGTTGCACAGAAGTTTATTTGGCTCAGATATAACAAAACTCTTTCATGAACATTCTTTATTGAAGAAAAAAAAGGGTCTTTATTGACTCCATTGACCAAACTTCACATGAACTGTTGTGTTGACCAATCTGGCCCTGGCACTTGGGAGAGATAAGAGGAGCCAGGAGAGTCACTCCACAGTGCCCCACCCTGAGGGAAGGTTTGACGCTTAATAATAACAATGATAATGATAATTGTGGTATTTGTTAAGCATACTAAGCGCTGGGGTGGATACAAGCAAATCAGGCTGAATGAAGTCCCTATCTCATCTCATGTGGCCCTCACAGTCTTAATCCCCATTTGACAAATGAGGTAACTGAGACACAGAGAAGTAAGGTCATTTGCCCAAAGTCACACAGCAGACATGTGGTGGAGCGGGGATTAGAACCCATGACCTTTTAACTCCCAGAACTATGCTCTATCCACTACTCCATGCTGTTTCTAGCCAATCAGACAGAAGGTCTAGAGAGGAAATAGTGGGGGCAGGCAGTTAGAAAAGAAGACTCTCACCCCATTTTGATGCGAGAGGAGGTGAGACATTGGCCTGGGAGAGCAAGACATAAGGAGAGCTCACATTGTAGTTCCTGGTTGCACAAAGAACCAAAAGAGGGGGGATTGGAGAGAGTTCTGGGTTAGAGTTAGTCCAGAGTTTAGACTCTGGAAGAGCGAGGCTCCAACCACTGAAGGGGAGAAAGGACACAAAGACACCCTGCTTCCTAATGATTCAGAGAATGTGAGACTGGTCTCTGGGTTGATGCCCTGAGAAAAAAGGGGATAGGATCAGAGGAACATGGAGCCCTGGGATGTCTATGGGAAAGTACAGAGTCTTGGAAGGGGAGAAGGTCTAGAGAAAGGCAGTTTGATCGAGATATGATGCTAGAATTCAGGAATTTCAGGAGTCAGGCTTTAAACTCAGGACATACTCCTTGCAGTTTGACTGAGTTCATATATACCTGATCCTTCTGTCTGCTGTGGGGCTTGAGTTCTGTGTAAGCACCTCTAGGGCAAGGGATCTTGACTATTTATTTTATTGTATTCTCCCAAGCACTCAGCACAGTGCTTTGTAAAAGGTAGGTGCTCAATACATATTATCGATAATGATCATGACTGAAGAAATTATGAGTTATTCCAGAGAGTTTTAACACAGGAAACTGCAGGTTTTGAATGTTGGGGGACTCTAGAAGAGTTTGAATAAACTTATGAAGAGAAGCTCATGCTAAGTAACTAGAAAAAAGGGTTGGGGATGGAGAGGGAAAAGGTAGAGATGTTGAATTGTCTATTTCTATCCAGGAGAGTTTAGCCATAGTAATGCTTAAATATTGTTATTATTATTATCATCCTCATAATTGATATCATTAGAATAGGTCACCATCATATGGTTCTTCTGAGTATCATAGTGCCAATGTGAGAATCAGTGAGTGTCCTGGCCTGGAGGAACCAGGAAGGTATTGTTCATGAATTCTTACTCTTTCACATTCCACCATTCTATGAAGTCCTGGGCAAATCATTTCCCAGTATTTTTCATCCCAAATGTTTAATACAGTTCATTGTGCGAAGTGGCATTAAATAACTATTATAGCTACTACTACTACTCTCATTACTACTACATACTATCTTAAATGACTGGCTTTAGATAGCTCAGACCCTAAATGCCATATTTATTGATTTCTTTTTTAATCTAAAGATATTAATTGGGAGACAACAGTAGGCACTTTATTCCTGGACAGTATTTCTAAAGAGTTTAGCCTCCTGAACTCTCTTTCAAAGACTCATTTCCCCATTCAAAAAATAAAAAGGTAAACTTTTTTAATGAAGCAAATGAAGAGGTAAAACACATTTTTAACCATTAAACCCTTTTTTGACACTCCCAAATTTTTAAGCACTTGCTTTGACGTAAGCCTGTCACCACTTCTGTATATGCTCATAGAACTTTCCATGAGGCCAGCGGGATTTGCATAGCACTGTGTGAGCAGAAATTTGGGAGACGAAAGGGTAGGTTGGCTGGCTCCAAAGGGTAGATTGGTCAGCCCTGAATTTGATAGCTTTGAAGTTGGCAGGCTCTACTGGGGCTCCTTTTCAATAGCTTCCGCAGCAACTCACCCATTTTGAAGGGGAGAGATGAAGAGCGGCTCTGCTGCCCACGATATTAGAGCCAGTTGTCAGGTCTGTCTGCAAGGTATTAGTGTTCTTGCCAGCCAGAAAACTTCTCTCCTATGATATCACCTGTACCCTCGTTGCCTTTCCCAGTTGGAAATGTTTTCCTGCTGTCTCCTTTGCCCTGTTTCTTTTTCACTTAAGGAATTCAGGAGACTCTGAGAAAAAGAGAAAGTTGCAGTTAGAGGTGCTACAGTTACAGATGCCTGAACCGCGACGGAATGTATTGAAAGAAAAGGCGAAATGGCCATTTTGCTTGGTATCTAATATAACGCTAATTAATTCTCCCCTGTGTTCCCTCCCCACACCCTCCCCATCCTTTGGGAGATGAAGGCTGTTATAATTTCTCATAAAAATCACAGCAATAAGTTCCTGGAATGTTTATGCAAAAGTTATTCCCTTTGCACCCAAGACAGGTAGATCTAACTTGAGCATGAAAAGGACCGGTGCCTCTCATAGAATAATATTGTTGAAACGGCTCATATTTTAGTAAAGTTACAGATGAGTTTTCCCTGTAAATGTTGCGTAGGAAAACCAGAGTTACCAGGTGAGTTATTGCATCACCGGAGATGATGGATGAGACCCCCGAATGAAGCCCGTCTTCTTGTTTTCTTCTGGTGAGACCCCAAGCATTAATCACTTATACCTCATTATCCCAGTTCATCAGTTGAACACACTTAGAAATCAGTCCACCTTTGCCAGCCAGACTCACACTTGCCTGACTGCCTAAAAACATCTGTGTAGAGTACAGGGGTGGAGAAAGGCACGCTATAACTCAGACATCTAGAAACGCGTCTCTCCCCAAAACTGGCTCCTAGAAACACCACAAGGAGAGTGGCCAAAGGCACAGGGTCAAAGATCTGCTGGAAACCGTGCTCAATGTGAATATCCTGAAGGCAAGCATTAATGAATGTGGTACTCCTGCTGTGACCAGTGAGTGGAGGAAATAATAATGGAGATTGAAAGGCATTCTGCATTTGACCTCCTGCAACCTTGCCGTTTTTCAGTAGAATTCGATAGGGATCAGACACATCTGCTCCCAATCGCAAATGTAAAAAACGACCTGTAGCTCTAAGGTCGGAAAAACATAAACTCGTGTTAAAAGACTGACAAAATAGCTGTACATTCAATACCATGATGTAATGGGCCAACACGGGTGCGGTAATGATGGTGTTTTGGAGCATGCACTGGGGATTTTGAGATTTCACTTTCTGGGACATGTAGAAAAGGGTCATCCCATTGTATGATAAATATGGAGTTGGTTTAATTGAATGACAAAAGGAGTCTCATTTGTATCTGTAATCAGGAGACCGTAGACTGCAAGCTACAGGAGTCATCTTTTTTCTACACTGCCAACTGCCAACATTGATGTGGGTTTTCTGAAAGTTAATCTGAAGGACATTCAAAGAAATTCAGGCAAAAATCCGGGCTACCCAAGAGAGCTGAGAATACAATCCAAGGTGATGGGGAAACGTTCAAAATGCACTCACAAACGCAGGCATCCCTCCTCATCTATCAATATTTATTTGCTACTGGTCCAAAGGCAAGTTCATTCAGAGAACCTGACACTGCACTAGGGAAATCTAATTAATGTTTCGTGTGATTGTGGGATAGGATTTTGGGTCTGCGTTCGGTGGTTCGGATTACATTGGGAAGTTTTGACTGAGCTTCTTGTTCAGGTCTTCAACTCTAGTGCTTGAATGGCTATTCACAGTAAATTATCTCTTGCTCTTATTCATCTCACCAGTGCCCACTGCCCTAGCATCTGGATCCAATCATCCAACAAAGTGCTCTGTACACAGTAATGCAATGCTCTGCATACAGTAGATGCTCAATAAATACTATTGATTAACTGATTGGCTCAAGCGCCCATTCAGAGGCCCAGGTTACTGATTAATGCCAGTAGTTCTCAGTTTGCAGGGGCTCTGTCCCTTGTATATTTTAAAGAAAGACAGTATATTGGGTCACTGTAAAAATAATAATAATAATGTTGGTATTTGTTAAGCACTTACTATGTGGAACACTGTTCTAAGCACTGGGGTAGATACAAGGTAATCAGGTTGTCCCACATGAGGCTCACAGTCTTAATCCCCATTTGAGGTAACTGAGGCACAGAGATGTTAAATGACTTGCCCACAGTCACACAGTTGACAAGTGGCAGAGTCAGAATTCGAACCCATGACCTCTGACTCCCAAGCCCGTTCTCTTTCCACTGAACCACGCTGCTTCTCTGAGGTTCATTCATTCATCCTTCATTCATTTAATCGTAATTATTGAGCAATGTGTGCTGTGCAAAGCACTGTACTAAGCAATTGGGAGAGCACAATATAACAACAGACACATTCCCTGCCCACAATAAGCTCATCACTTATAGCAACAATAGCAACAACAATAACAGTTATGATATTTACTAAGTGCTTACTATGTGCCAGGCACTGTACTAAGTGCTGGGATGAATGCAAGTAAATGGGGTTGGACACAGTCCCTGTCCCACATGGTGTTCAGTCTTCACCCCCATTTTACAGATGAGGTAACTGAGGCACAGAGAAGTGAAGTGACTTGCCCAAGGCCACACAGCAGACAAGTGGTAGAGCCAGAATTAGAACCTATGACCTTCTGACTCCTAGGCCCGTGCTCAATCCACTACACCATGCTATTCCTCCTCCCAGTGGCTCAGCCCGCACCCTAAACAGTAAGCCCCAAGACATTCTCCAAAGCCACTGTCCATTCCATGAGCTGGCCTAGTCATGGCTGACAGTCTGGAGAGGTGGATTTCTGACCTTGAAGCAGCTGTGATCTTCGTGCCAGTGGCACAGACTCGGATCCCATCACCAGTGTTTGCAGGGTTGGCAGTTCTTCCCTACGTGGTACTGGTTTGGTGTTGGTCAAAGATGAAGGCCTCCAGCAATCATTCTATCAATCCATAATATTTCTTGAATGTTTACTCTGTCCAGAGCACTGTACTAGGAGCTTGAGAGAACACACAACAACAGACTTGGTAGATTTGTTGTTCTCCCTCCCCCACAAAAACCTCACAGTTGAAAGGGAAGAATAGACATGAAAATAAATTACTGATGAGGGAAGGAGAGTGTATATAGATAAGTACTTATGTGCTGTGCTGCTAGGGGCTGTGTGAATATCAATTTCCTAAGGGATAGAGCACCTCTCAGGGTCATTCCTGGAGAGTTTCCAGTACTCTACCAGTCTTGACTATGGGAGGGAGAGTCAAGCAGAGGCCTGTCCTTTCCATTCCTAGCTTGGGCAGTGGCTAGCAAGTGGAAGGCAATCTATTACAAGTCAAAATTCACCTGTGCTGGGCAGCAGTGGCATGGGACAGAGTCAAGGGTGGAGACTGAGGTTTACTGCGTGGAAGGAGGCAGTGGTCAACCACTGTCGTATTTTTCCCAAGAAAACTCCGTGGATACACTACCAGAATAATTGCAGATGGAGTGGGGCGTTCTGGGGGAGATATGCCTATGGCATCGCTTTGGGTTGGACAAATTAGATTTAGTCCAAAGGGATGAGGACAGATTTGTGGAGGGAGGGGGTGTGAGACAAAGAAACAATATCAGAGTGACCCCATTCTCTACTTTTATGAAAGGCTCCATTTTTATTTCGCCAAGCTCAGATCTTACTTATACAAACTTATACAAATTATTTTTCTTCCATCACTCAGTTTTCTCCACTGAATAATAGGAGGTTTTAAGGTTGAAAAGTATCTCCACCCCAATGACTCCAGGATGAACTGAAGGGTTTTTTGTTGTTGTTCCTTTTGTTTTTTAAAGTATTTGTTAAAACACTTACTATGTGCCAGGTACTGTACTAAGCACTGGGGATTGGGTTGGGGATTGGGGATATAAGATAATGGGGTTGAATACAGTCCCAGTCCTTCATAGGGCTCACAGTCTTAATTCCCATTTTACAAATGAGGTAACTGAGGCCCAGAGAAGTGAAGTGACTTGCCCAAGGTAACACAGTAGACAAGTGGAAGAGCCAGGACTAAAAGCCAGGTCCTCTGATTCTCAGGCCTGAGCTCTTTCCACTAGGTCACACTGCTTCATTGCATCCTGCTTAGAGCAACAGTCATTCATTCAATCAATCAATCAATCATTCATATTCATTGAGCGCTTAGTATGTGCAGAGCATTGTACTAGACACCTGGAAAAGTTCAATAAAATTAGTGGCCACGACTCCCTGCCCTCAGTGAATTTACTATCTGTTGGGGAAAAAAAAACAGCCTATAGTATATCAGAGATAGCAGGAGGAAGTAGTAGGAATATATAAAATGTGTACCTAAGTGCTGTGGGGGGTTGTGAGTATTTAAGTGCTTAGGTAGTTGCAAGCATAAATAGGAAAGGAATTTCACCACCTCTCTGGGGACTTCTTGTGGTACTAATCACCAACTTCCTAAGAGATTTGCAAAGATTATATAATTTGCTCATATATGTAAGCTTTCAAAAGGAAAGTCCTTTTAAGATATTGTCATTTAGAGGACATGGGGCCAGATGGTTAGTGAGGCTGGTAGTCAGGACACCAGAAGTTCAGCTATTGGTTTACTGTAGATATTCTCTCAGCCTCAATTTCTTCATCTGTAAAATGGGGATGATTATCATTATTATGGTATTTGTTTAGCACTTACTAGATTTCAAGAACTTTTCTAAGTGCTGGAATCGATACAAGCTAATCAGGCTGTTTACAGTCCCCATCCTACATAATAATAATGTTGGTATTTGTCAAGCACTTACTATGTGCGGAGCACTGTTCTAAGAGCTGGGGAAGATACAGGGTAATCAGGTCGTCCCACATGAGGCTCACAGTTGATCCCCATTTTACAGATGAGGTAATTGAGGCACAGAAAAGTGAAGTCACTTGCCCACAGTCACACAGCTGACAAGTGGCAGAGCCGGTAATCGAACCCATGACCTCTGACTCCGAAGCCCAGGCTCTTTCCATTGAGCCACGCAGAGGGAGGAGAAAAAGGCATAGATTTCCCATTTTTCATATGAGGAAACTTAACAGAGAAGTTAAGTGACTTGCCCAAGGTCACACAGCAGACAGATTGCAGAACCAGTATTAGAATCCAGTTCCTCTTACTCCCAGAGCTGGGCTCTCTCTACTAGGCCATGCCTTTTCTCTGTCATAGTGATAACTACCACTTCCTATTTCACAGGGATGTGATAAGGATATATTGAGGTGATTTATGTGGACAAATGAAAACTCTCTAAAAATTCAAGGGCCTTCCATTTATGTAACTTCCTTTAGACTAAATCTTTTTATACTACAGCCCAGCATTTCATTTAACCCTCCAGAGAACTGTTAAGGCAAGGTGATCCTGGCTTTATCTTTTTGAATGATAGAAAATTAGCACCCATATTCAATAACTGAACCAAACTAAGGGTTCGTAGATGCACCATGCCTTCCTCCGGACTGAAGGGGTCTTTCATTCATTTATTCATTCGTATTTATTGATCATTTACTGTGTTCAGAGCACTATATTAAGTGCCTGGAAGAGTAAAATACAACAGTAAACAAACACATTCTTGAGTAACGCCACATTCAACCAGATTCTGAAATTACTGGAAGCAAATTGATCCCTGACATGCCAAGAACCAGAGTCACTTGTTTATTTTACTACTTAAAATGCTCCTTCAAGTAATAAGCCCAGGAACAATTCAGGATCCTTTGCTCTGCCACATTTCATGCCAAAGCTGCATTTGACTTGCTGGTTGTCTCTGTTCAGGGCTAGTGAATGACACTGTGAAGTTGCCATTTCTCGTTCTTGCAGGAGAAAAACAAAATCTCACGAGATGGCAATTCTCACTGAAATGATGAAAATAATTGAGGGAAATATTTCTGTACTTCCTCCCACCCACAACTCCTGCAAAAACAAAACAAAAAGCCAAGAAACTAAATTAGATGATAAAATTCCCTTATAATATGAGCCGTGTATGGGGCAGAGACTGTCCAATCTGCTTATATTGCATCTACCCAAGTACTTAGTATGGTGATTGGTGCACAGAAAGCACTTAACAAATTCCACAATTAAAATTTCCTTAACATTGTCTCTTTAAACAGTAGTTCTACTGCTATTGGGCCACCTTTGAGATAAGACCTCTGAGATTCTTATAAACTGCAATGTAAGGAAACTACGAGTGAATAACAACAATATTAACCAATAATCCAGCAAATGCAACCTTTTAACTACTGTAATTTTCCTGGTTAGATCACAGCAGCTGAAGTGATAGTATTCTGAGGCTATTTAAAAGGGTGGGCTGCTTAAAGTTAGACCTTCCAGGACTCCTAAAGTCCCTTTTCACTAAGGAGACTCTTTTTCAAAGTTGTTTTTTCTTTTTCTCTTAAATTAGGCAAGAAGCTTGTAAAACAGAAAGGCTTCCTCCTCCTCCTCCTCCTTCTTTCATTCATTAATTCAACTGTATTTATTGAGCACTTTTTGTGTGCAAAGCACTGTATTACTTTTCCTCCTCTTCTTTTTTCCTTCCTTCTCCTCTTTCTTGTCTCATCTTCCTTCTCCTTCCCTTCTTCTTCCTCTTCTTCCTCCTATTCCTCTTCCTCCTTCTCCTCCTCTCCTCTTTCTTTTATGTTGTCACAGAGGAAACACGGTCCACAGACGCAGGCGGGTCTCTACACAATGCACGTTTTAGCTTCTGGAAAAGTTAAAAAGTTCACAGAGGGGTTGAAAGGGCGTTTTCATATTGGTGTCTCCACCGGGGAAAGTGGCAGAGCTGGATTTCACAGTAGCTCTGACCACATATCTCGTGTTAATCATAGGCTTCCAAAACCTCCAGTTCTGTTTTCAGGCCAAACATCATTTCATTTCTAAGCTTTAACAAGGTACCCGATGCAGAGAAAATATTGTTCCTCGTAAACACATTTGCTATGCATTTTCACAGGCCTCACTGACCACAGCTCTCACTGTCCGGGTCTCTTAGTGTTATTTGCATTTTATCTTCTCTGAGTTCCTGCACAGTCAATGAGGGCATAGACATGAAAGGCGTTTGAAAAACAAGTTGTCCTAAAAATGCTGCCTTGCAGGAAACGCATTAGCATTTATTGCATGGTTTCAGGTTCCCGAGACAGGCCTAAAATGAAACAGCGTGGATGCTCAGGCCTTTAGAACGCCATCTTATGGAAGCCATAAGCAAGCATTTTCAGGAGGCCAGTTCAGGGAGTTGGTTATTAAATGACTCCTGTGTCTTTCTGCATGGTGACCATCAGCATTTCTTTTTAATAAAAGCTACTGCAGATGGAAGAAACTGGAAGGGGAGAGGCGAGGGAGCTCAGAGAATGACAACAATTAGGGGAAGGAGTGCTTTATATCTTGCAAGAAATCCCTGAACTGCTCTCTCACTAGTTGAAGGGGAGAGGCGAGGGAGCTCAGAGAATGACAACAATTAGGGGAAGGAATGCTTTATATCTTGCAAGAAATCCCTGAACTGCTCTCTCACTAGTTGACAGACAGCTGGTACCTTAAGTCTCCCAAAGAAGACTCTCTTAAAAGGCATATCCACCAATCTCTAACCTTATTTCTTCCTCTAGTCGACATTAGCAAGTCACAAACCCCAACCTCACATCAGTAGAATCAGATCGCTATTGATGATGTGGGCAGGAAATGTGCCTTCCAACTCTGTTGTACTGAAGTAGCTTGGCTTAGTGGAAAGAGCCCGGGCTTGGGAGTCAGACGTCTTGGGTTCTAATCCCTGCTCTGCCACTTATCAGTTGTGTGACTTTGGGCAAGTTACTTAACTTCTCTGTGCCTCACTTACCTCATCTGTGAGCGCCATGTGGGACAACCTGATTACCTTGTATCTATCCCAGTGCTTAGAACAGTGCTTTGCACATAGTAAGCGCTTAACAAATACCATCATTATTATTATTATTATCATTATTGTACTTTCCCAAGCAACTAATACGGTGCTCTGCACATAGTAAGTACTCAATGAATATCATAAATACTGTTATGGATTGATGTAGAATGGAAAAACATTTGTTAAGCGCTTACAGTGATCATTATTATTATTGTATTTGTTAAACACATACTAAGTGCAAGGCACTGAATTAAGCACTGGGGTGAATACAGGCAAACTGGACTCATTCATTAATTCATTCAATCACATTAATTGAGTGCTTACTGTGTGCAGAGCACTGTACTAAGTGCTTGAAAAGTACACGGTTGGACACAGTCACTGTCCCACATGGAGCTCACAATACTAATCCCCATTTTATAGATGAGGTAACTGAGGCACAGAGAAGTGAAGTGATTTGCCCAAGGTCACACAGCAGACAAGTGGCAGTGCAGGGATTAGAACCCAGGTCCTTCTGAATCCCAGATGCTCTTGGTGCTCTATCCACCAAGATATGCTGCTTTTCCCACTGCTAGACCACATTTATTCATTCATTCAATCGTATTTATTGAGCGCTTATTATGTGCAGAACACTGTAGTAAGAGCTTGGAATGTACAATTTGGCAACAGATAAAGACAATCCCTGCCATTTACTCCAATGCGAGGTGCTAACTGCCATACACAAGGCATGCAATTAAATTGAGGGTTTTGAGAGGCCCCCTCCAACCCTGGCCGAAGTAATCATGATCATCACCGGGCAGATGTTTAGAGTAGGGGCACAAATTCCATAGTGTGGCCGAGAGATACCTAACTGTAAGAGTATCTTTCTGCTAGACTCTAAGCTTCTCCCCTAGACTGTACACTCCTCATAAGTAGGGACAGTGTCTACCAACTCTATTGTATTATATACCCCCAAGTTCTTAGTATAGTGTTTGATACAAAGTAAGTGCTCAATAAATACCACTGATTGAGTGCTTTGGTTTCATTATCTCAAAACCAAAGGTCAGAATCTGAACTTCCACTATGAGCTCTCAAAAATGAATCAAAGGGTACCAGGATAAAAAAAAGAACGTAATTTTCCTGAAACCACTGTGATACTTCCTGTCAATTCACATAATTGAGTATTACAGTATTTAAATTACATATTGAAGATTATTTTTACAGGTGTCATTTTAAATATAACATGAAATTTCTTGACATGACATCAGCCTCACCACACAAACAGCTGCACTTGGACCTTGCATGTGTGATGCACATGGTTGAAATTTTGTAATATTACATCATATAGCGCAGAAATACACAAGATAAATAGGCAGTAAGGCATTTGAGAGGACAATATAGAGATAGCCATAAATCTATAAATGGGTGGTCTCTATTTATGTGAAGAATAAACATGCAAGCATAAAATCAGGGATCTTTGTCCCCTCCCAGATGTATAGGCCGAAGGAGGCTAGGACATGTAAACAGTGATAAAGTTTGTTAGAAAAGCTGAAGGAAGGTCACAGCTCAAGTCAGGTAGAGGCCTGACCAACGGTACTGCAGTACCCTCTAGTGGGTACTACTCGCCCTACCTCTGAAGGGACTTGTGAATAAAAAGAAAATTTTTTAAAAAAATCCACCATGAGGCTAAGTGAAAGAGACTTTCTTGGCCAATCCGAAAAACATCCCAGACATTCCGCCCAGCAGATCTGCCAACCAGCAGAATAGTAAATTCATTAGGGGAAATAGACGACTTAAACATTCCTTCCCCTTTTTTTTTTCCTCTGGAAACTGGGGTCCGTGGTTTATTTGAGTACGGTAACTTCCCACCAACTTTTAAACTTTAATGACACCTGGAAACGTGTTCTCTCTCTCCCTGTCAACAGTCATTTGTACAGGCTCACGGGCCGGGATTCCGGCAAGTGGGATGATGGACAGGGAGGGAGAGGTTTGCAAACTTGTGTGTCTATATGTGTGAACATTTGTGTGTATGATAATGATGAAGATAGTATTTGTTAAGTGCTTACTATGTGCCAAGCACTGTTCTAAGCACTGGGGTAGAGACAAGGTAATCAGGCTGTCCCACGTGGGCCTCACAGTCTTAATCCCCATTTTACAGATGAGGTAACTGAGACACAGAGAAGTTAAGTGACTTGCCCAAAGTCATACAACTGATAAGTGGTGTAGCTGGGTTTAGAACCCACAACCTCTGACTTCCAAGCCTGGTCTCTCTCCACTAGGCCATGCTGCTTCTCTATGTGTATGTGTTAGTGTGTGGAAACGATGGGAGGGGAGAGGGGTATCTTGGTCTGCTGTCTTTTCAGCAGTTACAGAAATCCTTCTCAGGCTGGATCTTCCCAGATGAGCCATTTTGTGATTTAAGAGTTAAAAACTCATGATGTGTGACTCAAATGGCAACTGCTCTTTGCTGTTATTTTTAGGGCGGAAAAGGAGGGGGGGGGGGGGGGGTCCCAGTCCCTGGCTGGTGCATAACAAAAGAAAAATTCCCTGCCCTTCCACAATCATTGGAAAATATTGTTCATGGCACACATTCCCACTGCAGGGATAGGCACATCAGCGCAGGTCCAGGAGTGTGCCTGGATTGCGGAACGGAACAATTCGCCAATGTGTTTGTGTAGGTTCACCCAGGGCAGGGGGCATTTTTTTATTTTGCGCTCTCAAACCTGTCTCTGAAAGTGCTGGGGGAAAGCAGCCCATCGCAGGGACTGAAACACAGTGACGTGGCTTGGATTGTAAGCTTATCCTCTAGACTGGAAGCGTCTTGAAGGTAGGGAATGTGTCTGTTTATGGTTATATTGTACTCTTCTAAGCACTTAGTACAGTGCTCTGCACATAGTAAGTGCTTAATAAACACAAATAAACAAATGAACAAATGAATGGAGCGGTCCAGAGAGTCTTGCTGTCAGACGGGAGGCTCGGTGCCACTTCCCCATTCTTAGCTTCAAAACCACAGACAACTTGGGGCATCCTGAAAGCTGGTTAGATGGGAGTGGAGATAAATCGGGCTCCTTGAGGTGGCATAGGGAGAGGAATTCCCTATCATTATTCCCAGTAAACAAGGCCACTGGCTTCAGCCAATGTCAATCAACCCTTTCAAGGGGACGGCTGTGAGCCCTGTGCGGGACAGGGACTATGTTCAACCTGATAACCTTGCATCTACCCCAGTGCTTAGAGCAGTGCTTGGCACATAGTAAGTATTTAACAAGTACTGTAATTATTATTATCAGTATTATTAATTATACCCCTGCTCCTTATAAAGGTCTCTTTCAGTTTCCCTTTCTCCCTCTTCCTTCATCTCCCTCTTCCTCTCTCTATGTCTCTCTCTGTCTCTCTCTATCTCTCCCTCTCTCTCTCCCCCATCCTCCCACTCTTCCTTCCTCCCCCCCCCAAGGCATGTTTCACGTAAGATATCAAATCCTCTGGTATCTTCCTCCCCAAGGGCCCCTAACTGTGGTTTCCGAATGGTGGAAGATTCCTTCAGGACCCTCCCCTGAGGCCCACTGGGCTAACAGTTGTCCCCAGGCACATTGACTTCATTCCCTGAGGAGTCTCTGACCTCTTTCAGGGGATCACTCTGCAAACCCAAGGAATGTTCAGTGGGAAACCATGTGGATCCTGTTTTCCTTTGGGCTTGCCAGAACCGGAACCCAGCAGTGAATAGTCAAATCTGAGAACTTCAAGGGAATTTCCCATTGGCTGAATACAAAAGGGGCCAGTCAGCCTTCTCTCTAGGCAGCACAGAAACCCACTCCTGCCCAGTGTAAAGTTTTAGAGCTCTACTGGAAAGGCAACATGCACTGCAGGTCCCCACAGCCCAGATGAGTAAGCTTGTCATCTCAGTGCCCTACTGATGTGCTTCAGTGTCTCTCCTGCTCATTGCAGCCTTCCTGCCCTCACCTCTAAAATCTTGTTGCTTTTCTGGATCCAGCCCTAGATTACCCTTCCCTTTCCTTCATTCATTCATTCATTTACTTGCATTTGTTTGTGTGTTAATGGTATTTGGTAAGGAGCAGCTCCTCCTTAGTATAGTGGTCAGTATCCCCACCTGTCACGCGGGAGACTGGAGTTCAATTCCCCGACGGGGAAATTGTGAATGCTTTATTTTACTGGTACAGGCTCTGATAATATCCCAGTTGGATTATTGTCAGCCTTCTCTATGATCTCCCTTCCTCCTGTCTCTCCCCCCTCCAGTCTATTTTTCATTCCGCTGCCCGGCTCATCTTCCTACAGAAACGCTCTGGGCATGTCACTCCCTTTCTTAAAAATCTCCAGTGGTTGCCTATCAACCTCTGCACAAAACAAAAACTTCTCACTCTAGGCTTCAAGGCTCTCCTTCACCTTGCCCCCTCCTACCTCTCCTCCCTTCTCTCTCTCTACTGCCCACCCCGTAGGCTCCGCTCCTCTGCCGCTCACCTCCTCACTGTCCCCCGTTCTCGCCTATCCCGCCGTCGACCCCTGGACCACGTCCTCCCACTGTCCTGGAATGCCCTCCCTCTTCACCTCCACCAAACTAACTCTCTTCCCCTCTTCAAAGCCCTAATGAGATCTCACCTCCTCCGGGAGTCCTTCCCAGACTGAGCTTCCCCTTTTCCCTCTGCTCCCTCTCTGCCGCCCCCTTCACTTCCCCTCAGCTAAGCCCCCTTTTCCTCCCCTTTCCCTCTGCTCCTCCCCCTCTCCCTTCCCCTCCCCTCAGCACTGTGCTCCTCTGCTCATTTGTATATATATTATATATATGTATATATATATATATATTACTCTATTTATTTTGTTAATGAGATGTACATCCCCTTGATTCTATTTATTGCTATTGTTTTTGTCTGTCTCCCCTGATTAGACTGTCAGCGGATTAGACTGTCAGCCCATCAATGGGCAGGGGTTGTCTCTATCTGTTGCTGAATTGTACATTCCAAGCGCTTAGTACAGTGCTCTGCACATAGTAAGTGCTCAATAAATACTATTGAATGAATGAATGAATGAATGAATGAATGAATGAATGAATGAATGAATGAATGAATGAAGTTACATGCTTACTATTTGCCAAGGACTGTTCTAAGCATTGGGGTAGCTACAAAGTCTGATAAGCCAATTTGGGAAAACAATGGGGTTCATTCAATAGTATTTATTGAGCGCTTACTATGTGCAGAGCACTGTACTAAGCGCTTGGGATGAACAAGTCAGCAACAGATAGAGACAGTCCCTGCCGTTTGACGGGCTTACAGTCTAATCGACGGGTTTACAGTCTAATCGAGGGGCTTACAGTCTAATCGGGTGAAATTGGAATTGCAGAATCTTATCATCTGACCTTCCTCTTTGAACCAAACTAATTGAATGTAAATGTTCCCAACTTTATAACCTTTGGAAGTACAGGAGTTGATTGAAATTGTATACTTTTTTTAAAGGTGCAGGTTCAGTTTCTTCAAGTTGTTTGTATAGCAAAATCTTCACTTCCTGAGCTTTGACAAGCCTGTTTATTCAGGAAGAGGTTGGGTACTGTCTTTAGTGGAATATTCACAAGGAGAAACTGCATTTGCATTAAGCATTACTGTAAGTTTGAAATGTATAGTCTTACCACAGAGCGTTTAGTTTAAACAAAGTTCATGTGGTGGTGGTAGAAAAATTCTTGAAATGCAAAGCTGGATAATTTTTGAAAGGCAAAGATGAGTATCTTAACCTGCAGTACTTTGTAGTTGTACAAAAAGCTGTTTGGGAAGAAAGGTTTGGTAATTTTCATGTGTGTGGGTATGCTTTCTGATAAGGTGGGTTCAGCAATTCTGTCTTTGAAGTGGGGTAGGGTATTCCATGTCCTGGGAGCGTTAGGTTTCTGTTGCTCCTGAATCCCTGAACTCGGCCTTCTCACCAAACTTATGCCCTTCTGACAGCCGGGACCCCAGAGCCCCTCCCATGGGATACCGAGACCCGGCAAGCTTTCGATCCTTTACGTTCTGCATTAGGAACTGCCCCTGACCTTGGGCTCCCCGATTATTCAAAACCTTTCCACCTGTTTGTCCCTGAGCGGGTTGGCGTGGCGTGTGGGGTCCTTTACCAGGACCTCGGCCCTTCCCTTGGTCCGGTGGCATACTATTCCCTACAATTGGATCCTGTTATTCAAGCCCAGGTCCCCTGTATTTGTTGCATTGTAGCCGCCTGTAATATCCTTGATGGCACCCAGGACTTGTTTCTGGGGCACCGGGTTGTCATACATGCCTCGTCGTTCAAGGCCCACACAGGCATTGTCTGCTGCCCGTATGACACTTTACGAGCTCACCTTGATTGGTAACCCCACTGTCACTGTGGAGCGCTGCGGTGCTTTAAATCCCGCCACCCTACGGGGAGCTGGGTCGTTAGACCCGATGGTTCCAGCTGAGGGACCACGTGATTGTGTCCAGGTTGCTTCAACAGTGGCCATGGCCTGGCCGAACTTAACAGAAGTTTCTCTCCAGGACCCTGACCTTGAGCTCTTCACGGTTAGTTCCTCCTAGGTGGACGATGGGTTCCAGTCCTCTGGGGCCGCAGTTGTTACCTCCCCTGGCATCCTCTGGTTGACCGCCTTACCTCCTTCCTATAGCACTCAGGCTGCGGAACTAGTCACTCTTACTCGGGTGCTCCTGTTGGTTGCAGGCGGCCATGTGAATGTCTGCACAGACTCTCGCTATGCCTTTGGAGTTTGCCATGCTACTGAGGCCCTTTGGCGAGCCCGTGGTTAGGTCACTTCAGCTGGATGGCCTATTGCCTATGGCAACCTCATTGCGGGGCTGCTTCAGGCTCTGGCAGAACCTGCTGCAGTGGCCGTCATCCACGTCCGATCTCACACAAGGTCCCGAGATGCTATCAGCCTGGGTAACGCCAGGGCAGAGCACACCGCTTTGGCAGCTGCTCGGGACCCTGTCCGAGACAAAATGGTAGTGGCTATGCTTGATGCAGATGCGACCCTGTTGACTACTGCCCTGCCTGTTACTGCTGAGGAGAAGGTCTGGGACTGTTGCGGACCAAGTATGAGGCTACTGAGCGGGATGGGTACTTCTGGCTCCCCATCTTCCCCCGTTCAGCCGTGTTCACTGTTTGTCAGTTGATCTACAAGTCTTCCCATTTTGGGGCAGGGGCCTTAGCCGACATGGTCCCCTGTTGCTGGTTTGCCCTTGGCATTCACCCGTTGCTATGCCGAGTCACAGAGACATGTCCCATCTGCCGTTTCTTTTTAATCAGGCCCATCCTCTGGTTCCACTCTGTGCAGGGCATCCCTAGGTTTATCTCCCTTTAGAGGTGCTCCAAATTGATTTTATTACCCTTCCCTGAGCTGAGGGCTTCTGCCATGCCCGACGGGCTGAGTTGAGGCTTTCCCCGCAAGGACCTGTACTGTCCTCGTGGTTGATTGTGTTCTCTCTTAACCACTTCCTCTGCAATTCGTGTTGCCAAGTGCTCGGCGTGGATCCATCATTCGCAGGTGAAAGCAGCTGTTGTGGACGTCCCTGGGACGGCTCCCGGAGGACCTGTGCCGTCGCCTCCCATGCCGCCGGCTGCCTCGTGCCTTCCTTCAATGCCTCCGTCCCCGCAGGCCTCCCGCGTCCCACCTCTACGTCTTCGTCGATCCTCATCTGGATGGGCTGCGCTTCCTTGCCTGTGCTGGTTATATATTTTTTTTGTATTTTCCTGGTTGTGTCGTCTTCAGGGCACTCTAGGGTGGGTTACAGGTTCCGGCTGCTTGCCCATCCTCGCCCCGATAACAGCCAGGGCCCCTGGTGCATCTCTCGGGGGCCTCTTGGCCCCGAGGACGCAGAGGGGGGACTGTTGCGGATTGCCTCAAGATGGTGATGGTGAGGCCAGCCTCAACCCCAAGCCAAGGGACCTGTGCCATGTGACCTGTAAAATGCCTGCGCCATTGCCTGTGCCATGTGGACTGTAAAATGGCCACGCCACGTGAAACCCCTCCACCATGTGCCACATCAAACCTCGCGCGCCATTCTCACGCGGACCAGTCGGGTGTCACGGGATCACGAAAGTGCTTACTGATTGGTTACTGTTACTATGTGTGCCTAGCCCCGATTGGGTGCCCTGTGCCAGCGGGGGGTTTCGCCGTACCAATAAAGCGGGCAGGGTGGCCCGGGATCGGGGCGCTGCGGTCACTCGTACCCCACTGGGGTGAACTGGCCGCTCGCCACTTTCCTACTGTCCTGTTCTTTGACCCGTTCTCTCGGAGTCTTTCGTCTCTTCATCGACTAAACAAACCCTTTCTAATTTGTCTAATTTTTGTTGATAACAGTACACAGCCATTTCTTGTCTGTTATGTGACCCTGGGTAAGTCACCACTTCTCTGTACCTGAGTCTCCTCATGTGTAGAAAATGGAGATTAAGAATGTGAGCCCCGTATTGGACAGGGACTATGTCCAACCTGATTTTTCTGAGTCTTCCCAGTGCTTAATACAGTGCGTGGTACATAGTAAGAGTTTGTGTGACTGTGGGCAAGTCACTTAACTTCTCTGCGCCTCAGTTACCTCATCTATAAAATGGGGATTAAGACTGTAAGCCCCACGTGGGACAACCTGATTCCCCTGTGTCTACCCCAGCGCTTAGAACAGTGCTCTGCACATAGTAAGCGCTTAACAAATACCAACATTATTTTTATTGCCATTGTTCTTGTCTGTCCGTCTCCCCCGATTAGACTGTAAGCCCGTCAAACGGCAGGGACTGTCTCTATCTGTTGCCGACTTGTTCATTCCAAGCGCTTAATACAGTGTTCTGCACATAGTAAGCGCTCAATAAATACTATTGAATGAATGAATGAATGAGTTTAAAAAATATCAATTAAGAAAAATCATCACTATATTCTATCCTGTCAAGCATTGCTAAAAGACCATGCCCTAGAAAAGCAGGGTGGCCTAGTGGAAAAGTACCAGAATCAGAGGCAGAAGGAGCTGGGTTCTAATTCCAGCTCCACCAATCCTCTGCCGTGCCACCTTGGGCAAACCACTTAGAGTCTCCGTGCATCAGTTACCTCATCAAAAGGGAATTAACACTGTGAGCCCTATGCGGGACAGGGATTGGGTCCAAACTGAGTACCTCATATCTACCCCAGGAGTTAGTACACTGCCTGGAACAGAGTAAATGCTTAAATACCTGGTGATTTGGGGGTCTCTGCTCCCACTTTGCTCGACACCCCATTCTCTAGGAGGTAGTCTCATTTTAAACCAATCAGGTGGCACATACTAGTACAGCAGCTGATTCTGCTCAGCAGAAAGCAAAAGATAGATCTGTCAGATTCATCGAGAATTTACCGTGTGCATAGCACTGTACGATGCACTTGGGGGAGTACAATAACAACAACACAGACAGATTCCCTGTCCATAAAAAGCTGTAAGTCTGGGGGGTGGTGGATGAGGTCTTTCTGCCACCGGATTTGGCCTGAACTCAGAGGAGGCCAAGTGATGCATTTACAGAAATGAATTTCAATTTTTAAGCAGAACAAATTTGGAAGTGCAAACCAAGCCAGATGCAGACCCTAACCAGTTCATCATTTGGGTTTTGTCATGCACTAGTTCTTCTCAAATCAGACCGTTGGTCACTGCCACAAGGCATTTCAAAACTTATTTCCTGAACACTCCATATTGAATTGGCATTTCCTCTGTGTGCATTTCTTTGGTGTTCTTAATGATATGACTCTCAATTTACCACTTCGAAAATCAAAACTCCAGCAGCTTTGAGGAAATGTAACACGTGCATCAACATAACCCTGTTCTACTCTAGCAACACTCCCTTTACAACACAGAGTCTAGACAAAGCAAGATGTGGTTAACAGCCATTGTTAGGTTAGGTAAACAATCTGCTTATTTACAAAGGGCAAGTGCAGTGTTAAAGTATTCTCCAAGAGACAATATTTATACTCAACTCCCAGATTATTAAAAAACACACACAAAAATCATTTACTTGCTGCTTTGCTAGATCATATACTATCATCATTGGAAATTATTCTGTCAAAAACAAACCACCTACACTACGGAATACAAATTAGCAACCTGGTGCATCAAATTACATTCAAATTACCCAGCTGCAATTCTCTTTTTAGGTCCAGAGGTGTAATCACATGTTCTCTTGCCACCTGGGAGAACTCTTCAAAATTCAGTTAGCTCCTTGGCAAGCTTGATCATCCTTTCCTACTAATTCATAAAGCAATACTTGTATCACCTTCAGAAGACACATTAATGCATTATCTTGATATTAGAAACGTATAGATGTTGTCAGTATACGCTAAGCAAAACAGAAACAGGGCTGGAGAGTACCCAAATAATAATGATGATGATGATGATAGTAATAATAATAAGACATCCGTGTCTGGTCTATGAACTTGGGCAAGTCAATTCACTGGGCCTCAGTTAGCTCATCTGTAAAATGGGGATTAAGCAGCTTCTCTCCTTCATACTTAGTCTGTGAGCATCATGTTGGACAGAGACTCTATATGACCTAATTAAATTGTATCCACCCCTGTACTTAGAACAGTGTTTGCCACATAATAGCAACTTGAATACCTTAAAAATATATAAGCCTTCAGAACCTGGGCATCTGAACCCTCTCTGTACTGGTGTCCAAGGAGTAGTGATATTTCCAGAAAAGTCACTCATAACCAGAATCCCCAGCTACTCCTTATGCACTTACATGTATATCTATAAATCATATTATAGATTTATGTCTACCAATGCCTATCTCCCCCTCCAGACAGTAAGCTTGTTATGGACAGGGAACATTTGTGCTATTTCTGTTGCACTGTACTCTCTCAAGCTTTTAGTACAGTGCTCTGCCCATAGTAAGCACTCAAAAATTACTACTGATTGAGAAGAGTCACTGGAATCCCCAGCTAGCTCAGACTAGCTAGACTGATTGCCGCATCCCTCATGACTAGGGAATGGAGGCTTTTTTTGTTATTTCTGTCACTCCCAGCACACTGCGAGTTTACAGTCTAATCTCTTTTGCCTCATCTATTCCCTCAGATCTGTGACCTTAGGGCATTTGATATTTGTCCCATCCCCAGCCCCACAGCACTTAAATCAAACATTACAAATTAGAGAAGCAGCGGGGCTCAGTGGAAAGAGCGCGGGTTTAGGAGTCAGAGGTCATGGTTTCTAAACCCAGCTCTGCCACCCCTCAGCCGTGTGACCTTGGGCAAGTCACTCAACTTCTCAGTGCCTCAGTCACCTCATCTGAAAAATGGGGATTAAGACTGTGAGCCTCACAGGGGACAACCTGATTACCCTGTATCCATCCCAGCGCTTAGTACAGTGCTTGGCAAAAAGTTAGCACTTAAGAAATATTAATATTATTATTATTACAAATGTTACATTACAAATTACTTATATTAATGCCTGTCTCCCCCTCTCGACTGTAAACCTCTTACAGACAGGCGATGTGCCTGCTAATTCTGCTGTATTGTACTCTCTCAAGCTCTTAGTAAGTGCTCTCAACATAGTAAGCACTCACTAAAAAGAGAAGCAGCGTGGCTTAGTGGAAAGAGCACGGACTTGGGAATCAGAGGTTGTGGGCTCTAATCCCTACTCCGCCACTTGTCAGCTATATGACCCTGGGCAAGTCACCCAACTTTTCTGTGCCTCAATTACCACATCTGCCAAATGGGGATTACGACTTGAGTCCCACGTGGGGCAACCTGATAACCTTGTATGTTTCCCAATGCTTAGAACAATGCTTGGCACATAGTAAGTGCTTAAATACCATCATCATTATTAAAAACCACTGCTTGACCGTTTGATTCACGTTCTCATGTTGCATGACACTTCAGACAGCCACTTGGGTATGCCCCTTCAAAGAGCTTAGGTATCCGCTCACTCCAAATCCATAGTGCCTATGTGTATCTTGATTCTATTTATTGCTATTGTTCTTGTCTGTCTCCCCCAATTAGACTGTAAGCCCATCGAAGGGCAGGGACTGTCTCTGTTACCGATTTGTACATTCCCAGCGCTTAGTACAGTGCTCTGCACATAGTAAGCGCTCAATAAATACTATTGAATGAAAGTAATCAGGTTGCCCCACTTGGTGTTCACAGTATTAGTCCTCATTTTAGAGATGAGGTAACTGAGGCACAGAGAATTCAAGCCATTTGCCCAAAATCACATAGCTGACAAGTGGCAGAGACGGGATTCAGACCCATGATCTCTGACTCTCATGCCCAGGATCTTTTCACTAAGCCAAGTGTTTACTGTACAAAGTGCTTGGGGCAGAACAATACAACAATAAACAGACACATTCCCTGCCCACAGTGAGCATACAGTCTGGAGGGAGAGACAGACATTAATGTAAATCAATAAATTACAGATATGTACATAAGTGCTGTGGGGTTAGGAATGGGGATGAATAAAGGAAGCAAGTCAGGGCGACAGAGAAGTGAGTGAGAGAAGAGGAAAGGAAAGCTTAATCAGGAAAGGCCTCTTGGAAGAGATATGCTTTCAATAATGCTTTAAGGTGGGGAGAGTAATTGTGGGATATGAGGAGGGAGGGCTGTCCAGGCCAGAGGCAGGATGTGGGTGAGGGGTCACCAATGAAATAGATGAGACCTAGGTACAGTGAGAAGGTTAACATTAGAGGAATGACGATACGGCTGGAATGTGATAGGAGAGTAGGGAGGTGAGGAGGGAGTGAGGAGAGTGATATGTTTATTCTTTCCTTTTCCCCTTCATACAAGCATTCTCCTACAGTGCATGAGTTCCTACAAACCTCATTCTTATCCTGATATTTTGGTGGGACAATACAGTTTCAGTGAGGAATCATGGGTTGAAAAGATGCTTTTAAAGCCTCTGAAATGGTACGCAACTTCTGTCACACTGAGTATAATTCAGAAACATTAGGGAAGCCAATAATGATAATAATAATAATTGTGGTATTTGTTAAGTGCTTATTATATACCAAGCACTGTAATAAACTCTGGGGAAGACACCAAGTTAATCAGGTAGTACACAGTCCCTCTCCCACATTGGGCTCACATTCTAAGTAGAAGGGAGAACTAGTATTTAATCCCCATTTTAAGAAAGATAAAACTGAGCTACAGAGAAGTAAAATGATTTGCCCAAGGTCACACTGCAGGAGGGTGGCAGTTCCAGTATTAAAATTCAGATACTTGACTCCCAGACCAGCATTATTTCCACTAGGCCATGTGGTAATCAATCAATAGTATTTATTGAGGGCTTACTGTGTGCAGAGCACTGTCCTAAGCACTAGGGAGAGTACAATACAACAGAGTTGGTAGACATATTCCCTGTCCACAGTGAGTTTACAGTCTAGAGGGGAAAGGTAGAAAGTGGACTATACAAAAGTAGAAAGTGGACTACTTTACTTCAGTTGTTTTCCCCACATTTATCCAATGGCACTAATTATTAACATGTTATGGGTGAGTATAAACTTCTTTAAATCGGCCTGACAATGATTTTTTTTTCCCCTCAGTGGCAATTACTTCTCTTTGCAGTGTTAGTGACAGACTAGAAAGAGAGTTGTTTTGTAAGCTGTCATTTTACTTAAAATGCTTTCCTGACCTAGTCCTGCCACGTTATATTCAACCAATTCACACCTAATTCACAGCTGCTTTATGGTAACTTTGTTCCCTTCTTCTGCCATCACAGGTTATCCAAATTGCAAAAGGAAATCATGCCTTATAGCGGAAATCACAGCATTTATTTCCATTAGCCTTATTTCCTCCAACTTTAAAAAAAAAACCTATTTAAAATTAGCTCAGTAAACAACCTCCTGAATGGGTTCATGAAAATAAAGGAGGTGATGATTACAGCAGAATACAGGAGTGCAGTGATGATCTATCCTTTCAAGAAAATGAATGCCAGATACAGAACCACGCTTCATTAAGATGACCAATAAATGTTTTTAGCCTCCAGCATCCAGGAATGTTTTGTATGCCTCAGACTGCAATCTAAAATTGAGTTTATTAATAAAAGGAAATATATTTCAGTGTATTAATTTTCACACTTGCCTGAAGCTCGCTCATTAATTTGCCTATATGCCTTTCTTCTGTTCATCTGTGATGTCTGTTTTAGACTATGTCCTCTGATAAGACAGGGACTAGATCTGATTTATCTAAATCCATCCAAAGACAGACCAGAGTCTTGTGGTTGCAAGGTTGTAATAAACACTTATTGGTGATACTGGAAACTAATTTGAGAATCTTTGACCTAAGAATGTCTTATTTTTCCTGGTATGTTCCATCTACTTCAGATTTTCCAGTGATTTAATTAGCCGCCAGAAAATGAATCCCATTCAATTAATGGTATTTATTAAAGTATTTACTGTGTGCAGAGCACTGTTGTAAACTCTTGGTAGGCATGTTTTCTGCCTACAATGAGTTTACACTTACTACTGCTGGCAAAGCATGGACTATGATAAGACCATGGATCTGGGACTCAAAGGATTTGAGTTCCTTTGTTTAGCTTTTATGGTATTTGTTGTGCTTACTATGTGTCAAGCACTGTTCTAAGTGCTGGGATAGATACATCAGGCACCATTCCTGTCCCATATGGGGATCATGTTCTATGTAATTTATTTATTTCTATTAACGTCTGTCTCCCCCACTAGACTGCAAACTTGTTGTGGGTGGGGGATGTGCGTGTTCTACTGTTCATTCATTCATTCAATAGTATTTATTGAGCGCTTACTATGTGCAGAGCACTGTACTAAGCGCTTGGGATGAACAAGTCGGCAACAGATAGAGACAGTCCCTGCTGTTTGACGGGCTTACAGTCAATAAATATGATTGACTGACTAACTGACTATGTAGGAGGGAGAATGGGTAGGAGGAAGAATGAGTACTGAATCCCCATTTTTACAGTTGAAGAAACTGAGACAAAGAGAAGCGAAGTAACTCTCCCAAGGTCACATGGCAGACAAGTAGAGGAGCCAGTATTAGAACCCAGGTCCCCTGACCCCCAAGCTTGCATTCTATCCATTAGACCACACTGCTTCTCTCTGGTCTCACAGTACACATCTGGCCCCAGCACCTGAAGCCAGGACATGACCACCTCCCGTGGGGAGGGTCCAGGCCACGGACCTGCTCCTGCTCGCCTTCCCCTGGTGCTAGCCGCCTCCTCCCCGTCCCCGCACCTGCATTGTCACTCACCCAAGTTCTAGTCGCACCTCTGGCAATGGCCTGCTGGGTGACTTTAGACAAGTCACTTAGCCTCCCTGGGTTCCAGTTTCTTTAGCTATTAAATGAGGGCAAACATTCCCGTCTTTGCTACCTCACTGGGGTGTTTTGGGGTCAAAGTGAATTAAGTAATGTGAAAGTGCTTTGGGAAAATAAAAGTTCTGTTCAAATTAAAGGTGTTCTTCAATAGATACTGCCAAGCCAAAACCACAGGGTTATGAGGCTGGAAATTACTGCTGGACACAGCTCAGAAACAACGAGGCTTAGCTGAGTTAAACTGAGCCCAAGTCTTAGCTTTGACTTTCAGCTTTTTCCAGGTAAGGAAACACCCTTCTCAGTTGCCACTATAAGATGACTGTAAGCTCTTAGAGGGCATGGATCATTTTTACCAACTATATAGTACTATACGCTTCCAAAGCCTTCGTGTTCCACACAAGTAAGCTTTCAATAAATATCATCCTCTGGCCTGAAATGCCCTCCCTCCTCAAATCTAACAGACAATTACTCTCTTCCTTTTCAAAGCCTTATTGAAGGCACATCTCCTCCAAGAGACCTTCCCTGACTAAGTCCTCATTTTGTCTTTTCCCACTCCCTTCTGCATCTCCCTGATTTGCTCCCTTTCTTCACCACCCCACTGAGCCCCACAGCAGTTGTGTACATATTCGTAATTAATTATTTGCATTATGGTCTGACTCCCCCTCTAGACTTTAAGGTCCTCCACTGTGTGACTTTGGGCAAGTTAGTTAATTTCTCTGTAACTCAGTTACCTCATCTGTAAAATAGGGATTAAGACAGTGAACCCCACATGGGAGAGGCACTGGGTTCAACAAGACTACCTTGTATCTAACCCAGTGATCATTTCAATGCTTGGCATATAGTAAGTGCTCAATAAATTCCACAATAAACAATAAAAATATCTAGGACTTAACTTATAGATTCATTGAATCAACATTGAGTTAGGGGTGAAGAGGAATAACTCTTGGCAGGGAAGATTTCACTCAGGGGAAGGGGCCAGAGAAATATTGAGTACAGTGATCACCTTTTTTGCCCCATAGCTTCAAAATACCAAGGGGTTTCTGAAAAGAGACCATTTACCTGAAGTGAGTTAGCCCTTGATTAGGAATCACTCAAGATCTAGCCCAGATAAAAGAACAAATAGTATTTGTTAAGCCCTTACTATGTGCCAGACACTGTTCTAAGCTCTGGGGTAGATACAAGCTAATCAGGTTAGACACAGTCCCTGTTCCACCTGGGGCTCACTATGTTGATCCCTATTTTACAGATGAGGTAATTGAGGCACAGAGAAATTAAGTAAGTTATCCAAAGTCACACAGTGGAGGAGTCAAAATTTGAACCTAACTCCCTCTGATTCCCAGCTCCATGCTCTATCCACTAGGCCATGCTACTTCTTACATGATACTTCTCACATAATGATAATGTTGGTATTTGTTAAGTGCTTATTATGTGCAGAGCAATGTTCTAAGCACTGGGGTATACAGGGTAATCAGGTTGTCCCACATGAGGCTCACAGTCTTAATCCCCATTTTACAGATAAGGAAACTGAGGCACAGAGAAGTTAAGTGACTTGCCCACAGTCACACAGCTGACAAGTGGCAGAGGTGGGATTCGAACCCATGACCTCTGACTCCTAAGCCCATGCTCTTTCGACTGAGCCACGCTGCTTCTCACATCATCCCATAATGCTGTCGACCACCACCACTCAATGAGTGACATACTTGGGTCCCTCTGGAAGAATCCCCTAAAAATCACACTAGCATCCCATCATAGTTATCCAAAGAATGAGCTGACAAACCAAGAGGTACAAAGCAATGCAGTTTACTGGACTTTACTATCACTGAGGACAGTACCACCATCTTCTCTGCTTCACAAGCCCATAAGCATGACGTTATCCTAAACTATCTTTCATTCAACTTGCAGATTCAATCTATCACCAAATCCTGTCAGTTTTACTTTCACAATAGTCCTAGAATACACCCTTTCCTCTACAAACACCTACAACAATCCAAGCACTTACCATATCCCGACTTCACTACAGCAGCCTCCTCCTTGCTGATCTCGACTGTTTCACCACCAAACCCTCACCCACATCCTCTCTCTAGCCTGGCATTTCCCCCCTCTTCAAATTCATCAGGCTACCACTTCCAACTTCAAGGCCCTGTTGAAATCATACATCCTCCAAAAGTCCTTTCCCTACTATTCCCTCATTTTTCCTACCCAACTATTTACATGGATCTGCAGCCCTTAACCACTTGATATTCACCCCACCCTCAGCCCCTCAGCACTTTTTTACAGATCCTTTGTCTCCCCCATTTCCTCTATCTGTAATTCATTTTAATGCATGTCTGCCCCTCTGGACTATAAACTCCTTGAGTGCAGGGAGTGTGTCTACCAACTCTTGTATTGTACTTTCCTGAGTGCTGAGTATTGCTCTTTCCTCTCAATCCAAATTGCTACCACAATAAACAAAGCACTTATCCTATCCCGCCTTGAATACTGTATCAACCGCCTTGCTGATCTCCTGTCTCTCATTCATTCATTCATTCATTCATTCATTCATTCATTCATTCATTCATTCAATTATATCTACTGAGTGCTTACTGTGTGCAGAGCACTGTACTAAGCACTTGGAAAGTACAGTCCATACTTCACTTTGCTGCCTGCATCATTTTCTACAAAACCATTCAGCCTATATTTTCCCACTCTTCAAGAACCTCTAGAGTTTGTCCATCTATCTCTGTATCAAACAGAAACTTCTTACAACTGGCTTTAAAGCACTTAATCACCTTGTCCTCTCCTGCCTTACCTCCCTGATTTCCTACTATAACCCAGTCTGCACATTTTGCTCCTCTTATGCGCCAACCTACCTCACTGTACCTCGATGTTGTCTGTCTTGATGCTGACCTCTCACCCACATCCTGCCTCTGGCTTCCAACACCCTCCCTCTGCATATCTGACAGACCGTTACTCTCCTCACCTTCAAAGCCTCATTGAAGGCACATCTCCTCAAAGAAGTCTTCCCTAAGACCCTGCTTTCCTCTTCTCCTACTCTCTTCTTCATATCCCTGATTTGCTCGCTTTAGTCACCACCCCACTCAGCACCACAGCAGTTATGTACATTTTTGTAATGAATTTATTTATAATATTGTCTGCCTCCCCCTCTAAACATTAAGCTCTCTGTGGGCAGGGAATATGTCTACCAACTCTGTTATATTGTACTTGCCCAAGTGCTTACTACCGTGCTCTGCACACAGTAAGCATTCAATAAACATGATTGATTGACTGACTGATTATGGTCATGCTGAACAGATATATTAGCCAGTAATCCCTGGCTGGTAGAGCGGAGCACAGGAAACAGCACCATTTCCTATTATCCCCTCCAACATCCAACCCTTTTTCCCACTTCTGGCCCTAAAGGTGGGTCTCCCTGAATCTGAAGTCACTTATTCATTCAATCATATTTATTGAGCGCTTACTGCATGCAAACCACTGTACTAAGTGCTTGGGAGAGTACAATACAGCAATAAACAGTTACATGCCCTGCTCACAACTAGGTTACAGTCTGGAGGTGGGGAGACAGACATCAGTGCAAATAAATAAAATTACTGTTACGTACATAAATGCTGTGGGGCTGGGAGAGGGGGAAGAGCAAAGGGAGCAAGTCATGGTGACACAGAAGGGAGTGGGAGATGAGGAAAGGTGGGGCTTATTCTGGGCTGTTTCTTCAGATTTTGTGTTCCCCACATGTAGCAGGAGTGGGTATGATGTCACCTTTCATCCTTCTCAGGGAAGATTCGGCCCATTTCTTTCCAAAAGTCCCCTCAGTTCAGCTGAATTGACTTTTGTGCTTAGAGAACCATCCCAGTGGTGGAGGTGTCCTCCTCCTCCTCCTTCTCATGGTAACATTTGTTAAGCTCTTAATGTGTGCCAAGCACTGTACTAAGTGCTGGGGTAGATATAAAATAATCAGGTCGGGCACAGCTCCTGTCCCATATGGGCTCACAGTCTGAGTAGGAGGGAAACCAGGTATTGAATCCTATTTTATGGATGAGAAAACTGAGCCACTGGGAAATTAAGTGACTTGTCCAATATGACACAGGAGTCAAATGGCAGAGTCAGAATTAGAACCCTGGTCCTCTGACAGCCAGGTCTCTGCTTCTTCCACTAGGTCACACTGCTTCTCTATGCTTGCTTGTTTATCTGTCATATATTGATTTAGGGCAATCCCTTCTGGCCCTGGATGATTAAAATCTGGCCCATTGTCTGAAGGTAATTAGGCTTTCCTTCCACCTTGTCTTGCAATCCATTATCAAATTAACAGTATTCATTGAGTAATTACTGTGTGCAAAGCTTTTAATAATAATACTAAGGACTCCAGAGAATACAGTAGACCAGATCACTCTACAGTGTAGAAGGGGAGACAGACATAACTACAGATGAATACATACAGTGGTGGGGTGAAAAAGTACTTAACGTTACAGATCCAAGTACATAGGCCATGTGGAAGGGAGAAGCAGCGTAACCTAATGGATAAAGCACAGGACGGGGAGTTGGAATGACTAGGGTTCTAATCCTGCCTCGGCCACTGGTCTTCTATGTGATCTTAGGCAAGTCACTAACTTCTCCATGCTTCAGTTACCTCATTCATTCATTCATTCAATAGTATTTATTGAGCGCTTACTGTGTGCAGAGCACTGTACTAAGTGCTTGGAAAGTACAATTCAGCAACAAAAAGAGACAATCCCTACCCAAGAACAGGCTCACAGTCTCATCTGTAAACTGGGATTGATACTGTAAACCCCATAAAGTACCTGCTACCTTACTGGTACAATCTCTCATAATATCCCAACTGGACTACTGCATCTGTCTCCTTTCTGATCTCCCATCCTCCTGTCTCTCACCGCTTCAGTCTATACTTCACTCTGCTGCCTGGATTATCTTTCTGCAGGAACACTCTGGGCATGTCACTCCCCTGCTCAAAAATCTCCAGTGGTTGTCTATCAACCTTCTATTGGCTTCAAAGCTCTCCATCACCTTGCCCCCTCCTAGCTCACCTCCCTTCTCTCTTTCTACAGCCCAGCACGCACGCTCCGCTTCTCTGCTGCTAACCTCCTCATTGTGCCTAGTTCCCGCCTGTACCACCATCAACCCCTAGCCCACATCCTACCTCTGGCCTGGAATTCCCTCCCTCCTCACATCCTTCAAACTATCTCTCTTCCCCCATTCAAAGCCCTACTGAGAGCTCACCTCCTCCAGGAGGCCTTCCCAGACTGAACCTTCCCTTTCTCTCTGCTCCTCCTCCCCTCCCCATTGCCCCTACTCCCTCCATCTGCTCTACTGCCTTCTCCTCTCCACAGCACTTGTATATATTTGCACATATTTATTGCTCTATTTATTTTATTAATGATGTGCATTTATCCATAATTCTATTTATCTATTTTGATAGTAATGATGCCTGTCTACTTGTTTTCTTTTGTTATCTATCTCCTCCTTCTAGACTGTGAGTACACTGTTGGGTAGGGATTGTCTCTATCTGTTGTCGAAGTGCTCTGCACACAGTAGGTGCTGAATAAATACGATTGGACGAATGAATGAATTAGCTTGTGACTTACTAAAGCACTTAGTACAGTACTGACCCATAGTAAACACTTAACAAATATCATCAAATAAAGAAAGGAAAGCGAATAGGGAAATGAGGGCTTACTCAGGGTGCTTGAAAGTGTACAATCAATCAGCCTTATTTCTTGAGTTCTTACTGTGTGAAGAGCACTGTACTAAGCATTTGGGAGAGTACAATACAACAGAGTTAGTAGACAAATTCCCTGTCCACAAATAATTTACAATAGAGGGGGTGGACATGATCCCTGCCCCAAAGAAGCTTACAATCTAATGGAGTTTACCATCTATTATTTAATCTTAAGCAACTTCCTACAACATGGGTTAGTGGAAAGAGTACAGGCCTGGGAGTCAGAGAACTTGGGTTCTCTTCCTGGTTCGACCATTCACTTGCTGTGTGACCTTGGGCAAATAATTCAATCAATCATTGGCATTTAGTGTGGCTCAGGAAAAGAGTGTGGGCTTAGGAATCAGAGGTCATGGGTTCGACTCCCGGCTCTGCCACTTAGCTGTGTGACTATGGGCAAGTCACTTAACTTCTCTGTGCCTCAGTTACCTCATCTGTAAAATGGGGATTATCTGTGAGCCTCACATGGGACAAACTGATTACCCTTTATCTGCCCCAGAGCTTAGAACAGTGTTCTGCACATAGTAAGCACTTAACAAATACCAACATTATTATTATTATTATTTCTTAAGCATTTACTGTGTTCAGAGCATTGTATTAAATATCATCATCATTAAGCGTTTGGGAAAGTACAAAGAGGTGTTAAACAAGTTCCCTGCCCACCAGGAGCTTATGTAACCTCTCTCTGCTCAATTTACTCATTTTAAAATGGGGATTGCCTCCTACTTTTACTGTGAGACTGTGAGCTCATTGTGGGCAGGGATTGTCACTCTTTATTGCTGTATTGTACTTTTCCAAGCACTTAGTACAGTGTTTTGCACTCAGTAAGCACTTAATGAATACAATTGAATGAGTGAATGTGAGCCCTATGTAAAACAGAGACTGTAACTACTTTGTATATCTTGCATCTAATCCAGTGCTCAGTACAGTGCTTGGCACATAGTACCAGTGTATCAGTTTTTTATCACAATGATTATCATTAATATTATTAGCCTTACATGCCCCCAAACCATAAAACTTGTACCACAATTGTTGCCAAAGTGAATCTCTGACTTCTAGCGAGCCCAGACCTTACTTTGCAACATTTTTCCACAGAAAAGTAGCATGGCCTAATGGATAGAGCACGGGCCTGGGAGTCAGAAAGTCATGGGTTCCAATTCTGGCTCCACCACTTGTCTGCTGTGTGACCTTGGACAAGTCACTTCATTTCTCTGGGCCTCAGTTACCTCATCTGTAAAATGGAGATTCAGTCTATGAGTTTATGGGACAGGGAATGTGTCGGACTTGAATTGCTTATATTCACTCCAGCACTTAGTGCAGTGCCTGGCACAAAGTAAGCACTCAACAAATACCACAATTATTATTATTAGATGCCTTGGTGGTGGGAGCCTCTCCATGTGTGTGACTGAAGCAAGATGAGTGCACTTTTCCAGATTTTTCTCCAGTGAGGATAGATCTTTGCTGTGCTGCTGAGCTTCCCATGTGCAGGATCGAGCACTGTCTTCTGATCCATCTCTTAATAATTATTATGGTATTTGTTAATCACTTACTATGAGCAGAGCACTGTTCTAAATGCTGGGGTAGATGCAGAGTAATCAGATCGTCCTACGTGGGGCTCACATTTTTTAATCCCCATTTTTACAGATGAGATAATTGAGGCACAGAGAAGTTAAGTGAATTGCCCAAGGTCACACAGGAGAGAAGTGGCGGAACTGGGATTAGAATCCACGACCTCTGACACCCAAGCCTGTGCTCGTTCCACTAAGCCATGCTGCTTCACAGTCTCTTAGTAACCTGCACTTCACAGAGTCTTCCCTCAAGTAGAGCAGCCCCTCTCCAGATTGCTACCTGAATGGCTGACAGACGCTCTGTAGTGGACTCTAGACTGTAAATTTGTCTTCTAGACTGTAAGCTGGTTGTGGGAGGGAATATATCTGTTATATTGTTATATTGTACTCTCTCAAGTGCGTAGTACAGTGCTCTGCACACAGTAATCACTCAATGAATACGATTGACTGACAGCTCATTTCTTCTCTCTTTCTACAACCCAGAACGCACACTTCCCTCCTCTAGTGTTAACCTTCTCATTGTGTCTCACTCTCACCTGTCTCGCGGCCTACCACTAGCCCACATCCTACTGCTGTCCTGGAATGCCCTCCCCCCTCAGATTCTACAGACAATTATTCTCCCCCGCTTCAAAGTCTTATTAAAGGCACATCTCCAATAATAAGACCCAGTTTCTTCATCTCCCACACTTCTGCATCGCCCTGACTTGCTTCCTTTGCTCTTCCCCCGACTCAGCCCCACAGCACTTATGTACAGAACTTACATATCTGTAATTTTATTTATGTGTATTGATGCCTGCCTCACCCCACCCCAGACTGTAAGCCTGTTGTGAGCAGTGAATGTTACCATTTATTGTTGTACTGTATTTTCTCAAGTGCTTAGTACAGTGCTCTGCACACAGCGCACATTCAATAAATACCAGTGAATGAATGAACGAATGAATGTTTGAAATGGGATTTTCCTGCCACTTCCAACCAATCTTACCCAGTTTTAGGTTTTCACTCCAATTATGTGGACCAGCACTTAGACCAAAGATTACACAGAAAAAAACCCTGAAACTACTCAGAGAACACCTTTATTGCTAGCACTAATTCTGAATCAATCAGTGGCATTTATGGAGCATATTCTGTGTACTGTTCTAAGCATTTGGAAGAGGAGTTGGAAGTCCTGATCCCTGCTCTCATGGACCTTTAGGTTCCCCTTGTTCTTTGAATGGATCTGACCAATGGTCTAACCATGGGCAGGATCAGTGATTCTTGGTGTCACCCTGAAAAGACACTTGCAGGTTGTTTTTAAAAAAATAAGCAATTCATAAGAAGCAGTGTGACCGAGTAGAAAGAACATGGGTCAGGGAGAAAGAGGGTCTGGGTTCTAATTGTGACTCTGTCACTTACCAGTTGTATGAGATTACATAAGTCATTTAACTTCTCTGTGCCTCAGTTTGCCCAGCTGTAAAATGGGGAGTCTATACATTCAGTCATTCATTCCATCATATTTATTTAGTGTTTACTGTGTGCTAAGCACTATACTAAACGTTTGGGAGAGTCCATTATAACAATTAAGAAACATTCCTTGCGCACAAGGAGCTTACAGACTAAAAGGAGAATAGATACCAACTTTCCTTCCTACTTAGACTGTAAGCCCCAAGTGGGACAGGGACTGTGTCAGATCTGAATATCTTGTATCTACCTCAGTGCTTCATACAATGCTTGGCACAATGTAAATATTTTGGCTATTTTCAAGGGTATTTGTTAAGTGTTTACCATGTTCCAGGCACTATCCTAAGCACTGGGATAGATACAAAGTAATGAGTTTGGATACAGTCCATGTCCCACATGAGGCTCAAAGTCCTAATCCCCATTTTCCAGATAAGGTAAACGAAGCACAAAAAAGTTCAATGTCTTGCCCAAGGTCATGCACCATACAAGTGGTACAAATTGGGCTTAACTAATGCCACTAATATTGGTAGTAACACCATTTCCTCTCCATCCATACAGCTACCACATTAATACATTCACTCACCCTTTCTCTCCTGGATTACTGCATCAGCCTCCTTGCTGACCGCCCTGCCTCCTGTCTCTCCCCACTCCAATCCATTCTTCACGCTGCTGTCCGGATCAATTTTCTATAAAAACATTCTGGACATATCACCCCACTCTTCAAAAAACTCAGGTAGTTGCCCATCCACCTCCATATCAAACAAAAACTCCTCTCCATAGGCTTTAATGCACTCCATCATCTTGCTCCCTCCTACCCGACCTTGCTTCTCTCCTTCTACAACTCAGCTCACACACTTCTCTCTTCTAGTGCTAACCTTCTCACTGTGTCTTGAGCTCACCTGTCTCACCGCCAACCCCTAGCCCAAATCCTGTCTCTGGCCTGGATCCTGTCTCTACTCCAGCATGGCATAGTGGATAGAGCACAGGCTTGGGAGTCAAAAGGTCATGGGTTCTAATCCCAACTCTGACGATAATAACAATAATGATGGTATTTGTTAAGCGCTTATTACGTGCAAAGCATTGTTCTAAGTGCTGGGGAGGACACAGGTGATCAAGTTGTCCCATATGAGGCTCACAGTCTTAATCACCATTTTACAGATGATGTAACTGAGGCACAAAGAAGTGAAGTGACTTGCCCAAAGTCACCCATCTGACAAGTGGCAGAGCCGGGATTTGAACCCATAACCTCTGAATCCCAAGCCCGGGCTCTTTTCACTGAGCCACGCTGCCTCTCTACACTTGTTTGTTGTGTGACCTTAGGCAAGTCACTAAACTTCTCTGGGCCTCAGTTACCTCATCTGTAAAATGGAGATTGAGACTGTGAGCTCCATGTGGGACAAGAGACTGTGTCCAACTTAATTTGCTAGCATCCACCTCAGCGCTTACTACAGTGCATATATTAAGAGCTTAATGATTTTGACAATTATTATTATTATTATTGGAACACCCTCTCTCCTCTACTTGAACAAACAACCACTCTCCCCAACTTCAAAGCCTTATTGAAGGCACATCTCCTCCAAGAAGTCTTCCTAGACTAGGCCCCACTTTTCCTCATCTCCCACTCCCTTCTGCATAGCTCTGACTTGCTCTCTTAGTTCTTCCCCGCTTCCAGCCCCAAAGCACTTATGTTCATATCTGTCATTTTATTCATTTTTATTCATGTCTGTCTCCCCCTTCTTAGCTGTGAGCTCATTTTGGGCAGGGAAAGTCACTGTTTATTGTTGTATTGCACTTTCCCAAGTGTTTAGTACAGTGCTCTGCATACAGTAAGCGCTCAATAAATATGATTGAACAAAGGAATGAATAATTATGGTATTTTGTTAAGTGCTTACTATGTTCATTCATTCATTCAATAGTATTTATTGAGCGCTTACTATGTGCAGAGCACTGTACTAAGTGCTTGGAATGTACAATTCGGCAACAGATAGAGACAATCCCTGCCCATTGACGAGCTGACAGTCTAATCGGGGGAGACAGACAGACAAAAACAATAGCAATAAATAGAATCAAGGGGATGCATCTCATTAACAAAATAAATAGGGTAATCAAAATATATACAAATGAGCAGACGAGCACAGTGCTGAGGGGACGGGGAGGGAGGGGGGAAGAGCAGAGGGAAAGGGGGGGGTAAAGGGGGCTTAGCTGAGGGGAGGTGAAGCGGGGGGCAGAGAGGGAGCAGAGGGAAAAGGGGAAGCTCAGTCTGGGAAGGCCTCTTGGAGGGGGTGACCTCTCAGTAGGACTTTGAAGAGGGGAAGGGAGTTAGTTTGGCAGAGGTGAGGAGGGAGGTCATTCCAGGACAGCAGAAGGACATGGGCCAGGGCTCGACGGCGGGATAGGCGAGAACGGGGGACGGTGAGGAGGTGGGTGGCAGAGGAGCGGAGCTTACAGGGTTGGCAGTAGAAAGAGAGAAGGAAGGAGAGGTAGGAGGGGGCAAGGTGAAGGAGAGCCTTGAAGCCTAGAGTGAGAAGTTTTTGTTTCTTGCGGAGGTTGATAGGCAGCCACTGGAGGTTTTTAAGAAGGGGAGTGACATGCCCAGAGCTTTTCTGCAGGAAGATGAGCTGGGCAGCAGAGTGAAGAATAGACTGGAGCAGGGAGAGACAGGAGGAAGGGAGATCAGAGAGAAGGCTGAAACAATAATCCAGCCGGGATATTATGAGAGCCTGTACCTGTAAAATAGCCGTTCGGATGGAGATGAAAGGGCAGATATTGGCAATATTATAAGGTGAGATTGGCAGGTCTTGGTGATGGATTGGATGTGTGGGGTGTGCCAGGCACTGTACTAAGCGCTGGGTGGATACAAGCAAATTGGGTTGGATACAGTCCCTGTCCCAAAGGGGCTCACAGTCTCAGTCTCAATTTTACAGATGAGGTAAATGAAGCACAGAGAAGTGAAGTGACTTACCCAAGGTGACACAGCAGACAAGTAGCAGAGCAGGGTTAAGAACCCAGGACCTTCTGACTCCCAGGCTCATGCTGTAACCACTATGCTTCACTGCATGTTTGTGCAGTAGCTTTCTGATCCATTTTAATTCCTTCAGTTCAAAGTGACACTTTGTAGCTCCAGTCAAGATCAATTAATCAATCAACTGCATTCATTGAGCACTTACTGTGTGCAGCACACCGTACTAAGGGCGTGGGAAAGTATAGTACAATAGTGTTGCTGGACTGGAGACCCCTGCCCTTAAGGAGTTGCTAGTCTAGTGGAGGATTTTACAATCTAGTGGAATTGATGGCATTTCTGGAGAAATCTCACAAGGATCTTAGTCTTCAGGTGTCCACATGAACTTTCCCTAGCCTCTGGGGTGAAGTAGCATGCCTTACCTAGCCCTCCTTTCTTGACCTATGAAAGAGTAGCATTCAACAAAAGCACTCAGAGAGTATCAGTTTACTAATCGATAAATGGAGATCAGAAATATGTTTTTTCTATATCTTTGATTGTAAGACCCTTGTGGGGCAGGGATTGTGTCTGTGTTCACTTCAATATTTAACAGTCATTGGCACATAAAAAGCACTTGATAAAATTACTACTACTTAAGTGCTTACTATGTGCCAAGTACTGTTGTAAGCGCTGGGTAGATGCAAGGTAATAAGGTTGTCCCACCTGGGGCTCAGAGTTGTAATCCCCATTTTCCAGATGAGGTAACTGAGGCACAGAGAAGTTAAGTGACTTGCCCAAAGTCACACAGCTGATAAGTGGCAGAGTTGGGATTAGAACCCACTACCTCTGATTCTCACACCCATGCTCTTTCCACTGAGCCGCGGTGCTTCACAAAGAGAAGCAGCATGGTCTAGTGGATAGCATGTGGGCCTGGGAGTCAGAAGGACCTGGTCTTTATCCTGGCTCTGACATCTGTCTGCTGTGTGGTCTTGGAGAAGTCACTTAACATCTCTGTGCCTTATTTTCTCACCTTTATAATAGGGATTAAGCCTCTGAGCCCGTGAGTCCACCCTGATTAACTTGTATCTACCCCAGTGCTTAGTACAGTGCTTAACCCCAAATAAACCCTTAACAAATGTCATAAAAAAATAGAGAGATAGAGAAGAACTACAATTAGGGTGGGGAAATATAAAGGAAGGAAAAAGAGGAGGACCTCAGGAGAACAAAAAGCAGTCTCTGTTGAACATCTGCTATTAACCTGCTAAAATCTACCCAGAAATGGGCTGTTGTGGGTAAATCTCCCGTTAGAGAAACATGATTGGTAGTTTGAGTGAGTTGGATTTTCCTGATAAACCAAGTCCAGAGAATTGTGGCACTCTGCTTATCTAGATCCTCAAACAATTCTACTCCTTAAATTACTTGACTGTTTACTTTTGCACTTCTGAATTGCCAGATTAATTTCAGGTCACATCATTCCCAGAACCACCGTTAGGCTTAAATGCATATAACAATGCATGTCCTGCATTTATTAAATGATTTACCTTACTCTTGCTATTATCATCATCAGCCACATCATTGATGGTATTTATTGAGCACTTACTGTATGCGAAGCACTGTTTTAAGTGCTTGGAAGAATGAAATATAACAGAATTGGTAGGCATGTGCCCTGCTCACAATGAGTTTACAGTCTAGAGGGGCAGGCAGACATTAATATAAATAAATAATTTGTGATACCAGATGTAACTTTGCATTTTTCTTTGTTCCCATTATATGTGCATAATCCATGGCTGGCTGCCTCCCCAGTTAGATTGCCAGGTCCATGAGGACAAGAACCATGCCTTTTACTTTTATTGCATTTTTAAAACAGCCCAGTACAATAATCTGTACACTTTAGATACCAATCACAGTGCTTTGCTCATGGTAGGCACACTGAAACCCAGCATACACAGTGATCTCTGTCTACTGTCTACTTGTTTTGTTTTGTTGGCTGTCTCCCCCTTTCAGACTGTGAGCCCACTGTTGAGTAGGCATTGTCTCTATCAGTTGCCGAATTGTACATTCCAAGCGCTTAGTAAAGTGCTCTGCACAAAGTAAGAGCTCAATAAATACGAATGAATGAATGAATGAATGAATGAATGAATAGAACCCTAGTCCTCTGATTTCCAGGCTCATGCTCTGTCAACTAGGCCAAACTGCTTCTCTAGATATTCAGGACTCTGTTTTCCACATAGTAAGAGCTCAATACTACTGAATAAATGAATAATAGGAGTATTTTGCTGATAAAATTTACATATTGACCCTTCAAGATGTCAGCCTTCTTATTGAACTCTTTCAACTCACTTTCTTACTGAAGGATATGTAGTTGGATCACTCTTATTAAGTCTTTTTTCTTCTTCTCCTTCTTAGTCTACTTTAAGGTTGGGAATTAGGTTACCATGTTACCCCAGCTAAGGAAGTCCTTGCCCTACTACATTTTCTCTGTCAATTTTCTCCCGGAAGGAGTTACTCACTAAGGAAACTAGGGGCCTCATTCTGTCTTGTTTGGCACAGAGTGGTTCTTCCAATCAAACTCTTGACCTGAGGAAAGAGAGAGTCTGAGGGGATTTGGCACGTGATCCAGAATAGCTGCATAATCAATCCTCTAACCTTTATCATCTAACCTTCCCCTGCCTCCTCTGAAACACACACCTAACTCATAACCTCACATTATGGGCCTGTCTTGCAGGATACACAAGATACACAGGCGAAGAAGTAAAGTTAAAAATGTGGATTCACTTTAGGCAATAAAAGAATGAGAGGGCGATAACTTGAAGGTGGGAGAGACATCATGGTCTAATGGAGAGACCACTGGTCTGAGATTCAGGAGCAGCAGCAGTAATAGTAATAATGGCATTTATTGAGCACCTACTGAGTGCAGTGCACCGGCCTGAATCTCTAAGGAGGTGCAATATCGGTTTCCTGACCAGAAAGAGTTCACAGTCCAAAGAGGAAAACATATATAAAAGTATTTCTTTACATGTAGTGGAATCAGAATAATTAACTTAACGTGCATCCACACACGAGAATTCGAGGTTAGGGGGTGAAGAACATGAACAAGGAGGGGTCAGAGGCAGGTGAGAGGGAGCAGGGTTCTGTTGTAGGAGGGAAAGCTGGGAAAAATGAGACGTATGAGCTGGAAAGTAGAAAGGGAAGGGAGTTTGGATCCTAGTCCCAGCCCTGACCCTGACCAACTGTGAGACCTTGGGCAAGTCAGTTACTTCTTTGGGCCTTAGATTTTTTTATTTTATTTTGTAAAACATAAATCAATCAATTGTATTTATTGAACACAAACTGTGTGCAGAGCACTGTACTAAGCACCAGTACAATATAACGATATAGCAGAGTTGTTAGACACATTCTCTGCCCACAAGGAGCTTACAGTCTAGAGGGTGAGCTTATACAAATATATATAGGGAATGCAGCAGAGTAACAGGATATGTGTATAAGGTCTTTGGGTGTGAAGGTAGGTTGACTATTAAAATGCTGAGCAAGTATAGACCCAAAAGTTTAGCTCATTCAGAAGGGAGTGAGAACAGGGTCAAGAGATTAGAGGTTAGTCAGGGAAGGCTTCTTAGAGGAGATACAATTTTAGTAGTCTTTGAAGAGGGGAGGCTCATGGTCTTAATTTAGATCCTGTCAATTTCCTTGAGTGGAAACAGATTCTCTGAGTGAAAAGAAGGAAGAGAAGGTGATCTATCAGAACTAGGTGAAGCTCAGTTATTCACATACATAATTAACTCCCAACAAGGCTAAAATTAAATAACATTTTATACAACAGGCACTCAGTAAATACTATTAGTTAATTAAAGTAATGCCAGATCTACCTTTTCAGACTGCTTTGCATTGAACTGGTTGGAAAGAGTGACAGATGAAACATAAAAGAGATTGATGCTGTGAAATAGCCAACCAACAAAGTTACCATGGTCTCAAAGTAAAAAAAAAAACAAAAAAACTTGAAAGGATTAGAAGCAAAAGAAGCAGAAACACACAAAAGTTTTTGGTGTGAAACCTGACCAGGGAATGTGAAATCCTCTGAGGATTTTTCGGTGGAATCCTGGACTGTGTAGACAGTCCACTCATTAAAAGAGGAGACTATTTTCAAAAGCAGATGGAGAGACCACAGTTGAAATACATTCTAGTTCAGCCCCATCTTGGAAAAGGGACAACATGGACCACTGTGGTTAGATAAGTATGTAATGACACATCAGTCTAACAGAGATTTAAAAATAGAAATAATTTGGGTGTCTAAAAAATGGACAAACCCTAGGTATTATTGTTATTCATTAAATTGGTGGTTGAGTGCCTACTGAGTGCTAAGCACTGTAGTAAGACTGAGAAAAATAAAAAGACATTGAATCAGCCCAGATGACTTGCTAGCAAGAAAGTCTAGAACAGGAAGGGAAGGACAGGCACATGGATAAAGAAACATTAATTAATAGTAACTATTGAGCACCTAAAACCTGAGGAACAGCAAGAGCAACAAGCAGGAGACTGGGAGCCTTAGGGGGAACAGGGACTGTGTTCAACTTATCTTGTATCTACCGTAGCACTTAGTACAGCGCTCAGCACATATTAAGTGCTTAACAAGTACCATTTAAAAAAGAAGAGTTGCAATAAGTAGAACTGGAGGCACAGTTTCTATGTTCTTTTTAGCTCCTTGTAGAAGCAGTGTGATCTAGTGGAAAAAGCACAGGCTTGGGAGTCAGAAGGACCAAGGTTTTAATCCTGGCTCCACCACCTGTCTGCTGAGTGACCACGGGCACATCACTTCACATCTCTGTGCCTCATCTGTAAAGTGGGGAGTAAGATTGTGAGCCCCATGTGGGACAGGGACTGTGTTCAGCTGGATTTGTTTGTATCCACCCTAGCACTTAGTTCAGTACCTAGTTCATAATAAGCATTTAATAAATACCACAACTACTATTATTATCTACAGTAGACTCATCACTGGTCCAGAAGTTACAACTTTCCCCACTCTCTAACAGCTGTATATGGGCTAAAAGGGGTTATAATGATAATGATGATGATGATGATGATGATGATGATGATGATATTTGTTAATTGCTTACCATGCACTGTTCTAAGCACTGGGGTAGATACAAGGTAACCAGGTTGACCCACATGGGGCTCACAGTCTTCTTCCCCATTTTATAAATGAGGGAACTGAGACACAGAGAAGTTAAGTGACTTGCCCAAAGTCACATAGCTGACAAGTGGTGGAGCTGGGATTAGAACCCACAACCTCTGACTCCCAAGCCCTGGCTCTTTCCATTAAGCCACACTGCTTTGGGAAAATAAAAATTATTGGGTTAATAAAAATTGATCAGGGAAAGTTTCCTGAAGGTGGGGTTTTTAAAAAGGTGTTGAAGGTGGGGAGAGCAGATTCAAAGGGGAAGGGGAGTTCCAGGAAGTGGGAAAGTTGTAAGCACAGGGAGAGAGAGAGAGACTGAGATGGTGAGCTTGGAGAGAGGGAAGAGCACAATCTGGCCACTGGCAAATGAAGGAAATGACATGCAACATAGAGAAAGTGGGTGGACAGTCTTGAAGTTAGAGATTAATGGACAGGGAAATGGATAACCACTCTAGGTTTTTGAGCATAGGGTTCTGCACACAGTAGACGTTATTAAATTAACTTACTGATTGATTGTTGTTATAGGTGTGCTGTAGCTTTGGCTCTGCCTAGACCATGAGACAGAATTGGTTTTCTCCTTGCTGGTGACTGGTAGAGCCATGGAGAGGTCTTCAGAATCTAATGAGGGAGGGAGGGGTCCAAGATCACATGTTTCCAGGCCCCGGGGCAGTAAGGATTCAGTAATGTCCAACTAGCCAACAGTTTTAATTAAATACTGTGAAGGGCCCATCAAACCTACTGATAAGGAGAAGAAAGCTATTTCCTGAAGAATAGTAATATCTGTGGTATTTGTTAAGCACTTACCATGTGTCAAGCACAGTACTATACACTGGGGTGGAAACAGCATAATCATGTCCTACATAGGGCTCGCAGTAGAAGTAGAAGAAAGTACATGTATTGAATCCCCCTTTTACAATTGAGAAAACTGAGGCACAGAGAAGTTCAGTGATTTGTCCAAGGTCACACAGCAGACAAGCAGCAGAGTCAGGATTAGAACCTAGGTCCTCTACTTCCCAGCCCTGTCCTCTGACTCCCACCAGGTCCATGCTTTTTCCATGAAGCCAAGCTGCATGTGTGAGAATATTTTTTTGAAAGACAATCATTTGATAGAATACTTTGTATACCTTATCCAACACTTTGCCAAAATGATAATAATGATAATTATAATGGTATTTGTTAAGTGTTTACTATGTGCCAGGCAATGTACTAAGTGTTGGGATGGTTACGAGCAATTCGCACTGGACACAGTCCCTGTCCCACAGAAGACTCACATTTTCAATCCCCATTTTACGGATGAGGTAACTGAGGCACAAAGAAGTGAAGTGAATTGCCCAAGATCACACAGCAGACAAGTGGGGGAATCTGGATTAGAATCCATGACCTTCTGACTCCCAGGCCCTTCCTCTATCCACTAAGCCATGCTGCTTCTCTAACAAATGCCATTATCATTATCATCTGATTTCCAGAGAATCCTTCAGACTTTTCCCCTCCCTGGCCTTGCCCATCCACCACACTGGCACCTGGAATGACTTGAGTGCTGCCTAGAGGATCAAGGCAAGAGGCAAAGTCAGAGAGAAGAAGTCCTGAAGCCCTCTGAGGGGGACTTGCAATGGGGTGATCTTCTGGACTTAGAAGAGGTAACATGGTCTTTTCTTTGTATGGTATTTGTTAGAGCTTACTGTATGTGTGTCAAATACTGTTCTGAGTGCTGGGATAGGTACAAATTAATTAGGTCAGACACAGTCCCTGTCCTTCCTGGGGCTCACAATCTAAGTAAGAGGGAGAACAGGTATTGAATCCCCATTTTACAGTTGAGGAAACTGAGGTACAGAGAAGTTAAGTGACTTGCCCAAACACAGCAAATAATTGGTAGAGCCAGAATTAAACCTTTGATTCCCAGGCCTATGTTCTTTCCACTAGGTCTCGCTGCTTCTCTGGTGACAAGGGCACCAATCAGAGTACCGGTTCTCCTCCCACCCCATCACTCTTACCATTGCCACCGCTGTGTGGTCTTGGGCAAGTCACGTAACTTTTCTGGATCTTCATTTTCTCATCTACAAAATGGGGCTAGTAATATTTGCCTCTCCCCATGTTACTGGGATACTCTCAGGGCAAAATGAGATAACTGAGATAACTAAGTATTCTGGAAAGAATCAAAGCACCCTACAAATACAAGGGATAATCATTATTATATTTAGTGTCTAGTCTATGAGAAAACTGTCCTGTCTATCTGACCCTAACCTAGTATTTTTTGATTCAGACTGGGCCTCATTGCAACCAAAAGGATGAATAGAAAATCTTCCTATTTCTAACTGCTGAACAAGTCATTTCCCACAGGGAATGGATCCCAGTGGTACACAGATTTTGAGTCTTTCAAAACTGAAGTCTACTTTTCTTCTTTCCAGTAAAAAAAAAATCATAAGGTCCATAAAAGTTTTCAACAAGAGGTATGTTTTTCAATCTATTCGACTTCCTAAAGACACTAACTGGAAACTAGAAGATGAAGAAGCTGAGAGATTTGTTCAAAAGGATGGCTTGACCTTTTCTTCACAGATACGAGGGACTAACCATTACGAGATAATCCCCTTAGGTGAAAGAGCTAGCATCAGGTGATAATGGAAGTGCCTGAGAAGAAAAAAAACTCGGGTAAAACTCCATCCAAGTGAAAGATGCATGAAGTTCATCTCCAAACAAAGTTATAGGAATGTAAAAGTGACTTAAAGAGGCAGGTTGGCATTGTTACAAGGAGAAAAAGGGAAAGAAGAATTCAGGGACAAAACAGAAAGGTAGAACTGAGATAAACACAAAAAAGGAGCAGCTGAGGTTCATTGAACTGTTTTTATCCTATATTTTTTTACATCCTTATAAAAACCAACTCCATATAGTCCTCTAAGCCTTAAGAATTTTGCCTCCCCCGCTAATGGCATCAATTGGGTATGTAGAGCATTTTAGTAGGTGTTTTGGAAAGTACATTTAGGATCCCTGCCTTCAAAGAGCTTGCCATCTAATGGAGGGTTAGCCTAAATGCTAAAACTCGAGTCAAAGATGTTGTTGTGGAACCAATGCATATAATAATTATGGTATTTGTTAAGCACTTACTATATGCCAGGCACTGTACTAAATGCTATATTCATCCTCATTGCTTTCTTTGGAGTAGGATCTGGTCAGGTCAGTTTTCAATATCATAGCTTTTTCATAATTCATGAGGAATGTATCTGGAAATGGCTACTTATTTCCTCTCATAAATTATGAAAAAAATTTGGTACTGAAAACTGACCTGATCAGATCTACTCTGAAGGAACAAAATGCACTCAAATAAGGCAGTGAATTCCTTATGCTTTCATAACAAATGGAGAGTTCTCCCTGCTCATCTTGACTCATCTTAGGCCAGTGAATATTCAGCTCTTTATCAATCGATTAATAAGTATTTTGTTATGTTCTTTGTTAAGCGCTTGCTATGTGTCAAACATTGTATTAAGCGCTGGGGTAGATACAAGAAATTCAGATTGAACACAGTCCTCTGTTAAATGGGGCTCCCAGGCTAAGAAAACAGGAAGGAATCCGCATTTTACAAATGAGAAAACTGAGACACTAGAAAGTGAAGTGACTTGCCCAAGGTTATATAGCAGGCCAGTGGCAGAACTGGGATTAGAACCTCGGTCCTCTGACTCAGAGGACTACTCTCTTCCAACTAGTCATGCTACTTCCCACATTACTGAATCCATCTGCCTTCCCAAATTTTCTCCTGCATCTAACCTTCCCAGCAATATTGACATCACCATCCTTTCCATTACTCAAACTGGCAACAGTGACATAGCCTTATCTCCTCTTTCTCAGTCTCCTTCTAGACTGTAAACTCTGTGGGGAGGAACATATGGACCGACTCTGTTGTATTCTTCCAAGTTCTTAGTACAGTGTTCTGCACTAAGTGCTCAATCAATACCATTGATGGATTGATTGACTGATTGTTTGATTCCATCCCTACATTTGATCAGTCATCAAATACTGTTTATTCTTGGCAACGTCTCCAGAATCCTCCCCTTGGCCTCCATCCAAAGACCCATGCTGGTCCAGACACTTACCATAAACTGGATTTGACTACTGGCTGAGCATCACTGCTGACTTCCTTGCCTGACTTTCCAGCCTTCAGTACCTCTCTTCTCTCTACTACCCAGATCATTTTTCATTTTGCTCTGTTAAAAATAATAATAATAATAATGTTTGTTAAATGCTTACTATGTGTCAAACACTGTACAAAGTGCTGGGATAGATACAAGATAATCAGGTCCTATATGAGGCTCACAGTCTAAGTAGGAGAGAGAACAGATATTTACAACCTATTTTGCAGATGAGCAAACTGAGACAAAGAAAAGTGATTTGTCCAAAGTCGTACAGCAGGTACATGGCAGAGCCGGGATTAGACCAAAGTCCCCTGCCTCTCAGGCACATGCTCCTTTCACTACTGATTCCCCCAGTAAGGGTTCAATAAATACCACTGTTTGATTTGTTGATTGATTAATTGTCTGTCTCCTCCTCTAGATAGTAAGGCACTTGAAGACAAGGATCATGTCTCCTAACTTTATTGTATTCTCCAAAGATCCAAGTACAGAGTTAGCATTCAACAAACGATTATATTAATTCATTCAGTCATATTTACTGAGCACTTACTGTTTGCAGAGGACTGTACTAAGTGCTTGGGAGAGTACAATAAAACCCCAGAGCAGGGATGAGTGCAGCTCTAAACAACCTACTAGTGCCCAAGAAGAGAATTCCTATTTCCACCACTTGAAAAAAGGAAGAGTGTCAAAAGTGGGATTTGAACCCACACCTCCATTCGGAGGTCAAAAGCCCCAACTGGAGAAAGTAACAACTTGACTCTGGCACCTTAAACCACTAGGTTATCCTAACACCTACTAAATGCTTGATTGACTGCTCTCCTGTTGTGGTCAGAATTTTGTCCTGGGTACCTGATTGAAGATTACTGTTCTGAGCACCTTTGATTTGCAAAGCTCTCTCATCAGTGCCTAGTATGTGCAGAACACTGTGCTGAGTGCTTGGGAGGGTACAATATAATAGGGTTGCTAGATTTGTTCTCTACTCACAGTGAGCTTACAGTCTAGAGAGGGATTCAGACATTAATATAAATAAATGAATAAATAAATGAATTATAAAATTGAAATAGGAAGCTCATTCCCTTGAAGGAGTTTACACTCTAATTGAAGAGAAAGACAAGCACAGTTTTGGGGTGGGTTTTTTTACAAATAGAGGGCGCAGGAGGAAGAACAAACACAAAAGAAGAAGGGGAAAATCACTAAATGAATACATAAATTAGTAGAATGACTAAGCTGAATACATAAATCGATGTATATTTAAATAGGTCCTAAGGGTGGCTAGCTGTTGAGATGATATGACTCAGGTTAGTTGAAAAATCTGAAATAAAGGAAAGAAAGAAAATCAATCAGAGACAAAAAGGGGACTTTGGATTTTGCTGTAACTCCACAGTCATTAACCAGCTTTGTAAAAAATAAAACAAGAAAGCATTATCATTTAACAAGCCTGAATGTAACAAAAGGGAAAGTTTAGACTTGGTCTCCTTCCCCCTCTGTGATAGTACAAAATGCTAATACTCAGCTCTTCCAGTCAAAGAATCATGGCCTGGCCTTCCACGGCCAATCAATTCGCTGTCCAAGTCACTGTGAGTTTAGCAGTTGTAGAGCTAAAGTGCAAGTGATGTCCTGTCCCAGTCAATTTCTCTGGAGCGCTGGGATGTGTGCTTAGCAATAATGAAGACAGCAAACAAGAAGGGATGTGCTTGGCCCGCCTCCAACGTTTCGGCCTAGTACGGCCCTTGAGTAATTCCATTCTCGCTGGATATTAGAGAACAATGCAAAACAACTGGGCATTAGAGTCAGGCACAGCATTTCATGCACAGAGCAAGCCCAGAGAGGATTTGCAGGATCCTTTTTTTCCATGCAATGACCCCAAAGTCCCTCTGGCTAGGAGCAGATATCACTTTCACCATGTGAGGAGAGCAATTTGGGCCAAGACTGAAACCATACACACATAGGCATGCTCACAAGGCTTGTGGGGCTGAGTAAAACAAGTTATTCGCAAGAGAAGGTCACAGGGTCAGTGGTCCAAATTAGCTCACTGAACTCCCTCCCTGTCTATCTGGATTGGGTTCTTTCATCAGAAGCCTCCAGAGGTGAAAGGAGGGAGAAAGCTTGGTGAAGGCGAGTACTTGCCTCATTTCAAATTAAGTCAATAAGAGACTTAATCACAGATTGAAAGGGGGTGAAAATGATTCTTTATACAGAGGAATATATATGTACATATACATACATATGCACATATGTTTCAGTGTAGGGTGTTGAAGCAGGGTCGCTCAGTGGAAAGAGCACGGGCTTGGAGTCAGAGGTTGTGGGTTACAATCCCAACTCTGCCACTTGTCAGCTGTGTAACTTTGGACAAGTTATATAACTTCTCTGTGTCTCAGTTACCTCATCTGTAAAATGGGTATTAAGACTGTAAGCCCCACGAGGGACAAACTGATTGCCTTGTATCTCCCCCAGCACTTAGAGCAGTGCTTGGCACATAGTAAGCGCTTAACAAATACCATTATTATTATTATTATTATTATTACACATACACTCTATTTGTACTGGAAAAAAAAGAAGTGGTACAGCCTAATGAATAGAGCATGGGACTGGGAGTCAGAATGGACCTGGGTTCTAACTCCCAGTCTGCCAGTCTGCTGTGTGACCTTGGGCAAGTCACCTAACTTCTTTGTGCCTCAGTTACCTCATCTGTAAAATGGGGAATATGCATGTTAGCCACATGTGAGACAGGGATTGTGTCCAACCTGGTAAGCGTGTATCTACCCCGGTGGTTAATACAGTGTCCTGCACATAGTAAACACTTAAATATAATAAAACAAAAAGACAAAAACATTGACCATTGTTTCTTCTCGATAAGGCAAAACACTTCCATAAAATATTCTCCAACTAAACAATACATGGTCAATAATAATTCTGGTATTTGGAAGTGCTTACTGTGTGCCATGCACTGTGCTAAGACCTGGGATGGATTCAAGCAAATCAGGTTGAACACAGTTCCTGTCTCACATGGGGCTCATGGACTCAAACCCCATTTTACAGATGAGGTAACTGAGGCACAGAGATGTGAAGTGACTTGCCTGAGGTCACATACCAGAATTATAACCCATGACGATCTGACTCCCAGGCTCATGCTCCATCCACTTTGCCATGCTGTATGGTTGTACACTAGCCATCTGATCTGTTTTTATTCCTTCAGTTCGAAGAGTAGAGATCTGAAGGTCCATCTCAGCCTGCCTTCACATTACAAATTCTTATTGTCTCAATATAAAGTAGCCATCAGATTACAGCCATAAATTCACGGGCATACTCAATACATCTTCCTTCCATCAATCAATAGCACTATATGCTCCCAAGTGCTTAATTCAGTGCTGTGTACACAGTAAGCATTAAGTAAATACCACTGATTGATTAAGTGCTTACTCTGTGCAGAGGTCTTCCTATTGAGGGCTATATTTTTATAGGCTTTGCTTAGGGACGCAAATGGGCTTAAGTTCACATTGTTAATGTAGAACTGAGAGTGATGATGATGATGAGAACAGATGATTGAACTTAATTCCTTGGGGAAAATAGTCACCGAACCTGAATCCAAGCAATCATTCTTTTATTCAGTGACATTTATTGAGTGTATATCTACAGAGCTCTCTATTGGCACCTATTGGGTGCAAAGTACTGTACTGGGCCTATACTTAATAGTGCTCAGTAAATAGTATTAAATAATTCAAAACAGCCTTAAAAATTCTAGATTGCCTTCCTGTAGTGCAGTCTAGTGGATAGAGCCCAGGCCTGGGAGCCAGAAGGACCCAATCCCAACTCTATTACTTGTCTGCTGTGTGATCTTGGGCAAGTCACTTAACTTCTCTGTGCTTCAGTTACCTCATCTGTAATTTGGGGATTAAGGCTGTAACTGTGTCCAACCTAATTATCTTGTACCTGCCCCAGAGCACAGAGCAGTGCATGACACCGCTTAACCAAAATTTAACAAATACCATTATTATTATTATCATTATTATTATTATTATTATTTCCCCTTGCCTGGCCATTGTGGTGCTCCTTCCGCAAGGGTCTTCTAGAGTGCTATGATTTTTAACTAGGTACCAGTAAACTGGTAAAAAACCTCTTTTTTTATGATATGTGTTATTATGTGCCTGGCACCGTTCTAAATGCTAGGATAGATACAAGGTCCCTTGGGGCTCACAGTCTTAATCCCCATTTTACAGATGAGGTAACTGAGGCAAAGAGAAGATAAGGAACTTGCCTAAACTTGTGAGCAGACAAGTTCTGGAAGCAGGATTAAAAACCAGGTCCTTCTGACTCTCAGGCCCTTGCTTTAGCCCCCAGGTCACATTGCTTATCTGCCCCCTTGCCTTCTCTGACACTCTCAAGGGGATTTGGAGCTCTGCAGGTGTCATCTTGCAACTGCTGTAAGGGGACAATTGGAAACTTAATCTCTCCCAATTCCATTTCCCTCAAGAATCCAATTAGGACACAGCAAGGGAACATGAACCCCAAGACCTCCTACTCTGTGTTACTTAGGGTGAGAAGCAGGGTTCCTAGTGGACAGAACACTGGCCTGGAAGTCAGAGGATAGGGTTTCTAATCCTGGCTCTGCCACTTACATACTGTGTGACCTTGGGCAAGTCATTTAACTTCTCTGTGCCTCAGTTTCCTCACCTGCAAAGTGGGGATTCAAACCTATTCTCCCTCTTCACTTAGATTGTGAGCCCCGTTTGGGACCTGATTATCTTGTACCTTCCTCAGGGTTCATAACAGTGCTTGGCACATGGTAAATATTTAACAGTTATCATTATCATTATTATTCTCATTATTATTATTGTTATTGTTACCTACTCTGTACCAGGGTGGCAATATCTGCAAAAGCACTTTCCCTGATCGTCACCATCCTGGAGAAAAGAAGGACATGAGATCCATTCATCTTGGTTATCCAGATAATTTACCCCAATACTGTGTAAGAAATTTGCTGCCACCAGCCTTTGATTTGAAGATTTGAATCTCCAGGATATAGGGGAAGTTTTGTTTTTTTTTTTTTTTTATGGGGAGAGGTTCTGCTAACCTGCATCCCTGTGAGTTTAGTAGCCTGAGCTCTAATCACACCTTCTCCACTTGCCTGCTGTGTGACCTCAGGCGAGTCACTTAACTTCTCTGTGTCTCAGTTTCATCATCAGTAAACTGGGGATTAAATACCTGTTGTTGTTCTTTTTTTTTCCAGAGGGGTTGTTGTTTTTTTAATGGCATTTGTTAAGCACTTTCTATGTGTCTGGAACTGTACTAAGCACTGGGGTAGATACAAGATAATCAGATTGAACACAGTCCAAGTCTCACAAGGGACACAGAGTCTTAATCTCCGTTTTACAGATGAGGTAACTGAGATTTAGAGAAGTAAGTAAAGTGACTTGTCGAAGTTCACCTATCAGACAAGAGGCAGAGCTGGGATTAGAATTCATATCCCCTGCCTCCCAGGCCCATGATCTTTCCACTAGGAAAAGTTGCTTCTCTTCCTCCTACTTGGACTGTGAGTCCCATGTGGGACAGGAATTGTGTTCAACCTGTTCATCTTGTATCTGATCCAGCAGTCTTGGCTAAGTATAGTGCTTGACATACAGTAAGTACTTAACAAATATTATTATTAGTATTATTATCATCAACAAATGAATGAGGGCTTGCTTATAGAAGATCTCAGAGGTACTAGCTGCTCCTTAAGTACTGCATGAGTCTAACTATGTGTTTAGGTGTCTTGGTGGACAATCATTATACAAGTCCCATAAGCTTTAGGTTCCTGTTGTTGGAGACAGAATCCTGGGCTTATGTTTCTTATGAGAGTAAAGGAAACAACATGATACATTCCCAACAATGACAGGGAAATTACGATCCTAGATGAAGAGAGATGATTAAGTCATCAATTCATCTTCTGCTTTGCTTCCTTTTCAACCCTATGTATTTACATCATTTGCTGGTGTGTTCAGTGTGCTAGAGGAAAGTAAATCAATCAGTCTTATTTACTGAGCACTTAACTGTGTGCAGAGCACTGTACTAAACACTTGAGAGAGTACATTACAACAATATAACAGAGTTGGGAGACACTTTCCCTGCCCACAATGAGCTTACAGTCTAGGGGGGGAGACATACATCAATATAAATAAATGGAGATATGTACATATGTGCTGTGTCAGGGAAAGGATTCAGGATCTATGGAAAGATGGTTTATCGATACAGGAAGGTGCATCTATCTCATCAACTGACGCAATATTCCTTCGTCTCCACCATCACTCATTTCGGAACCTCAGCTCATGACCTTTTGCCTCCTAACATCTGAAATCAATTCCTAGAACATCCATCACGCCATGCCCCGTTTGCAACCATGACCAGGAAGGAATTCCAATATGGCCCCCGGAACGCTAAGAGCCTCTTGTGGAGGAAGCCTGTTGTCAAAGGTGTTTGTAAGCTGCGGTGGAGCAGACGGCACAGTGCTTTGCCATTCCTTTGGATCCGTGCTAGAAACCCAGGCTTTCTGGCAGCACGGCAAGGACTGCTGCCAGCTCTGGTGACCAAAGTTCCATGACAGACAATGGGTCCCTTCAGCCTTCCCTCCTTCAATTCAAACTCCCGGAGATAGAATCAGTTTCAGAGGGAAGCCTCATCCGACCACGTCCCATCCATCTTGCCCTGCAGCACACAGTCATTATTTGTTATCCCTTGCAGTTTGCGAGACAGGGTGTTTTCTCTGGCTCCCATCCACCGGAGAAGAATGTAACAAAGGAAAGAGTTGAGGACACGGATTATTGCTGTGAAGAATTTAACGACAAACACATTTGCATTTTTTTTCATGGTGAGTTTGCTCCACTTCAGCTTAAAGATTTCTCGAACCACATTCTGTTCTCCCTGGAAAACACCGGCACGGTACAGGTTGCCAAATAAAGAACTTCTTCCGCAAATAAGCCTCTGCCCCAAGGTGAGCACTTCCTTGAACAGTCCCTAAAGAGCTAAGCTAGTGCACTTGTCAAGAAATATGCCTTCCCTGATTCCCACATCTCCAATCTTCTCTAGAGTACAGGAACATCTTGTTATTAGAAACGCTCCTGGCTTTCAGATATGCAATCACCATTACACATGCATATACAACAGGTACACATGTATGACATACATAACAGATGCGTGACATCAGAGGTATATAGACTCAACAGGTCTACACATATTCGACAACAACTAGGTATGTTATTTATGGGCTATAATTCCACAAACTAAAGTGGAGGCAATCATCTGATAGTAGTAGTAGTAATAATATGTTATTTATGGGCTAAAATTTCACAAACTAAAGTGGAGTTAAACATCTGATAATAGTAGTAGTGATAATATGCATTGAGTACCCACTATGTTTGAGGCACTGTACTGAGCACTTGGAAAAGAACAACAGAAATAATAATAATAATAATGTTGGTATTTGTTAAGCGCTTACTATGTGCCGAGCACTGTTCTAAGCGCTGGGGTAGACATAGGGGAATCAGGTTGTCCCACGTGGGGCTCACAATCTTAATCCCCATTTTACAGATGAGGGAACTGAGGCCCAGAGAAGTTAAGTGACTTGCCCACAGTCACACAGCCGACAAGTGGCAGAGCTGGGATTCGAACTCATGAGCCCTGACTCCAAAGCCCGTGCTCTTTCCACTGAGCCACGCTGCTTCTCATGCAAAACATAGGGGGACACATCCATAAATCATTTCTAGATGGAGTAATGAGAATTAATAAATAGACAACTCATGTTTAACCTAGGGAAAAGTGGGTTATCCCTTGTCTGAGGTACCCCTATTGAGTGCTCACAATGATTATATTAACTAGGTAATTGTTTATTTCCCCATTTCACCTTTCTAAGACAGACACAGCCTTCATTTCTTTGTAGGATTTTCTGTGGAAACTTCTGAAAGCCCTTAGCTTGTAGATGAATCTCAGATAGATTGGATGGGAAGCCCGGAAATGATGATAATGGTGATGATGATATGTTTTAAATGGTATTTGTTAAGTGCTTACTATGCATCAAGTACAGTTTTAAGTGCTGGGGGAGGAACAAAGTCAGAGACAGTCCCTGTCCCATATGTGGCTCACAGTCTATGTAGAAGGGAGAACAGGTACTGAATCCCGATTTTACAGTTGAGGAAACTGAGGCATGGAGAAGTTAAACAATTTGGCCAAGGTCACACAGCAGAGAAGTGACAGAGTTGGAACTCCCAGGCCTGTGCTCTTTCCACTAGGCCCTGCTGTTATTTCCTATCTGTGCTAACGAGGTAGAGGTGGGTTCATTCATTCAATCATATTTATTGAGCACTTATTGTGTGCAAAGCAATGTATTAAGTGCTTGAATAATGATGGTATTTGTTAAGCGCTTACTATGTGCCAAGCACTGTTCTAAGTGCTGGGAGGGATACAAGGTGATCAGGTTGTCCCACATGGGGAGCACAGTCTTAATCCCCATTTTACAGATGAGGTAACTGAGGCACAGAGAGGTTAAGTGACTTGCCCAGAGTCATACAGCTGACAAGTGGCGGAGCCAGAATTAGAACCCACAACCTCTGGTTCCCTAACCCGGGCTCTTTCCACTAAGCCATGGATTAAAGACAGAATCCACCCCATATGAGAGCTGTTTACAATAGGAAAGACTGAAAATATCTGTTCTCTCCCAGATCCATGATGACAGAGGGAAGAGAGCAAAGACTAGTAACACAAGCATAAAAGGGAAGAGGACAGAGGGCCGCATTGGTTAAAAGCTAAAGGCCCTAAATGAATAAGAAATTTTTGATCAAATCAAAACAGAAATTGTCTTGTGCTTTTCATTGAAGACGAACAAAAGGTGATTTGAGAATAGGAAAAAGAACATAGATGCAGCTGTCCTCAGTTTTAGGAGAGGTTGCTCGTAGTGGCGAGCTCTTCACCCTGTATGTGGATGGGACTGACATTCCCACCTGCACTGGGCACACGTAGGTTGAGAGATTTACTGAGCTAATGACTTTGCCCCACGCAAGGCCTGTCTCTGTTACGTCTTACTGCACCCCAAGATTAAAGTGCACCAGGCACAGTCACTGGGTCACTGGGTGAGCCGGTTTTGAGTTTGGTGGTGCTGACAATGTTTAGGGCATTTACAGTCCTTTCCTCACTAGGTGTAAACTCTAAATAGGGCTGCTCAAGAAGCCACAATGTCACCAAAAATCCCAGCTGCCTCGCCAGAAATCAAATGGCCAAAGTCCTGAGCCATGTACTTGCCCTTGCACTTATTCATAAGCCTGGGAGTTAGAGGCTTCACCACCTGCCTGCTGGGTGACTTAGAGCATGTCACTTACCATAAAGAAGCAGCGTGGCTCAGTGGAAAGAGCACGGGCTTGGGAGTCAGAGGTCATGGGTTTGAATCCAGACTCTGCCACTTGTCAGTTGTGTGACTGTGGGCAAGTCACTTAACTTATCTGTGCCTCAGTTACCTCATCTGTAAAATGGGGATTAAAATTGTGAGCCCCACGTGGGACAACCTGATCACCCTATATCTCCCCCAGCGCTTAGAACAGTGCTCTGCACATAGTAAGCACTTAACAAATACCAGCATTATTATCTCTTTGCCTCAGTTTCTCTATCTATAAAATGAGGACTTAATACCATTTCTCTCTCCTACCTATACTGTGAGTCCACGTGGGACAGGGACTGTGTCCATCCTTATTATCTCGTGTCGACCCCAACGCTTAGATTGTCACATAGTAAGCACTTATCATATACCACAATTTTTTTTTATTCTTATCACTAGACTTGCTCTGAGCATAGGCTTGGATGTCAGAAGGCCTAGGTTCATTCATTCATTCATTCATTCATTCATTCATTCAATAGTATTTATTGAGTGCTTACTATGTGCAGAGCACTGTACTAAGCGCTTGGGATGAACAAGTCGGCAACAGATAGAGACAGTCCCTGCCGTTTGACGGGCTTACAGTCTAATCGGGGGAGACGGACAGACAAGAACAATGGCACTAAACAGCGTCAAGGGGAAGAACATCTCGTAAAAACTGATGGCAACTAAATAGAATCAAGGCGATGTACAATTCATTAACAAAATAAATAGGGTAACGAAAATATATACAGTTGAGCGGACGAGTACAGTGCTGTGGGGATGGGAAGGGAGAGGTGGAGGAGCAGAGGGAAAGGGGAAAATGAGGCTTTAGCTGCGGAGAGGTAAAGGGGGGATGGCAGAGGGAGTAGAGGGGGAAGAGGAGCTCAGTCTGGGAACGCCTCTTGGAGGAGGTGATTTTTAAGTAAGGTTTTGAAGAGGGAAAGAGAATCAGTTTGGCGGAGGTGAGGAGGGAGGGCGTTCCAGGACCGCGGGAGGACGTGACCCAGGGGTCGACGGCGGGATAGGCGAGACCGAGGGGCGGTGAGGAGGTGGGCGGCGGAGGAGCGGAGCGTGCGGGGTGGGCGGTAGAAAGAGAGAAGGGAGGAGAGGTAGGAAGGGGCAAGGTGATGGAGAGCCTTGAAGCCTAGAGTGAGGAGTTTTTGTTTGGAGCGGAGGTCGATAGGCAACCACTGGAGTTGTTTAAGAAGGGGAGTGACATGCCCAGATCGTTTCTGCAGGAAGATGAGCCGGGCAGCGGAGTGAAGAATAGACCGGAGCGGGGCGAGAGAGGAGGAAGGGAGGTCAGAGAGAAGGCTGACACAGTAGTCTAGCCGGGATATAACGAGAGCCAAAAACAATGGCAACTAAATAGAATCAAGGCGATGTACAATTCATTAACAAAATAAATAGGGCAATGGAAATATCTACAGTTGAGCGGACGAGTACAGTGCTGTGGGGAAGGGAAGGGAGAGGTGGAGGAGCAGAGGGAAAAGGGGAAAAAGAGGGTTTAGCTGCGGAGAGGTAAAGGGGGGGTGGCAGAGGGAGTAGAGGGAGAAGAGGAGCTCAGTCTGCGAAGGCCTCTTGGAGGAGGTGAGTTTTAAGTAGGGTTTTGAGTAGGGTTTTGTATCTACCCCAACGCTTAGAACGGTGCTCGGCACGTAGTAAGCGCTTAACAAATACCAACATAATTATTATTATTATTAAAAAGGAGTAAAGGAAGGCAGGGCACGAGGGCGGTGCTGTGAGGCCAGGGTGGCCTGGCCTCCTCCATCGGGTCTGGTTTTCCGGTTGCGGCCTGCACTTCCGGTTTTGCTCTTCGCCCTCCCCTGCCCACTTGGAGGCGGGGCCAACCACACCTCCTGGGTCACCCGCCAATTCTTCCACCGCCCCCCGAATCCGCTCCACTCACTCTCGTAATTCATTCAATTGTATTTATTGAGCTCTTACTGTGTGCAGAGCACTGTACTAAGCACTTGGAATGTACAGTTCAGCAACAGAAAGAGACAATCCCTGCCCCAAACTGGGCTCATAGTCTTAAAGGGAGAGACAGACAGCAAAACAAAACAAAACATAATAATAATAATAATGTTGGTATTTGTTAAGGGCTTACTATGTGCCGAGCACTGTTCTAAGCACTGGGGTAGACACAGGGGAATAACATATATACATATATCTATGGCTGCATATATAGGAATAACTGAGGGCACACTGAGTTCAATCATTATTAAAGTCAATTTGTTTTCAAATTTCAGAGCACTCCCTCTGAAAGAGACACCATTGTCTTTTCATTACAGACAGCATTTGATCAATATTGTAACTGTCAGAGATGAAAACACTGAATTTGTGCCCCCACTGTTACCTACTCATTGGTTTAGGAACTTGATGACCTCCAGGGAGAATCATAAATCCAGCTTCTGAGTGCCAGACTTTGGATTTGGGTTTCTGCTTTAACTGACAACTGGGAAATAAACACATGGAGGCAGGCAGTCCCCTGGTGACTTTACAGCTGCAAATCCTAAGTAGTTCAAGCAATTCCAAATAACACTGGCCCAACTTTGTGACTCACCATTTCCACCCCCATGCCCCTTTCCTTAAGTGGACCACACATCTTGATAGTTTCAGGTGGGCTTACCCATACTGACTGGTCTCTGAAGACCATTGCAGAAGTGGGGACAGCTAGGTTGCACATCAGTTATTATTAAGGTCCCCAGATAAGCATAACAGCTGCAGCTCCTCACAATCAAGCATTAAGAACTATCAATACATAGAGAGATGATTCATTCATTCATTCAATAGTATTTATTGACCTCTTACTATGTGCAGAGCACTGTACTAAGCACTTGGAATGTACAATTTGGCAACAGACAGAGACAATCCCTGCCCAATGACGGGCTCACAGTCTAAACTGGGGAGACAGCAGAGCAAAACAGAACAAAACAAAATCAAGACAACATCATCAAGATAAAAAAAATCAAGGGGATGTACACCTCATTAACAAAATAAATAGGGTAATAAATAATATATACAAATGAGCACAGTGTTGAGGGGAGGGGAAGGGGGAAGAGCAGAGGGTAGGGGGAGAGGGGGAGCAGAAGGAAAGAGGGGCAGTCTGCGAAGGCCTCCTGGAGGAGGTGAGCTCTCAGTAGGACTTTAAAGAGAAGAAGAGAGTTAGTTTGTGATGCAATCCTGGCTCTGCCACTTGCCTGTTTTTTGACCTTGGGCAAGTCACTTCACTTCTCTGTGTCTCAGTTTACTCATCTGTAAAATGGGGATTGAGACTGTCAGTCCCAGGTGGGACAGGGACTGTGTTCAACCCAATTTGCTTGTATCCACCCCACTGCTTAGTACAGTGCCTGGCACAGAGTAAGTGCTTAACAAATGTCGTTATTATTTTTACTATCTGATTACTGCTGCTTAACAGTTATCTGTTGAACTACTAGTTGGTTAAGGAATAGGCAAAGAGGTTTAAGACATGATTTTGGCCTCCTAGGATCTCACCACTAATGGAGAAGATAAAAACACAGAAGATAATTAACTAGTCTATGGAAAAATAGTTAACCCACAAGGTTGTGCTCAAGCATAGATTTCTAACCATGATAGGCTTCAATAAATGTCTTGATAAGGGGTTTTATCAAGTTAGTGAAGTCTGGATGTAGCACGTGTCTACCCTCATTCGTGCTGAATCCTTCCACCGGACACTTCGGCTTTTCTGTCCTGTGGAGTTTCTATTTCAGTTCCCAGATCTTTTCGTTTCCCCGCACTGAGATTTTTTTTTTCTTAACATAAACCATTCCAAGAGCACACAACGTTTCAACACTTGGAGATTGCAAAGTAAACCAACTTTACATACCATGTCTGGTAACACTTTAAAATAATAGTCCAGTTAATTAATGCGGAACTACAGTATAGTAAAAATCCCACAGAAGTACCTATGACATTTTCATTAATGCCAAGTGAGTTCATCGTGATTAATGTTATTATAATAAATACCAAAGGAATTCATAATGACCATTATTTCACAGCAGTACCTTGTATCCCAAGCTAGAGCCCTCCAAGCAGAACAGCTGCCCTCTCTCAAGAAAGACATCAGAATTCCAACGCACTAGAAGTGCGTGGACATTATGTCTCATAAATCCTTAAACCAAACCTCTGCCCAGTGGTTAAAAGAACCTCAGAACAAAGTGTTCATTTTGCTCCTTGTTAGCAACTCTATTTACAGGTTCTCTTGGGCAGAAGTGATACAAAGTTTTGATTTAAGTGAGTGCAAGTTTTATCTGTGGGTTTGGGCCATTCACGATAAACCTCATCTCCCATTTTACTAAACAATTTAGAGTTTAGAGTAGTCTGAAAAAAATACATTTCAGAATTTCCAAATCCCCTAAGGTTTTCATTCACCCATATGAACACCACAGAAATTATCAATCAGTCAATCAATCAATTGTGTTTACTGACTGCTGGTTCTAGGCAGACAATATTCTAAGCATTTATGAGTACATTAGAGTTAGTAGACAAAACTCCTGCCTTCAAGAAGCTTACAATCTACCTGGGGAGACAGACCCTAAAATAAATTACAGGTAGGAATCAGCAACAGAGTGAAAAGATGCAATATGTATCTAAATGCAAGTGCTTAGCTGATTCAGGAAGTTTTAATAGTCTGCCTCTTCCACGTTTTTTTTGTATTTGTTAAGTGTTTACCTGTGCCAAGGACTGTACTGTGCCCTGAAAGTCTAACAGGTTGGACACAGTCCCTGTCCCCAATCTTAATCCCTGTTTCACAGATGAGGCACAGAGAAGTTAAATGACTTGCCCTGGTTTACATAGAAGAATAGTGGCAGAGCTGGAATTAGAACTCAGGTCCATTTGACTTCCAGGCCCATATTCTATCCATTAGGCTATGCTGCTTCTCTAGATTGTAAACTTGTTGTGAACAGAGAACGTGTCTAAGAAGCTTTTAGTACAGTGCTCTGCACACAGTAAGCGCTCACTAAATACGATTGAATGAATGATTGAATAAATACTTCGTTGTATTCTCCCAAGCACTTAGTGCAGTGCTTTGCAATTTATTATTGCTCAATAAATACCACTGACCGTGACAGAGGGGACAGGGGGTGGAAGCTAGCGGGCACAGGGAATAAAGTCAAACGTTAAGAAATTAAGGAAGGCCTTCTGGAGGAGAGGTGAACTACCAATTTGAAATTAGCCTACAGTCAAAGAAAATCTCTACACCGGACAAGATGGAGACAGCTTTTTTATGCCATATGGGCAGCCCAAACTAAAATATCCCAGTTCAGCTTGAACTCAGTGTGAACAAAGAGAGATGATCCTTTTGGGGCATACAAGGAAATAAAAGGTTTGTTTGGAGTTTCCAATTCAACATCATCCAGACTTAAGAATTTGGCTTCTAGCAGTCAATGATTAATAGAAACGTTCAGTTAATGAAGTGCAAATGAAGATAAGGGAGGTTTGGAAGTAAGGTTATTTACTTTACAAATAGCTATATCAATTCAGAAAGAGTTCATATTCAGATTCCAATATTAATTGAAAATTTTGCTGTTTGGTGATTGTGCCTATTATTTACGATGAAATGTAATTAAAGTCATTAAACAACTCTACTCCCTAAAACAAACTTGCTCTAAAAGAAAAGCCAACAGGAGAAGAATTGCCAAGATTTAACAAATTAACTCTAGGACGTGTGGCTTCATGACTAACGTATTAATTTCTAAATTCTCCTCTCCTCATCTGCAATACACGCCAAGTCTTGAATCATTTTCCCGAAATGCCATTCAGTACATGTCTCTCTTATTGTCAAAAATCTTCAGGAGTTACCCATTTTCCAATTCGGTTATACCATACTCTCCCGAATGCTTAATTCATTGCTCTATACACAGTAACCAGTCAATAAATGCCACTGATGATGACAATTGACTACATGATTCTCCCTTCTTTCTTATCTTCCTTCTGATCCATCAAAAATCCCCACCCAATGTTCCCCCTCCTCCCAAGGGACCTTCTCATTCTCTTTTGTTCTCATATCTCCTGCTTCTGGATCCCTCCTCAAACCCTTCCTCCTGCCTAATATTGCTTCACCCTTCAAATCTCCCAGTTTACAGTCTCCTGGTCTTCAAAATCCTGAAATCCAACTGCCTCCAGGGGACATTCTCCACTGAATAACCAGCCCAGGTCAGGCCTGTGCAACAGTCACCTCAACATGCATGCAGTCACAGCCACCCACCCCACTTATTCACATGTCAATCTAGACTGTGAGCCCGTCCGATTAGACTGTGAGCCCATCATTGGGCAGGAATTGTCTCTATCTGTTGCCGAATTGTATACTCCAAGCGCTTAGGACAGTGCTCTGCACGTAGTAAGCACTCAATAAATACTAGTGAATGAATAAAATAATAATAATAATGATGGTATTTGTTAAGCAGTTACTATGTGTGAAGCACTGTTCGAAGCGCTGGGGGGGATACAAGGGGATCAGGTTGTCCCACTTGGGGCTCACAGTCTTAATCCACTTAATCCTAAAAACTTAAATTTAGAAGCAGCGTGGCTCAGTGGAAAGAGCACGAGCTTTGGAGTCAGAGCTTGTGAGTTCGAATCCCAGCTCTGCCACTTGTAGGCTGTGTGACTGTGGGCAAGTCACTTAACTTCTCTGTGCCTCAGTTCCCTCATCTGTAAAATGGGGATTAAGACTGTGAGCCCCATATGGGACAACCTGATTCCCCTATGTCTACCCCAGCGCTTAGAACAGTGCTCGGCACATAGTAAGCGCTTAACAAATACCAACATTATTATTATTATTATTATTAATCCACAGTCTTAAGCACTCTACTGTTTATGCTCTCCTTTCCATCTTTACCTTCTCATAAACTGTTTCCACAGTTTTTCCCCCACTTTGTTAATAATTTGTAAATCAAGAGTTTAGTACAATGCTCAAGCACTTAGTATAGTGCTTTGCACACAGTAAGCACTCACTAAATCGATTTATAATAATGTGTACCTGCCTGTCTCCCCTAGGAGATTGCAAGGTACTTTAAGTGCAGGGACTGTCTTTTACCTCCATTTTAGTCTTTTGTGTGCTTCATATAGTGCTTTGCCCAAGGTAAGTGCTCAATAAATACGCCTGATTGATTTATTCTTGAATTTTGCAACAAAACCTTTCAAGTCCACCAAACTAACTCTCTCCCCCTCTTCAAAGCCCTACTGAGAGTTCACCTCCTCCAAGAGGCCTTCCCAGACTGAGCTTCCCCTTTTCCCTCTTCTCCCTCTCTGCTCCCCCTCTGCCCTCTGCCCTCTGCTCCCTCCCCCTTCCCCCCTTCACTTTCCCTCAGCTAAGCCCCCTTAACCTCTGCTCTTCCCCCTCTCCCTTCCCCCTCTCCTCAGCACTGTGTTCATTTGCTCATTTGTAAATATTTTTATTACCCTATTTATTTTGTTGAGGTGTACATCCTCTTGATTCTATTTATTGTGATTATGTTGTCTTGTTTTTGTCTGTCTCCCCCGATTTGACTGTAAGCCCGTCACTGGGCAGAGATTGTCTCTATCTGTTGCCGAACTGTACATTCCAAGCCCTTAGTACAGTGCTTGGCACATAGTAAGTGCTCAATAAATACTACTGAAATGAATGAAAGTCCCCCAGTGAAATGATGATACCAGCACTGTTTTTGATTTGCTCTATTCCTTCCACGGGTGTTGGGAAGTGGTGTTGGTGTTGGTGTTATACACCTCACTTTGTACACTCCTCAATCTTTTAAAAGGAGCGGGTTACCAAATCTAATGAGCTCTCTCTTCTCCACCTTAATTGATCTCCTCGCCATCTTGGCTGCCTTTGACACTGTGAGCCACGCCCTTTAACCACATTTTTTCTGACACTGCCCTCTCCTAGTTGTCCTTCTCTGTCCAGCCCCTCTCAATCTCTCTACTGGCTCTTTCTCTGCCTCCTGCTTCCTAAATATGGGTGTCCTTCCAGGCTTAGTTCAGAATTCCTCTCAATAATCAGCATATACTAAGTCTGTCAGTCATTCGTATTTACTGAGCGCTTAGTGTGAGCAGATCACCATACTAAGCACTAGGGAGAATACAGTATAACAATGAACAGAAATGTTCCCTTCCCACAAGGAGCTACTTTGGGGAGCTTCTCTGCTCTTATGTATTCAACTACCACTTCCATGCTGATGGCTCCCAAATCTATCTCTCCAACCTGACTTCTCTCTTTTTCTGCAATCTCCTGCCTCCAGGACTTTTAATATGGATACCCCCGCCCCCCAAGCTCAGTACATCCAAAACCCGAAATCCTCATCTTCCCTCCTAAATCCCCTCCGAGATGTTACTTTCACTTCAAAGATAATGCATCGCCACCCTACTGGGCTCTCAAAATCATAACTTTGGCATTATCCCCAATTCCTCCTTCGCTTTCTTCCCTCTTATTTAGTCTGTGTCAGGCCTCAGTCTTCCTCCATATTTGCCAAATCTACCCAGTCATTTCTAATTGAATCCCTGCCATGCTCCTGCATTCTGGAGGCAGCAATATTAGAGGAGAGAGTGAAGACTTGCAGGACAGTGGGTGGAGGGGTTTTCCCTGAGTAAGGTTGCTAGGGGACTGGTGGATTTCTGTGCTACTCGTCTCTGCCTCCCACTAACTGTTTTCCATCTGGGATAGCAGCAATGCTTAGAAAGAAAGAAGTCTTGCCCCCCAGTGGTGACAGGAGACATAACCTGCGGAGGGCTGGCACTGGCATATTTATGCACCTCAACAGGAAAGGAATCCGTACGAGGCTCATAAAGCAGCAGAATTAGCACCCCTAGCAGGCAACTGCTGGTACCCAACTACCTATGGGTTCTAATCCCAGCTCCATCGTTTACCTGCTTTGTGACCTTGGGCAAATCACTTAACTTCTCTGTGCCTCCCTTTCCTCAACTGAGCTCCTTATCTTCCCTCCCAAGCCTTGTCCTCTTCCTTACTTCCCTGTCACTGTGGATTGTGCGACCATCCTTCCCGTCTCTCAAGCCCGCAATCTTGGTGTCATCCTTGACTCAGGTCTCTCATTCACCCCACACATCCAATCCATCACCAATGCCTGCCGGTTTCACCTTTACAATATTGCCAAGATCCGCCCTTTCCTCTCCATCCAAAAGGCTATCTTACTGGTACAAGCTTTCATAATATCCCGGGTAGATTACTGTGTCAGCCTTCTCTCTGATATCCCTTCCTCCTGTCTCTCCCAGAGCATGGGCTTTGGAGTCAGGGCTCATGAGTTCGAATCCCAGCTCTGCCACTTGTCGGCTGTGTGACTGTGGGCAAGTCACTTAACTTCTCTGTGCCTCAGTTCCCTCATCTGTAAAATGGGGATTAAGACTGTGAGCCCCACGTGGAACAACCTGATTCCCCTGTGTCTACCCCAGCGCTTAGAACAGTGCTCGGCACATAGTAAGCGCTTAACAAATACCAACATTATTATTATTATTATTCTTCACTCCGCTGCCCGGATCATCTTCCTGCAGAAATGCTCTGGGCATGTCATTCCCCTCCTTAAAATCCTCCAGTGGTTGTCTATCAACCGCCATACTAAACAAAAACTTCTCACTCTAGGCTTCAAGGCTCTCCATCACCTTGCCCCCTCCTACCTCTTCTCCCTTCTCTCTTCCTATTGCCCACCCCGCACGCTCTGCTCCTCTGCTGCTCACCTCCTCACTGTCCCCCATTCATGCCTATCCCGCCATCGACCTCTGGCCCACATCCTCCCGCTGTCCTGGAATGTCGTCCCTCCTCACCTCCACCAAACTAACTCTGTTCCCCTCTTCAAAGCCCTACTGAGGGCTCACACCTCCTCCGGGAGGCCTTCCTGGATTGAGCTTCCCCTTTTCCCTCTGCTCCCTCTGCTCCCTCTCTGCCCCCCCTTACCTCCCCTCAGCTAAGCCCTCTTTCCCCTCTTTCCCTCTGCTCCTCTCCCCTCTCTTCCCCTCCCCTCAGCACTGTGCTCATTTGTATATATTTTTATTGCCCTATTTATTTTGTTAATGAGGTGTACATCCCCTTGATTCTATTTATTGTGATTAAGTTCTCTTGTTTTTGCTGTCTGTTTCCCCTGATTAGACTGTAAGCCCTTCAATGGGCAGGGATTGTCTCTATCTGTTGCCGAATTGTACATTGCAAGCGCTTAGTACAGTGCTCTGCACATAGTAAGCGCTCAATAAATACTATTGAATGAATGAGTGAATAAAGCAGGGATTCAATACCTGTTCTCTGACCTGTTTAACTTGTATCTACTCCTGGGCTTAGAATAGGGCTTGACACATAAAAAGAGCTTAACAAATGCAATTATTTTGCAAATTATTTATGTCTCATTCTCCCCCATTGTACTGTAAACCCCTTGGGCACAGAGTCTGTCTTTTGCTTCTGGTGGGCTCTCTCTAACGCATAGTTCTGTGTTTTTTGGGTTTTTTTAAATGTATTTGTTTAGTGTTTACTAGGTGCCAGGCACTGTATTAAGCACTGAGGTAGAACAAAGCTAATCAGGTTAAACAGAGGCCCTGTCCCACATGGGTCTCGCAGTCTTAACCCTCATTTTACAGATCAGGTAACTAAGGCACAGAAAAGTTAAGTGATTTACCCAATTTCACACAGTTGACAAGTAGTAATAATAATGATAATATTGGTATTTGTTAAGCACTTATTATGTGCAGAGCACTGTTCTAAGCCCTGGGGGCGATACAGGGTAATCAGGTCACCCCAAGTGAGGCTCACAGTTAATCCCCATTTTACAGATGAGGTAACTGAGGCACAGAGAAGTTAAGTGACTTGCCCACAGTTGCAGGATTAGAACTCAGGTTCTTCTCACCCCCAAGGCCTATGCTCTATTCACTAAGCAATGCAGCTTCTCTATGCATTTTATGAAGTGCTTCTCTATGCACCCATAAAGTGCTGTGCACATAGAAAATACTCAGTACCACCAGTTGATTTAATCACCCTCATGTTTCTTCTTCCACTCCTCTCTTTTTCCTTCTCATCATTATCTCAAAGTTCTTTCTCTGCTTTATCTCACTAGTCTTCCAGTCATTTCATTATCTGGCAGCTCTGAGCTCAAGACTTACATATTTGCCAAGAAATTATTTATTTTCTCTCATGCAGGATCTCAGCCTCTTAGCGAAGTTGAAGAAAATCCACTCTCATCTCTTGACTGTTCCTCATCTTTTCCTTATGGACAGGGATTGTGTCTACCAATTCTATTGCATAGTACTATCCCATGGGCTTTGTATAGCGCTCTGCACACAGTAAGTGCTCAATGAATTTCACTGATTGATTGATTGATGGATTTAGGGAACTTTCTCTGAAAGATACAATGTGGCCTAGTAGAAGCAGCATGGTCTAAGGAATAGGGCATAGGTCTGGGAGTCAGAAGGACCTGTGTTAATAATAATAATAATAATAATGTTGGTATTTGTTAAGCGCTTACTATGTGCCGAGCACTGTTCTAAGCGCTGGGGTAGACATAGGGGAATCAGGTTGTCCCACGTGGGGCTCACAGTCTTATTCCCCATTTTACAGATGAGGAAACTGAGGCACTGAGAGGTTAAGTGACTTGCCCAAAGTCACACAGCTGGCAAGTGGCAGAGCCGGGGTTCGAACCCATGACCTCTGACTCCAAAGCCCGTGCTCTTTCCAGTGAGCCACGCTGCTGCTGCTGCTGTTCTAATCCTGGTTCTACCACTTGTCTGCTGTGTGACCTTGAGCAACTCACTTAACTTTCCTGTGCCTCAGTTACTTTATTGGTAAAATGGGATTAAGACTGTGAGCCTCCTGTGGGACATGGATTGTGTCCAATCTATCCTGTACCTACTCCAGTGCTTAGCATAGTGCCTGTCAAATAGTGAGTGCTTTAACAAATATCATTTAAAAAAAAAGGCAGCACACGCTGAATAGTAGACTTGTGTGGATGGATCCAAAATCTCATTGACCTTATGTGTGTGTGTTTTACAAGCCACCACTCCATGGGAAGTTAAATGATGGAAAATAAATGAAACATATAGATTCTAGTTGCCCAGTATGAATTATTACTTGCTCTACGTTCATAGTCAGCAGACCACTGGTCTTGAAATGATGTTCCAGAGGCATAATCCTACAAAGACTGTAAAGATCCATATGTGACCAAGGTTCCAACTGCATTGTGCACCTGAAAAGACTGTTATTTGGTGCAGTGATGGATATGCCCCTTGCAGAACCCATCTCTCTTTTCAAAACCACATCCTTGAATCCCCTTCTCTCAAGACGAGCAACTTGCGTACTGATTGTCCAACTGGCTGGTCTCCTGGTTGCAGTGATATTCCAAGTGTCTACTACTATTTTGCTTTATTTGTGCCTGTGATATGCTAGGCCTTAAGCTTGTTTATTCTGCCCTTCCTACTTGCAAGCGTCCTCTCTCAGTTCATTCTACAGCAACTGCTTAAATATCCTGCTATTGTCCTTTCTTGTCACGGAACATACATACTCTGGAAGACTGTATTACAGTGGAACCCAGACCCCAGAAACCTTTATCCAAGTGGCTATCAGCTGAATATAATGCACAACATATGCAAAAGCACCTATCATCTTGCAGAGGCTTGAAATATTTGTCAATTATATAGAAATTGATGTTTAGATTTCCTGGTCTGACTAGGGGAAGCTGGGTTGGAAAATGTCCCAGGCTCTATAAGTTTTCTTTCCACCTCATATCACCCTAGACTCTCTTAGGATGTTTCAATGTATACGTCTTCCTCTGAGGGGTTGTTTATAGCCCAAATGCCAGATAAAACTTGGAGTGGTTATGAGACGTTAATCCATTTAGGAAAAGAATCCAGATATGAAACACACTATTCTGAATTTTGAAGCTTCCTTGAGGGTATTTCAAACAGATTATAGTACACTTTTCCCATGAGTGGCTTTCCCTGGAGAGAAACCCCAAAAGATTGTTCAGAAGGTAACCGGACATTTTGCAATGTGAAAATCATCTTCCCAGCTGGAAAAAAAACAGGCCAGTACAATAACTAACCCATCCTTTCAATGGACAGAAAGTTCATCTCGATCGCCTCCATTGTCCCACGAGAAGCTACATGACGAAGTGGATAGAGTAAAGGCCTGGGAGTCAGAAGGTCATGGGTTCTAATCCAGGCTCCCCCTCTTGTCTGCTGTGTGACTTGGGCAAATCACTTCACTTCTCTGTGCCTCAAATGGGGATTGAGATTGTGAGTCCCATGTGGGACAGGGACTGTGTCCAACCTGACTGATTAATTTGTATCTACTTCAATGCTTAGAACAGTGCTTGGCACATAGTAAGCGCTTAACAAGTACCATAATTATTATTATCATTACTATTATTTGAGAAGGACATCATGGCTCCTACTTTCCCAATGAGGTGACCTCTGTTCATGATGCTCCTTTGGGATTTCATTGGGCACCACTAGCCTAATTCCTCCAGGAGATTGTGGGTGAAATCAGTAACAATAGCTAATGCTGAGAAGGGAATTAGAACGGGATGGTTCAATTTGAATGACACTTGGCTGCTGACCATGAATCTGAGAAGCAAAATGTCAGAGAGGAGCAGGAAATCAATGAGTATTATTTATGCAGCACCTTCTCTGTGCAGATCACTGTACTAAGTACTTTGGGGAGTATAATAGATTTAGAAAGGAGGCTGATGCAGTAATCCAGTCAGGATAGGTTGAGTGACTGTACTAACGTAGTAAGTTCTTACTAAAGTGTTCAATGTAGAGTATATAATAAATACTGTTGAATGATTGTTCTCCTTTGAAGGTTGAAGTGGGTGGAGTGGGGCTTCCAAAAAATGTGAGCACATCACCAGGCGACTGCATTTGGAGGAGACAGGAAAAGGAGCAAATATTGGAGATAATTAAAGAAATGCAGGCAACGTCCCTAAACAGGTCATCCATTAGCACCTATGTGTCTACCGATTCATTTATGCATTATTTTATTCCTTTCTTTGTTTACTGTAAACTTCTTTAGGGCAGGGAATGCCTTGCCAACTGTTATATTGTACGCTCTCAAGATATTAGTACAGTGTTCTGCCCACAGTAAGCACTCAATAAATGTGACTGATATGTTGTTACCAGCTGTTTGTTCCCACTGCATAAATAAAATATGGATCCACTTTTTTTATGGTATTTAAGTGCTTTTTATGTGCCAGGCACTGTACTAAGTGCTGTAGTAGATATAAGATAATCAGGTTGGGCGCAGTTCCTGTCCAATGTAACACTCACCGTCTTCATCCCCATTTTACAGATGAGGTAAGTAAGGCACAAAGAAGTGAAATGACTTGTCCAAGGTCACACAGCAGACAAATGGCAGATCTAGGATTAAAATCCGGACTCTGATTCCCAGGCCCATGTTCTTTCCACTACATGATGTTGCTTCTCTCTGATACTTGTCTCCCATCAAATTATAAACTCCTCAAGGAGTTTTAGTCAAGTCCATGACTCCTACTTTAGTTGCACGTTCCTGAGAACCTAGTATAGTGCAGTATACATTAAAATCTGATGATGACAAAAAAGGATGCAGAGCATGTTTTATCCGTTGAGAAATAGTCAGTGATCACTTCGAAGTGATTGCTCCATTTTCCCTCTTCCTGTTTACTTGCACTCAGGCTGCTTGCTAATCCAGGCACAGCCTGCCTCCCTTAAAAACCCAAACCAGATGCTTCTACCTCATACCCTCCTGTTCCAGAGGGTGGAATGTAGAGGTTGGATTTAGCATCACATTAAATCACTCTCATCTCAAGCAAAAGATGAAAAGCTTCTTGAGGGCAGGGATCGTGTCTACTAATTCTATTGTATTGTAGTCTCCCAAGCACTTAGTAGAGTGTTCTGAACACAGTAAGGGCTCAATAAACACCAGTGATTGATTCCAGCATAAAGGCTCTGGAATAACTCGTCTCTTGGCTGCAGGCCCCTGGACCTTACTCCTGCCTTGACTATTAGCATTCTCTGTGATCAATCCTATTAGATTGTAAGATTCTTTAAGGCATGGAGTTTTGCCTTTTATTTCAATTATATGCTCCTAAGCACTTTGAACAGTGCTCTGCATGCATACAGTAAACACCCAGAACAGTGCCCTGCTGTAGATACCCAATGCTGTATCCTGAACACAATAGATTCATAGCAGTATCTTTCACACAGTTGGCACTCAATCAGTAAAGCAAATATTCATCAATCTCATTTACGGAGCATTTGTGTATTGAGCACTTGCTCTGTGCAGAGCACCATACAAAGCACTTGGGAGAGTTAGTAGACCTGATCCCTCCCCTCAGTGGGCCTACAGCCTGGGAGGAAATCCGACAAAAACATTAATTACAGCTAGGAGGAAATAATAGAATATTAAGATAGGGATGACAGGGTTGCAGAGAGTTGTGAGTACTTCAGTGTTTAGAGAAACAGTGTTGCTTAGTGGAAAGAGCACGGGCTTGGAAGTCAGAGGATGTGGGTTCTAATCCCACCTCTGCCACTTGTCTGCTGTGCGACCTTGGGCAAGTCACTTACTCTCTGTGCCTCAGTTACCTCATCTGTACAATGGGAATTAAAAGTGTGAACCGCATGTGGGACAACCTGATTACCCTGCATCTACCCCAGCACTTAGAACAGTGCCTACCACATAGTAAGTGCTTAACAAATACCATAATTGTTTATAATTTATTATTTATTTATTCAGATATTCTGAAATGGCATTTGGGAGATAAAACTGGAAAGTTTAGAAATTAATTGGGGAATTAATTGGAGGCAATGTTCTTTTAAAGGGGCTTTGAAGATGGGGAGAGCAGTGGTCTATTTACTTATTTATTTATTTATATTAATGGCTGTCTCCCCCTCTAGACTATAATCTCGTTGTGGGCAGGGAATTGTCTGTTTATTGTTATACTGTACTCTCCCAAGCTCTTAGTATAGTGCTTTTCACTCAATAAACTCTCAATGAATATGATTGAATGTATGATCGATTGAATGGTCTATACTACTGACTGAATGATCTTACAAAGGGTATTTAACTTCTATTGCATTTTCATGTCTGCCTCCCCTTCTAGACTGTAAGCTCCTTGTGGATAGGAAATGGGTCTATGCACCCTGTTGACTGTACCCTCCCAAGCGATTACTGCTCTGCATATGTATCTATTCAACAAATAGCATAGATTAATTCTATGATTCTGCTTATCCATCTGTAAAGTAGGTGTATTTCAGCTCATTAGTATTTGAAACTACACAAAGTAAAATGGAAGATCAGACATTTTTCTTTTTTTAAGTATCCCTGATTTAGGTAAGCTGAAATGATTTCCAAAATCAACTTTTCAATACTAGCCTTGGGATAAATCTATTCCTATGAATTCAAGCAATGATAAAAGGGAATGGGGGCAAAAGGAACAAGTTATTAAAAGCCCACCAATGTGTTTCAAAGGCTGGGTTTTGGCCTTGTAAAAAGCACACAAAAATATCATAGCAGCTTGTTGATTGAGGACTGGGGGGCTATAAATCTGTTTTAACCACCCAGCAAGCAGCTCCATAGGGTACGGGTATTTAACAAGATTGGCAAGCAAAACCTGTTAGGATTCCATCTGGGCAAGTGACAAGGTAAGGAGAATTAAAATTTAGACATTCTCCTGCTTAAAGAGCCACAAACATTTTTCACTGATAGCTTTGACTATCATTATTATCAATGGTATTTACTGAGCACTTACTTTGTGCAGAGCACCACACTAAGCACTTGGGAGAGTACAATGTAACAGAGTTGGTAGCACATTCTCTGCCCACAAGCTTACAGTATACAGAGAATGGGCTGTAGATACTAACAACCCAACTCTCCTTATCTCAAACAAATGATCAATTTATCATTGGTACGTACTAAGTGTTAAACTTGTACCAAGCACTGTCGTAAGTGATTAGGATAATACAGTACAATAGACACAATTGGTAGACACAGTCCTCACTCTCAGTGAGTTACAGTCTTATGGGGAAAATAGGTAGGGGAAGCAAATGAGTGTAAAGATATTGTACATAAAGATATTATATGTATAACATGCCTGGAGAACATTCAATTGTATTTATTGAGTTCTTACTGTGCGCAGACATTTGCTTGTCTTCCCTATTAGATGGTAAGCTTTTCAAGCAGTCGTAATTTATTGAGCCTTCACTGGGTGCAATACACTGTCCTAAGCACTTGGGAAAGCGCAACACTTAAGAGTGAAGCATTCCCTGCCCGTAAGGAGTTTACACTCTAAAGGAGGTCAGCAACCACTCTGTCTTTGGCATCTGGTATACTCTCCCAAAGGAGAAATGCAGCATGGCTTAGTGGATAGAGTATGGGCCTGAGTGTCAGAAGGATCTGGATTCTAATCCTGTCCCCGCCACTTGTCTGCTGTGTGACCTTGGACAAGTCACTTCACTTCCCTGAGCCTCAGTTACCTCATCTGTAAAAGTGGGGATCGAGACCATGAGCTCCATGTGGGACAGGGACTGTGGCCAACCCAGTTTGCTTGTATCCACCCTAGGGCTTAGTACAGTGCCTGGTACATAGTAAGTACTTACTTTACCATAATAAAATACCATAATAATTATCTGTGCCCCAGTTACCTCATCTGTAAAATGGGGATTAAGATCGTGACTAACCCGATTTGCTTGTATCCACCTCAATGCTTGACACACCGCTTGGCACATAGTATGTGCTCAACAAATGCCATTGCTATTATTACTGTTAGTCGGCAGGCAATAAGTGCTCCATAAGTACTGTACTATTGATTGATTGGATTCATGATTTCCTTTCCGACTCCTTTCACACATCATTTCTTTAGAAAAGCAATGAGAAAATTAGTTACAAATCCAAGAATACAGGCTGGGTTAATGAAGTTTTTGATTTTTCTTTTTAAATATAAATTGAGTGGCACTGCATACTGGAACTGCATGTTTCTGACATTCCCTAATGGAAAAGGCCTGAGTTTTTCTCCCATGTCAAGAATACAAGAACAAGTCTGATCATTATAGTGTTACAGAAGCTTACACAAAGAATTAGCAAATCCCCACCAAGCATCTGAAGCCCCTGGCCTCTGATGACTGTGCCAACTACTTTGTTGATAAAAATTGAAACCACCAGGCAGGAACCTCCCCAGATCTCCCCATCACCCCCTCAATGTTCTATTACTTTTTCCTCATCCTTATCCTGCTTCCCAGCTGTTTCTCAAGAGGGACTCTCTTGTCTGTTCTATAAATCCACCCCCTCTCCTGCAGCTCTGAACCTAAACCTTCCTAAGATCACTTGTTCCTCTTCTCCTCCCTATCATTTTCAACCTTGCACTCACTGATGGCTCCCTCTCCTTTGCCCTCAAACAAGCTTAAATTGTTTTTAAAAATCCCACTCATCGACACCATGACCCTTTCAGCTATTGCTCCACCTCCCTGTCCCATTTTTATCCAAAATTCAAGAATGTGACATATACACCTCCTGCCTTAATTTCCTCTCCACCAATTCTCTTCTTAACCCTCTACAGTCAGGCTTTGGATTCTTCACTAAACTGAGACAATACACTTTAAAGTGACTGACATGAATACTTTGTATCTACCCCAACACTTAGAAGATTACTTGGCATTTAGTAAGCACTTAGCAAATACCACAAATACCACCAATGACCCTTTATAGCCTAGGGTGAAAGGACAATATTCCATCCTGATCTCCTTCAACTTCTCAGCTGCTTTTGACTCTGCTGGCTGCTTTCTCTTCCTCAGAACAATATCAGGCCCTGATTTTTTTTGATATGGTATTTACTTGGTTCTTCTCCCACTTCTCTAACTGGTCTTTCTCAGTTTTGTTCCCTGACCTCTCCTCAGACCCTCATCTTCTCTCTGTGGCCATCCTCCAGGACACTGTTTGGGGTCCTCTACCCTTCTCACTCTATGTTCACTCTCTTGGGGAGCTCATCCTCTTATTTGGCCTCAGCTACCACCTCTGTGGAAATGATTCCCAAATCTCTCTCTCTAGTTCTGCCCTTTCATCTGCCCTATAATCCCATATTTCCTCTGATCTTCAGGACATCTCCACCTAGATATCCCAACAGCCACTAAAACTTAGCAGTTTGTAGAATGCCGGGCACATAGTGAGAGCTTACCAAATACCACAATTACTATTATTACTATTATTATTACTAAGCAACCCACTGGCCCTCTTGCCAAGGTTCACCATTCCAGTACAGTACAGAAAGCAGAACCCTGCCCCTGAAAGGACAGTGCTTTTTTATATCCTACAAACTTCCTCTGTTCACAACAAACTCCTTCCCACTACCCCACTGGTTCACTTAACTCCATCCCCTCATTTTCCCGTCCACTTTACCACAGGTGCAACAAACATTATGGTGAAATGGAATTCAGATTGTGTTTGGGGATTTTCCTCAGCTCTCCTGTTGTACTCTCCTGTTGCCGACTTGTTCATCCCAAGCGCTTAGTACAGTGCTCTGCACATAGTAAGCGCTCAATAAATACTATTGAATGAATACTCTCAGTTCCCCAACCAATCAACACCTCTTGTGGATTACGCTCGGCTCTTCCTCCAATCAACATGTCTTGTAGTTTCAGCCTCCCCATCCCAGTTAAATTGTTTCTATAGAGGTGCTTGTGTTCTCAGCTTTATTGGCTACAGAAGCAAACACATGAACACAAAAGGAGGTGGTGTTTGGAAGAGAAGTAGCTTGGCCTAATGGATAGAGCATGGGCCTGGAAGTCAGCAGGATCTGGGTTCTAATCCCAGATCTACCACATGTCTGCTGTGTGACCACGGGCAAGTTGCTTAATACTCTGTGCCTGTTACCTCACCTATAAAATGGGGATTAAGACTATGAGCCCCATTTAGGGCAAGGACTGTGTCACCTGATTAGCTTGCATTTATCCCAGTATTTAGTACAGTGCCTGGCACATAGGAAGGGCTTAAAAAGAAATTATATTAAAAAAAAGCAAGGTTCTACTGGGAACACTGGTTCAGCCTTTCTTGACACACCCACCTCTACAGGTACATTTCATCAACAGCCCAGTCATCACTAAAAATGAAGGTCTCAGTAAACATCATATATGGATTTCCTGCCTGCTTCATAGATTTCAATGAAGGCCTTGGAGATGTCAGTGAAGACTCAATATGGCATTTAGTATAAACGGTAGTCAGCTCTGCCAACACCTCTGGACTCTGTAAACACTCAGTGAATACTTATGATGACGATATGAGATGATAGATTTTTGGACATTACAGCCTGGTTACCTCTTGGATTTTGAATTAGGCTGTGAGTCTCATGAGGGATTGGTACTGTGCCCAATCTAATTATATTTTATCTACCCCAGTGCTTAGTACAATCCTTTGCACATTGGTAAGTGCTTGACAAATCCCAGAATTATTATGGTGATTACAATTATAGTTGTTACTAATTTCCAAAAATGTACCGAAGTTGCAGCTTACTTTATTAGCTTTAGTAAGAATTTCAAACAGCAGTAGCACATTAAAATTAATAGCTAATCAACTGGCATTACAAGGAGAAGAGCCAGTAATAGATTTATGAACTGAAACAATTTTGCCTCCAGCACAACTGGCATTTTACCAGCGATTTGTATGTATCCGCAAAGGACCCAAAATCGAATGAAGAGTCCATTCATGAATAGAGGTGCATATTCTAAAACAGCATTTACTATTGTCAGTTATAAATGATCTGCCTGCAAAACCTGGTAAAGTGCACTGCAGCTATAAATAACATTTTGTCTAGGATAATAGCTCTGTGGATGATTTCTTTCTGTCAAAGTATCTGAAATTTTAATAAACATGATGATTTGATGTTGATTAAAGCTGGTTTATGGGGACTGTGGAATTAAACCATCCAAAATTGGATAAAATGATTTTGAAATCTGTTTCTAGTAAATCTATATGTGCCTCATTGCATGGAAATGACTCTGTGGAAGTTCCCAAAGCAGGAACGCACCACAGTGCATTGTTGGCTGACCTGTACATGCTTCTTCGATTCAGTTCCCCAAAAGGAATTATATCCATGTAATTTCCAATATGGGAACAATTTGTGTTGTAATTAGGCAAATCTCAAAAGGTTCTGCCACTGATTTCTTCATTCTTTCAATATTATTCTATAGGACACACCAAAACATTACATTAGGTTCAGGCAAGGGACAATTAAGAAAACTTTAATCCTGTTACAAAGGGTATGTAAACACATCATCACTTCATAATGGTGTTATTATGTCTCATGTGCTGGGTGTACAGGTCTTATCCATGCCCTGGAACTTAGCATCACAGGGGGATGCCCCCATTAGAAAGTGCCTCCATTAGAAGGAATATTTCCTAGTAGTAGATCCCAAGTTCCATGGCACGGGAGTAGGAAAATCAAAAGCTTTCCCCTGCAGTGGAGTTGATGAAAACTTAATGCAGTATAGCACTATTATTATTATTATTAGTGTTGTCATTATTAACAACAGCGTGACCTAGTGGATAGACCACAGGCCTGAGAGTCAGAAGGACCTGGGTTCTAATTCTAGCTCCACCACATGTCTGCTGTGTGACCTTGGGCAAGTCACTTCACCTCTCTGGGCCTCAGTTACCTCATTTGTAAAATGGGGATTAAGACTGTGAGCCCCATGTGGGACAAGGACTGAGTCCAACTGAAAGAGCTTGAATCTACCCCAGCACTTAGAATAGTGCTTGATATATAGTAAGTGCTTAACAAATACAATCATTATACCATCATTACCAAAATAACCATCATTATAAGGGTAGTATTTGTAGAGCATTTACTACATGCCAAGCACTAATTAATTAATTATGGTATTTGTTTACTATGTCTCAGGCACTGTACTAAGAGCTATAGTAGATACAAGAAAATCAAGTTGGACGCAGTCCCTGTCCTGCAAAGGGCTCACAGTCTTCATCCCCATTTTACAGATGAGCTAACTGAGGCACAGTGAATTTAAGCTGAGAAGCACTGCCCTAAGCACTGTGGTAGATGCGATACAATCAGATCGGGTGCTTATCTCTGTCCACATGGTATTTGTTTAAGATTACTCCTGCGAAGGACTCCTCAATAATGAACTTTGGTGCTTCCAATTTAAATACTTCACAAAGGAGAGATTCTATTCATAATGTAAATATGGCTGAAAAGATTGATAATAATAATGTTGGTATTTGTTAAGCGCTTACTATGTGCCGAGCACTGTTCTAAGCGCTGGGGTAAACACAGGGGAATCAGGTTGTCCCAAGTGGGGCTCAAAGTCTTAATCCCCATTTTACAGATGAGGGAACTGAGGCACAGAGAAATTAAGTGACTTGCCCACAGTCACACAGTTGACAAGTGGCAGAGCTGGGATTTGAACTCATGAGCCCTGACTCCAAAGCCCGTGCTCTTTCCATTGTGCCACGCTGCTAATCAGTCAATCAATCATGCTTACTAAGTGTTTACTATGTTTAGAGTACTGTTCTAAGGCTTGGGAGAGTAGAATATAACAGAATTAGGGGACATGTCCCCTGCCCATAACAAATTTAAGATCTGTAAGGAGAGACAGACCTTAAGGACAGATGACGCTTCACTATTTCCAAGTAAGGATAAATCCTTGTGCTAACGGGACTGTCCTGGAATGAGCCAATGTCTCTTTTCAACTGCAGACTTACTTTCCAGTCTCTATGAAGTGTTTGCTCTGAAACAACAATCCCTCTTCCAACTTCTGCTTGTCAAGAAGGTCCTTTTGCTGCCATGGTCCCTCAATAATCTGAGGCACTGAGATCATACTTTCACCTAATCTTGAATATACAGCAATTCCAATGAACTAATGCCTTTTATATTAACTATAAACTATAGCCAGTTCCTGGTTGTGATCCTAGTGCCTATTTTTTTTTAGTGTTTAGATCCTAAACCCCATGTGTGACAGGAACTCAGCGCTTAGAAAAATGTTTAGCACATAGTAAGTGCTTAACAAATACCATCATTATTATGGCCGAGTTTTTATCCTTATTCCTTTGCCCATCCTCCTTTCTATTTGACATTTATTTTTAGTAATCTAGCCAATTCCACAGGACAAGGATAGTTGCTTCTAGTATTGCTGTGAATGAATGCTACAAGGTAACTCTTTTTCAGTAGATTTCAGAAAATAATGATTACAGTATTTGTTAAGTGCTTACTATGTGTTAAGCACAGAACTAAGCCCTGGGGTATTCATTCAACCGTACTTATTGAGAGTTTACTGTGTGCAGAGCACTGTACTAAGCATTTGGGAGAGCAAAATATATCAGTAGGCAGACACATTCCCTGCGCACAAGGAGTTTACAGTTTAGAGGGGGAGACAGACATTAATATAAATAAATTAAAGATATATGCATAAGTGCTGTGGGGCTGGAATGAATGAAGGGTAGATACAAGATGATCAAGTCCCACATGTGGCTCAAAGTAGTTGGAGGAGAATAAATGTTGAATCTTCATTTTGCAGATGAAAGAACTGAGGCACAGACAAGTTAAGTGTCTTCCCCAAGGTCATATAGCAGACAAATGGCAGAGCCAGGATTAGAGCCCAGGTCCAAAGGTTCCCAGGTACATGCTCTATAAGCTATACCATGCTGCTTCTAGAAAAGGAGCAAACTCTGGGAGTGACTTACCAATCCCCTGACCCCCTAGCCAGAAACTTTTGTCAGTTGTGTAAAAGCAACTGGGAGGAGAACTAGCAAAATAATCACCCAAAATACTTACTGCTGAAGAACTGCCCTGAGGCTGGAATAAAACTGCAGTGGTAAATTCCTGCTTGTCGAAACTAGAATCCCAGCAGGTTATTTTCCAGAGACAGTGTTCCTGCCATCGATGGAAATACTGAACAGAATAAGTATTTGAAGGGCATTATTTTAATTCATTTATAACCCAATTTAGTTTCCAGCTAAACCAATCTCAAATGAACTCAACATAATGTTTTGCAATGTAACTTGAATCAATGTGAACTGGATAGAATATGAAAACAGTAAAAGTTTTCCTTAGCATTCATCAGAAAAACTGCTCCATAGTCCTCTGATGTGTGGGTCTCCATACAAAAACCAGTATTTATTTTCTTCCATTTTCACTACTGAAAGTTAATATGGACTGTCATGTACAATTATTCTCTACAGCAGTCGGACTAAACTTTATTTTCTCGAGTAAAAAGATCTTTGCCTCAGAAAACACTCTCCACAGCCACTGACCAGTCTTTGAACCAGTTTTGTGGCTTTGCACATTTTTTCCACCCTACTCCAGCTTAAACCCATTAGAAACTAGATTCAAATATGCATTAATTTGCAAATATCATCTGCCCCAATGTTAAACTGCTTGGAAAAGGTCGAATGATCGGTCTAGTAGTTAGACCTCATTTCCTTTTCAGATATGTAGCAGAAGGTAGTTTTTTGCAACCAAGAACATCACAGACCTAAGACAAAATGCCACCACCAATCACTCTGTAATAATATTGTGGTATTTGTTAAACACCTACTTTGTGTCAAGCACTGTGCTAAGTCAGTCAGTCAGTCAGTCAGTCAATCATAAATATTGAACACTCACTGGGTGCGGAGCTCCGTATTAAGCACTTACTATAATACAATATAGCAATATAACAGATACATTCCCTGCCCACATTGAGTTTACAGTCTAGAGTACTAAGTAATGGGTTAAACACAAGATAAGAAGATTGGACACAGTACTGTCCCTCATGGGGCTCAGAGCATTAGAGGGAGGGATTACAGGAACTTTATCCCCATTTTACACACGAGGTAATTGAGCATAAAGAAGTTAAGTGACTTGTAAAAGATCAAACAGCAGGCAAGAGGGGGAGGCAAAATTAGAACCGAGGTCCCCTGGAAACCAGGCTCTTGTTCTTCCCTTTAGGCAATGCGGCTTCTCTATATTGAGCTGTTGAACTTTTTCCCCAAAACATCATCATCAATCCATGTATTTATTGTGCAGTTACTATGTGCAGAGCACTGTACTAGATAAGTGCTTGACAGATTCAACTCTTCAACTTTGTGCAAGGACAACTTATCTTAATCAACTTCAGAAATGTGAGGAGTTTTTTCTTTTTGGTTTTTTCAAACTGGAAGTAGCCAGTGTATTTTAGGGCAAATGGCAAGTAATGATATCTTGGCTCCCAGAACAGCATCGTGGCCTAGTGGATAGAGCCCGGGAGTGAGAGTCAGAAGGACCTGGGTTCTAATCCTGGCTCTGCCACATGTCTGCTGCGTGACCTTGGACATCACTTAACTTCTCTGTGCCTCAGTTTCCTCATCTGTAAAATGGGGTTAAGACTGGGACAGGTACTGTTGGACAAGAACTGTGTCTAGCCCAATTAGCTTATATCTACCCCAGCTCTTAATACAGTGCTTGGCACATAGTAAGTGCTTAACAAATACTACAGTTAATATTAACTCAAGCTGTGTGCAAAAGGCTACCCCCAAATCTTACTATTAATTGAATTGTTCTGAGCCTTACCTGGACTTCCAGAGAAGTTTTTCATGTTACGAATATGACCATCCAAAATAAAGAATACTCTTCCCCCTTCCTGGAATTCCCAACCCTCAAACACCATTAGACCCCACACCTTCAAAGGCCTTCTGAAATCTCCAGTAATATTTATTAGTCAATTAGACAATGGTATTTGTTGAGCGCTTACTATATAATAATAATAATAATAATGTTGGTATTTGTTAAGCGCTTACTATGTGCCAAGCACTGTTCTAAGCACTGGGGTAGACACAGGGGAATCAGGTTGTCCCACGTGGAGCTCACAGTCTTAATCCCCATTTTACAGATGAGGTAACTGAGGCACCAAGAAGTTAAGTGACTTGCCCAAAGTCACCCAGCGGACAAGTGGCCGAGCCGGGATTCGAACCCATGACCTCTGACTCCAAAGCCCATTCTCTTTCCACTGAGCCACGCTGCTTCTCTTAGTATATACTGTACTAAGGACTTGAGAGAGAACAATTTAAAAGAGTTGGTAGGCATGATTCCTGCCCTCTAAGATCTTTAAGTCTAGTCTGGGGAAACCATCATTAAAAATAAATTACAGATAGGGCAAAGAGCAGAGTATGAGGATATGTACATAAGTGCTGTGGTGGTATGGTGAGTGCTTGACAACGCACATGGTTTGAGAGGTTAGCCAGGGAAGGCCCTTTGGAGAAGATATAGTTTTAGTAGGGCTTTGAAGATGGGGAGAGTGGTGTACTCTTCTACCAGTCCCTTCAGCTCACTTGCTCCCTTTATTCATCCCCTCTCCCCGCCCCACAGCGCTTAGGTCCATATCTTTAATTATTTATATTAATGTCTTTCTCCCCCTCTAGATTGTAAACTCACTGTGGTCAGGGAACCTGTCTGTTTCTGGTTCTTTTGTACCCTCCCAAGTGCCTAGTACAATGTGCTAGACCCAGTAAGCTTTCAATGAATAGGACTGACTGACTGACTAGCTAATGGTGCTTCTCCTCTCCCCAAACCAGTGATCACTCCAGAGCTCCTCCCGCTCCATTAGAGGTAAGCTACCTTTCATCCTTGACCTTTTCCTTTCCCGCTCTCTCCTCCTCCTCGCCCTTACGGAGATCTGGCTCACCCCTGAAAACAGTCTCTTCTGCTGCTCTTGCCGGTGGAGGCCTCTCCTTCTCCCACTCCCCCAGACTCACCGAGAAAGGAGGAAGCGCATGCTTCTTTCTCTCACCCCAATGCCGCTTCCGCACTATCCCTCCTCCCCCTTCCCTCTCCTTTGGAACCTATATTATTCGCCTCTACCACCCCTTCCAGATTCTTGTAGCTGTCATCTACTGCCCCCCTGGTCCCACCTCCAACTTCTTTAACCACCTTGACCTCTTTCTCACCTTCCTTCTCTCTCTCTCTGCCCACTCTGCTCCTCGGAAATCAACATCCATATGGATGTACCCAGTGACTCCTCTGCCGCCCACCTGCTATCGCTCCTTGACTCTGCCAACATCCTGTTCCACCACACCTCTCCCACTCACCAAATTGGTCACACCCTTGATCTCATCATCTCTCACTGCTGCACTATCTCCACCTTCACCAACTCTGAAGTCCCTCTCTCAGACCATAACCTTCTCACCTGTCTCCTCTCCTCTCTCACACTCCCTCCCCCTGCAAATCTGTATTACTCCCCCACAGAGATCTCAGCTCTCTTGACCCCATCTATCTCTCCCAAAACACCTCACCCCACCTTGCCTCCCTATCCTCTCTTCCCACTCTCGATGATCAAGTGACCGCTCTCAACTCCACCCTCTCTACTCATCTCAACTCGCTCGCCCCCCTTTCCCTCCACCGCTCTCACTCCACTAACTCATAGCCCTGGATCTCTGCCTCTGTCTGCCTCCTTTGCTCTTAGGCTTGTGCTGCTGAGCGCTGCTGGCAAAGGTCTAAGCACCAAGCCAATTCTATTCACTTCAATATTATCCTTTCCTGCTTTAACTCTGCCCTCTCCTCTGCCAGGCAAAACTACTTTTCTTCACTCATTGACATCCATGTCCGTCACCCCTGCCAAATGTTCTGAAATTTTAACTCTCTCCTCCGGCCCCCTGTTCCTCCCCCTCACCCATCCCTCACCCCCAATGATCTGGCCACCTACTTCATTAAAAAAATTAACACTATCACGTCTAAGCACCCCAAAGTCACCCCTCTCTCTTCCTCAACTCCTCCCCACTCCCAACCCTCTCCCTTACTTTCCCATCCTTCCCTGCAGTATCCTCAGAAGGGATCTCCTCCCTCCTAGCAAGTGCCACCCCCTCCACTTGTGCTTCAGACCCCATTCCTGCTCATCTTATAAAAACTATCACCCCTGCCCTCCTCCCCTCCTTAACTACTATCTTAAACCACTCACTCTCCAGTGGCTTCTTCCCCTCTGCCTTCAAACATGCCGTCTCCCCATCCTAAAAAAATCTTCTCTCGACCCCACTTCCCCTTCCAGTTATCGTCCTATCTCCCTCCTACCCTTCCTTTCCAAACTCCTAGAACAAGTCATCTACACTCGCTGCCTTGAATTCAACTCCAGCTCTCTCCTGGACCCCCTACAATCTGGCTTCCATCCCCTCCACTCCACCAGAAGTGCCCTCTCAAAGGTCACCCATGACCTCTTTCTTGCCAAATCCAATGGCTCCTACTCTATCCTAATCCTCCTTGACCTCTCAGCTGCCTTTGACACTGTTGACCATCCCCTTCTACTCCACACTTTATCTCACCTTGGCTTCATGGACTCTGTCCTCTCCTGGTTCTTCTTTTATTTTTCTGGCCATTCATTCTCCGTCTCCTTTGTGGGCTCCTCCTCTCCCTCCCATCCACTAACTGTAGGGGTTCCTCAAGGGTCAGTTCTTGGCCCTCTTTTGTTCTCCATCTATACTCATTCTCTTGGTGAACTCATTCGCTCCCACGGCTTCAACTATCATGTCTATGCAGATGGCACCTAAATCTATTTCAAATCTCCTCCCCTGTTCTCTCCTCTTCCCTCCAGGTTCATATTTCCTCCTGCCTCCAGGACATCTCCACCTGGATGTGTGCCCATCACCTAAAACACAACATGTCTAAAACTGAGCTCTTTATCTTCCCTTCAAAACCCTGTCCTCTTCCTGACTTCCCCGTCACTGTGGACAGCACAACCATCCTTCCCGTCTCATAGGCCCACAACCTTGGTGTCATCCTTGACTCAGCTCTCTCATTCACCCCACACATCCAGTCCGCCACCAACATCTGCTGGTCTCACCTTTACAATATCGCCAAGATCCGCCCTTTCCTCTCCATCCAAATGGTGATCCTACTAGAACAAGCTCTCATAATATCCCGACTGGATTATTGTGTCAGCCTCCTCTCGGATGTCCCTTCCTCCTGTCTCTCCCCACTCCAGTCTATTCTTCATTACGCTGCCCAGATAATCTTCCTACAGAAATGCTCTGGGTATGTCACTCCCCTCCTCAAAACCCTCCAGTGGTTGCCTATCAACCTTCTCATGAAACAAAAACTCTTCACTCTTGGCTTCAAAGCTCTCCATCACCTTGCCCCCTCCTACCTCACCTCTCTTCTCTCTTTCTACTGCCCACCCCGTACATTCTGCTCCCCTGATGGTCACCTCCTCACTGTCCCCCGTTTACACCTATCCCGCTGTCGACCCCTGGCCCGTGTCGTACTGCTGTCCTGGAATGCCCTTTGTCCTCATGTCTGACAAACTAACTCTCTTCCCCTCTTCAAGGCCCTACTGAGAGCTCACCTCCTCCAAGAGCCCTTCCCAGACTGAGCCTTCCCCTTTCCTCCCCCTTTCCCTCTGCTCCCCTCCCCTTCCCTCCACCCTCTGCTCCTCCTCTTTCCCCTCCCCTCAGAACTGTGCTGATTTGCATATATTATTTATTATCCTATTTATTTTGTTAATGAGGTGTACATCCCCTTGATTCTATTTATCTTGATGATGTTGTCTTGTTTTTGTTTTGTTCTGTTTTGCTTTGCTTTGCTGTCTGTCTCTCCCATTTAGACTGTGAGCCCGTCTCTGGGCAGGGATTGTCTCTATCTGTTGCCGAATTGTACATTCCAAGTGCTTAGTACAGTGCTCTGCACATAGTAAGTGCTCAATAAATACTATTGAATGAATGAATGAATAAATGAATATGAAGGGGGAAGGGAGTTTCAGGCCAGAGGGAGAATATGAACAAGGAGTTGGTAACAAGATAGATGAGCCTGAGGTCCAGAGAGTAGGTTGGTATTAGAGAAGTGAATTGTTCAGACTGGACTGATGTAGGAGATCAGAAAGATAGGAGGCAGAGAATTGACTGAGTGCCTCGAAGACAATGGCAAGGCATTTCTCTTTGATGTGGAGTTGAATGGGCAACCATGTTTAAGGAGAGGGGAGATGTGGACTAAACTTTTTTTTTGAAAATTGATCTGGGCTACAGATTAGAGAGGGGAGAGACTGAGACAGAAAGGTCAGTGAAGAGACTGAAGCAGTGTTTAGGCTAGCTTGTGGGCTCCCTGCAGGATAGGGACAGTGTCTATTTCCCAGCTGTGTATTCTCTCCCAGCACTTAGTACAGTGCTCTGCACCTATTAAGTGCTAAATAAATACTATTACTACTACTACCGTGGTAACAGTTTTGTTGAAGAGAAAGGTGTAGAGTCTGGAGACGGTATGAAGAACTGACAAGATTTGATAACAATGAATATACAGGTTGAATGAGAGAGATGGCTCAAAGAAAATGCCTAGGTTGTGAGCTTGTGAGTCAGAGAGAGTAGTAATGTTGTCTATAATATTGGGAAAGTTAGTGAGAGGTCAGTTTGGGCAGGAAGATGTTTTGTTTTGGAGAAGGGATTAAAACCCAGCTGCTCTGACTCCCAGACCTAAACTTTTATCACTAATCCATGCTGCTTCTTAGTTTCTCTGTGCCTCAGTTTTCTCAACTATAGCATTCTCCCTTCTTAGACTGTGAGCTCCACGTGGGACAGGGACTATGTCTGACCTGTTTACCTCATATCTAGCTGAAGACTTAGAACTGTGCTTTATAAATACCACAAAAGGAAACTGAGTGACTGTTACCATCAGGCTGATCCTTTCAATCCTATGGTCAGGGAAAAAGAGTCTCTCAAACTAGTATGCCCTCCCTCCTCATATCTGATGGACAATTACTTTCCCCACCTTCAAAGCCTTACTGAAGGCACATCTCCTCCAAGAGGCCTTCCCTAAGTCCCCCTTTCTTCTTCTCCCACTTCCTTCTGTGTCGCTCTGACTTGTTCCCTTTATTCATCCCCCCCTCCCAGCCCCATGGCACTTATGTAAGCTTTTATAGTGCAGCGCTCTGCACATAGTAAGCACTCAATAAATACCATTGATTGATTGATATCTATAATTTATTTATATTAACATCTGTCACCAGCTCTAGACAGTGAGTTTGTTATGGGCAGGGAATGTGTCTGTTTATTGTTATACTGTACTCTCCCAGGTGCTTAGGATCGTGTTCGGCATACAGTAAGCAATCAGTAAATATGACTGACTAACTGACTGACCAATAGGACGCTAGCTAAGTGGAATTCCATTCAACTACATGAGTTTAAGGTTTGACCATTTCTGGGAGTGACTTGGGTGAGATATGACACAGCCTTGCAGAATGACATAAAACAACTTCAGCCTAGGAAAATGTTTCTCTTTCTTGCAAGATATTTACTAAGCCCCACTCCGTGGTGATACAGGCCCAAGGGAATACTTGGAACTGAAAGAAATACACATCTTCTAAATCAGAGTTTTTCAATTACAATCCTTATCTGATCATTGTTGACAGTCAGGGTTACAGTTTCATTCCATGATCGAGTCAGACATAAATCAATGAGTTTGACAATAAATCTCCTGACTTTTTTTCCTCCTAAGCCTACTGCCTCTCTGAAATGGAAAATTGAAAGTGTGGTTTCCTAGTGTGCATCTTATTTTCTCAATTTTACAAGTAGGAAGAACAGGGTCCTGACAGGTTTGCTATACATACAGACTATTCATTCAATAGTATTTATTGAGCACTTACTATGTGCAGACCACTGTACTAAGCACTTGGAATGTACATATCGGTAACAGAGACAGTCCCTGCTCTTTGACGGGCTTACAGTCTAATCGGGGGAGACAGAGAGACAAAACAGTAGCAATAAATAGAATCAAGGGGATGAACATCTCATTAAAACAATAGCAAATAAATAGAATCAAGGTGATGCACATCTCATTAACAAAATAAATAGGGTAATGTAAATATATACAGTTGAGTGGACGAGTACAGTGCTGAGGGGAGGGGAAGGGAGAGAGGGAGGAGCAGAGAGAAAGGGGGGAAAAAGAGGGCTTAGCTGAGGAGAGGTGAATGGGGAGTAGAGGGGGAGCAGAGGGAGCAGAGGGAAAAGGGGGAGCTCAGCCTGGGAAGGCCTCTTGGAGGAGGTGAGCTTTAAGTAGGGTTTTGAAGAGGGGAAGAGAATTAGTTTGGCGGAGCTAAGGAGTCGGCCCCAGGGGTCGACGGGGGCATAGGCGAGAACGGGGGATGGTGAGGAGGTGGGCGGCAGAGGAGTGGAGAGTGCGGGGTGGGCAGTAGAAAGAGAGAAGGGAGGAGAGGTAGGAGGGGGCAAGGTGATGGAGAGCCTTGAAGCCTAGAGTGAGAAGTTTTTGTTTTGTGCGGAGGTTGATAGGCAGCCACTGGAGGTTTTTAAGAAGGGGAGTGACATTCCCAGATTGTTTCTGCAGGAAGATGAGCCGGGCAGCGGAGTGAAGAATAGACTGGAGTGGGGAGAGAGAGGAAGAAGGGAGATCAGAGAGAAGGCTGGCACAATAATCCAGCCGAGATATTATGAGAGCCTGTAACAGTGAAATAGCCATTTGGGTGGAGAGGAAAGGGCGGATCTTGGCGATATTATAAAGGTGATACTGGCAGGTTTTGGTGATGGATTGGATGTGTGGGGTGAACGAGAGAGCCGAGTCAAAGATGACACCGAGGTTGTGGGCCTGAGAGATGGGAAGGATGGTCGTACCATCCACGGTGATAGGGAAGTCAGGAAGAGGACAGGGCTTGGGAGGGAAGATGAGGAGCTCAGTTTTGACCATGTGAGTGTTAGGTGGCGGGCAGACATTCAGGTGGAGACGTCCTGGAGGCAGAAGGAGATATGAGCCTGAAGGGATGGAGAGGAGGAGGGGCAGAGATGTAGGTCTCAGTGTCATCTGCATAGAGATGATAGTTGAAGCCGTGAGAAGGAATGACTAATCCTCCCTAGAGATAAAGGCAATTGAATGAGAGATGAATTACTCTTGTACTTTGGGAAATAAGCTCATTCCATGGAATATGAGGATTTGCTTAATCACATTTCATTTGCAAAGGGAAATGTAGAGCCTGAGAGAGATAATCATCCAATCAAAAATATTTATTGAGCCCTTACTGCATGCAGAGCACCATACTGGCTGTCTACTGTGTGCAGTGCACTGTACTGGGTGCCTACTTTGTACAAAACATGATACTAGGCGCCTATTGCATGTAGAACACTGAATTGGTAGTCTACTATGAACGGAGTGCTGTAGTAAGTGCTTGGAACAGTACAATAGAGGTCAAAGCCTTAGCTCCGGTTCCAAAGAGCGTGCAATCAAATTTTACAAGCAAGTTAAAGCTAACAGACCAAATGTTCAGGATGTGACTGCAGTATTTAGATTTTAGTTAGCATAAAATAGACCCATTTTCAGACTCTGAAACTTTCTGTTATTCTAATCAGAAGTGTAACATTAGGTAGTTTTCAGAAACTTCCATGCTCATCTAGACTCCTGTTAAGTTATGCAAATAGTCTTCATGGTTTTGGAAACAGGACAATTGATATCTCATGGGGACGTAAAGAGATACAAAGAAACTCGTTTGGGTTTTAGCTTTTTTTTGAGTTTCTACCCAGTTTCACCACTAACTTCCTGTCTGATCTTCCAACATCAAACCTCAGTTTCCCTAGGTACAAGAAGGAAATACCATATAATTTATCTGTGCACAACCGATGTGCTTTGGGAGCAAATTCTCAGTGCATGCTATTCTAGGACAGAGAGAAACCATTTCCAGCAGTAGACCCAGAACAACAGTGTAGCTCTTGGAGATTTTCATATAAAATATCAAAATAAGCACTGATTTTTGAAGTCAGTAAGTTGTTCACTGACTTTGGGCTGCACACCCATGTGAGCTGTGGACAGTCTCTGGGCCACCGAGATATCACAACTTCCTGGAAGAGGTGATTTTCTAAACCTCTCTCCAACAACATTTTGCTATCCCATAATAGACATATTCATTCATTCATTCAATTGCATTTATTGAGCACTTAACTGTGTGCAGAGCACTCTACTAAGCACTTGGGAGAGTACAATTTAACAATGAACAGATACATTCCCTGCCACTATGAGCATACAGTCATTTGTAAGCAGCTTGGTCTAGTGGCAGGAGCATGGGCTTGTCTGCTGTGTGACCTTGGGCAAGTCACTTAACTCCTCTTTGCCTCAGTTACCTCATTTGTAAAGTGGGGATTGAGACTGTGAGCCCCATGTGGAACAACTTGATTAGCTTATATTTACCTCAGCATTTAGAACACTGCTTGGCACAAAGTAAGTGCTTAACAAATACCATAATTATTATTAAGTGTATTGCATGATTACTTGGACTGTGAGTCCCATGTGGGACAGGGACTGTGTCAGACCTGATGAGCCTGTTTCTATCCCAGTGCTTAGAACAGCTTGACCCATAGTAAGTGCTTAAGAAATACAATAATAATAATAAATATAATAATAGTTCATTCTATATAATGGTATACAGATCGATTAATATTAAGTTTGGTTTGCCATATTTGATATTTTCTCATTCTGCAAGTAGATATAATCCATACTCACTGATTTATTCACTATTCTAGACTTTAGACTGCTTGTGGACAGGGATTAGGTCTATTGTATTGTACTCTACTATAATCCATTGTACTTAACTCTACTGTATTGTACTTTCTCAAGTCCTTAGTGTGTTCTGCGCACAGTAAGTGTTCAATAAATGCCACTGACTGATTAATTTGCTTCCCCTTAGCCCTGTGGCTTTTGAGCTCCCTTGGGTCTTGTCTGCTAAATAGCATATTGTCAAGTGGCTGTAGGGGTGATAGATGAAAATGAATGTTAGAAAATGCCCATTCTTCACTGCCTTTTTATGAGCCAAATGAACCGCAGACGGTAGAGCTGATAGTATGACAGATGAAGTATTAAATGCCATTAAAATAATGTAACAGGTTATATCTTTTAGACCTTTTAACTTAATAATCTTTAAAGAAAATGTAGTGTATACCAAATACTCTGTCACCTTTGGTTGAAAGTTGAAAATGGAAGGAAAACACACTTGATTGAAATTGATTTCACTTGTTTTGGGGATACTGTCCTGGGAAAAAGCTGGTTTCCAATTTCGAAAGAGAAAAATTGCTGAGAGGTTTTTAAATATGCAGCTACTTGTATTTCCCAAATAATTACCCTAGTTCTCCCTCCACTTCCCACCAACTGCTCCCTCAAAAAAAAATGTCCCTTAACCCACAGATAACTAGCATCCGGGCAAAGATATGACTCGGTCGTGGGTCATTAATCAATCACTCAGTAGGATTTATTTAGTACTTAAATACTGAGAACTATGCAGGCTGTCTGCTGTGTTCTGGGCTCTACTAAACAACTGAAAGCTTCCCACTAAATCAAATTTCTCCCCAGAAGTCTTCCCTGACTAACCTCTCATTTCTCCACCCTATTCACCCTCCCTCTGTGTAATCTATGCACTTCTAAGCACCTTAATACTCATTCTACCCACAGTTTCACAGCACTTATATACATATCCTGCCACTCTGCCGCTCCTCCTATCTGAAACTGATTGTAATTTCTGTTTCCCCCAATAGCCTGTAAACTTCTTGAGGGAAGGGATCTTGTCTTCCAATTATATTGTATTTACCCACTTAGTTCAGTGCTCTGGATACAGTAAACACAATAAATAAGATGAGAAGAAGCAGTGTGGCCTTGTGGAAAAAGCATAGGTCTGGGAGTCAAAGGACCTGGGTTCTAATCCCAGCTCTGTCAATTGCTTGGTGGGTGACCTTGAACAAGTCACTTAACTTTGTGCCTCAGCTTCCTCAACTATAAAATAGGGTATAAATACCTACCCTCCCTCCTACTTAGACTGTGAGCCCCATACAGGACATGGACTTGACCTCATTAATTTGTACCTACCCCAGTACTTAGAACAGTCTTTAACACACAGTAAGTGCTGAACTAACACCATTAAAAAAATACCATTGATTGACTGAAGTGAGGGACTGGCTCTATTACTCATTTGTGCTGACCAAGCACTGAGAAAAATGTTCTGTATGCAATAAATGAATACATAAATCTAGTCATTGGAGAGTACAAGAAAGTTCAGGTAAGTTCCTCAGGGAGACTAGAGATGAAATGGGGTAAGTCCCTCAACATGGAATGAATGAAAGAGCAGCTGCCAGCTCTGGTAGGATGCCTGGGACATGTCACAGCGAGGACAACACTCCAGCCCATCTCTGCTCCATTTTGCCCCTCCTGTCATCAGAAGCAGAATGGCCTAGTGGATAGAGCAAGGGCCCAGGAGTCAGAAGGATCTGGCTTCTAATCCTGGCTCTGATACATGTTTGCTATGTGACCTTGGGCAAGTCACTTTATTTCTCTGTGCTTCAGTTGCTTCATCTATAAAATGGGGATTAAGACTGTAAACCCAGTGTAGGACAGGGGCTGTGTCGCACACAATTACCTTGTATCTACACCAGGGCTTAGTACAGTGCCTGGCACATAGTAAACTCTTGACAAATACCACAGTTAGCATTTTATCACCCTTCCCAGCTCCAACACTACCCAAGTCACTTGATTGCGAGCAGAGGGCAGCTGGTTGTTTTCTGTCATAGGGAACCAGCCACCCTGGTACAGGACCCCAAGTGTGGGTCTGACCAACAGTAAATCTTTGATATTTAGTGAGCACTTTCTGTGTGCAGATCATTGTACTTATAGCTTGGGAGAGTATAATACAACGGAGTTGGTAGACATGTTCCATGTCCACATGGAGCTTATGGTCTAGGAGGGAGACAGACATTAAAATAAATCACAGATTTGTACACAAGTGCTGTGGGGTTGAGGGAGAGGTGAATAATGGCTTAAAGGTTATAAATTCAAGTGAAGAATGATGGTGAAGAGAGAGGGAAGAGGAATGAAAGAAGCAGCATTGTGGTTAGCGCACAAGCCTGAGAGCCATAAAGTCATGAATTCTAATCCCAGTTCTGCCACTTGTCTGCTGTGTGACCTTGGGCAAATCACTTCACTTCTCTGTGCTTCGGTTCCTAATCTGTAAAATGAGGATTGAGACTGTCAGTCCTACATAGGCCAGGGACTGTGTTCAACCCGATTTGCTTGTATCCACCCCAGTGCTTAGTATAGTGCCTGGCACATAATAAGGACTTAACAAATACCTTATTATTATTATTACTACTACTAATAATAATAGTAATAAATAAGGGCTGGGACTAGGGCTCAATCAGGGACAGTAAACCAGAAGGATCCAGAGAAATGAATTAGTGAAACAATAGTGTTGGTGTACTGGTGTGAACAACATCACAGTGGACACCCTTGTCATTTCCACACTAAGCCTCTCTCCATTTCAGCTCAGAGTCATGGCTGGCATGTGTGACCCAGGGCTCAGGACTCAGGACTCCACAGTGCTAGGCTTTTCCCAGCTGTCCCGGGGCTCTCACGGCAGAGTGTGAGGGAAAGATCGAGTCTCAGTGCATCATCGGTTCCCACCCTGGGCACTGGGGAGTGGTCTGAGGCTACTGGGTGCCAGGCAGCCGACATGTCCTCAGTGACACTGTCTGTAATAATAATAATAATAATAATAATAATAATAATGTTGGCATTTGTTAAGCACTTACTATGTGCCGAGCACTGTTCTAAGCGCTGGGGTAGACATAGGGGAATCAGGTTGTCCCACGTGGGGCTCACAGTCTTAATCCCCATTTTACAGATGAGGGAACTGAGGCACAGAGAAGTTAAGTGACTTGCCCACAGTCACACAGCCAACAAGTGGCAGAGCTGGGATTCGAACTCATGAGCCCTGACTCCAAAGTCCGTGCTCTTTCCACTGAGCCACGCTGCTTCTGTTCTTGCAGCAAGCTGGCCGGGAATGAGGAAGGGTGCAGAGGACACTGGGATCACTCCAGGGAGGAGAGCCAGCCCACCCTTCTATTGTTCCAAGTCTTTCAGGTGGTAGGACGCAGCCCTGGGCCTGGCCCACAAACTTGTGGGGTCCCCACTGCCCTCACCAGGCTGTGGGCAAGCAGGGGCAGCTCACCTATCCTAGATCATTTTTCTCCAAAAATGTTCATGCCATGTTTCCCCTCTCCTCAAGAACCTCCAGTGGTTCCCCATCCACCTCCACATCAAACAGAACCACCTCACCATTAGTTTTAAAACACTCAATCACCTTGCCCCCTCTTACCTCACCTTGATACTCTCCTACTACAACCCATTCGGCACACTTAGTTCCTCTAAATTTAACCCTCTCACTGTACCTCAGTCTCATCAATCTCACCGCTGACCTCTCATCCAC